>NC_133452.1:125918338-126537505 GCF_048565385.1 Saimiri boliviensis | reverse complement strand
CACTGTAAAATAATGAAGCCTGGAAAAAGATAGCATTTGGTCATATATTCTTTTTCCTTAATCAGATTTAAAAACCCACCTAAATTTTGTGATTTGCGATATCTGATCACTCGAAAAAACACTGGGCCACAGTTTCGTTGCTCAACTTAAAAATGAAAGACAAGACAGAGAGAAGAATGGTGGTTGTCGAAGGGTGGGGGAGACAGAAATGGGGAATTACTGTTTCATGGGTACAGAGTTTCAGTTATGCTGGATGAAAAGAGCTCTGGAGATGAATGGTGGCTATGTAACAAAATGAACACTTAATGCTGCTTAACTATCAACTTAAAACTGGTTAAGATGGTAAATTTTATGCTATATGCATCTTACCACAATCTAATTTTTTTTTTTTTTTTTTTTGAGATGGAGTCTTGCTCTGTCACCCAGGCTGGAATGCAGTGGCACAGTTTCAGCTTACTGAAACCTCCACCTCCTGGGTTCCGGCAATTCTCCTGCCTCAGCCTCCCGAGTAGCTGGGACTACAGGCATGTGCCAATTTTTGTATTTTTAGTAGAGACAGATTTTTGCCATTTTGGCCAGGCTAGTAGTCTCGAACCCCTGACCTCAGGTGATGTGCTTGCCTCAGCCTCCCAAAGTGCTAGGATTACAGGCGTGAGCTGCTGTGTCCAGCCATAATTCTTTAAATTTTTGTTTTCTTTTTTTTTGAAACGGGAGTCTCACTCTGTCGCCCAGGCTGGAGTGCAGTGATGTGATCTCAGCTCACTGCAACCTCCACCTCCTGGATTCAAGCAATTCTCCTGCCTCAGCATCCCGAGTAACTGGGAATTCTTTAAATTTTTTAAAGACAGCTTCTACATATTTGAGATAAAAGCCTAAATTGAGAGAAAAGACTAAACAACCACATGAGGCACACAGCTGTGAGTCAGGTGTCCTGTAATTTAGTCCTAATTTGCTCTGACTGTGGACATCCTGCAACCTGTGTCTCAGTTCTTTCTGCAGAAAATGAGTATCAAGAATTACAGAAGTTAGAACAAAAATCACCTAGGGAGCATCTGGAAACGTGTATGACTATGGGAGGGAGGGCATTATGGGCTGCTGGTAGCATAAGGTTCAAAGAACTCAACTGATTTACCCAAGATCTCGAGAGATTTATGTGATAGTAGCTGTGAAACAGTATAAAGAACAAAGTGTACAAGTTACCAAGACGTATCTATCAGCATAAAAATGTCATAAAAGGGTAATCAGAGAAGACTACTTGATGCTTAGGTATGCCTCATAGAAATAATTCTTCCCAGTCAAAAAACTAGCAAGTTCATTCATTTATTCATTCACTCAATAGTTAATATGCATTTACCATGTGCCAGAGAGTAAGGCACTGAGAACAGCCACTGTGCATATGGAGAGCTCAGAGCTCCAAAGGGAGGTCAGGAGAAAACCTGGGGGAAGAGCACCCAGGTGATGAAAAAAGACATACAGAGCTCTGTGGTTGAAGGGTACATGACTACAAGGAGAGCAGTGCAAGGGTGGGAAGCCAGCAGCCAGGGGAACATGGTGAGACATGGGGTTAGATGTGTGGCAAAGGGCCACGATGATGCAGACTCTCATGAACACCTTTAAAGGACTGTAAACTTTTTTCCTAAGAGCTATGAGAAGCCATCAAAATGCATTAAGGAGGGTTAGAAGAGATGAAATGATCAGATCTGGGGGCAGCCAGGGAAAAAATTTAAAATGGTCAAAGAACTCTCACAGAATCCAGGTAAGTGGCCATGGTGGCTTGTAAAGAATGTGGCAGCAGTGGGAAAAAAAAGTGGCCAAGTCAGGAGATATTTAGAAAGCCAAATCTACAGAACTGGTTATAGTATGACGCTGGTTATGGTAATTAAGGCTGTAAGCATGGATGAGAGACAACACAGAGAGAAAAGAAAAAGTCCAACATGCCAAGTCTACGGAGGGAACTGAGCAGGAGCAGCCAAGAAGTGGGCGAAAAACCAGGGCGTACAGTGTCATAAAAGCTAAAGGAAAGACTATTTCAAGAATAAAAGAATGCTTAATAGAGTGAAGTACTAAAATGTAAGGAAAATGAGGCCTGAAAAATATCCACTGGATTCAGCTACACAGAAGTCACCCATGACCCAAGAATAAATTATGGGGTAAGAATCTAGATTAGTGTGTGTTAGGGAATGAGTATAAAGTGAAGAAATGATGATGGAGGATATCACCAAGTCTTATGAGGACTTTGGCCTTGAATGAAAGGTATAATACAAGGTAGTAGCTGCAATAAAGAATGCAGTTAAGGGAGAGTGTTTTTGTCGATTGTTGTTTTATTAACAGAATAGGCTGCAGCATGCTTAAAATCCAGTAAGAAAGATCTATTGAAGGAAAAAGCTGAATATATACAACAAGGGTTTCTAAGGCAATGACAGAGAATAAGATCCAGGGCACAGCAAGAGGGGACAGGCTTTGGACAGGTGGAGAGAGGACTCCTGTGTTGAAAGGAGGAAGCATGAGGTTGAGGATAGATGCAAATGAAGATAGGTTGGTGTCGGCAGCAAAAAAGACTTTCTACTTGTTGGCTTCAATTTTCTCTGAGGGTTAACAGTCTAGACCATCTGTTAACGGTGAGAAAAGGTGGTGGGAGGAGGTGTTGTGAGGAAGAGAAGGGTTAATCACACAGATAGAAAAGGACTGCTGGCCAGAACCATCTGAGGCTGGTGATGATGAAGTTCTAAGGAAATCAATCTACCCTGAAGTATGGCTTTCTCTGGTGTGCTTCCCTGCGTGGGGACATGCACAGACAAAGCACATAGCTGGGTTCATACAGGCTCAGCCTTTGCTGGCAAAATAGTACATACTCAGCAGTTTGCAAGGCACTGAAAAGGCACTATGTGGAAGTGTAAAACAAAACAAAACAAAAACAAACCTCACTCCATTTACCTAGAGACCATCTTCAGAACACCCTCTATACTACAGAACAACCCACACAGAGGTGACTGAACACACACGTCACTTAACATCTGCTCTTCAAAAGATCACAATAAAAATATACATTCAATATGCTTCACTTATCCTATGACAGCAAAGAAGTTACCATAACAAATTCCTAGGCCGGGCGCAGTGGCTCAAGCCTGTAATCCCAGCACTTTGGGAGGCCGAGGCGGGTGGATCACGAGGTCAAGAGATCGAGACCATCCTGGTCAACATGGTGAAACCCCGTCTCTACTAAAAATACAAAAATTAGCTGGGCATGGTGGCGCGTGCCTGTAATCCCAGCTACTCAGGAGGCTGAGGTAGGAGAATTGCCTGAACCCAGGAAGCAGAGGTTGCGGGGAGCCGAGATCGCGCCATTGCACTGCAGCCTGGGTAACAAGAGCAAAACTCTGCCTCAAAAAAAAAAAAAACCAAACAAACAAAAAAAACAAATTCCTGAAGATGACTGTTGTGATTAAATCATGTTCGGGCTTAGCATGTCCTTACTGTTCTTATTGGTGCAAAAAGCACCTCGCCTTGCAGCTGCCAAAAAAAAAAAACCTGTAATACTTTCCTCCATTCTTCCCTAGCAAGTAAATACACACTTGCGGAAGACTCATGCATTGTTGCATAATTCAGTGTACATATCCCTTTATGCTCATATTTGGGCATAGACTAAAAACTCTAAGGTAGCAACAAGCTATGAAGGTAATTTTCCCTTGTTCTTAAAACTAGGTGCCTGAGTTTTTTCACTCTTTTTTTTTTCTACAAAGTGACCCTCCATTAACAACAAGGTAGACAGCAAAAATGAGAAACAGTATATTTATAGCAAGCTTTGTTAGTACTTTGAGGTTAGACTCTAACAACTTCAATAATTAAAAGATACCTAATGAATTATGACTTTCTCACTTCACAAAGAATAAATCCCGTAACAGCCTAAATTTTAATGAATACAGAGAATGGTATATTGATATTGATAGAGAAGTAACTCCTCCAGTGCCTCTATTTTAGTGAACTAATAAAAGTAAAATTTAACTAAACTTTAGTGACTAAAGGATAAATACACCCTCCCCAAAAAGGGGATAGTGGGAATAAACTTATTTTTATTATGGTAGAAAACTAAATCTCAAACTACTTCATCTCACAGACTAAGATGAGAATGTGAATAACCAAATCAAAATACAAGTGTTGAAATGAATAGATGAACCTATCAAAGAAAAACAGATGGAGTTACATATACCAACCAGCTGTTCCTATAATGTAAAAGAAATCTTCATGTGAAAGGTAAGAGAATGCTAAAGGGAAACATGATAAAGGCAGGACTTGTCAGGTTTCTAAGCAAGGAGAGTCTTGATGAAAACCCGCCTTCCCTCAAGCTTTGCAGTCAGTGCCCTATTGTTAGTACATCTGTGACAGCATGTGGTGGGAGGGGAAACTCATGTTTATTACACACTTCCTAAATCTCTGGGACAGTGATAGCCACTCTCTCATACGCTACCTCAAGATGGCCCCACTCTTTTTTTTTTTTTTTTTTTTTTTTTTTAAGACAGAATTTCACTCTTGTTGTCCAGGATGGAGTGCAATGGCGTGATCTTGGCTCACCACGACCTCCACCTCCCGGGTCCAAGCGATTCTCCTGCCGCAGCCTCCCAAGTGACTGAGATTATAGGCACCCACCGCCACCAGGCCTGGCTAACTTTTTGTATTTTTAGTAGAGCTGCCATTTCTCCACATGGACCAGGATGGTCTCACACTCCTGACCTCAGGTGATCCACCTGCCTCGGCCTCCCACAGTGCTGGGATTATAGGCGTGAGCCACTGTGCCCAGCTGACAGTCTAACTTTTCAATGATCACATCACTGACATTTGTCAACTTAGTCATTTTTCCCCCTAAACTTGTTTAGCATGCATGTTTAGACTAACAGCTTGCACATCAAACAGTGAAACATGAGCCTGCCATTTCATTTCTGGCACATCTTTAAAAGCTGAAAAGAAATAATTCTATGAATGAAAGAACAAAGTAAAAGAAAGAATAGAAAAAAAAAAAAAGAATGGGGCTTAGACCTGCTAAAAGGTAATTAACAGGTTAAGAAGTGTTTCTTTCTCAAAGGCATCATTGAGGGGAAACAGTGCAGAAGGGGTATGCATCAGCACAACTCTTTTGGTGGACAATTCAGAAGTATGTCTCAAATGTTTAAAGGTAATCCCCTTTGTCCCAGCAATCCCACTTCCAGGACCTTATTATACAGACATATTCACACGCCTGCACAAAGACACATAAAAAGTTCAATACAACAGTTTTAAAAGCAAGAAACAACATAATATCCATCAACGAGGCACTCTAAATAAAATGTTACATGCATACAATAGATTTACCATATGGAATCTTTTTTTTAATCACAGATACAAGAAAAAGTAGGACTGTGGTAACAAGTGCCTGCTGTAAAAATTGCAACCATGTTTGCCAGGCTCCCATGAAGAGGACAACCAGATAAGCCAACTTCCTACTGTGACTGTGTCACTCGTTCAGTTTTCTGCCTCAAAAATGAAGGTAGGAGAACGTGGGCTATACTTTATATCACAGTTACAAAGATCTATTTCAGACGGGCACAGTGGCTCACGCCTGTAATCCCAGCACTTTGGGAGGCTGAGGGAGGTAGATCATTTGAGGTCGGGAGTTTGAGACCAGCCTGACCAATATGGTGAAACCCTGTCTCTACTAAAAATAGAATTAGCCAGGCATGGTGGCGCATGCCTGTAATCCGAACTACTCAAGCAGCTGAGGGAGGAGAACTGATCGAACCCAGGAGGTGGAGGTTGCAGTGAGCCAAGATCACGCCACTGCACTCCAGCCTGGGTGACATAGCAAGATTCCGTCTCAAAAAAAAAAAAGGTCTATTTCACGCAGTAATGAGAGGCTTCATATTACAGATAATTTCTGTAAATTAATCTAGACAAGAAGGCCAGGAACATAAAAGGAAAGTAATATATTCAGGTATTTCCTCTAAATATTTACATGCCAAATTACATCCCCCAAAGTGTATGTTAAACCATACAGACACAATAAAAATGTTCGCCAGAGGCAGACACTAACTCTTACACCTCACTTGGATACAGATGCATTACATTATAAGCAGTGTACATTAGCTCTTCAAGAATTTAAAAATGAGATAATGGTTAGAAGTCACCCATTTCTGCTCTCGGAATTCAATCATTTTGAGTTCATTTGGCAATGTAAATAAGCAATTTGACTTTTTCTACACAAGCTGGATTACTGGGAACTTTTTTAAATTGATAACTTTCAGGCTCTAGTGTGTGTCTGGCTTGTGACCACACAAACTACAGCCCACGGCCGTGTATGCACACACAATCACACACCCTCAAACCTCTGGATTCTGCAGCCTGAAGGCTAAAGGAAAAGAACCACCTACTCAACACTAAGCCAACTTCCTATGGGAACATTTCAAACCCTAAAGGGCCTCCTCCCAGTATTAAACCAGTCGAATCCAGTTTAGCTTCTGAAGTGTGACTGAATTTAAGCATGTGACTGAATCACCAGCCTGCGGGTCATACAATTAAACAAGATGACTCTGGACACAGCTTTACAGTCTAACCTTCCCAATTACAGCATCTTTAAACTTTAATATAATGAAATAGGATGGCCCTATTATATTCTCATTCAAAATGCTAACAATGGACAAAATAATTGCTATCCAACTACATATTCAGACAAGTGGAAAGATCCTGGCTGCTTAATTAGAAAATATTTCACTGCTTTGCTCCTGCGTATAACCTATTCCCAAAATTTTGAGTCTAACTTGGCTAATATCTTTAAAACAAACCTATGAAAAGACTGCCAGAGGCATTAAAAGGTAAATTATTTATTTATATTTAGCTTTCTTACTTTTATTTTTCTAAGGCAAATTAAATAAATGAATGAGACTAATTAAAGACAAGAGTAAGACAGGCAGAAACTAGTAAGCAGAAATAATCTCTTCAAACATACACGCTCCTAGTGTTAGTCTTGACATACTTAATGACTTTCCATAGCGCCACCTCAGATTCGCAAGGCTCTCCCGCACATTTTGCACTGTTCTCTCTGGCCTTTGGGTACATATTCATGTTCATGCCTGCTCAGGCAGACTTGTTTTCACACCGAGCAATGTTAGGCACTGTTGTTTTGGAATTTGGCTTTCATTAATGTTCTAGGGCAGATATCCACTTGGAGAGAATGAGAGAAGCCAGACAAGTCAGAGACTAAATTTCAGGCTGAAAGTGAGAGCTTTATCTCTTCCAAAAAGAAGCAAGTCAATTTTACTGTGATGCCTCAGCAAACCCTTAAATAAAAGGAGAGTTGAACCCTCTGCTTGTAACACCTACTTCCGAAGAACAATCACTGCCGTCAGGGATTTCATTCCTCTATATTATCCCTAACTCTTGGTGACTTATTAATCCACTAGTGTTTAAAGGATACTCCTAGGATCCCTTGCCTACAGGCTCTTGGTTAATTCTACTTTATCCTCTCTTGCTTTTAATCTACTTACACACCAGATGTTTTTGTGACATTTTTTTAATCTAAGCTCATCAAATCCAGTATTCTTTGTTAGTCTTTTGATTGAAAATTATGATTAGGGGCAATAGCAAGGCATATTTATCCAAGATCTCTTACCAGGTGTGGTTTTTAGCAAAAAACTTGCATTAAATTCCACAAAAAATTTAAGTATACAAACAAGCAGAAACTAGTACAGGTAATATTTTTTATTATTTGAACCCTTTTCATTAAAAACTGAACATAACACACAGAAGTTCCTAGAAGGAATTATGAACAGAATTTCCTGAGAGATTTAATAGAAAGACATAATATATTTATCAGTGACCTATTTAAACAGAAGCTATAGAACCATCCCTTGCAATCTGTTCCACTGAATCATATAACTTTATCATTCTTATTACCCCACTGCATAATACAGGCTCTTCATCCTCTTTAGGATAATGTGACATACTAAAATTGCTTAACAGTTCCACTGTGATTTTGCTCTCACTCATTCTAAGTGTCTTAGTGTTCTTTTATTATCTGTAATTTTCCTTATGACTTGCTGATGCTATTTTCATAGACAGCTAACTCTAAGTTAAACAACTAATGCTGTCCCTCATTAGTTTCTTACAAGGGGCAAAGATCGTAGTTGTCATTTGTATATGGTACTATTCATTTGGTCATTTCTTGAGTTCATCAATAATTTTCATGTATCTTTGCTGAAAGTATCACTGATCTTCAAGAATGGACTATCACAATTGTTCTGGTCAACAGTTCCATTTCTTGAAATCTAGTTTACCTAAAGGAAATTATATAAGTAGTTACATATAAGTATATAAAGGTGAGAATTCAGAGCAATCACCTCCATTATGTAAAAAGTATATGATGTCAAAAATATGAGTTATTTACTCCTTAAGCCTGTTTCTTTATTGATAAAAATGGAGTCACACCATAGAGATACTGGGAACTACTATGGAGTTGGGGTAAGGGCTGAAAAACTACCTACTGGGTATGATGCTCACTACCTAGGTGACAGCATCAGTTGTACCCTAAACCTCAGCATCACGCAATATACCCAAGTAACAAACCTGAACATGTACCCCTAGAATCTAAAATAAAAGTTGAAATTATTTTAAGAATGGAGTCACAATCTAGTACACGGGATTGTGGCGATTTTAAAAGCTAACACATTAAAAATCAGCTAGGACAGAAACTGACACATGGTCAACATTATATGTGTATTTCTTAGTTAACTACTTTATGACTGTTATTTACTTTTTACCTTCATGGATCATTTTTATTCTGTAACAACTATAAATTACACTTATTATAACAATTTCTCTTCATTGTTATTTCATATATTAATTCAAGAAACATAAAAATTAGAAAATTATATTTTCTATAGAAAATTTTAGGACACTGAATTGTTAGAAAAATACTCTTTATGGGATTAACAAACATTCTTTTTTTGTCAAGAGTCATATTCTATATGGAATCACTAATAAAAATGTGCTGGACAATCCAAATTAATATACTTGATTAATAACTTCTAACAGTTAATTTATATTAATACAAAATGTGAAGGATGTGATTACTCCGTTCCTATTTCATATCAATGTTTCTAAATCTTTAGAAGTTGTGCACAAAAAAAACTTACTAAGTCACCTATTACAAATAATACAGGTTTGCTTTTAAAGTAAAGAATATATTTTTCTTCTAATCTCTGGAGAAAATTTTCCTATTCTGTTTGAGTACGCAAATCTGCTGCATAAGGATACCCACATCCCTCTTTCCATCCACTGCAGCAATCAACAGAAATCAAACCCACTGTGCCACCTCAAATATTTTTTATTGCCAAAGCCAAGTAAAATCCATATAAATATTGGATTTAAATACAAAAAATAAAGCCCAATTAATGGACATGCTTCCACAACAAATCCAAATACACCAAAAAACTTCTGTCAATAGTTATCAAATATAAAACAATTATTAAGTAAGTACACTACTCTTTTTTTTGAGACAGGGTCTTGCCCTGTCGCCCAGCCTGGAGTGCAGTGGCACAGTCATAACTCACTGCAGCCTCGACCTTCTGGACTCAAGCTATATGCCCACCTCAGACTCCTAAGAAGCTGGAACTATAGGTGTGCATCACCATGCCTGGCTAGTCTTTAAACTATTTGTAGAGACGGGGTCTTGATATGTTGCCCAGAGTGGTCTCCAGCTCCTGAACTCCAGCAATCCTCCTTCATTAGCCTCCCAAAGTGCTGGGATTACAGGCATGAGCCATGGCACCCAGTCAAGACACTGTTCTCTAAATGTGATTATTATCATCAATACCAAAAAAAATTTGCTCGTGGTGATTTTTTTTATTGTTTATAATTTTGTCTCTTTTTTCTTTTGGAGTAAATCAAGGCAGTCAACAGTGAGAAATACATGCAATTCAACTCTCTTCATTTCATTCTTTCACATGCTCTAAGGTAAGTACTCAATATTTTTTCAAGTAAAGAAAGGCTCAATGATGTCAACTAAAAATGAAGTTCTACAGATGGAATTTTCTTCTAGGGAAAGAAACCACATATTTTACAAGCCACAGAACAACAACAGAGTTTCAGCAACAAAGAAATCCTGTAAGCATTTAAACCTCATATATGGTATTTTAACCATGAATCTTAACAAAGGAAAATAAACTAGGAAAACCAAAGTTCTAAGTTAAAACTAAACATTGTTCTAAAAAGATATCTCTGCCAAAATAAAAGTTCAAAACAAATAACTAATTCAAAGGCTCAAATTCTCATCTAAAGCAGTAAGAGCTCTATGACAAGAAACTTCCACAGGAAATTTTAGGATCTCTGACAGACACAATGAAATATTCAAGTACTTAAGAGAAAAAGGCACAGCATATATATACCAATTTGTATGCATGATTCTTCATGAGTACCAAAGATACAATGACCAGAGGCCACTGTTTTCAAAAGCAGGGGCTTTTCTAATGTATCTAATTTTTGTAGAGATGGGGACTAGCTATCAGGCTGGTCTCAAACTCCTGGCCTCAAGCAATCCTCCTGCCTCAGCCTCCCTGCCAAAAGTAGGTTATTTTAGAAGAATAGCTGGCTTCTATATTTTGCTTCTGCCTAAAAAACTTAAAAGGAGAGAGCAGACCACACCCTCGAAGATGCACTGTAATAAATACTTCAGGTATCACAATTGAAATTTTTTAATTCAAAGGCCACAAAGATTCTATTATTTCAAGTAAAGCTTTCTCATGGCCTATCATTTTGAGTCAACTGGAAAGTGCAGTATGATGATGGCTGTGTCTGCAGTCACTAAACCTTCACTCAAGAAGACCTGGTGCTTTAAACAAGTGTAAGCAAGTTGATCCTTTTTTTTTTTCAATTCAGCAACCTGCACCCACTTCTATTTAAATTGTTCCACAAAGGAAGGATACAAATACAGTTATTTAAAAATGCGGGCCAGGCATGGTGGCTCATATCTGTAATCCTAGCATTTTGGGAGGCAGAGGCAGGTAGATCATCTGAGGTCAGGGGTTCGAGACCAGCCTGGCCAACATGGTGAAACCCTGTCTCTACTAAGTCTCTACTAAATACCAAAAAAAAAAAAAAAAAAGTGCCGGGCATGGTAACAGGTGCCTGTAATCCCCACTACTTGGGAGGCTGAGGCAGGAGAATCGCATGAACCCAGGAGGCAGAATCATGTGAACCTGGGAGGTAGAGGTTGCAGTGAGCCAAGATTGTGCCACTGCACTCCAGCCTGGGTGACAGAGCAAGACTTCATCTCCAAAAATGTATGTGTGTGTGTGTGTGTGTGTGTGTGTGTGTGTGTGTGTACGTGTGTATGTATATGTGTATATATATATATATTTAGCAATAAATACTTTCTGGAAATTTACCTTCTTATAAGGCAATAAGAACAAGGACTCAAGAGCCAGACTGCCTAGGTTTGAGTTCCAAGTCTGCCACTCACCAGTTGTAAGACCACAAGCAAGTATTTACTGTGTCTTGGTTTCTGTCTGTTTACTGGGATGACAACAGAGATGCTGTGGGGAGTGAATGAATTAATACATGTAAACTGCTTAGAAAAATACCTGGCACTTAGTAAGTGCTACGTTAAGTATTAATGTGGATTCAGTTGGTTATAATTCTCACCAGGACACTGTTTACAACTGCAAAACTGGCAATTGTTAAGCCCACTCACTAGAGTAATTCGACTCAGAGATACGAATTGGAAACTTGTGAGCTACGAGTCTGATAAACTCTAACCTTCATACTCAGCAGTTCCTTGTAGGCAAAATCTTGATCATCTACCTGCAGATTCCATACATCAAAGTTTGCAATCTGCTAAGTTACTGCCAAAATCTGAAGAGGTATTACAGCCGTGCGTGCGTGTGTGTGTGTGTACAATACACTTCAGAATGATGGCCTCCAGGCAGTGGAAATGTGATTTTTAATTTTTTTTTTTTATTTTCTTAAGCCAGAGTCTCATCCTGTCACCCAGGCTGCAGTGTAGTCACATGATCATAGCTCACTGCAGCCTTGACCTCTGGAGTAGCTGCCACTATGCCGAGCTAATTTTTTATACAAAGAGGGTTTTACCCTTTTGCCAAGGCTGTTCTCGAACTCCTAGGCTCAAGCAATCCACCCACTTCAACTTCCCAAATTCTTGGGATTACAGGCATGGGCTTCTGCATGCAGCCAATTTTTTGGTTTAATTTTTCTGTATTTTCTAATTTTTTTGCCATGCTTTTGCTTCTATAAAAATAAAAGGCTATTTTAACATTCAGAAATGAAAGAAATGAGTCTTACAGTTGTATAAGGAAAAAAATCCACAAATTCCATACCTGTATTTGTGAATGATGGCATTAAATAATTTTCCATCCCTCCAGCAGGTAGTGAAATTTTCACACCGAATTCCAGCATAACCCTCCGTTGCCTGCTGCGTCCAGAGTAGCAATCTCTCTTTTGCAGACATATCCTCTGACTCTCCAGTAACATGGATATCAGATATCTAGATATAACAGAAAGTGTTAAACCTTTAGGAAGGACGGAAGCTAACTCAGACTAAGAACCTACTATGTGCCAAGCACTTTCCAAATGTAAAATTAGGATATAACAATTCCTGCTTTATGAGGTTGTTTGGAAATTTGAATGAGATAACATGTGTATAGGACTTAAGAGAATGCCCTACATGGAGAAAGTTATCAAACCATTAGCTATTCTATGTAATAATTCTTATTCAGCCCTCGTATCTCTCCCTTAAAAAAATTTTCCCTATTTTACATATAGGAAATAAATTTTCTCCATTTTACATATAGGAAATCTGAGTTTCAAGGGGTTAACAACACATTGAAAAAGTCAGATTTAACTCGTGTGCTCAATTTAAAAGCATCTATTCTATTTTTACTAAACCAAAACTCTACAGCATTAAAATTTTATATTCGTCTTCCCTAATCAGATTTGCTAAAACAAGATGTTTTTCCACATTCAAATGAATCAGCAGTAAAACCTATAAATTACAATACCACCTGCAGAGCAGAATTTAATCGAACAAGTATACCAGGTAAAGAACAAAGAAAGAAATAGTATTCTCTCCTATTAACTACGTTACATAATACTTTGGCCAGAAGTCACTAATTCTCAGTCCTAGCTTGGCTTGCTCAACCTGAAACCTCTACCAACTGATTTTTTTCTCCTGTATTTTGTTTTCATGAAATTTTCTAAAACTCTTTTCCACTGAATAATGATAAAACAGGTCACCAGTTTCCATGATTTACATTCTCCCAAGAACACCTCTTTGATAAGGGTCCTACTTAATCTGTTGATAATTATATTAAGGCACAAAGTGACTTCACTAGGGGTCACACAGTAATTCCAAAGCTGGGATTAACACCACCAACAACTGTTCCCTCAATCAGTGCCAGATGCAAAGTCAAGGGATCAAGAAGACAGGTGGCATGCCAGGATCAAGATGAGCAAGTCAGAGATGGGAAGCAAGACATAGGAGAAAAAATCATTCTGTAACAGGAAAAATATCCCTAGACTATACAGTCATGAGACAGGCTTCTAGACCTGATCCCTAGTCCAGTAGCTTTGAATAATTCATTTCATGTTTGTGAGTCAACTTCCTTACCTATAAAATGAGGAGGAGGCAGAAGCAGATAATGTTTAGGACTCTTTTCAGTCTAAAGTTTTTAGTTCTATAAAACTGAGTTTATACTATAAACTCAACACACAAATCAGAGGTCACAATAGGCAGAGTCATGCTAAAAAACTCCAAAGAAAACCTTTTACATGTGGTAGTGCCAGGCTCAAACAGGAAGCCCTTTATTCTTCCCAGCTGCCACAGAGCCAGAGGCACGGCCAACCCAGGGACCCAGGGCAGGAAGGCTGTGGCAGTGAAAGCTGTTGCCAGGCCTGGCAGCTCCTGACAACTTCACTTGTTGGAAATGATGGCGGGGTGGGGTGGGGAGGGGAGGCAGGCGGCTCTCACACATTCCTTTCTCCAGTGTTCAGGAGGCTGCCATGCCTCATGGAGCTTCAGTCTCATCCACAGTCTGAGATACTCTGCTTGACTAATGGCCAGAATTGAAAAGTGAAACAAACTATCTCAATTTTAATAATCTTTGCTAGGGATCTGTGTCAATCTCCAGAGCATGGAAAAGAGCTCTGTACATAAACACATCATATAGTATACATAGAAAAAAATAATTTTTTTTATGTGAAAAAAACAGCATAAAATTTACCAATATTCTTTGGCCCAAGTTCCAGTGATATTCTGGTCTAAAATTACGCTGCAGTATCTTTCTGGCACATCCCAAGAGTTTAAATCCCATCTCAACTATACATGCTCACATTACTTAACTGCTTTAAATCCTTTCCCTTACTTGTAAAATGATGACGCTAATTATACTCTGTTGTGAGAATGCAACAACATTAGCACAGGGTAATGCCTGGCTCATAGTCAGTACATGCTCAATACAGGTGAGCTATGTTATGGTTGTAGTTATTGTTATTCTTTTTGAAAAAGGGAGAAGTAAAACCTTGAGTTTATTATTTTCTTAACTCTCTTCCAATAAAGAGGAATAAAAGAATAAGTTTTTGAAATTTGCTGCCTTAAACTAATGACTAACTATGATCACAAAGGTTCAGAGAAGCTAATCTAGGAAATTGTGAATGAAAAAGTTGACACCGGGCACGGTGGCTCATGCCTGTAATCCCAGAATATTTGGAGGCCAAGATGAGAGGATCGCTTGAGCCCAGGTGTTCGATGCTGGGCTGGGCAACATAATGAGATCACATTTTTACTAAAAAAAAAAAAAAAAAATTAGCCTGCCATAATAGCACGTGCCCACAGTCCCAGCAACTAGGGAATCTGAGGCAGACTGTTTGAGTCTAGCAGGTCAAGGCTATAGTGAGCCATGATCACACCGCTGCACTCCAGCCTGGGCAACAGATCAAAGTCCTTTAAAACTCCAAAAAAAGGAAAGAAAAAATTAGCCTCTTGTCTCTATAAGCCTTTAAAATTATAAAATCAACTGCTTTGGGAAACACAATTCAAAAGACACCTAGATTCTATGTATAATGACAAAATAGGGAGATAGCTAGTGATGTCGAGGACTGTTTTCTACCAATTCCACACCAGTCAGTTACAAAAGTATTACCAATTAACTAGGAAAGTCAGCAAAGTTCAACTACAAGGTACCAGCTTAGTAGGTTCAAGTGCTACACAGTAGTTTTACCAGAGGAAGGAAGTTAAAGGAGTTCAGAGGTCTGAAAATGGCCTAAACATCAAGAGAAAACAATGTATTCTTGTTAAATACGTTTCCAATAGATGAATTCCAGATTGTTACAAACAAAATCTCAGACTGTTATACATACACACACACTATTAAAAAGCTCTAATTTTTAAAATGCACATTCAAAAGTATATTCATATAATTTTATAATGCATATTCAAATGTTATGAACCAAGCTTTAACATATCAAACATTAAGCCAAGTCCAAGACTCCACTAGGCCCACACGCAGAGTAGGTGAATTCTAATTCCTCCACTTTCATCTTTTACTGCTATTTCCAATAAACAGAGCATCATCCTCTTACAGCAATTTAAGGTATTTTTTAAAAGACTATTACCATTAGCCACTAGTATATCAGACTTTTCAAGATACTATGCAACCAAAACTAAAGGAAAAATAAGTTAAATGCTAAAAATTGTTTAAGGCTTCAGTTGTCATTCATAATCCTGGATGTGAAATCTTTATGTTCAGCAAAACAGCCTGAATCTTCCACCAATGACAGGTTAATGGTGTTTCCACATTAAGGTCATTCTAGAAAGTAATCAAGGTACCTCCCTTCAAAACCTCGAGGCAATGTAGTGATAATTAGAGAAGGTTTCAATTCATGCTGCCTTAGTTTAAATATTAATTCTATCAGTTAATGAAATGAATGACACACATAATCTCCTAAAATCCATTTTCTTTTTTTTTTTTTTTTTTTTGAGACAGTCTCACTCTGTTGCTCAGGCTAGAGTGCAGTGGTATGATCTTGGCTCACCACAACCTCCACCTCCCAGGTTCAAGTGATCCTCCTGCCTCAGCCTCCCAAGTAGTTGGGACCACAGGCGTGTGCCACCACATCCAGCAATTTTTGTATTTTTAGTAGAGACAGGGTTTCACCATGTTGGCCAATTCGGTCTTGAACTCCTGACCTCAGGTGACTCACCTGCCTCAGCCTCCCAAACTGGGAGTTTGGGAGTAAGCCACTGTGCCTGGCCTCATTTTTTTCACCTTTAAAACTTAAATAATAACAACAACATATCCAAAAAGAAAATCAAGAAAGCAATCCCATTAACAATAGCTTTGCCGGACGCGGTGGCTCATGCCTGTAATCCCTGCATTTTGGGAGGCCGAGGCGGGTGGATCACAAGGTCAAGAGATCGAGACCATCCTGGTCAACATGGTGAAACCCCGCCTCTACTAAAAATACAAAAAATTAGCTGGGCATGGTGGCACGTGCCTGTAATCCCAGCTACTCAGGAGGCTAAGGCAGGAGATTTGCCTGAACCCAGGAGGCGGAGGTTGCGGTGAGCCGAGATTGCGCCATTGCACTCCAGCCTGGGTAACAAGAGCGAAACTCTGTCTCAAAAAAAAAAAACCACAATAGCTTAAAAAAAAAGACTTAGTAATAAATTTAGTCAAGGAGGTAAAAGAAAACATTGATGAAAGAAATTGAAGAAGTCATGAATAAATGGAAAGATATCCCATGTTCATGAATTGGAAGAATTAACACTGTTAAAATATGTCCGTATTTTAACTAGCCAAAGCAATCTACAGATTCAATGCAATTCTTACTAAAATTCTCTTGACGCTTTGCACAAAAATAGAAGAAACAATCCTTCAGTTTGAATGGAACCACAAAAGACCCCAAATAGTTAAAGCGATCTTGAACAAAATGAACTAAGCTGGAAGCATCACACTACCTGACTTCAAAATATACTACATAACTATAGTAATGAAAAGAGCATGGTACTGACATGAAAACAAATAGATAGACCAATGGAACAACAGAGCCCAGAAATAAACCATGCATTTAAGGTAAATTGATATTTGATAAAGATGCCAATAACACACAATGAGGAAAGAACAATCTCTTCAATAAATGATATCTGAAAAACTGGATATCCACATGAAGAAGAATGGTATTAGATCCTTATCTCACACCATATATAAAGATCAACTCAAACTGGATTAAAGACTTACGTGTAAGACCTAATATTGTAAAGCTACTAAAGAAAATATAAGAAAAAGTTTCTTGACTTTGGACTGGGCAATGATTTTTTGGATATGACTCCAAAAGCAGAAGTAACAAAAGCAAAGATAGAAAAACGAGATTACAGCAAACCAAAAAGCTTCTGCAAAACCAAAGAAACAATCAACAAAGAGACAAACTGCAGAACAGTAGAAAGTATGTGCAAATCATTCATCTGACAATGAATTAATATTCAAAATACGTAAGGAACTAAAACAACTCAATAATAAGAAAACAAAAAACTCAATTTAAAATAAACAGAATATTACAATAGACATTTCTCAAATGAAGGCATACAAATGGATAACAGGTATATGAAAAAATACTCAACATCACTAAGCATCAAAGAAATGCAAATTAAAACCACAATAAGACATCACCTCACACCTGTAAGAATGGCTAGTCTCAAAAAGAAGAAAATATAACAAGTGGTTTGTTTTGTTTTTTGTTTTTTTGAGACAGAGTCTTGCTCTGTCACTCAGGTTGGAATGCAGTGGGGCAATCTCGGCTCACTGTAACCTCCACCTCCTGGGTTGAAGTGATTCTCCTGCCTCAGCCTCCCAAGTGACTGAAACTACAGGTGCCCGCCACCATGCCTGGCTAATTTTTTTGTAATTTTAGTAGAGACAGAGTTTTGCCACATTGGCCAGGCTGGTCTTGAACTCCTGACACCTGCCTCAGCCTCCCAAAGTGCTGAGATTACAGGTATGAGTCACTGTGCCTACCCGATAAATGTGTTAATGAGAATATGGAGAATAAGGAACTTTTGCACTGTTGGTGTAAATATAAGTTAGTATAACCATTAGAGAAAACAGTATAGAGGTGCCCAAAAACTTAAAAATAGAGCTACCATATAATCCAGCAATCCCACTACTGGGTATATATCCAAGGGAAATCTGTATATCAAAGAAATACTTGCACTTCCCATATATAATGCAGGATTATTCACAATGGCCAAGATAAGCAATCAATCTAGGTGTCCATCAAATGAAAAATGAATTTTTAAAATGTGATATGTATACACAATGGAGTACTGTTCAGACTTAAAAAAAAAAAAAAAAAAAACAGGAAATCTAATCATTAACAACAATACGAATGAACCTGGAGGGCACATTAAGCAAAATAAACCAGGCACATAAAGACAAATACTGGATGATCTCCCTTATATGTGGAATCTAAAAAAGTTGAACTCATAGAAGTGGAGAGTAGAATGGTGGTTACCAGCGGCCGCGGTGGTTGGGTTGGGAGTGATTGGGGCACTATCAATCAAAGGATGTAAAATTTCAGTTAAGAGAAATAAGTTTCTCTTATACAACATGGTGACTATAGTTAATAACAATATACTGCATTCTTTAAAATTGCTACAAGAGTAGATTTTAAGTGTTTTCACCATAAAAATGTAAGTACTGAAGTAATGTGTATAATAATTATTTGAATTTCATAAGATGTGGTACATGATAAATATATCTAATTTTTATTTGTTAATTTAAAAAATGTAAATGATGATATAATAATGTCCTCCATGGGTGGTTCTAAAGATTAAATAAAAACAGTCATATCAAGCGCTTATCACAGTGCCTGCCACATAGAAACTTCTATAACTGCTAGCTTCTCCCACCACTATCTTATCTATCTATGATGAGTCTCACTCTGTGCCCAGGCTGAGGTGCAGTGGCAAGATCACAGCTCACTGCAGCCTCAAACTCTCAAACTCCTGGGCTCAACTGATCCTCCCACCTCAGCCTCTCAAACAGCTGGGACTACCAGCATGTGCCATGATGTCTGGGTAATTCTTTTAAATTTTTTGTAAGACAGGGGTGTCTTTTTGTTGTCCATGAACTCCTGGTTTCAAATGATCCTCCCACATCGGCCTCCCAAAGTGCTGGGATTACTGGCATGAACCACTGCACCTGGCCCCACCACAATTTTACCACCTGTAGTAGTATTGCTACTTACAGCTTCTCACCAACAGTCAGCTAGAACCAAAACAAACAAAATACTTTATACCAGAGTTCCTTTCTGAAACTTGAAGCCTTCATGCCTCATATCCTGGTCATTGCTGGCTACTGCCCAAATTCAAGTTCTTCCTGTCACTAAGCCTCTCCTGCCCATATTTAATCTGGGCTTCATCTCTCCTGACCCAGCTTGCTATCATTTCCAAACTTCCAGATATATCTACCCCATGGCAAACGAAGTCTCATGTCTTCAATACCTTGAACTGCTTTTATCTTTTTACTGAACCCCAAGAATCCCCCACTACAATAACTATAATTCAGCCAAGTCCCAGACTCCACTAGGCCCACAGGCAGGAGAGGTGAATTCTTATTCCTCCAGTGATGCAAAACCAGTGGTTTTCAAATCATTATCTGTAAGTACAAAACAATCATTTTTACATTATAGGCAACTCTTGCTCTCTGCTTTCCTCCTTCCTCTCCTTAAACACAATGCTCATGTGCCCCAAAGATGTGGCTCCTGGTTGCGTGCCTGGACACCCAAATGTCATCTCCATGTAACACCCACCACAGTGCTGTGTCTCTTCATTTCAGCCAGTCATACCCCTACATCCTGGATCTCACTGTCTTGAACTGGAACCAGTCTACCTCAGGTATTTAACTTCTTTTTTTTTTTTTTGAGACTGAGTTTCGCTCTTGTTACCCAGGCCGGAGTGCAATGGCGCGATCTCGGCTCACCACAACCTCTGCCTCCCGGGTTGAGGCAATTCTCCTGCCTCAGCCTCCTGAGTAGCTGGAATTACAGGCACACACCACCATGCCCAGCTAATTTTTTGTATTTTTTTAGTAGAGACGGCGTTTCACTATGTTGACCAGGATGGTCTCGATCTCCTGACCTCGTGATCCACCCGCCTCGGCCTCCCAATGTGCTGGGATTATAGGCTTGAAGTATTTAACTTCTAACAGCAGTTTCCTATTCTTTCAGCACTTTCCTTTGCTAATTCTAGCTAAGCCAATTATCTGGCTTCATCAACATCTCACATTCCTTCACATGCCCAATTTTCTTCCAATCTATGAACTGTAGAGGAAGAAAAATAATGTTTTCCTCAACTCTCATAAATTCTTAACTGGAACAGACCCCTGTAACAAAAGATAGATTAACAAGAGAAAAACAAACCAAAGATTATTGTTATGTATATTTCACATATAATTGAGGAACAGAGTGGGCTGTGGGAGAACAGAAGATGCCACATCAAAATATAAAGGGTTGTTGAGCTGAAGGCAATTAAATAGCAGCTCATGCAAGAAAGCTCTCTGCCCTCCATTTGCCTAAAAGCAGAACATAGATTTACAAAGACAAAAGGTATCCCGACCTCCTCTACCAGAGAGAACAAATGTTAACCAATGAAGATAACTTTAGACTGTTGCGGGACTGGAGACAGGATCAGAAAACTCTATATGAACAAACTTTAGTAACTGGCCTTTGTCTGCCATTTCTTTCCCTTTCCACAAGTTGCTGCCCCCAGAGATTCAAAGTTTTTTCCTTTTGTCATTTCTCTAAAAATCTACTGCTTTGTTGAAGATGCTACATAAAATGGAATTCAAAGCCACCTCTGAGAACTGCTCATTCCCTGGGCTCTACCATCTATGTATGAAACATACATGTTAATAAACTGTCTTTCTCTTACTCATCTGTCTTTTGTTGTAGGCGTCCATTCCAGCTAAGAATTTATGAGGATTGAGGAAAATTATTTTTCTTCCTCTACAGCTCCCTCTTCTATCTTGACATCTTTCTCTGTTTGTCTTATACTATATTATTTATTTTTTCCACCACTTCCTTGCTAATTAAGTCCCTTACATCTTTGTCCTTACCCTGCAACCACTCTACCACCAAACCTTAATTCTGATCAATCCAGCTGCTTGTCTTCTCGGCTTTCACCCTAAGCTATAAACTTCTACCAGAGAAAAGCCTATCACCATGTGGACTCCTATCACCACATATTCCAGGTCTGCAACCTCAGCTAGGTACTCAAAGAAACATGACAATTCTTCCTGGTGCCCTAACTGGCCAGTTCTTTCACCCCTCACAATACTGCTTTCAATTCTTTACTATTTGGCTGGGTGTGGTGGCTCACACACGTAATCCCAACATTGTGGGAGGCCAAAGCAAGAGGATCATTGAGCCCCGTTCAACACCAGCTGGGGCGACACAGGAAGACTCTGTCTCTATTTAAAAAAAAAAAAGTGGGCGTGGTGCCACGTGCTGCGGTCCCAGCTTCCTCAAGCCCCTGAGGTGGGAGGATCACCTGAGCCAGAAGGTCAAGGTTGCAGTGAGCCATGATTATGACACTGCACTCCTGCCTGCGTGACAGTAAGACTCGGTTTCCAAAAATAAAAATTCTTCACTATTTGTCTAAAACTCCCTACCCTACCACCTCTACTTTTATGTTTTCATGTTTAGCAAACAATCACATCTTCATCCCCTTCTTTATTGAGAAAACATTGAGAAAACAGCCACGTAAGTAAGAGCCCCCTTCTGTCCTGCTATCCACAGACTTTGCTCCCACATGACCTCCCTTCCTCTTCGGCTTTAAATCCTTTCACCTCCTACTTCCTAGCGATCTTATTCCATCAATAATCTCCTCTCATGTGGGTCTCTCAGTATTTAAAATACCCAAGTCTCTTCCATCCTAAAATAAATAAAAATAATCTTCATGAACTCAATTGCTTGGTTACTCATAACCATCCCTCCCATTTTCTTCTTAGGAAAGCTACCTTAAAAAGTAATCTATATTTTCTTGTCTTTATTATCTTCACACTTCTACCTTGGCCTCTTTCTTAACATTCCAGTAAAATTCCCTCAATTTGTCTGAGTAAAGATGACCAGACAAATTGAGGGAGTTCTTGTTCATACCTCTATTTTTCCAATAAAGAAGAAAATTGGATGGTTAACCTAATAGAAGTAATGGGTAGGGGGATGCTGACAAGTTGAAAGATACTATGAGAGATCATCTATCACCTCTTCCTTCACAGTCTCACTCATTCAGCAACCACTCATAAATATCCACTTGGACCATGACTAGGCATTGATTACACAACTATCCTCATGGAGCTTATAGTCCAACGACAGAAGCACACCATGGAGATGAGCTCAAGGGTTGTTTTCCCATCTTTCCATTTTCTAATCCTGATCTCGCTGAGGCATCTGTCCCTGGCAATCTTTCTTCTTTGGCTTCCATGACGGCACCCCTTCCAGACTTTCCTCCAGTCTCTCTAGCCAACCCTTCTCAGTCTTCATTAGAGGCTCCTCTGTTACTCAACCTTCAATGTTATTCCCCAGGGCATAGGTCTCAGGCCTCTTTCTTCCACTCTCCTCACTCTCCATGGATAATCTCTACCACAATGGCTTTTACTGCCACCTTCACATGGTTGACTCCCATATCCCTCTATCTCATCCCAAACCTTCCCCCAAACCCAATTCCCTACCATACACTTCTGCTGCAACAGTAAAACTAACCATGTATAGACTACTTACATGAGCCAGACACTGTGCTTAAGCTCTTCATAAAAATTACCTCTTATAATCTTTGCAGTACACAATATCATTTTACAAATGACAAAGAGACATAAAATAATGATATGACTTGCTCAACTTCACCCAAGCTACTAATAGGTAGAAGTCAAATTTGAAGTTGAATCTTTCTTGCTACAAAGCTGATAATCTTAACCACTGTGCTATATCTTACAACGTCTTCAAAATCAATGTATTGGGAACTTAATTTCTCTTTTTCTTTCCTGTATTTCCTTCTGCATTCCTAGCTCAGAGAATGGCCCCACCATTTATCCAGTTTCCTCCAAATAAAAGAAACCGCTGGAGTCATCCTTGATGCCTCTTCAACCTCTGTGCTCATATCCAATTGGTAACACAGTCCTCTGCAGCCTGATCTCCCTTCCCTGATCTCTAATAGCCACCCCAAAACACTCCTCATGCTCTAGCACACTGAACGACTTCTAGTTCCCTCAATAAGGATGCACTTCAACAAGATACGATCCATTTATATGTACAACACTCTACCCAGAGAAAGCCCTCACCAATTCCCATCCCATGCTACTCCTCCACTCATCCTTCTCCGTGAGGAAAACTCAGCTGATTCTGCTTCAGGGGTCTGTGTAAGGCACCTGACCATCTTCTGTGCTTTTGAAAGTACTCCACACATACTTGTATAATAGCAATAACTCTTGTGTATCATTATTGTCTGTTGTTAGATCTTCTACCCCTCTAACAGGTGAGCAATATATCCTGGAAGATAATCTCTTATTCACCTTAGTATTATAATGTCTAACTAGGTCAGTGCTTGGCACATTATAGACACTTATTAAATATCCAATGGACAAATGACTTTATGATTGAGTCAGACACCTTGAGAGTCTGCATTAATTTATTAAGGAGACCAGGATTCTCTTGAGGACTTGTGCTTTATCATGTATTTCCAGGTCCCACATGGAGAGAAGAGGCTTTATTACCTAGAATGGACATGCAGCCCCCAACCAATCCACCTATAAAAATGTCACTCAACCAAATGTGTTTTGTTTGCTTATTTCCAAAATACAAAAGACATTTCTGACAACATTTTTTTAAAAAACTTACTTTGGCACTTTGTAAAAACAACCAGAACCTAGTGTTTGTCCTACAAGTTCAAAGAGAATATAATGGGAGGTCAACATGCATACATAAAACATTTTATATCATAAATCCAAGTGAACGCATTTCGGGCCTTGACAATCAAGAAGTCATCATTTCTACTTTATCTTTTTGTTAGTTTATTTTGAGACAAAGTCTCACCGTGCCACCCAGACTAGAGTGCAATGGCACCATCATGGCTCACAGCAGCCTGGATCTCCCAGGCTCAAGCGATCCTCCTACCTTGGCCTCCCAAAGTGCTGAGATTACAGACATGAGGCACCATATCTGGCCTGTTTTACCTTTTCACTTCACATAAGTAAGCTCAAAAACTGAAATAAAAATATTGACAAGCTCAGGCTAAAAAACATCACTACCAACAATCAAAAAACATTCGCATGCTTTCTTGCATCTGCTTCTCTTTTTCCCACATTACCTCTACTCTTACACACAAGACTGATACTTTACCCCATGTTTTCCCTTCTCCCTCTGGATAGAGCTTAGACAACCGTCAACGACTAAAACACCAATCATTAGAACTAAAAGAAGGTGCAGAGGCTTGTGGCTGAAAATCTTATGGGGAGGGAATTTGGACAGGAAAAAGTTCAAACCAAGAAAGAAAGCCTGACCCCATTTCACATAGCTCCACCTGTGCTACCACCAGACACAGGCCTGCTCACGGTCAGTCAGCAGTGTACAGCAACAGAAGTTTTGCTTCCCTTTGCAGGTCTGCCCAACTGCCACCTGAAGCATGATCAGGCAATGCGAGCCACTCAAAAAACAGCTAAAGGACACAGTAAATATGAGAGAACAAGCGTACATTTTGTTTCTGCAGTCTGGGAACCAAAGCAACCAGTACTGGAACTCTCGAAGTATCAAAGGATGAGTTAACCCAACTTTTCTGAATCTTCCTCATGTCCTTATGTTTGCTGGCTCATGCTACAACACACTCAACTGCGAGTTTCTCACACCCCCTGAGGAAGATATTAAGGTGATGCAAAAGTATTTGCTGGTTTTGCCATTACTTTTAATGGCAACCTATTCACACACCTAATAATATGGATACAGTAACTGTCCTAAGATTGATTTTTGTAGGAAGAATGGGGTCTTGTATCTCCATTTTCTCTCTTCCCACTATAAACTTGAGTCAAAGCAACCATTATCACTAGTCTGGATTGTTAACACTTATTTTCAACATCAATACCAACAACATGTTTTGAAACACATTTGTGATACACCTAGAATAATATTGGGCTTCTTCTACCTTCTTCTGGAACTAAGCCTCAGTGTCTGGATTAGTAACAGCCTCCTAACTAGCCTCCTAACTAGTATCAAATATTATTGTACTCTCATTCCCAGAATGGTGTGTTCTTTACTCTGCAGGAGTAGTAATCCAGATTCAAGCAATTCTCTTCTATGATCAAATCATATTAACATCAAGCTATATGAACCACATGGTCCCTCTTTCCTAGGGTAGTTTGTTGAAGCTACTTCTCCCCTTGGAACATTCTCCCCATACTCAACCTGACATGGCACATATTATGTGCTCAATAACTATCTACTGAATAAATGGGGAGCAGGAGACTCAGGAGAGCAGGGAAGAAGGAAGTATTAAAAACGGAAAAAATATGAAAGATCAGAAACAGACGTTTCATGTTTTCATTTTGTATGAATGAGTTTTAACCTGCCATGTAAACTTTGTCATTTCAGAAAATTAAAAGGTTTCCAATTAACCTCACTTTCCAGTAATAACAGAATACCCTTAACAATGCACAAAAGTGTCCAACAGGGAACACAAGCGTGTAGACCACTCGATGAGAACCTAATGTTGAGTAAGAAAGCTAAGGTTCATCTCAATCATTTCTCTAAAAAAATTGCATGAACTTGACATCGTATATAGCTTCAAAATGTCTTTTCAAAAACAAGCCAACATATCTCATCTTATAGCACACTGATTTCATTCACAGCTTATTACTAAATGACCCACTTACTGCTAAATGAATTGCAACAGCCTCACCCGTGTTAGTCAGCTGAATCTGAAAATGTGAAAGTCCTGTGAGCAAAGTCAATGCCACCAGACAACCGGGCAACAGAAACACCCTATTTTTACAGATGCAATCATGGTTATGGCATGCACTGAGTACACAAGAACAGCCAACTCCAGAGTTGACTTGGATATTCCCTGAAAGCTTATTCACTTTTTTAAAAAAGTATGTATTTTATTATTCCATATAAAGAAAATAATGCAGTTTTTATTTTTGAACATTTTAAAATAACTACATAATTTGAAAGTGCTACCAAATTAACTATCTAAATAATTTGTCAATAGTAGAAAAAGCAACATCTCTAAGTTAAGGAAACAGAGATATTTAACTTAAAGAAAGGTAAACAATAAAGATTAAGAAATCATGGGGATTCAAACTGAAGGAAAGCAGAGATATTTGGTAGATGCCTCACCTCACTACTGAACAAGCTGAGACTAAAAGAGGTGACGTAATTTGCCCAGGGTTCTCACAGCATGCTACTAGGAGGCCTAGGGTATGAACCCAGGTCTCCTAAATTCTGGTACAGGATTTGTAAGAGCGGCATTTCTCCTTCACGTTTAGAAAAGAAATCTACCCTTCAATAGCCACGGTAATCCAGCTTCCTCTCAGTGCACCTACTGCCAGGAAAATGGTTGTACACAGATAGGTGCACATTCCCATGAAAGGGAATGCCCTAGCTTTGCCTCACTCCTAAAGGTAAACCCTTTTCAGTGGAGCCTCTAGGCCTCAATATTGGCAAATGAGCTGATGAAAAGAACACTGTACATTTTCAGAGGAAGATGAGGTCCTGGATCTCTCACATGACCTGGATGTCAGGATCCATAAAAGTCTTCCTCATTACACCAGTCACACCTCCTTAACCAACAGCTCCCACCTACCCCCTACCCCACACAGAAGAGCAGAGTTGCCTTTAACATTATGTTCTCTTCCTCTCTCACATCAGTTTACTCTCAATAACGACTCTGAAATGTATCTGTACTAGCAACGTGTAAATAACCAAAATGAGCTCCAAGAATTGGTTCCAGACCTAGTTAAGAGCTTCTGCACAGCAAAAGAAACTATCAACAGAGTTAACAGACAATCTACTTTTAAAGTGGAAAAAAAAAATTTGCAGACTATGCATCTGAAAAAGAACTAATATCCAGAATCTGTAAGGATCTTAAACGAATCAAGGAAAAAGCAAATGACACCTCTGTTCATGTCCATTGCCCACTTTTTAATGAAGTTGACACTTTTCAAAAGAAGGCATACCAGTGCCCAACAAACACATGAAAAAATGCTCAATTGTCACTGATCCTTAAAGAGATGCAAATCAGAACCACAATGAAATACTCTCTCACACCAGTTAGAATCATTATTATTAAAAAGTCAAGGCCAGGTGGCTCATGCCTGTAATCTTAGCCCTTAGGAAGGCCAAGGCAGGTGGATCACCAGAGGTCAGCGGTTTGAGAACAGCCTGGCCAGCATGATGAAACCCCATCTCTACTAAAAATACAAAAATTAGCCAGGCATGGTGGTGGATGTCTGCAATCCCAGCTACTCAGGAGGCTGAGAGAGGAGAATGACTTGAAGAGGATGTAGTGAGCCAAGACTGTGCCACTGAACCACAGCCTGGACAACAGAGTGAGACTCCATCTCAAAAAATTTAAAATGTAAAATTTTTTAAAAAGTCAAAAAAAAAACAACACCAGATGTTGGTTAGGTTGCAGAGAAAAAAGGATGCTTATACACCGTTAGTGGAAATGCAAAGTAGATCAGCCCCTGTGGAATGCAGTTTGGAGATTTCTCAAAGAACTAAAAGCCGAACTACCATTCAATCCAGCAGTCCCATGACCAGGTATATAACCAAAGGAAAATAAATCATTCTTCCAAAAAGACATCTGCACTCGTATATTTATCAAAGCACTAGCCACAGTACCAAAGACATGGAAATCAACCTAGGTGTCTGTCAACATTGGACTGGATAAAGAAAAGGTGGTCCAGACAGCCATACACAGAATACTACACAGCCATTAAAAAAAAAAAAGAACAAAATCATATCCTTGGCAAAAATATGGATGCAGCTGGAGGCCATTATTCTAAGTGAATTGAGGTTGAAAGCTCTAACCTCAGCATTATGCTATATACCCATGTAACAAATCTGCATATGTACCCACTGAATCTTAAATATATTTTTAAATGGTTCCTTGCAAGGGTATTTCTATTCCAACAGATTGACAGGGTTTTTATTTTTGTTGTTTTGTTTTTATTTTTATCTTAGTTTCATGCTACCTTGTTTACGAAGGCTGACAAAGTTTTAAGCTAACTATGGAATTTAAAGAATATAGTCAGCAGACTGTATGACATATAACAGATACTCAGTAAATATTTGCTAAAGAAATGAGAGGATGAATGGAGGTAAGATCACAGCGGGAGGGAAGGTGGCAGCCTACTCTTGTTACACAGAATGCTCCATGTCCAAAGGAAAGAAAGAAGTGTCCTGTTAAAAGTTTTGAAAACTGGCTAGGTGCAGTGGCTTATGCCTGTAAATCCAGCACTTTGGGAACCCAAGGTGGGAGGATCACTTGAGGCCAGGAGTTCGAGACCACCGTGACCAACATGGAGAAACCCCGTCTCTACTAAAAATACAAAAACTGGCTGGGTGTGGTGGCTCACGCCTGTAATCCAAGCACTTTGGAGGCCAAGGCAGGCAGATCACCTGAGGTCAGGAGTTCAAGACCAGCCTGACCAACATGGTGAAACCCCATCTTAAAAAAAAAAATTAAAAAATTAATCCAGTGTGGTGGCACATGCCTATAATTCCAGCTACTCTGGAGGCTGAGGCAGGAGAATCGCTTGAACTCTGGAGGCAGGGGTTGTGGTGAGCTGCGATTGCACCATTGCACTCCAGACTGGGCAACAAGAATGAAACTCCGGCTCAAGGAAAAAAAGTTCTGAAAACTTACAGAACTATTTCTATTTAAAGGATGGTCACAAAATATTTACTCTTTTCTCCAGAAGCAGAAGACCAAAGGATGTAACTTATAAAGCACTTTACAGTCTCCTAAGTCTTTTTCACATATGTGACCTTGTTTAATTCTCAAAACAAGAAACTACCCCAATTTTAAGGATGGGAATAATAAGATCTGCATTAAATGTAAGCCTTCTGACTCAACATCTTGTAGGTTCTCCTCCCCCTACTCCAGCAAGCTAAGTGACTCCCCACAACACTGTTGAGGGAGCTTTACCTATCCATGGACAACCTCCTTCTACAGAAGCAGAAACTGACTTGTGGGATACACAGTGGATGTAGAAATGATAGTCAAATGTTCTTCTGTACAGAACACAAAATCCCTACTGATTTAGAGGTTTAGCTACAAAAATGTTACCAAATGAAAATTCAATCCTTTCATATGTTTGTATTAAAATAAAAATAAGGACTACATTCTATTTGAGAGAGTGTAGGTATTAGTAAGAATGAAAGCAGCAAGTCGGAAAAGGTGAAGCTCAAGATTCTTCTGCTACCTCATGAGTCTCACATTATTCCAAGAGTCAAAGCTTCATATTGGGAGGAAGATTGGTGCAAAGCTGTGGATGGCAGCAACTGGCATTCGGTTCCTGTTCCCACTATTTTCTAGCCCTGTAACTTATTTGGGCCTCCGTTTCTTCTTTTATAAAATGAGTATAATAATAGGACCTTCTTGGTGTGAGAGACTAAGACAGGCGTCCCCAAACTTTTTACACAGGGGGCCAGTTCACTGTCCCTCAGACCGTTGGAGGGCGGCCACATACTGTGCTCCTCTCACTGACCACCAATGAAAGAGGTGCCCCTTCCTCAAGTGCGGCAGGGCCTCAGGGGACCACATGCGGCCCGCAGGCCGTAGTTTGGGGACGCCTGGACTAAGAGGTACACACACAGAGCTGAGAACGGTGCCTGCTCCACAGTGAATGGAGGTATGTAAGAGGTTATGATAATTCTAAAACTCTTTTATTCACATCACTTGACACTATAGTCAGGCAAAAGCAAATTCCATATTGAACTTGTCAACACAGGCAAATATTTACAAGCCAAGATGTTTGTTTCCAAGGACGATTTCCTGAAAAATGTTTAAACTATTTTGGCAGAAACAAATGTAATCAACACATTTTTAGCATCTGTTCCAAGTTTTTTTTTTTTTTTTTAAGTGTGAAAATGCTTTACAAAATATTTTTAACTGCAAAGAAGGTACCAAAATTCTTAAAAGTTTAACTGGTTACAAACTGCCTACATAAAGGGAAGAGTTAAATGGAAAACAAAAGTAATTAAAAAGTTGATAAAGTCCAAGTGCTAATGCTCTAAATTGATGACTACCTTGAAAAAATTCTCATTTACTTATTTAAACAGGAAAAAAAATAACCACCATTTTTTGTAAAGCACGTGCATGTCCTTCATTTAACTTAAAGGGCAGAGAAAGGCAACATAATGCTGATAGGAACCCAAATTCTACAGAATTATTCTGAAACTGTATTTTCGCATACTGGTTAGACATCTAAATGACTAGAAATAGTCACGAGAAATCAATAAATGATTTTTCATTTTTAAAGAAAGAGATAAAATCGTTCAGCAAGAAATGAGTTAATTAGTCTATTACAGAATGAATGATCTTCGCCTTCAAGATCTGTGGAGCAAGGCTAAACACATTCAGATTTTATCCTAGTCCTTGAATGCCAATCATAAATTCTATAGTCTAAGCTTCATAAAAGAATTGATGAGGGAAAAAAATAATGAATAAATATATTTCAGGGAGCTTGAATGTAATTCCTCTCACATTCTGAGATGGTTCTTCATTTTTTTCAAAGCTTTTTAAATACAAAAGCCAATGTAATAAAAATATTCAACTCTTTATTATTCCGAGACTGACAGCATATTGTGTACAACAGCCACACTCACTTCTTAACCTTCTCTCTTCGGCTTCTTTACTTTAGGCCACTGCACTAATCATTAGCAATGCACTAAAGGATGGAAAGGAACAGAAATGTAGTTCAATTTTCATTAGTTAATAGAGCCACCACATGGTTTGCTGAGAGTTAAACTTATTTCTGATCATCATCCCAGATGACTAATTCTCAGATGACTAACTTTACAGCCATGGTCCCTGACAATTTTTATGAACAAACAATGAGATACAATGTGCAAGGAAACGAGCTATGTTTTACTTATCTCAGAGTGCCTAGTTTGGGTTCAATACATAATAAATGTCTAATAAAGAAATAAAGGAAGAGAGGGAAAGAGAGAGGAGAGTAACAACACTAAACAAACAAAAAGGTACACACTTATTTATATGAATTCACAGAAATTTAAAACTGGAAGAGATATATGTAGGAAAAGGAGGGTAAATTGCATCAGGTAAGAGTTCAGCTTGGCAGACAACTTTTGGGTCCGATCAAAGCTGTACCACTCACTGTTTAAGTGAGTTGAGCAAGCTACTTAACTTTCCTGAGAATCAGTTTCCTCATCTATAAAGATGGAGCTCATAACAGAACACTTCAGAGACCTGCTCTAAAGATTAATGTAGTTGCAGAGTGCTTGGAATATAGTAGGACTCAACAAATAGCATTATTATTGGCAATAGAATAATCACCTAGTCCAGTATCCTTCCTTTATAGAAAATGAAACTGAGACCTAGATAAATAAAGAAGACTGCCTAAGTCACACAGCTCTCTGGTGGCAAAGCCTGATTAGAAGAACTTGGATCTTCTGCCCTCCAGGCCCAAAATACACACTGCTTATCAGAAAACCTACATTAAGAAGAAAATGTGATAGCAAACGTTAAGCTAAGGTGATGCTGATTCTCTAAATTTGGTGTGTTTCTAAAAACACATAAGCAGGTGCCTAAAACATATACAATACTGTCTCATGACAGCATTAAATTAAATTAAATCTGATTAAATTAAATCTCAGGCAAGGTGTTTTCAATAAGCAATCTAGAGGATTCTCCTGCAGGGACCCTGGAGCTAGGATTTGAGAAGTACTGCTGTAGAATAAGAATAGTAAAAAGCTCCCTATCCGAAGTCCTGACTCTTAGAATCACCTACAGAGCACTCACCCTTATGTATCATATTAGAATAACTGTGGGTGACATCCAGGAATCTATCTTTTTTGAAATCTCTTCAGATGATTCTTACATGTATATGGTCAGGTTAGAGAACCCACAGTATATACATGATAAAAATAACCATCTTTGCTAATATCAATTTAACAAGACTGGGAAGAGGTGGGATTTGTGAAACTAAAGAAAAAGAACTCAAGGGCAAAGGTAGGAAACCTTGTCATAAGGTACAAGGTGAGTCTTAGACAAACAGAAGATCCTAGAAAAAGGTACAGACACTGAGCTCATTACTCCTTGTCTCCCAAAATGATTCACCTTCTGCTGCCTCTGTTTATAACACATCCTTCACAGATGACACTATAAACATCAATTCCTGCTCTAACATTTTAGCAATCTCCCTGAAGTTTCATTGACAGGTAAAACAAGTGTGATGCTGTGCCATAATTTAACTCAGGTAATCTCACTTGTCATGTTGCCTTAACGATTTATTTAATCTCTTTGGGTTTCTGTTTTTTCATTCTGTATATGAGGCATAGTCTGTTTAGCCTATTTCATATCGTTGTTGCGATGATCAAATGATACAACATGTTTGAAACCATTTTTCCAATTCCAAAGCAGTATACAAACGTAAGATACTCCTTTTTGACCTAATTATCCTAATAAAGATACAACATGTTTACAACATTTATATGCAGCAGGTGGGGCTGGATGAGCAGCCTCCACAGAGCCCTTTGAGCCAGGAAGACCACTCCAGGTCAGCGTGTCACTGCAACGACTCAAAGTGGAGGTAGGCTGAGATGATGAATGTCACAGGACTGGGGAGATCAAGTCAAGACAAGCTCAAAAAAATGTACGCTATTCTACTTAGAAGTTAACTCAAAAGTTGAGTCCAACACTTCATGCAACTCAAGAGCAAAAGCTGATCCCATAGAGAAGATATGAAAAAGAAGAAATAAAAGAAATGTTGGTTAATGGGCCATTTCCAAGATGAAATGCCAATAAAGGGGCTGAGAGCTCTCATTTGCAACTAATTCTCCAATGAAAAATGCAGAATCCAATGCAAGATAAAGAGTTCTGTGGAAGTTTCCCACCAAAGATAATTAAGCAAACAGAGTCAAACACCTCCAAGGTAACAGGAAGAATGTTCTAAGAGGAATAGCAAAACTGTTGATTCTGACTCTTTGTGTGCCACAGAATAAACAGTCTTCATTTAAACTACAGGGATATGAGGTGTCAAACCCTTCAGATAAAATAATGACTACCCATTCAGCTTTGAACTAGATGTCAGGCTTTATGTACATTGCATCACAGTTAACAAATCTGATTGGCCAGTTTATGAGTTATTTCCACATACATTTTCCAAGGAAGGAAAGGCTAATGTACCACTAAGGAAACAGATTCTAAAAATTTCCATGAATGAAAAAACGTACAGCTGACTTGAAGCCAAATTATGGAAAAAAAAAAAAAAAAAACAGATGGAAAACATATGTGAAATTAAACCAAGTACTTATTATATGCATTAACACATAGCAGTCAAGTAGTTTTCTTTTGCACTGGCTTTTATGCAGAGCTACATAGATAATGACACAGAATGAATGCTTTCTTTTTAAAACATAACCGCTGTAAAATATAAACAGAACTGATGACATAATATTGGCAAGGCATAGCAGTGTATATAAACAGGACACCTTCAGGAGAACTCAGTCACCAAGGTCAGTGATGATGGCGCTCACTAACCCTAATAAAACCTCATTCTATCATCATGCAAATGATCTCTGCTCATTGATACAATGACCTTGCCAAAAATGTTTAACATCACAAATATTCTTTATGCTCAGATTTTTTATTAAAAGATAAAGTTAAGGATAGCTTAAAGAAAAAGCCATCAACTCCTGAGCAGTAACAGGTAGAGGTTATTTGGGTAATACACTTCATGAGCAAGTAAATACCTATCTAATTACATTTTAAAGAAAAGTAAACACTGCAGAGAAGTAACTTGTCTAAAGTAACTTGTCTAAAGCTAAATATCAGTGTTAGGAATAAAGATCTCAACTTCCTGATAGTCTGTGTGATATTCCAATTCCTATGGCATGCTACCCTAAGAATTTCTGATTTTAGATTGGGGATGGAGAATAACTTAACAAAGGAAGAGAGAATATATGTCCTAACCCTCAAAACATATGCACAGAATTGACAGCAATTATGAGAATGTTTCTGCACATGAAAATCAATAGAGAACCAGAATCTGGCTTTTCAAACTTATGAACCAGTGAGTCGGTATTGACTGATAATTTTACAGTATCCTATTATTTGTTACAAAGCTATTGTCTTCTCGTGACTATTTTCTAACGGAACTTTTACCTACAGTCAAACTAAATTTCCACAGGCTATTCCACAGGCAAAGTCAAGAATTGTGAACTAGAAAAATTCAAAAAATATGCACTCTCTTAATGTAGTGCTTTTTAAAGTCTTCCACCAATAATGAAAATGTACAGGATTTTGAGATTAATGTGTGTGACCAAAGAATGTGCACAGCACAAAAATAAAATCATAAGAATCAAACCTAAGGCTATAAATAAAATGCAACAAAAACTGTAGCTTTTACATAAACTAATATAAAAATAACTTTATAAAAGACAAATTAGATATGAGTTTGATGTGAGCACCTGGAATACTTACTTACTTGAACTCAGACTCCACATTTCACTTACCTCATTCCCACCTGTGTTTTTAGAAACAGAGGACACACTAGTACACAGGGAATGGCATCTCCTTTTTTGAAACTGAAAATGCTGTGTTGCATGAGGGCAAAATCGCTCAGTGTTTTGCCTTTCTTGAATACTGCTATAACTTTCTGATGAGTCTTCAGCAAACCCACTTTTTTCTAGTGATCTTGCTATACCAGAGGGAATAGAGCTTAAGCTGGCTGCCTTTCGAAAAGAAAGAACATCAATTTTTTCCTGGAATGTTATTTCGCTTGTGTTGACATCATCTAAAGGTTTCTTCCTCTTTGTGCAATATGGAGTGCTGTCTTCTTCTGAAATCCTCTCATCCAGTTCACCAACTTTTACTTCTGTGTCACTGTCTTTAGCAGAAGTTTTCACATGGTCAGACCAACTGCTTACAGCACCCGGCAGAAGTTTCTGTTTAACACCGTCAGCTCCAACTTCTGTCTTCTTTTGCTGAATACCATCTCCCAGTGCAGAGTCTGGGGTAACAGATTCCTGCTGTACCAGTCCCCTGGATGCAGGAGCTGGCTGTTCTTTTGAAGGCTGACTGCTGCTCCTTTTCCTGCCTTCATTTTCATTGTTTTCCTCAACTGACTCTTTGTCACCACCAGTTTTCTTGATCGGTTTTCTTCTGAAATATTTTCTTCCAGGAGAGTATTTTTCAGGGTTCAAAGGCGTTTTGGCAGGATCTACATATTGTTCTTCTTTCTCAGCTCTTACACATCCACAGACATTCCCCATTTGATTTGTAGGCGATCACAGCTCCACAAATTCACTCATTTCAAAATCCAGGGCTTACTTAGATCCTCTTCATTAAGTCTGAAAATTCCACTCTGACGTCTGTTTCCCACAGACTTCATGACCATCCTCTTCAGTCTGAGGCCATTTTGCTTATGAGAAAGGCACACACAAGAAATGCTGTGGCATCCTGCCCAGCCGGTCCCTGTGTCTCATTAGACTCCGTGGCTTATTTCTGGCCACCAATCCTCTTAAACAAACATTACTGCTCACTGTCAAATTACAACACTGATGAGCTCTCAAGGCAAACCCTTAGCTTCACTGCATGAGAAGATTATAACTGTTTTTAACTTTCAGTTTACTGAAATGCAGATACACTACTGAAGTCTGCACTTAACCTTTGAAACTTGGTGGTTCAACAAATCAGAGCAAACAGAAAGCAAATACCAGTCAGGAGAGATTTGGGAAAGTGCCCTTCAAATTTAGTTTCAAAGTGCCTTTCAAATTGAATTTCAGACACTCTCTACCCTCCACCATATAATTTTTTTTCTTAAGAAATACCAACTAATTTTGGTACTTGCACACAAAGAAACAAACCAAAAGCTCAAAAATCTCCATAAATTATATTAAGACTCTTATTCGAAATAAGTCATAAAAATAATATGATGATTCAATCGCTTGCAGGAGGAGACACAGTAAGTGCTAAATGCTTAGAATTCTCTAATAAAATTGTCTCTAAAATCAATCTTTTAAAATAGTTTATAATACTTTCCAAATAATATAAATTTCTAAGCCACCACCTTATCTAATTATTAGGACTTTAATATGAGCAAATAGACAAATTATATAATTTAAACCACGAAACATTGAGCAAAAGGAAATACATGTGCATTCATTCATATATATAAAAAGGCAGTTAAACTTTATATATAACTTTTATAATTATACTCTAGTTAAAGATTATACAGGTTTTATGAGGGCCTCGCTGGAAAAATAATGAATCAGTATGAAACCTGATTATCTAAGGTGTGCATATTTCTAACACTGAGTCATAGATATGGTTAAAAAAAATAGGAAGGCATGAAATGGACTTACACATAGCAGAAATCATTCCACTGCTAAAAAAAAATTATAATTTCCTTTCTCTAGGTAGCCTTTAGCTTGATCAAAAGGTGGAATGCATTATATTTTACTAGGTAAGAATATTCAATTAAATAGCCAAGTTAGCAATGATAATGCAGATGATCAATAACAAATCCTCCATTGTAAAATTTTCCTTAATCATTAAAAAAGAAAACATTCTCCAGTAGCAAAAACTGAATATCCTTGAAGACAGACTGGTAAAAATAAGGTCTCAGATTTTTTTTGTTTTTAACCTGATTTTCAATGTATTCAAAGGCAATGAGGAGTCCATTATCCAAGAGAATATAAATGTATAATGGCTGGTATTTGTACTAACACGATGGAGGGGGAACCAGTGATCTGCAATCCCCAATCCTTCCCTCTATCTCGGCTGATGAAGTTTAGATGTTTGTCCCCTCCAAACCTCATGTGGAAACTGTGCCTCCCAATGTGGAAGACCGGCCTAGTGGGGGTGTCTGGGTCATGAGGGCAGCTCCCTCATGAATGGCTTTGTGCCATCCCCATAGTAATGCGTTCTTACCCACTTAAGAGTTAGTTGTTTGAGGCAAGGCATGGTGGCTTATAGCTGTAATCCCAGCACTTTGGGAGGCCGAGGCGGGCGGATGGCCTGAGGTCAGGAGTTCAAGACCAGCTGGCCAACATGGGGAAACCCCACCTCTACTAAAAATACAAAAATGAGCTGGGCTTGGCAGTGCATGCCTGTAATCCAAGCTACTTGGGAGGCTGAAGCAGGAGAATTGCTTGAACCTAGGAGGCAGAGGTTGCAGTGAGCCGAGACTGTGTCATTGCACTCCAGTCTGGGCAACAGAGCAAGACTTTGTCTCAAAAAAATAAAATAGTTGTTAAAAAAAGCCTGGTACCCCCTCTCCCTCCTTCTCCTTCTTCATCTTTCTCTCTCTCTCTTTCTCTCTCTCTCTCTCTCTCTCTCTCTCTCTCTCTCTCTCACCATGTGACAATCCTCCTCCCCCTTTGTCTTCCACCAGGACTAAAAAATTTCCTGAGACCTTACCAGAAGCAGATGCCAGGACCGTGTCTCTTGTATGGCCTGTAGAACCACAATAATCCCAATAAACCTCTTTTCTGTTCTTTATAAATTATTCAGACTCAGATATGCCTTTACAGCAACATAAAATGAATTCATACACCTGCCAAACTAAGCAGCTGTCCATTTCTAGGCCATATACCCTGCGACCCCTCCCAGAAATAGCCCAACTTAGTCTCTGCCTGGTAACCGGCATTAGTCTTTCAAAGCCTATCTCTAATATCTGTGAAAATTTCCCATATTCTCTAAAGCCATCCCAATCCCACTATGATGCTCCTTTCCCAAACATTTCTATTTTTATTTATATCACCAATAATATTCATTGTCCTACATTACAGTTAATTTCATGTACACTCTTCCAATAAACAGAACAATTTACTTCATTACCTTGGATGTGGCATATGGTGGCTAATGATATAGGAATGCTTACCTTCAGAAAGCCTGACTGAAAAATAGATTCCATTTATGATGCTATAACAAATATTGTTAAAATAAAACAAATTGGTCTTTTGAAATAGTTTCCATTATTTATGTAGGGTATAGAGAAAAAGGCTCAGTCACTCTGAGGACGATTACCACTGTTTAAATCTTTATATCTTGGCATAACCAAAACAATTCTAATCTCAAGTTACTGTAGTACTCAAAAAAGTTATTTAAATAAGAGACAACATTTCCATTTAACCAACACATAGATGTGTTCCATTCTGAATAGATCTTGGTCTTTTATAAATATTGGTGATAATTTTTTATATCATCTTATAATTAAAGCCCTAAAATACAATAGATTCTAGAACATTATGCCACAGGATATTAAAAGCAAAACTTCTTTTTTTTTTTGGAGACAGTTTCTCTCTTGTTGTCCAGGCTGAAGCGCAATGGTGTGATCTCAGCTCACCACAACCTCCAACTTCCAGGTTCAAGTGATTCTCCTGCCTCAGCCTCAGGAGTAGCTGGGATTACAGGCATGTGCCACCACACCCAGTTAATTTTGTATTTTCAATAGAGACAGAGTTTCCCCATGTTGGTCAGGCTGTTCTTGAACTCGCGATATCAGGTGATCCGCCCACCTCAGCCTCCCAAAGTGCTGGGATTACAGGTGTGAGCCACCGTGCCTGGCCAGCAAAACTTCTTCTGGTACTTCTGTGACTAGTCTTCCTCTCTCCTTCAAAGGCAGCTGAACCCCAAAGGGCTCTCTTAGTATATAATTCCTTTTTGAATGCCTTTTGCTTTAAACTTTCTCAAACTCAGCCTCTAAATATATTGCTTCTACTTCCCAACCCTTCTGCACATTTTGGCTTGTTATTTCCTAGTCTTTGCTCCCAGGTGCTTGGGTCTCCAATGTCCTCCTTCTAGACAAAACTATTGACCAGTACTCCATCTTAATTTTCTTGTGGTCTCTAGTGGCGTTTCATATTGCTCACCATTCTTTCTACTTGAAATTTTCTTCCCTTGGTTTCATCAGTATATTTTCCTGTTATTTCATCCAACTCTCCAAATGCTCCTTTTCTGTTTTCTCAGCAGAATATTCTCCCACACCGATGACCATGGGCCTTCCCCAAATTTCTATCCTTAACTCTCATCTGTTCTCCATTTGTGTTCTTCTCTTGGATCCCCTGAAGATCTCTTCTTTCTGATAAAATCAGTGGTCGCTTGTGTAGTGATAACTCCCCCAAGTTTGTATCTGTACCTCTGACTTCTCAGCTCCACTCATGTCTCCAACTGCTCAGCAGACAGATGCACAGGATATCCCACCAGCCCATCAAGCCCACCCAGAAGAAGGTCGCCGGTTTTCCCCTTACCATCACCCCCATGTCTCTCAGTAGTCTACTGTTTCTTAATCTCTCAGGCTAAAAACTTTTGTTACCTTTAACAAATCTCTTTCTTTCACCCCCTGTGCCCTATGTCCAAGTCCCTTTCTCTCTTTCTTCAAAATGTGATCTCTTCTATTCAGTTTTGCATCCCCAACTGAGTCCTGACCTTTATCACTGAGTCCTGACCTTTATCACTTCACTCTGAGATCACCACCTCAGCTTCATAGCTTATCTCTCCCACTGTGGACTCTGCTCATTTCTAACTATTTTACATAGAATTAATAGATGTTGTTTCTTAAAACACATTTGTTTTTAATTTACCGAAATTTAACTGAGCAAAAATCAATTTGGGAATCAAGCCACCCACAAACCAGAATGGATTCAGAGAGACTCCAGCACAGGTCCTGTTGCTGAAAAAGATTTATGGGCAGAAAAAGGAAAGTGATGAACAGAAACACAGTTTTTTAAGCTCAGAGTAGTAAGATGACTTATCCGCTGGTATCACAACAAACAATAAATAAAAGAGCCAAGAACAAAAGTGAATTCTGCCTCCCTCCAAAGCCTGCATGCTTTCCATTGCTCCACGGATCCCTGGTCTAACATTCAAAATTCAGACACAGCCTACCTCACCAGCTGGTGGTGGAGTGATTGATTCTCTCCATAGGCCTCTGACTTTCTCATCTGGGGATCTAGCAGTCTCAACCCTACTAAAAGCTCTAGGATCTGATCTACTTAGGGCTAATTAAAGGATTCCCGACAAAACCACTGAAGCACTCCATAGGAAATCAGCTTTTTGACCAGTTCTACTTAGACTTTACCCAATTCTGGTAACAAGGTCTGGTTCTGTGCTTCAAGCCAAATTATTGCCTTCATTTAGGTTCGATATCTTTGACTCCCTAATGATAGAGTCCTCCAGTAATGGCGACCCTCAGTCCTTTGAGTTCCTGGCTTCCAGTTCTGGTTACTGGCTTCTCTTGACATTAACAGCCCACCTAAGTGTATACTCACCTGTATTAGCTGCCCTGTAGTCTGGCTGGCTAACATCTTTTCCTTTTATTACCCGGGTATCTGTGAATGTCCTTCTGCTGAAACTATTCAGCTGCCTGTTCAGGTCCTAGACCTACCTAGACTCTGCTTCCTATAGCTCTCCATACCTGTCCAATCTAACCTGTTCCCAATGAGCCCCCAGGTACACTACTCTCCACTATTTGTCTACGAAACCTGTATTTCAGCCAATTTTTTTTTTTAATTCTTAATCTTTACCAGACTTGTTTCAAAACCCCAGGTCCTTTCTGAAACTGGCAAGCTGTCTTTTCCTCCTTCAAGATCCACTGTACAGTTATCAATCAGTAAGATGTACTCAGTGCCAACTGAGTACCACTCTGTACTGTACACAGAACATTTTGGTTTTTGTTTTTTTCTTTTATAATTTAAACTTTTATTTTAGATTCAGGGAGCACAAGTGTAGGTTTGCTACCTGGGTATATTACATGATGTTGAGGTTTGGGGTACAAATAATTCCATCACCCAGATACTGAGCACATTACCCAAAAGGTAGCTGTTCAGCCCAAACCCTTTTCCCCCTCTCTGCAGCCTCTAGTAGCAGAACATTTCTTGAGCAGATCAGCAGTCAATAAATTAAAGAAAGTTCTAAAGTTAGGAGTCACATTAAATCAAATGAAGACTTTTTAAATGTATCATTTCCCCATATCTAAATCAAATCGGTCCTCAACTGGCTCAGATTTATTAGATAAATTCATAGTCAATAAATTTGCACTTTCCTCAAACCTAGAGAAAGCACTGCTCCGCATAAAAAACATCAATAATTTTCTTCTACTTCACACCACTATAGGATAATTATACTGCCATCTAGTGTCTACCAAAGGAGGAAATTGTTGACATAGCTAAGAAATTGTATCAATAAAAAAACATTCTAAATAAGGACTAATCATGAAACTTAAAAAAAAAAATTATTATATTTCTTACCACACTCAGCTAATTTTTGCACTTTTAGTAGGGATGGGGTTTCACCATGTTGACCAGACTAGTCTCAAACTCCTGACCTTGTGATCTACCTGCCTCGGCCTCCCAAAGTGCTGGGATTACAGACGTGAGCCACCGCGCCCAGCCAATGATGAAACATTTAAGTATCTAAAACAGGTAATACTTTCCAATGAACAAAAAAAGGTGTCTCCAGTCAATAAAAAGAAGTATGTCTTCAAACTCTGAGATTACAAACATTGTCTTTAAAACTACAACTAAGCTTATCAAGAACAGGAAACTAGGTGTCAGATTTACAAGCAGCATGGTGCTTAAAAGAACAATTGAAATATATTATTTAAGGAAAGAAGCCTGAAATTTATTTTTCTTTCATAGAATATGAATGTATAATTCACCCTTCATATGAACCACCTGAAAACCAGCAATTCGATGCTGAAATTAAGAAAATCTGGGCTTACCTGAAAGTGCAAAATAATTGTCCAGATTAATCCCAAAGTCAATTTAGGATTTCCATCCGTTATGTCATCATTTCTAATATTCACTAATTTCACCTGTTTTGTAAGTGAAGAAAAGATAAAATCAACTGTTTATCAAACCTGAACAAGTTATCTTTACCTACATAAAAGCAATTCTAAATTATACAAAGAAAAAAATTGAATAATTTAAATGCCAATAGTCACCCAAATACTGTTTTACCCTTATTCTCAATCATTTTATATTTACAAATTATGGAATAACAACAAAGAAAAAGCAGGTATCACTGCATTCTCATCTTCTACAGCAGAGGTGCCAACCCAACCCCGAAACCTATACAATAGGGACTGGGCTGCTCAGTAGAAGATGAGCAGCAAGCAAGGGAGTATGACCTCCTGAGCTCTGTCTCCTGTCGGATCAGCCATAGCATGAGCTTCCTATAGGAATGCAAACCCTATTTGTGAAGTGCACAGTTAAGGAATCTAGGCTGCACATTCCTTATAAAAATCTAATGCCTGATGATCTGAGGTGAAATAGTTTCATGCTGAAACAACCCCCACTTGCCCCACCACTCAGCTCATGGAAAAATGGTCTTTCAACGAAACCAGTCCCTATTGCCCAAAAGGTTGGGGACTGCTGTTCTAGAGCCAGTACTAAAAGCACTCACTTGTCAATACACAACTTCTCAAGTGAGAGGTCTTAAATAAGTGACATCTTAAAGTTAGAAATAATTTTGTCATTTAAAAATAAACTTTATTTTACTCTTACCATTAACTTTAAAACTATTCTAACAATTCTAACAACTTTCTCAAACTTCTGTTAAAAGATTTTAAAATAACAAGCATTATTTTGCTATTAATATGCCATAAATAAACACATAAGTCACTGGGCATTCGGAAGGCTGTTCAAATATTTTAAAATAATATAATACTCATATTTAAAGCTTATCAACTGTCAAACTGTACATTCAGGTAAATAAATGCAATGATCTTTAACATTCACTTCCTAGACAAAATAATTTAATATCATGAATTAAATACTGAGAATTATATACCATGATACGTAACATTTTACTTCTTGAACAAAATACTACCAGAAAACATTTCAGAAGTATCCTACTGGAAACTTTCACTACAAAGATGAATAATGAGCAAACACCATACATTTAAAATATTTAAGCACTGAGGATTTACTAGTGTTTAATAGCAAAAAGCATTTTAATGTTCATAATACTGAAGAAGAATAAAGAAATAATAAAAGCTAGTGTTCACCTCTCCCCCTTTCTCTCTCTCTCTCTCTTTTTTTTTTTTTTTTTGAGACAGTGTCTCATTCTGTTACCCAGGCTGGAGTGCAATAGTGCAATCATGGCTCACCATGTCTTCAACTTCGTGGGCTCAAGTGATCCTCCCACCTCAGCCTCCCAAAGTGCTGGGATTACAGGCATGAGCCACCACATCCAGCCTCTTCCTTTTTTTTCAAACTATTAAAAAACAAAATTGTTGCCCCCTGACTCTCACTGTCTTCAGTAATTTTCAACTCTCCTACTTCATTGTTTTTCTTTTTTCTAGTAACTGAAAAACTACTACTATTTTGGCTTATGACACTGTAATACATAGCACCACCAAATCAAGATCATGTCCAATATATTATTAATTCTTTTCCAAGACTTCTCCTGATACCTCAACTAAGTTGGGGGCTATTGTTAGAAATATGCTGTTGTATCTTTAACTGACCATCTATTATCCAGTATTATCTACTTATAAAAAAACAAATGTTTGCCTTATCACTAAGTATGAAAAATGCTTACACTAAATTAAAAGTATTATATAAAGTATTTTTATGAAAATTAAGTATTTTTATATACTAAGTGTAAAATATAATCTTCCCCACAACTAAGAACTGTTCATAGGCATTCTTAACATTCTGTTGCTACTAAAATGTCATTAACTTCCTAGGCAAATGCAATCCAGATCAAACAGAAAGAAAATCAGAAGTGTTTTTTGTTTGTTTGTTTGTTTGTTTGTTTGAGACAGAGTTTCGCTCTTGTTACCCAGGCTGCAGTGCAATAGCACTGTCTCGGCTCATCGCAACCTCCACCTCCTAGGTTCAGGCAATTCTCCTGCCTCTGCCTCCTGAGTAGCTGGGATTACAGGCACGTACCACCATGCCCAGCTAATTTTTTGCATTTTTAGTAGAGACAGCGTTTCACCATGCCAGGATGGTCTTGATCTCTTGACCTCGTGATCCACCCACCTCAGCCTCCCAAAGTGCTGGGATTACAGGCTTGAGCCACCATGCCCGGCCTCAGAAGTTCTTATACCAATGGAAATGTAGTCACTTATAATTCCTCTGGGCTTATCCGTACTATCAATTTCCTTTTCTTGGGAGCAAATGTTTAAACACGTTTTTAAATATTTGCTTCACCAAAGCACAAGCTTACTGGTTATAATTCACAGGCAAATTTAACCTTGTCACTCCCTGACATGTTTCTGCGTAGATGTATTAGTAACATATGTTTATATGATTATAGTCTTTTAAAAACATCATACCTGGCGTCTTTTCAAATAGTCAAGTGCAATTTGTACATTCTGTAGTCTGTGAAAACGCATCCGACCTTTTTCTCTGGGCTAAGAATAGAAAAATGCAGGTATAAAAAACAGTTTCTGTTATCACAGACCATGCTAATTTTAATATTCTGTTCATCTTAATATATCAAAACAGTATTTACTATTCGGGTAACATTATAAGATTTTCTAACAAGTTTTCAATTTCCTTATATTGTCTGAGATTGAATGAAAAACTATTAGGGATTTTTTTCCAAATATATTTTATTTAAACATGTACTTTATTACAGATTTTTTATTTAAACAAAAGGAAAAGAGAAAATGTCACAATATACAGACTTTTCATATTTGGTAATAAAACCATTCTAGCCTACAATTACTTAGCTATGGAGGCACAAAAATAAGTAAATATTCATCATTTTGTCTTCTTATTGAACACTATTAGCAAGAGGGTTTTTATAATTGCATATACACACACACATATATACATATGGCATATTAATGAAAATGAGAAAAGTAGCATGCAATTAGTATAAAAATCACCAAGAAGGAGAAAGACAGAGGTTTATTTCGCCATGATAAGGAAAGAAAACCAATTAAAAAAATATATTTCCTCTTTATTTTATTTTAGCTTTTTCACAAAATTGGACACTACAATACTCAGAAAGGACTCTATACTCGTTTTACACTACTTAGGGATGGACACAATTATTTTCTCAGTCTCAGGAAAAGTGACAAAGGAGAACAATTTTCCTTAATGCCGTTTCCCTTAAGAAACGTTACAAGTTAGCATGAAGGAAAACATAAGGAAACAGAGCTGAGAAATGCTTAACAAAAATACAAAGAATGGAGCTGAAATCTACCACACAAAATCTTCCAAAGGGAAAAAAGAAAAAAGACAATTGACAGCTTGGCTTCTTCAATATGCAGAGGTTGCTGAAACCAAAGGTGCCATAATAAAACAGACAGCACACCACAGAAGGAAAAATAAGTTCTGCATAACAAGTAGAAACAATGTTGATCAATTTACCCACTGGATCCAACAAAAGCACAATTTCCAATAAAATCGAGGAGCACTAGGTATGTAGAAGACAAAAGAAGCACGTCTGTCTTGCAAAGGTAGCTTCAGTCAACTAAGTGCCATGGAGATTAAACAGCTCTGTGAGTCCTATCAGGATACTGGATTTTTAAATCTCCCTTATAAATACCTTGAGACATACTAGAGAGGTAAAAAACGTCCATCAAATACTTGATGCTAATAGGTGTGGTTTAAAGCAGAAACTTAAATACTGAATAAAATTTCCCTAAGTTCTTTCATAAAAGGCAATAAATTTTGCCATGTTTGAAATATCACTTTCAGAAACTGAATGAATTTGCACAAAAATTAGCAGACTGGGTGTAAAATTTCCATGTTTATATACAATGTATATAAAATTGTTTAACTAAAATGCCTTCATGTACTTTAAGTCTGCTTAATTACCATGCGGTGCACAGTAATGTATAAACAATTCAATCATTTTAGCTCTCTGAAGAGAATTTAAAAGAGAAAATATTTCCTTTGTCCAATTTTTTGGTACATACACATCCACCTTACTGTGGGTTTTGGTCCTTTCTATACTTTTCTAAAAAGGAGCCTGAACCCAGGAGTTACTTCTCTATCAGGTTAGCGCTCACCGCATGGGAACGGCTAGGTTAGTCAAGTTATGGGGGCGACACCTACCCCCTTATCCTCATCCTCCACATCCTCATGCTGTTCATATTCGCATGCTTCTGTTGCACTCACCAATCGTAAGGTCTTCAAAAAATCTCGCTCCCTTGGCTAATGAATACAACAGACAGAAGATAGGACAGCAAAGACACAAGACAGACCAGAAATGAAAAGAAGAGCATGAACAGAACATAATGAAGGAGAACAGGTAACCAAGAAGGGGAAGTAATGTTCACAAAAAAAGAAATGACACCTGCGGAATGGGTTAGACCATTTTTCAGAAAGCAATGTTTATTTTCTTGCTATTTGTAAGTCTTTTAATATGTGGTTATATTACACATCCAACTTCTGCTAAGCAAAAAAAAAAAAATCCAAAGGTAAAAAAGAAGCAAGAACAAAAACAGTATTTTAATTATAGGACTGATTATATAAGTAAAGTAATCAAACTGCTTCAGTCTCTCAAATTCACATCAGCTGAGGTGTGAAAATGCTTAGGAATCTAACCAGAACTTCTTTTTCAGGCAGAATTCACAACTCAAAAGATGAATGTTGCAAAAATCTAAACAGTCTGCATTGAAAACACACTGGTCATATGCAGAAAAGATTACACATTCTTCAAAATAAATAAGAAAGCTAAAACTTACCAAGGTATCTCCTGAAAGAACCTCTAAAAGAGAAATCAAATTGTGTCCATCCCTTAAGTCTTCATAGAGATCATTCACATGTTTTCGAACCTACAAAGAGAAAAGCAAAATTTTGGGTCCTAGAACTCAGAATCTTCCTTAACATCCTTAAATATAAAAAGGAGACAAGTAAAAAACATGCCTCCCATGGTATTCATTCGTGCACCTATTTTTTAATTTTTAAAACTCTCTTATTACTGAAAAACTGAATTTAATTTAAAAACTAAGAAAAGCAAATTTCAGATTAACAATTCATAAAGACAATTCAAATCATTACATTTTTAAGACACCAGAACAAACATAAGCCTGGACTACTACATTGGGTTACAATTCTTCAAATACAGTCAATGCCTTGACTTTACTCACGATTCCCAATATGGTGACCAGAGCCACCTTAACAAGAGGGTAGAGTTTTCACCCCTGCAGTTGATCTTATAGCCCAAAACACTATCAAGGATGCAGAGGAACATTTTTGAAAATTCATAGTTGTGAGCTGGGTGATGGGTACATGAGACTCTATATATTATTTTGGCAATATCCTATGAGCCTATAATTATTACAAAAAATTTTTTGAAATCCATACATGTCAGGTTAGAAGGCCTCTGTCCAAACCCTCCTCTGCACAACAGCAGTCTTCCTATAATGGAACATTTTTGGGGGGATGGAGTCTCCCTCTGTAGCCAGGCTGGAGTACAGTGGTACAATCTCAGCTCACTGCAACCTCCACCTGCCAGGTTCAAGTGATTCTCCTGCCTCAGCCTCCCAAGTAGCTGGGACTACAAGCATGTGCCACCACGCCCAGCTAATTTTTGTATTTTTAGTAGGGGTTTCACCATGTTAGCCAGGATAGTCTTGATCTCTTGACCTCACGATCTGAACACCACAGCCTCCCTAAGTGCTCGGTTGCAGGTGTGAGCCACCGCGCTTGGCCCTATCATGAAAGATTTTCAAAACTAAATAGCACTAGCACGAAATTAACATTCAACCTGCAATAGCTTCCCCTGTTCCACAGGCCTGATTTAAAAGCCTCTGATTTTAGAACCCAAACCATCAAAGATTTCTCAAAAGCTTTTTTCAGCCTGCCAAGTAGGGATAGCTCTAGTAACCACGTGGCCCACTACAGGGTTTGTGTTGGACAGACAAATGTCAAAGCAGACTATTGAGACGGTTGTTCCACAGAGGGCTGGCATATTTCCATTTTATCGCCTTTTAGGGATTTGGGGCTGCTCGCATGAAAGGAACCAAAGAAGTGGGCCAGAAAGAAGCAGGAACCAGAATCCCACCTAATTCACCCACGGCACAAGCCCTGTATACAAATGAATCCAACTCCTTTGCACTTCCAAAATGTTAAGTAAGCATATAGCACAAAGTAATGAAAAGATCTAAACTTATGATCAAAACTCTACACAAACACAAGCACAAGAAGAGACCTAAGGTACACTATGGTGGGTCTCTCGGTCCCAAAAAATAGTTTAAATCCCATAAAACCTTATTATCTTAGTTGACTCTCCATATATATATACATTTTACAGTATCTTTTGTTAGTGTCAGAAAATGTTTTTGATTGACAAAGAAAAAGTTTCCTTAGGAACTGCGTATCAAATTTACCAGCTTTTACATACAGTGTTCTAGCACAGTTAACCTAAATCACAGAACCTTTTACTATTTAATTACCCCTCTAGGCATTATTAATTACAAATAATACAAGTACTTAGCTTAGGCTCAATAACTCTACGGCAAAGTAACAGTTCACGTCAGTAGTACCTTTGAAATGACAGTAAAACTGAAGGCAAGACAAATTACTTTTAACTAGATCTCCAAGTTTACAAATTGACATTTTATTTTGATTTTTTAATTCCCAAGGAATATCAGCTGAATCTCTGGTGTCATGAGAAAATATCACAGTAAGACAAAGTTTAAAAATACTTTATTTCCCCCCAAAAAATGTTGTAACATATTTAAGCAAGCCTTCTTAAGAAAAATCTATAAATACGGCCGGGCCCTGTGGCTTACACCTGTAATCCCAGCACTTTGGGAGGCCGACGTGGATGGATCACCTGAGGTCAGGAGTTCAAGACCAGCCTGGCCAACACAGTGAAACCTTGTCTCTACTAAAAACACAAAATTAGCCAGGCATGGTGGTATGTGTCTGTAATCCCAGCTACTTGGGAGTCTGAGACAAGAGAATCACTTGAATCCGGGAGGGAGAGGTTGCACTGAGCTGAGATTGAGCCACTGCACTCCAGCCTGGGTGAGAGAGTGAGACTCCATCTCAAACAAACACAGACACACACACACACACACACACACACATACACACACACACACACACACACACACCCCTAAAAATAACCAAATAAGTTACAAAGGAATTAACCATTCAGTTAGAATATTCATGTTGGGATACCACGAAACAACAACTCCCTCAACTTTTCAACTACATTTCAGAGATGAATCAATTTTCAAGGGCCTTTTCAGAAGATATCTACTACATGCATGACATGTACACAAACAGATTAGCACTTACTGAAATAAGTACTAATACTGCAATTTTCTACTCACAGACCAATTCATGGAAGACAATTTTTCCACGGATGCAGGAGAGGGTGGTTTTGGGAAGAAACTGTTCCACCTCAGATCATCAGGCACTGGATTCTCATGAGGAGAGCACAACACAGATCCCTCATGCACAGTTCACAACAGGGTTCACGGCCAGGCACAGTAGCTTATACCTGTAATCCCCAGCACTTTGGGAGGCAGAAGTGGGTGGATAACTTGATAACTTGAGGTCAGGATTTTGAGACCAGCCTGGCCAACATGGCAAAACCCAGTCTTTACTAAAAATACAAAAAAAATTAGCTGGGCATGGTGGGCACCTGTACTCCCAGCTACCTGGCAGGCTGAGACAGGAGAATCACTTGAACCCATAAGGCAGAGGTTGTAATGAGCCGAGATCGTGCCACTGCACTTCAGCCTGGGAAAAAGAGTGAGATTCCATCTCAAAAAAAAAAAAAACAAAAAAAAAAAAACAGAGTTTGTGCTCCTATGAGAATCATATGCCACCACTGAACTGACAGGAGGCCGAGCTCAGGTGGAAATACTGCAGCCCAGTTCCTAAGAGTCCATGGACTGGACCATCGCCTATCTGTGGTCTTGGGGTTGGGGACTCCTGTATTAAGAGTACTCTAAGAATTCACCCAGACCCATTCCAAGATACAAGCTTGAATTTATAAGGGTAAGGTCTACTTGAAAACAAGGCTGAAAAGCTAAGCTTGTGAATGTTATGTACATTAATGCATCTAAATACATGTACTTCTCAGTGTATCTCCAAAAGAAACAGAAAGCACCCTAACTCTAAAAAAGCCTGAACGGGAACACCAAAAGATTATATTCATATAAACAATATTATGCAGCTCCTGATTCTCGGCCAGCTTCTTGATTTCTCAAAATAGATGACTTTATTGTGCATATCTGATATCCTCCGTACACAGAAGGACAGCAGAATCCAAGCACATGATTGGGTTGGGGCCTTCCAGGACTTAACAGTGCTGAGAATTCTGTGCCCTCTGGCCTACTATGCTACACCCTACCAGACTCACATTTCACTCTATATTCCACTTCTTGGGTCTTTCTCACTCCAGGACAGTTAAAGATGGGGTGTGATTCTGAACACTTATCTCATAGGAAGGCAATTTCCTAACTTGCTTTCCACACTGAACAAAACCCTCTATAAAGGGAAACTTTCCAAAACCAGGTGTCATTTGTTACCATTGTATTTATGTAACACAAAGAAAAATTAAAACAGACACGTTTAGAGAAGGGAAATAACAATATTATGTCATGCACATTTAAATTAGGAAAAGAGAAAAGCTGTGATAAAACAAAAAGCATTAGGCCCCTGGCCTTATGAATTTGCACCAACAGCCTAAACTCTCTAGGCTTCAGTTTTTTAATCTGCAAAATAAAGGCTGGAAAACAGAACTTCTAGCTCAACCTAGAAAACAAAAAGTCTATAATCTTTAAATCAAATTATCATCATTTAAAAAACAAAATCAATGACCCGTCAACTGAGAAAATGTACAAAATAAAAGCTACTCTTAAGACTTAGGGCTTGATTTCTTAATAATTTTAGGAAAAAAAATGCAGTGATAAACTAATTTAACTCCTAATAATGCGTGAAAAAAATCCAGAGACACTGGCTATCCCGTGATACTACCTGTTTTTCCTGTCCAGTTGATTATTCTGAGGGTCCACAGAAATGCTGTATATGAAAATGTAAGATATAATTCTTTGAAAAGCAAGAGTCACTAACAATAATAAACGGAAACATACACACCATGAGTCACTACTAGATGCCTAACCTTGTGCTAAGTGCTTTAGAATACTGGGTCAGTTTTGTCAGCACAAATGACTGGAATAAAAGAGGATGCTATTAAAAATTTAAAAATCAACATTACAGGTAAAGGGTGGTCGTAAATGAACTGAGGGGAAAGAATTGGGGTTTCAATCTGATCTAGTGAGAAATGTAAGTGAAAGAAAAGAAAGGAAAGCCAACAGTTAAGCCTACAGAGAAAAGCTTTTGTTCGACCCCAAGCGTGAGTCACAGACATTTGGCCTGGTAACTGTCCTTCACAGATGACTATACTAACTGCCATTATCCCTAAAATTCTACTTTCTGTTTTTAGCAAAGCATTCCTTCTTCTCTTTTTGGTTATTTTCTCCCTATGGGACAAAAGACTGTCTGAATAAATAGTGCTAGAGGAAGTGATGTGCAAAGTAAAAGCACTATAAAATACCCTGGGATTAACTTACATAACCTGAATTACGTAACAAGGGTGATACAGCATTTTCTGTATTTCACACAATTCTTAGAATTTTGCAGTACTTGAAAAAAATATATGTATACAGCATTGCACCTAGAATTTACCTCTAGGGGGCACTAATCTTTAACTTAAAAGAATATCCCAAGAAAGAAAAATAGACTAGAAAACATTCTATGGGCAACAAAAATTCTAAACAAGATGCTGGTGGTGACATGGGCAATACTTCAAATTTACTTTGCATTGAGAACAGAGTAGATCACACCAGGTCTGTATTACCTGAATGGCTTAGCTGATCCAAAACACTACACTGAAAATTTTCCTTTTGTTAAACTATAATTGTTTGGTTTTATGTAGGCTATATCAAATTCAGCTTTGAAGAAAAGAGAATCGCCATACAGCTGCCTACTTAATGTTTAAAATTTATTTTTTAAAAGGCTGACATTACAGTAGTGGATGTCAATCTAGACAAATTCCACAAAAATTTTACTTTCCATTATTTAACCATATCATTATCGTTTCGCTGCAATTCAGTTTAGGTCACAATGTATTTATTGAGCATCTATCTGTTATACAGCAGGATATCCTTTAACTTCTATAGGTACAAAGATCAATAATGACGGTGCCACCTCTTGAAGCCTATAATCTGAGAGGAAAGAAATTGCAGTATAAAGTAAATGCATTCAGAGCATACTCGGAAAGCTATAAGGAGCTTCAATCCAATCTGTGGTCCTCCCAGCAAAGAAGATGGGAATGTTCCAGATGGAGGGAGGAGCAAGCACAAAGGAAAAAAGGCAAGAACACACAAAACTACATGTGAGTTGCAAGGAAGGAAAGCAGTGGTGAAGTTCAGTGAAGCATGAGGTGGAAGATAAGGCTGGAACGATGGGCTGGCAGACATGGTGGCTTTATATGCCTGGTTAAGAAGCTTGAGCTTTTCCTGGACAAAGAAAACTATTGACTTTTAAGCAGAATTAGGACTTAATATCTCTGACCAATACAACAGCTTCCCTGTAAACTACTATCTTAAGCAAAAACAAATCAATCACAGGTAAAATCGAGGGCCTAACCTGTACACAATAATGAAGGAACAGTCCTTCAGGAAAAAAGGAAACTGGGAGAGATGTTCCATTAATGAATACTGGGTAAAATGCATGCCGTCTAGTGAGCTCTGCAGCAGCGAGCAACACATCAGCCACACAAAGGGTTCACAGTCCTCTCTTAAAGAAGGTCTATATCTAAAGGACACAGTATTCTGGAAAACAATCAGCTATCTTTAGAAAGAAACATAAATAATAAAAGGTTTGTCCCAAATGAGATCGCCTCACTGGCTCGTACTGATTGGATGAAGAGAAAAAGGATAGTTTCCATTAGTGAAAATTATGAATTAAAATATTTTTCAATGCAATTCTTTTTTAGATCAAACAAGTATGTTCATGAAAAATAAGCTATCAGGTTCTCCTGGGAGAGCTCCTTAGACAGCCTAATTGAAAAAATAAAGGTAACATAAATATCAATATATGAACATACTGATTATTGATAAGAAAATTAATGCTTTTAAAATACATCAAAACATGCTCAAAAACATTGTATTCTCTTAGGTAGCTGCCTTATCTAAAGTTGTTTTATCATTACAAATTTATTTCAGTACTACTTCTTCAGGAATTGTGAAAGAATAAAACTACAATTCAGATTCTACATAAATTATAAATTATAAATTGGTACAGTTAAGTATAATAGGGAAATATTCTTCTTTGGCATGATAAAAAGGTGATTATGCTTTTTTAAAGTGCTATGTTAGGTCAACATAAAGGCCATACAGAATTCACCTCCTTTAGGTTATTTTTAAATTATGAAGTAGTCCGGGTACGGTGGCTCATGCCTGTAATCCTAGCACTTTGGGGGGCTAAGGTGAGTGGATCACCTGAGGTCAGGAGTTCAAGACAGCCTGGCCATCATGGTGAAACCCCATCTTAAAAAAAAAATTATGAAATAAAGATATTAGTTATACATCTTAAGGTATTAGTGGATAAAATAACAGAGTTTTTTTTTTTTTAATTCACATTGGCACTAGGTGGTACAAATAATGTGTCTACTTCTCTGGACCTGATTGGCGCTTTGACAAAGAAGGCTTCTCTTTTAAGCTTTTGGGTTGACAATCTATAATCAATTAAAATGCAAAAACTAGCCTTTTCTAGTCTCTCACCACAAGGTGGAACTAGGTAGTCAAATAAAATAAAAACATTTATGAATATATTACAGATAAATACTTTAAGATTTGGGGTATTTTAGTCACTATTTCACCTAGGTATTTTTTTATTCTCTTCTATACAGTTTCACCATGGTTTGAAGAAAGCTTTTTTAAAAGCTATTTCAATTTTTAAATATTTTTAAGTATGTAACTCTTTCTGTAACAGAGGTTTGGGTTGGTTGGGTCTGGTTTGGTCTGGGTTTAGGTCTCTGTCTTTCCTTTCAAATCTTCCCCTTTATTAGCAAGAAAACAGAAAAAAAATCTATTTTTGCCCATATTTTCCCCTGAACTTGTAGATTTTTTAAATTGTGCAAAGGTTAAAGAATTTTAAATTAGTTTTATTTAAATTATACCCATGAACAAAATTCACACTCGTTCAGAAAATGTGTATTTCCTCATGAAAGCCTCCCATCTAATGACTCTCTTGTAACATTATACCAAATTCCTACATCAGAATCATTGTAAAGTAGAAATTGATCATTGTAAATTGGAAATGTATTTAAGTAAAAACATTCTGTTCTTCTTTGAAACAACAACAACAAAAGACAACTCCAGAGACAGACACAGCAAGCTCTCAAGCCATCTGCTTCTAACAAGGTCATTTTACCAGACTAACTTTCCTCTTTATACCTACCTATCATTGGTTTCAAAGAAATCTTAATCATGGTTGATTGTAAGATGGAAAAATATGTAGGGGAATAGCACTGCAGTGCAGGGTATGGTATGATTCCAGGTAAAAGTCAGTCTGAAGACCCTGAGCAGCTGGTGAGTGGGTAGAGAAGCATCAGAAAAGAAATATAAGGACGTGACAAATAAAAATTTCAACTACTTTGCAATTCTGATTAAAGTGCTGGTTGTGGCAATTGCCCTGAATACTTCTGAGCTGAATCATCCCTTTTGGGGCTATAGGTCAAATGAGTTATAGGTTGTCAATGCCTGACCGATAACACAGTCATTCAACAATTTAATAGACACCCGCCCCAAATAAGAACTGCTTTCTCCCCTTCTAGCATCACTTAAACTACTGACTTTTTACAACACAGCAGAAAAAAAATAGGTATAGGGCCAGGCGCGGTGGCTCACGCCTGTAATCCCAGCAATTTGAGAGGCCTAGGTGGGCGGATCACAGGGAGGGCAGATCACAAGGTCAGGAGTTCGAGACCAGCCTGACCAACATAGTGAAACCCCGTCTCTACTAAAAACACAAAAATTAGCTGGACATGATGGCATGGGCCTGTAATCCCAGCTACTCCAGAGGCTGAGGCAAGAGAATAGCCTGAACTCAGGAGGTGGAAGTTGCAGTGAGCCAAGATTGTGCCACTGGAATACAGCCTGGGGACTGGACTACAGCCTGGGGAACAGAGTGAGACTCCACCTCAGAAAAAAAAGAAAAGAAAAAATAGCTATAATAGCTATAATGTCAACACACACACACACACACACACACACACACACACACACACACATCAAAGAACTACCTAAACCTCAAAAATTAACTTCCTGGATGATGCCTTACATGGCTCTGTCCTTACCCAAACAGTAAGCCACTTGCTGGACTGATTACAACATAAGTCAGGCTAAAGACTCGGGAGGAAGCAAGGTCCTCATAGAGCGGGGTTAGTGCTGGGCAAGCAACATAATCCACTGATAGATACAGCTCCAGGAAAGGTGCAGCCAGCCAGGAGTGCAGATACCTTCTGGTCATGCCATCATGAGCACTTCCTGGTGTCCCTTTCAGAGCATTATTTGCTAGGGTGAGAGATTAGGATAGGCATGACACAAGCGAGTAATTCATCTCTGTTTTTTAAGTCTCAAGGTTTGGAAAATCCAGGGATCTCTTCACAGCATATTTTATAGTTTTAAAGTTTTCACAATACTCTGATACTTTCAGATACTTCATATGCAAACTAATTCACTCCTCTTTAAACATAAGCCCATCTTCTCCAGTCCTTGCAAATAAACAACTGAGAACAACTGGTTGCATCCTCTTCGTTAAACCTTTGAAATAATCTTGATCATAAAGGATTATGATCAAGACAACTGACACAAGGAGAGGAACACTAAAACTATTTTTAAAGACACCCCCAGATGATGAGATACCACTGCCTCTGCTACAATCCATTCTGATGCTTAACACCTCTTCCCTGTCAAAGAATGTTTCCTTATATCCAGATGACACTCCAGGTCCCCAGTACCAGGATCCATATTTTTCTAAAATAAAACCACTCAAAATCACATCTGGGGAACTGATATGTTTGGAATGGAATTATAAATACAGGTTTATTCTTTTAATTGCTTAATTAAAAATTTGACAGATGCCATATATACTCTTGTTAAATTAATCTCTGCGACAGAAATATACTTTCTGTAGGAGGATTAAAAGTTTCAAAGTGATTACTTCCTAAATGACATCATAAGTTTGTCAAATTTCCAGATTCTAGTCTACTCAACAGAGATCTCTGGACCACAAAACTAGTTTTCCCAGTTGTAAAAAATACCCCAAAACTAGTTTTCCCAGTTGTAAAAACCCAGTGTCACAGAAGAGGAACTGCATTTATGTACCTTACTGAAGCTTAAATCTAAGTGGAAGTTATTTTCTCTCCATCCCATCTGAGCACCCTCTCTTTTAAAGTGACAAGTTTCACCACAGCAGGATAGAGCCAGGTAACACCTAGCAAATCAGAGGCCACCCTTCTGAAAGTGAGCCACGTGATAGCTGAGGGTTTACGACAAGATGCTCAGGTCCCAGTGCCCTAACCGGAGCTTCATGTCCATTCCTGAAGCCTAAGAGAGACTCTGAAATGAAATGTCTGCTGAATACTTGAGGTCACATTCTAAAACCTCTGCTGTCATATTATTCTCTTGATACTCAGTATCCCTTCTACCTGAAATGCTTTCCTGCCCCCACTCCTCCTCTAGTTACTGAAATCTTACTTTTCCTCCTAGGTCAAGTTCTAATGTCAACCAGGCAGTGATGGTTTCCCTCCTCTGCACTACAGAGTGGATTACACCAGCACACCAATCATCATTTACTTATAGAATAGTTCTATGCAGACAATATACATAAACGTATTAATAATTCCCTCAAAAAGACAGGGCTCTGTCTTGGGTCTACACTGCAAATGCGTAATGCCTGGCACAATGCCTTTCATATAGCAGATATTCAAAGAACTTCTGTTGAATAAATAAAAGATTAGTCACCTACACTTTGCATTTGACCTTAGCCATGCACTCAGCTGTGGGCTCTTGAATGCCTGCCGGATCATGGGGAAAAAACAGAAACTCAGGAAATGGATTCACAAATCCCATCAAATGACTTCCTAGCAGGGGATTTGTTTTTGCCCCAAGGCCCATCATGGCATCTATGGGAGTTAGTGCCTGGCATCAGGTCCTGCCACACAGTTGGAGCTAAGTAAATTGCTTCTGAATGACTAACACATTAAAGAGAAATGTCCACTTCTGCATGCCAAACCTCCTAAGTATTTCCCCTATTAGGGTGCAGAGAATGACACCTCCAAAGTATGGTACTCTGGCATGCTGAGCACATTGAACAGAAGAAATTGGAAGTCCTTACAAGGTGCCTAACTTTCTAACCTTCTCTTGTTTCTCTCCCACTTCTCACCAAGGGCAGGGAGGGAGGCTCTCTAGAATTTTTCCTTATCTGACTAGAGAAATTTCTGTCCAAAAGAAATGCAATTGCTTTAAGACCTCTCTCTAGGAGTTTCAACAAATAACAGGATAGATTAACCACAGAAAAGAGATGAGCTTAAAAGTCATCATCATGCCCAGACAGACTTTTCATCTACTCTTCTGAGGGCTACTCAGACAGACTACCTAAAAGACTTTATCTGAATAACAAGACAAATGCTATTCACAGTGAAGTTTTGCCCTTCACCTTCCTAGCAGCTTCCCCAGAGCTCAGAGGAACTTTGTCCCAGGCCATTTTTCTTTGAGCTCACCCATTTCCCCTGAAAACCATTTGCTGCCCTTCTAAAATTTCCTACAACCTCCCCACTTCCCTCTAATCTGTGAAGAGGGTACATAAGCCCCAACCATTAAGCCCTTCTTTGAGTCTCATATTTGCTGGATTTCCAAGTCTATGCATATGTAAATAAATCTGTATGCCTTTTTCTCCCATGAATCTGTCTGTTGTCAGCATTTCAGCCAATCTTCAAAGAGGGCAAAACGGAAGCTTGCTCTCCACCCCTACAATCCTTACCCATCTAATTAGTTTGGTAAATGACTGGCTGGAAAGTGTCTAAATAATAATCAAATTTCCAGACTTAATAATGAATCATAAAACACAACACTTTAAGTAAAAATAAATATATAGAGCAATGGAACATAACAGAGAGTCCAGAAATAGACCCATACATTTATGGACAGCTGGTATTTGACAAAAGAAGGATAGTTTTTTCAGCAAATGATGCTCGGGAAACTGAATATCCTCATGTAAAAGCATTGGTATGAACCTTTTCTACAAAATGAATCACAGACTTAGAGGTAACAGCCAAAACTACGCAATTGTTAGATAAAATCATGGTAGTAAATCTTTATGACCTTGGGTTAAGCAAAGATTTCTAATATATGATACCAAAAGCATATGTGATTTTTAAAATCTCAACTGTAAGAGCATTTTAACCCAATCTAAACATAGGCAAAGACAACAGGGGGCGATAGCTCAACAACTATAATCACAGCTACTCATGAAACTGCCTTCGGGAAAATTGTATGACTGAGAAAATCGTAGTAGTGGAAGAGATCTGATCTAACCAATTCCCACCAAACTAGGCAGTCCAGCCTTCAAACTGCCCTTAATTATTCCTGAACTTGGACCAAGCTAACTTTGGGAGACATTTAGTTTACAGTTTAAATCAGCGGTCCCCTACATTTTTGACACCTGGGACTGATTTCATGGGAGACAATTTTTCCATAGATTGGGGAATGGTTTCAGGATGAAACTGTTCCACCTAAGATCATCAGGTACTAGATTCTCCTAAGGACCGTGCAACCTAGATCCCTTTTAAGTGCAGTTCACAATCGGGTTCACACTCAGGAGAATCTAATGGCACTGCTAATATGACAGGAGGTGGAGCTCAGGTGGAGCTCAGCCCACCACTCACTTCCTGCTTTGTGGCCCTGGTTCCTAAAAAGCCACAGACCAAAACTGCTCTGTGGCCCAGGGGTTGGGGACCCCTGGTTTAAGTGATAATAGCCATTCCCCCAAATTCAACCGACTTTGTAAAGCTAAAGAGAGACCACCAGACTTAGGGATGAGAGGAGCCTAAATTCTGCTAAGGTACAGACATAAATGATTACCCACCATTATTCCAGAGGATACAAGATAAGCAGCTTCCCCAATTACTCCTGCAAATAGCATTGTGGGGAACGCTCCCGTGTGAGGCCCCCCGAAAATGGGCCTCACAATATGGAGAGCTCGAGCCCAGACACAGTGTCTCCAGTTGAGGGAGTCGAGCTATCGGAAAGCAGGAACAGAGAGAGACTTAGGTTAAAGTTAAACTTGTGGGCAATCGCCAGATGGCCATGCAGTCATGAGATGCATTGTGTACGATAATGGAGTTTTCTACTAAGACATGTTTTACGTATGTGATAATTGAGTTTTCTACTAAGACATGTTTTTCGACTTTGCTGATTTTCTCTAGAAGATAAATGACTTACCCTTAGATGAGACAGTGTGACCACCTGTTCTGGTTAATTAAATGACTTGCCCCTAGATGAGATAGTGTGATCACCTGTTGCCATTAATGGTGTATCTGACCTTTCCATTGTTCTTACCCTATGATGTTGGTTTTTCTACTCTAAGACTTTCTGTAACCCTTTGTCTCACGTAGGCACATACCTAAGAAAGATATATATACTGACCCTGAGCACAACTAAATTTGTTGGTAAAGCATATGTGTTTCAACCCTCCAGACCCCATCTGTCTATTATTCTTTGTCTTCCGCGCACACCCCTATCCAAGTTGGAATCCTCTTGCAGGTTGAGAGCTCCTGGCAGACGTGCTCCCGATATAGCATCACTACTGCAGAACCTAAGATGGCCTTTTCAGATGTCTTTTCAGGCTTCTTGCATATCTGACAACTGCTGGCTCCACCTGAACCCACCAATTAATACTGTGGCTCCAGCCAGATGTCACACAGGTTCACAGGTTCGTAAGGACCATTTCCGACAGCCCTATGATAGCCCTTCAGCCAATCAGCAGCAAGCAACCATTGCCTATCCAACTCCCTCTCTTCTCCCAAGCTATCCTTGAAAACCTCAAGCCTCTGAATTTTGGAAAATACTGATTTGAGTAATTATAAAACACCAGTCTTCTGTTTCGCTGGCTTTACATGTATAAAGATCTTTCTCTATTGCAATTCCCCTGCCTTGATAAATACGCTCTATCTAGGCAGCAAGCAAGAAGAGTCCACTGGGCAGTTACACTCAGGAGGCTTAGGTGGAAGAAGTGTTTGAGACAAGTTTGAGACCAGCCTGGGCAACATAGTGAAACCTTGTCTTTAAAAAAGAAAATTTAAATAGTAGGGTGTGCTGGTGTGTGCCTGTAGCTCTAACTACTTGGGTGGCTACAGTGGGAGTTTGAGGCTGCAATGAGCTGTGATCATGCCACTGTATCCTAGGTGACAGAGCAAGACCTCATCTCAAAAAATAAAAAATAAAAATAGGCAAAGATCTGAACAGACATTTCACCAAAGAATGTACACAAATGGCCAAAAAGCACATGAAAAGATGCATAACATTATTAGTCATCAGCGAAATTAAAATTACAATGAGCTAGCACTAATCAAAGACAGACAATGTCAAGTGTTAACAAGAACGTAAAGAAATCAGAATTCTTACACATTGCTAGTGGAAAGGTGAAATGATGCAATCACTTTGGAAAACAGTTTGGTAGTTTCTTAAAATGTTAAACTAGATATACCATATGACCCAACAATTCCATTTCTAGGGAAATGTGCAAAAGAAATAAAAACATGTATCTACACAAAGTCTTGCACATTCAGTTTACAGCAGCATTGTTCACACGAGTCAAAAAGCAGAAAAAAACCCAGAGGGCCATCAACTGTTAAGTGGACACATACAATGTGATCTAGCTATAGAATGGAACACTACTTGACAATAAAAGGGAATGAACGAAGATACATACCACTGCATGGATGAATCACAAAAACATTATGCTAAGTAAAAGAAACCAGACAGAAAATAACATATATAACTCTGTTTATGTGAAATATCCTGAAAAGACAAGTCCATTGATATGGAAACATTATCAATGGTTGTCTACAGCTGAGAGCATGGGAGAAACAGGACAAATGGGTACAAGGTTTCTTTTTGGAATGAGGAAAATATTCTAAAATTAGGCCATGGTAATAGTTGTACAAGTCTGTAAATTTACTAAAAATTGTTCAGTTAAACACTTAAATGAATTTCATAATATGCAAATTATCTTAATAAAGCTGAGATTTTTTTTATTTTATTTTATTTTATTTTATTTTATTTTTTTTGAGATGGAGTTTTGCTCGTTACCCAGGCTGGAGTGCAATGGCGCGATCTCGGCTCACCGCAACCTCCGCCTCCCGGGTTCAGGCAATTCTCCTGCCTCAGCCTCCTGAGTAGCTGGGATTACAGGCATGCACCACCATGCCCAGCTAATTTTTTGCATTTTTAGTAGAGACGGAGTTTCACCATGTTGACCAGGGTGGTCTCGATCTCTTGACCTCGTGATGCACCCGCCTCGGCCTCCCAAAGTGCTGGGATTACAGGCTTGAGCCACCACGCCCAGCCTAAAGCTGAGATTTTAAAAAATATTTTAGACACATTCGTTTTGAAAAATGGAGTGGCAGCAATGTTCACACACGAAAAATGTTTGTATCTGTCAAAATTCAGCAAGAATTAATAATGGTTCCCAGAATGTAAGACAGAATGTTAGACTCTTCTAATATGGGTCAGTACATACAAATGAAATACACTTACAGGGATGTATAATTTGTATTTATTGAAAAATAGTTCTAAAGATCATCAAAAATAAGTAAGTGAAAGGACTGATCATAATACTAATAAATAAGGAAAATCTATCAGTGTGAACCACTATGAAATCCTTAATCTAGACCAAAGCGGAGGTTATATTTAAAGAGAGCAAAAAGCAAATGGAAAGTCACATGTAAAAGGTTACCAAGTGGTCTAGTAAGGAAACAGATCAATTTGAGGGATAACGGAAACATTTCCTCAGTTTTACATTAGCATAGGCTTCAACGCTGACACACACGTAAGTGAACTCTTATCTGGAAGTTGAATTTGCAACCGCAGCATCACTTATGACCACATCTTTTCTGGAAGAGAATTATCACAGAAATAAAATTTCGCCTAAGTAGTAAAGCAATATACTGAATTGGCCCATTCAAATACCATTTTGTTAAATAAACCAAAGAGAAAAGCTCATTCAGAAAAGCAGTTATGGTACAAAATCACAGAAAAGGAAAGCCACCATTATAAATGGCTTCAGAGAAAATACAGAAGGCCATCCTGTTTTCACCACTCAAGTGAATATACACACAACTTTCCCTTAAATATATAGAAAACCTCACTCTAAGACAGAGGTCAGAAAACTTTTTCAATACAAGGCCAGACAGTATTTTTGGCTTGGGGGACCTTATAGTATGCAACCATACATAAATAAATGGGTGTGGCTGAGTCAATACAATTTTATGATCACTGAATTTTAGGTTTCATATAATTTTCAGGTGGTACAAAATATTCTTCTTCTTTTGGTTTCAATTACTTAAAAATGTAAAACATATTCTTAGCTCAAGGATAGTACCAAAAAAAAAAAAAAAAAAAAGCTATGGCTGGATTTGGTTCACAGGCCATAGTTTGTAGACCCCTGTCTAAAGGCTCCTTAGTTAGGATGCAAATACACTTAGGAGGAGTTAGCACATTAGTAATTACCAGTCTTTAACTCCTTTAAAAAAGATGAATTATTCAATTGCCTTGCCCTGGCAAATTCAGAGTGGAAATAACTAAGTTTTTACAAAGTAACATTATCTTGCTCTTTTTTGACAATAAAAGTAGTACATGTTCTTTTTACAAAAAAAAACTTTAAAGTAGTTAAGACTAAAGGAATTATCCTACAATGTAGAAACAAAAAGCCACTCTAAAGGTAAGTAAATAGGTAAATAGCTGAACATGTACAAAGGTAGGGAGGTGAAAGGTAAAAGCTAATGTAAACATAGTTGAGATCATTAACAGGTAACTTTTGGCCATGCTCTGGGCATTGTATAGCTCTTATTACACGGTAGACTTTGCTTCAACTCATTTTCTGTCTTCAACTCAATAGACTTAATAATTTCAAACATAAAAACTGAAAGAGAATACGTTAGAAAAAGAAATGCATGATAGAAAATCTTTTTCTCTTTTTTTTTAAAAGACGGGGTTTCACCATGTTGGTCAGGCTGGTCTTGAACTCCCAACCTCAGGTGATCCGCCCACCTTGGCCTCCAAAGTGCTTGGATTACAGGCGTGAGCCACCACGCCCAGCTGACAGAAAATCTTATCACATGAGAATAAAATAAAGGAAATGAAACTATCTGATTGACAAGTCAAAAGAAAAAGCAATGAAGGAGGAAAGACAAAATAGTATCTTCTGGTATTTAAGAGCTGCCATATACATCTTATATCATTCTGGAGGGCTGGCTCAACATAAATAGGTACAAACATTTTAGACAATTAAAGAAACAGCTCAGTTATAATTCAAGTGAACGGAAAGCGTAAGTCTTTCCTAAATTAGAAAATAATTGGCTGGGGTGGCTCACGCCTGTAATCCCAGCACTTTAGGAGATCAAAGCGGATGGATCACCTGAGGTCGGGAGTTCAAGACCAGCCTGACCAATATGGAGAAACCCTGTCTCTACTAAAACTACAAAATTAGGCGGGTATGGTCACACATGACTGTAATCCCAGCTACCTGGAAGGCTGAGGCAGGAGAATCGCTTGAACCCAGGAGGCAGAACAGAGGTTGCAGTGAGCCGAGACTGCGCCATTGCACTCCAGCCTGGGCAAGAAGATTGAAATTCCGTCTCAAAAAAAAAAAAAAAAAAAAAGAAAGAAAGAAAGAAAAAGAAAAGAACTGACCTATAAGAAGGGCTATGAGAAAACATTTCTGCAATGACCACCAAATTAACTAGGCCTCATCCAGAACTGTAACTCGAATTAATACAAAATTAATTAAATTTGCCTGAAAGCACTCACTTTAAAACCCTACTGCAGGGTTTCCCAAAGGGAGCTTAATAGACATTCTTTGACAAAAGAATCCAAAATCAAGTGAATTGGGAAGCACTGGATTAAACAGGGTTCTCTCCCACAGAATTTTCTATTTTAATATGCTAATGTGTACCATAAATCTCTTCAACCAGGAAATGTTATTTTCCAAACTCTTTTGGCAAATGAAACCTACCTCCCCTGCTCCCTCAATCCAGGGTATCCCATAACACTGGTATTCCTGGGAACCTGACTTGAAAACTGCTGTTTTTCTTCCAAAAAAACATGTTTTTATTTAATCTTGTCAACAGTGGAAAATTTATTTTAAAATTAAGAATGTATTTATCAGAAATTAAATTTGAATTATATTTAGCAACCTGGAAAACATGTTAAAACTGCTCTACTGTATATACTGCTCAGTAAAATCAAAGTGTCCATAAATGTGGTTTCTTAATTTTTTTAAGTTAATGTAAAATTAAAATTAGATATTAGACAAGTGTGTTGGCGGATGCCTGGAGTCCCAGCTACTCAGGAGGCTGAGGCAGGGTAATTGCTTGAACCCAGGAGGCAGAGGTTACAGTGAGCCAAGACTGTGCCACTGCACTCCAACTTGGCGACAGAGTAAGACTCCATCTCAAAAATAAATAAATAAATAAAGTTAGATGTTTAAGACATTTGGGAGGCTGGGCGAGGTGGCTGACACCTGTAATCCCAGCACTTTGGGAGGCTGAGGCGGGCAGATCACCTGAGATTCGGAGTTCGAGACCAGCCTGACCAACATGGAGAAACCCCGTCTCTACTAAAAATACAAACTTAGCGGGGCATGGTGGCACATGCCTGTAATCCCAGCTACTTGGGAGGCTGAGGCAGGAGAATCACTTGAACCCAGGACGCAGAGGTTGCAGTGAGCCGAGATTGCGCCACTGCACTCCAGCCTGGGTAATAAGAGTGAAACTTCATCTCAAAAAAAGCACACAAAAAAAAAGACATTTGGGAGCAATAACAAACTGAGGAAAAAAGAAAGGATAATATTAAAACTCATTAACTCAGACAATAGCTCTACAGGCATCATTCCTACTTTTAGAATATGCATGGATACTGAGGCTATGTCCTTCTGGTCTAACTGTACTGAAATTTAAGATCAGAAATTTTTACACTATTTTCCAAGAATTCAATAAGTAGGATTGGTGTTTGGAGATTCAAACTGCTGAGTTTGTTGGTTTAAAAATAATAATAAAACTGAAAGGCTGCTAATGCTCTTGTAGAAAACCTAAGTGCTAGAATCGCGGCTCAGGCAGCAGGCTGAAATGCTATGTTGTGGCTATGACTCTATTGGGCTATTGCTCTGCAAATTATCTTATCTAGGCTAAACTCAACTAGTGATACAATGGCTCACAAACAATCCAAATGGTTGTCTACCATGTACTCACAGCATCTCACCTCACACTGTCCTATCCATGCAAGGGGGGAAAACTGGTGTTAAGTGGTTCTTGGCCAGACCATGGAAAATACATTCCTTATTTAGAGCTCGCTGGTTAACTGGCATGCATCACTGTAATATTACTATAAAACCACCATGGCTGCATATCACAGGCATTCTTCTCTTTTTAATCTATAGGCAGTATCACGGCTCAAACATAAAAAAGCAATCAGGACCACAAGGTACTGTTACAGAAGACAGAAACAAATCTGAAGCTTTTAGACAATCTTAAGGGTCTATAAAGATATATAACAGCCTGTGTTTTATACACACACACACACACACACACACACACACACACACAGTGTAATAAGCACTGTGTTCAAAATTTTATGTACATTATTGCATGTAATATCTATCATAACCCTAGGAAGAGGGCACTATTCTTATCTGTTTCACAAATGAGAATACTAAGGCCTAGAAAGGTTCAAAGGCATACCACTAGAAAATAGTTGAGGAAAGATGTGAGTCCAAGCAACTCAGTCCAGAGCCTGTGCTCTTGGCTACCACACTGTGCCACCTACCCTGGGTCCCAACGTACAATGAGAGAAGATGTTGCAAAAAGTAGGAATATCTTAGAATAACTAACCACTGAGGCAGACTGCAGGTATGACTAGCTTCCTACCCTGTTTACCTTCCTATGTACAGCTCACTTTTCTTCTTGAATCTATTTGACATTCCCCTGGAGATTTATTTTCCAGTGGGATAGCTAACGTGCTCTAATATAGAGCACATCATAGACTATGGTGAATGAGGTTCCCATCAGTCTTTCTTCATGACCCTAGCTAAAATCAGCTCTTCTGGGAGTCCAAGATGAAACATGAACACTCTGGAAAAGAGAGTGCCTCAGGAGGACACACATATCCACTGGGCCCTGGGTAGAAGACAGTGATTTTAAGGAATGGACAAAGAAAAGGAGTTAGGTGGTTTGAAATTCAAATCTATTTGGGAATGAAAGGAAGGAACCACTCTTTTTCCTCTAGTGTACGGATTCTTTTTTTTCTTCTTTTTCTTTTGAGATCAAGTTTCACTCTTGTTGCCCAGTTTGGAGTGCAATGGTGCAATCTCGGCTCTTCGCAACCTCCGCCTCCTGGGTTCAAGCGATTCTCCTGACTCAGCCTCCCGAGTAGCGGCGATTACAGATATGCACCACCATGCTCGACTAATTTTTTATTTTTAGTAGAGACGGGGTTTCCGGGGTTTCTCCATGTTGGTCAGGCTGGTCTCTAACTCCCCACCTCAGGTGATCTGCCCACCTCAGCCTCCCAAAGTGCTGGGATTAGAGGCTTGAGCTACCGTGCCCGCCCAGCCAATATATGGCTTCTTAAGCACTTTATTTGACATCTGTAAGCTAGGATATGCATTAAATAAGATCTAGAGGGCTAGTCTGAGAACAAGACCAGTTCTTGTTCTGCATTCAACATGTTTCACCCATGTATGGAAATGCAATTTCAGGCCTCTAAAAATGACTTATGAAAGCTCTCATTCATATGTTAAGAACTCTGTACATACATAGCAGCCAAAACTGACTTATTAATGAATGCCATGGGTTCCTTAAATCTTAAACCTAGTGGATTTTCCAGCAGAGTTTGGTTTTTTTGTTGTTGTTGTTGTTGTTTTTAAGAGATGGAGTTTTGCTCTTGTTGCCCAGGCTGCAATGCAATGGCGCGATCTCAGCTCACTGCAAACTCCGCCTCCCAGGTACAAGCTATTCTCCTGCCTCAGCCTCCTGAGAGTTTTTTAAAATCACAAACAAGAGTACTTGAAATTTTTTTGACAGAAATTTATTTAAGCAAGCAACAGCATCAGAACATATTAACACTTTACATCAACAGCACTGTGCATCCAGTCGGGTATGAATTTCAACGCTTCTGGAAGTATGCAGTTGTTTTCCCAGCTTCAGTGGCCTCCCTTTGAAGTCAGCCAGCCCTCTTAAATTGTCACAACACAATAACTTCTTCTCTATTATATTAGGATCAAATGACTCTACTTCCAAACTCCTCCGCAAGTCCAACTCCTTCCCTGGAAAAAATGGCTTTCTCCATCTAGGATTACAGGTTTCATTTCCTTTGCTATTTGTCTTCCTCTGTTGGCCCCTTTCAAAACTAGTCTCTGAATTCTCTCTCAAGTTTGCAATATGGTAAACCCTCACTGGAGCCTAGAAATGGGGTTTTGTATTGTATTCCATGGAAAATAATATCTTAGACCTTCAAAGAAACCTGGCTACATCTACAGTAGGACAACAGTGATTAAGTACAGCAAAGTTAATTAGCAACTTTAGACAAATAAATTAATCTCATTTATGAATATGAGTAAATTTCCTGCTACCTAGCTATAAATGGAGAAACTGGTTTATCCAGTGGACAAAACACAGAAAGCAGTCAGAAGAATGAATCCTAACTTGGGCCCCACTGGTCAACCTGTGGGACTTGGCGCCTCAGTTTCTATAATTAAATAGGCCTTTTCAGCTTTAAAAGAATAAAGTCACCCTTAAGTTTATTTCTCTTTTCCCTCAGACTAATGTTTATCTCATTCCTATCAAAGCAAGCCTTTCAATTCTTGGTCATAGAAGTTATGTATTACATGTGAGGGAAAACATTTTTATTTAGTTTCATATTCATTAATTACACATCGAATTGCTTAGTAAGGTCTGAGGAAAACAGCAGTGTATCAGACAATATGCTAGTTGCTGTGGATGCATTGCTTCTTATAACAGACAAAACCCTGTCCTCACGCAGCTTAGAGGCTAGTTTTAAATAACAAACCAAGTCTTCTGCCTTAATCCTCCTACCACAGAACTGTAAAAGAAAAATAAATCTTGGGGCCCCCAAACCACTAAGCTAAAGGGAAAGGAAGCTGGGAACTGCTTAGGGCAAACCCGACTCCCATTCTTTCAAGGTCACCCCTCTGCTCACTGAGATAGATGCGTATCTCATTGCCTCCCTTGCAAAAGCTAAGAAGAAACTCAAAGGAAGGCAATCATTTGTCTCTTATCTACCTATAACCTGGAAAGTACCTCCCCACTTTGAGCGGTCCCACCTCTCTGGACTGAACCAAGGTACATCTTACACATATTGATTGATGTCTCATGTCTCCCTAAAATGTATAAAACCAAGCTGTGCCCCGACCACCTTGGGCACATGCTGTCAGGGTCACCTGAGGCTGTGTCATGGGTACATGTCCTCAACCTTGGCAAAATAAACTAAGTTAACTGAGACCTGTCTCAGATTTTCAGGGTTCACAGAACGCATACACTTCCAATGTGAAGATTTGTACAACATGATTTAGAATATGTTGGCACCACTGACACTGAACAAAGTGTAATTTTTTCTTCTTCTTTGAAAACGCCTTAGTAATTACCCTTTTCCAGCTAAAACAATGACCTTCAGGAATGCTGCTTGGCCTCTTTGCACAGTTTTATCTGTATCTCTAAATGCTTGCATAGTGCGTTGATTAAAGAAGAATGCAAATAGAAATTTATGGCTACATAAGAAGGCCAGGGCATACCAGCCAAGACAGAGTATACGAAGGAATGCTGAAAGAAATTACAGCAAAGCAAAGAGGACATGTGCCCTGGCATATTGTTTTCTTTCTACTTCTCTGTCTCCATTACTTCTTGATGATTCAAGATTCTGTGTCTTCCTACTGTGGCATAATGCAATGGCATGCTATACTTCTTCTGTGGAGCCAAGAAGGACAAAGGACTAAATGTAAGCTCTGCCAACATTTTAGCTAGTTCATGTTGGGCAGATAACTTATCCTGCCTGAGCCTCAGTTTTCTCACTGGAAGTAAGGATTAAATCAGATAATATATGTAATGTATCTAGCGCAGGGTCAAGCACATAATGAGCACTCAGTAAATGGTACTGATAGTGGTGGTAGTAATAATTATAATAAGGAATAAGAAAAAGAAAAACTATAAACTGACCACAAGATAAAACTAAAGTTACTGGAAGGAATTACTGAATAAAATTTTGGTGTTCTTAATTTGAAAAGACAGTTCACAATTTTATCAACAAACACTAAAATCATCCGTAATGACTTAAATGACCCTCCTAAGAAAAAAGGACAAGTGTGTCTTCTTGTCATGAAATAACTTTAAGTTCAAAGGATATTTTGCCATTAATCCATTTTCCATTCTAAATAAATAAATTTGTGTTCTGTATTCTTCAAAAATGTCAATTTCATAAATGTCTGCCAATAGGTTATAAAACTGTTCCCAATTAAAGGAAGTTGGCCAGGCGTGGTGGCTCACATCTGTAATCTCAACACTTAGAGAGACCAAGGCAGGTGGATCATTTAAGAACGGAGTTGAAGACCAGCCTGGCCAACATAATGAAACCTCATCTCTATTAAAAAATGCAAAAAATTAGCTGGGCCTGGTGGCTCACCCCTGTAATTCCAGCTGTTCAGGAGGCTGAGGCACAAGAATCACCTGAATCCGGGAGGGAGACTGCAGTGAGCCGAGATCATGCCACTGCACTCCAGGATGGGTGACAGAGCAAGACTGTCTCAAAAAAATAATAAATTAATTAAATAAATAAAGCAAGTTAAAGAGACATTACACCTAAATGTAATACCTGACCCTGAACTGGTCCTTGCTCTGGAGGAAGAGAGGATGATGTAAAAGATCAACCAACAAAACTGAAACACAGACATTAAAATATTATACCAATATAAATTTATGAAGTTGCTAACTGTGTGGTCCAAAAGAGAATAACCCTATTCTTAGGAAATACATACTGAAGTATTTAGAAGTAAAGGATCATGGTATAAATAACCTACCCTCAAATTGTTCAGACAAAAAAGCGCGCGCGCACACACACACACACAGAATTGGGAAGAAAGAATAACAAAGCAAACATGGTAAAACATTAAGAAGAGCTCAATCTGGGTTAAAGAGTATATCAGTGTTCCTTGTACTACTTTATTTTTGAAACTTTTTCAAGTTTAAGATATTTCCAAACAAATAGTTTAAAATAAATAAAATAGTAGTCTTTCACATCCAAAATTGTCATCTGATGATATAATCTTGCTCTTGGAAGATTATATTAGATACCACCTAGTTCACCTTCCTAACAATACACCAATCATTTCTTTTTCATTTCTGATAGATTATAACTCAAGGTCCACATGATTTTGGTGGCAATTCCATGATGACTAGGGAGTGCCCTGTCCCATGAAGCTACTGGTGAGAGTTTCATGTCAGGTAGTTGTAACTATTCATGCATATAGTAGGCTGAATGGTGGCCTCAAACATACCAAGTCCCAATCCCTGGAAACTATGAATGTTACCTTATTTGAAAAAGATTACAAGTTTGTGTAAATGTGTCACTGAAGTCACAGGAAACTAGTACTACCATTGTCTCTCAGTATCTGTGGGGAATTGGTTACAGGATCCCCCAAGGATATCAAAAATCCACAAATGCTCAAGTCCTTAATATAAAATGGCATCATAATTACATATAACAAAAGAGCTATGAACCCTCAGCTCTATTAACACAGCCTGAGACAGCATTCAGCAGCACCGCTGTTGTAAATCTGAAGTCAACCAACCCCTAGTCTTCTCACATGGATTACTGCTATGACAGCCCTTCTGCATCCTACAGGTGGGTATTTCAACCTTTGAGCAGAACTTCACATTTTTCATAGTTAAATGTTGTCCTTTTGGTGAGACCAGAGGCCCAACTTTTATAATTACTTTGAGGATGAATTTCATTGATCTATTACAAAGGATATTCTTCCTGTCTGTAGATCTGATTAAGTGTGCCTTCCGTGACGTCATTCAAGTGTCTGCTACAAAGCAGAGGGAAGAAGAAGAGTTCGTTCCCTGAGCTAAGCTAGTAGTCACCTCCCTACAGATTTCTCATCCAGCGACGACTTACTGAGCTCCCATGTCCATGAAGACAGTCAGACATGTCATGGAATTCACAATATAGTGTAGATTCCTAATGCCTGTGTATGAAATGTAGGATTCTTCACTCTTGTTCTCAAAAACTTCCAATAGCATCCTTTGCTAACCAATCATATCTGTTTCTTATCTGTCTTCACCTTTTTCTGTCCAACCTGATAGCCTTCTAGCAAGCCTTAGCAGTCTAGCACACCTGCCTCCCTGTGACCCCAACCCTCCTCTGCACCTAGCTTAAGTCAACTTCCCTGCCCTGACACAGTCCCAAACTACTCAGAGTCACCCCAAGTCTTCAGGGTCTGATCTCTTAAAACCCTTACTGTTGGCCGGGCGCGGTGGCTCAAGCCTGTAATCCCAGCACTTTGGGAGGCCGAGGCGGGTGGATCACAAGGTCGAGAGATCGAGACCATCCTGGTCAACATGGTGAAACCCCGTCTCTACTAAAAATACAAAAAATTAGCTGGGCATGGTGGCACGTGCCTGTAATCCCAGCTACTCAGGAGGCTGAGGCAGGAGAATTGCCTGAACCCAGGAGGCGGAGGTTGCGGTGAGCCAAGATCGCGCCATTGCACTCCAGCCTGGGTAACAAGAGCGAAACTCTGTCTCAAAAAAAAAAAAAAACCCTTACTGTTTGCCTACTCATTCTGGCACTTTATCATATGCTGCTGTACATAACTGTTTAATACAGAAGTTTCACACATATATATTTAATATCTCCAACAAATGGCAAGCTGCATGAAAACAGAGAACTTCTTACAAACTGTATTTCAAATACAGCCCTGACTATACAACAAGTCCAGCATACAGCCCTGCTGAAAGTAAGCACAGTGTTATTGTCCACTTTTTTTTTAATTAAGGAAACTATCACCAATAAATCACTAGTCTTCATGACAACAAAAAATTCATAATTTCTTAATCCCAATCTGCTACTTGTCTTTAAAAAAAGTTTTTCATGTTCTTTCTTATATATTTTACAATCTTGAAGCTGTCCACTACTTTTTCACATTTATAAAAACCTGATTTGCAAGATTTGCCCCTAAATTTATACTTTGAGACTTTAATCAGACATGTCTCCAAAAACCATTCTACCTTTCCTTAACTACATACACTGTTATCCTTATAGTATAACAGACATAACTTAAAATATGAAGTCCTATCTGTAAAGGAATCAGACCAATGTCCAAATGTCAAGTTCAGCTTCTGTCTTTTTTATCTGTAATAGCTCAACTAAAAACTATTCTCAAGAATTTAGTATAACAGAAAGAACAAAAAATCTGGAGTCAAGGAGACTGAGGTGTAATTTTCACTTTCTTCTTAGACTTCCGTCTAGCCTCTGTGAAGTTATGTAATCTCTCTTAGCCTTATTTTCCATAGCAGCCTCAGGAATTACTAGCAGTATGCCCTTGGGAAATTATGGAAACTATGTATCACAGTCACACAGGGATAACAATAATCAGGACCTGTCCATAGGACTGTTGTGAAAATTAAACAAGAGTCATGAAAGTGACAGATCCTGGTTAGCTCTCAAACATTAGTTGTACTGTAAAGAACAGAGCATACAGTAGGGAATCAATGAAAGACAGCTACTATTAGTCTCTATACTATATTAGAATACTTATTGGTTATGCTAAATGGAATAGATGGTTATTTATATCTTTATATCATTTATCTATGACAGGATTCTCAAAATACGGCCCCCACTCAGCAGCATCAGCTCTTTGTTAGAGATAAAAATTCCTGGAACTTGTTAGAAATGTCAGTTTCGAGGCCTTACCCTAGACCTAGTAAATCAGAAGCTCTTGGGATGGGGCCCAGAAATCTTAATGAGCCCTCCAAGTGAGTTTGATAAAGCTAAAGTTTAGGAACTACTAACATAAATCAAAGGTCTGGAAAAAAATACCTTATTTGTAGGCTCTAAGAACCCACAGCACTATATGCTAATAAGCAGTATTTTTCATCAGTCCTTTATAAAGTGGATGCTTCAAAAATTCCCCTATTTCAGCTGGCGCTGTGGCTCATGACTGTAATCCCAGCACTTTGGGAGGCTGAGGCAGGTGGATCACCTGAGGCTGGGAGTCCAAGACCAGCCTGACTGACATGGAGAAACCCCATCTCTACTAAAAATACAAAATTAGCCGGGTGTGGTGGCAGGCACCAGTAATCCCAGCTACTCGGGAGGCTGAGGCAGGAGAATTGTTTGAACCCAGTAGGCGGAGGTTGCAGTGAGCCAAAATTGCACCAGTCATTGTACTCCAGCCTGGGCAACAAATATCAAATTCAATCTCAAAAAGAACAAAAAAAATTCCCCTATTTCATCTGAGCCCACAGATGTAAAATTACAAAATAACTTTGCAAAATCAAAGTTTTTCTCTGGTCCAAAACAGAGAGAAAATAGAGTTGTTTCCCCCCACCCCCCACTGTCTAAAAGATATCACTGTGTTCTTAACTTGAGAATTTACATTTTCTTCTCGCCACCAAATCAGAAAATAAAGAATAGTGAGATTGATTTGGCGGAGTCATGAAGTCACTGACTTTACTATGTGGGCAAAGGGTATCTATGCCATGAGTAAATTAAGCTTTCCAAAGTCATGATGGAACAGTGATAAAATCAGTGATAGCTGGGTGACTCCCACACAGTCACCAAGTAGATGACTAACAACAAGGCTGTGTCCGACAGTGGCATCCAGGGCCTCTTCCTCTCCAAATGCATTTATGTGTCAAAAAATTAAAATTTAAAAAAGAAAAAATATTTAGGCCAAATATCCTATTACCAATATTAAGGAATAAATAGCTGGTGAGTATTGAAGAATATATTTCCACCATAATTGCCAGTTAGATGGATCCTATGTAAGGAAATCACATTATATGGACTTCTCTGGACTTCAATCTTCTCCTAAAAATCATTCATCCCCTTAAATTACTCCTCCTAAACACAGTCTCTCAGTCATGGCTCATGTTCTAATTCCGGGCCCAAGTAAGTGATTGAAGGGAATCTTCTAACAATAACTGTTAACGTGCTTCAGAAAATAAAGCACTTCCTTCTTTCTCTGTCCCCCACCCCATTTCCTGAGACAAGCAAAAGCTGAATCAGTACTTAAATATTAGGTACCATTTCTCATATTGTTGTCCTATGAATTTCTAGACAGCAAACTGCACATGATGAGTAGGGCAATTTTATATAACAAGTAGTTATATAAAACCCTCTAATATAAAGAGGGAGGACCTAGTGTCATAGGTAGAAGAGGCAGAAATAAATGCTTTAAATGACAGGAGAATGTCATCAATTTTACATTTCGGAACACTTCTCCAGGTACAATTTAGCTAAGTGAAGACACAGATATATCCAGTAACAACCAGCTCTTATCTAGTTCTGCAGTTTAAATTACAATGAAGAATAATACATAAATGCTCCTAACACCAATAATTTACCTAGAAACCATGATTTGCAAGGTAAATAATCTGTGTGTTAACTGCATTTTATTCCTAAAAGTACTCTGAAGAATGATGAATCAAGAGGAAAACATTCTTAACACAACAATCAGTTTAAAGGCAGTATATAAAAGTAGTTTCCACTACTTTTAAATGAGGGAAATGGACCAGAAGATTTGGAAGATGCCCTCTAAGTATGACTCTAAGTAATTAACTCTGAGGTCCAAAAGCTGCCAACCTTTCAGAAGTATGATGAGTGTTCATACTCCCTTTCTGTGAGAAGAATGCGTGGGAGAAAAAGAAAAAAATTTAAAAAGGACTCAAGGCACCCAAATCCACCTTTAAAAATCTGCGGAGGGGTAGGCAGGGGGCAAGGAGGGCACAGCTAACAGGATTACCGCAGGTAAACCATTCTTCAGTGACCCAGCAGGACTCTAAGGTCGAGAGGCAACACATCTCTCTATCTCCTCAAAAAGATTCTGAACCCCAAAATGTATCTTTTTCTAAAACAAATAAACTAAAAGGAAAGGTACTTGATGTAATAAAAGGAGGTACAGATAAGGGAAGTAGACAGACACCAAAAGTAACTTACACTCACTTCACAATTTTGTATGACACCATCCAAGTCAATCCACCCTTCCACACCACAAGGCAGGCGTCCCCAAACTTTTTACACAGGGGGCCAGTTCACTGTCCCTCAGACCGTTGGAGGGCCGCCACTTACTGTGCTCCTCTCACTGACCACCAATGAAAGAGGTGTCCCTTCCTGAAGTGCGGCGGGGCCGGATAAATGGCCTCAGGGGGCCGCATGCGGCCCGTGGGCCGTAGTTTGGGGACACCTGCCATAAGCTGTCATTTACAGAGTGCCCAACGACATGCCAAGTCCTATGCTTTATGCTTAGATAGACTCTCTCATTTAAATCCTCACACCAACCTGGCACTACCACCATTTTACAGATGGGGGCATAAGAAGGTTAAGTTCACACAAATAATGAAGAGCAAATAGCAAAACCTGGACACACCCCCATTTACCTGACCTCAAAGGTGAGGCTTCTTCTGCGCCTCTGATTAGTGTACATGTCACAGACTGATAACCCTGAAAAAGATGCTTTCATTCCAAAGATAATTTGTCAAAATTAACACAATATACATTTTATAATATGAAAAAAATATCCAGTAAAGAAAGGCCTATCTGGGGACTAACCTCTCAAGCACCTTACCGTACAAAGGAGCAGAACAAACAAGAATAGTTATTGGAGTCACAACAGGGGTGAAAAAAACACAAAGGGAAATAAGTGAATGATATTAAATTTAAATTAACAAATAAAATAAAAATTCAGAAAAGGCAAAACTTTTAAGAATTATTTAAAAGATAGAGAACACATCGCTAGCCTGAGTCAGCACTCTGGGCAACTTATTACAGTATACAAAGCCAAGGTTAAGAACAAAGGGTCTCCAGACCCTGGACTCCTTCAGGGCCATCCAATGCACATCTCCGAATCTCCCTTTCTCTCCCTTCTCTGCCCTGTGATTTAAAGATTACTTACACCTACCGTTTAAAAAGACAAAATAAAAAATACACATAGAACTATTCAGATTGAATCTGAATGATCCTACTCCCATTTCTTCTCTCCTTATTCATCAATAAGTCCTTTTTTTTGTCAACTTATTTTTTCACGGTCATCCTTTCCCTTAACATTTATATAACATGATCTCATTTTACTAAAAGCTCTTCAAGTAACATATTTATCATTATGTGGAAAGGCATGTGGTACAGCAAGAAAGATATAGGACTTACTGCTCACCTTTCCCTGCTTCACCCTGAATATATTCAATTTCCAACTAAAGAATATAAGAAAACCAATACAGAAGAAATATTTTCCTAATATTAAGATGTTTTATCCAAAATTCATAAATTTACATTTCCCACTAATTGCATTATGACCAAACGGCCATCCAAAACAAAAATGTTCAAGAATCCTCTTAGTGAGACAAAATGAAGCTGACTGCCTAGTGCAACATTCCTTTCATCAATTTTAGGTCCAAAATAGAAAAGCTCACATGAAAACTGAATTTTTTTCTGATTAACAAATAACAACATGAACCTTAGCGGCCTGATACCCCAAAAAGTTTTGGGATATTTAATCATTTTTCTTCACTTGAGGTTAATGCTGTAACTTCTAGACATAAAAAAAAAAGAAAGATAAGAAGCTATGTTCTGAACCACCTGAGCTCTCTATTAGAAATTTCAGTGCACAACTCAGGATTAAACGAAAATCTCACCTTGAGCTGACGCTAAAACAAAACAGAACCAGAACTGAAGCAGTTAACTGGCAGTGTGAGTTAGCCAAGACCACATTGTCCAGCTTTCCCCCTCCCTGAAGTGGCTCCTCATCTAATAAGAGCTAATTTTAAATTCTGACCCATAATAGACTTCAGGAAATAAACTAACTTGATTACAGCCCTAAGCAGTTAGACTGGCTTATATCTATCTATTGGTTACTGTGACTAAAATACTTATTTTCCCAATTCTTAGTATGTTGCAGCAGAATTAAGTCTTATTATCTTGGAGAGCTGTCATTTTGCCAAAAAAAAAAAAGGGGGGGTACATATTCCAGGAAAATCAGGATTTGATCACTTGCTGTGTGACTTTAAAGACTGTTTATGTTTAATCACTAAATTAGGCCTCCCTGAAGGGTTGTGGGAGGGACTCAACAATTTAATGTAAGCAATGTATATCACACATAGCAAGAAAATCCTCGCCAGGCATTATGACGGGCCCTCGGAATAAGTAATACAGCCTCTGTCCTCGAACAGCTCAACTAGTATTCTGACACATTTCGCAAAGGCAGTCCCTTTATACTCTATCATCTAATTTATGAACCATTCATAAAATGAAAGGCCAAGTGCAGCATGCTTGGCACACAGTAGGCCCCCAAAAATGTCGAGTGCCAGAGCTAGGGTTCCCATGAGTCATTTTCATTTGTGTTTCTACTTTTCGTTGGTGCCCACTGCCAGCATCTGTGACTTAATTACCAACCTGGAACTTTAGTAACTACAGAAGATATGAGGCAACCCTCTTTGCTTCCCTTCACAGGCCCACCCCAGAGCTCCACAGCTGCAAATACTGCTTAGGCCAGCAGCACCCAAGGGGCACCTCTTCAAAGAGCTCGTTTCCCTTAAAGCCACCTCAGAGACAGGAAAATCCCACTGGAGTCTTCAGCTCCAAAGGTCCACACCTCAAACTTGACCCCAATCCACCTCTGTCCTAGCCTGTAGGGAAGAGACCCTCTCCCAGGCAGTACGTACAGGATGAAAGAAAAGCCTGGGAGCAGACAGATGAACTGCCACATGCTGCACCAGAATTCACACTGTATTTCCTCACAAAGCAGAGAATCTCAACCTTTCATCGCTTGTGATTCTCAAACAGGGAGTGGGTGATGTGCCCTCCTTGAGGGATATTACCAGAATTTGAGAAAAAGGTTCTGTCAAGTGGTGAGACAGACAGGACTGACACACCTCTAAGGTAATTCTGATAGGCCCCTGAAATTAAAACCACTTTTATAGAAGATGATTAGACACTATTTACAATATTGGTACCACTCTCAAGCTATGTAATGGTTTAAATAAAATTTGTTGGCTAGCTTAAGAATCTAACCACATTTAAAATAATGTTTTGGGCCAGGTGCGGTTGCTCACACCTGTAACCCTAGCATTTTTGGGAAGCTGAGGCAAGTGGATTACCTGAGGTCAGGAGTTTGAGACCAGCCTGACCAACATGGTGAAACCCTATTTCTATAAAAAAACAAACAAACAAAAATTTTTTTAAGTAATAATATTCCTTAACAACTACAAGTAAAAAAAAATTTTTTAAAGAAAAAAGTAATAATATTAATAAAATAATCTTCCCGTGTGAGAAAACTTCAAATAGAAATATGACCTATTTCAACTTTAGAGCTCTCCATAAAAGGCAGGAGAGAGGGGAAGTGACCAATAGTTAACAGTGAAATTCTAAGGGTTCCTAACCCAAGATTTACAGAAGAGTTTCAATGAGGTCCAATAACTCCATGAAATTATATGCAAATTTTGTGTCTCTATTTTCTGGATAGTTTACATTCTCAAAATTACCCATGGTACACAAATATTAATTTAAGAGCCACAACCACTAACTGCTTCACAGACAAAGTTAGACATAAGCACCAATCACTGGATTAAATTAAATATAAGAAGTAAAGTTAGTCTAGACTTCTGTCCCTACAATATCTTTACTCTCATCTAACCTTCTGCCATCCACATAAATCTGATGCCAGAACTTGGTTTGAATCTTAAGAGAGAAAAAACATCTTACTAAGAAATGCAGCTTTTCCATGCACTAACATATAAATATTTACAGATTTCTGAAACTGCTGAGATTTTATAGATTTCAATAATAACAGGCTTTACTAATGTCACAGAATGCACTGTAATCACTGCATAGATATCTTCACCTCCATCATTACCCACAATCCACACACCAAATAATTATAGATGCCTTTTATGCTCTAGAATTTAAACTTGCAAGCTGATATGCAAAAGCTGTGCTTCAGAACTATACAATCAATTACTGCAAAATAAACTGCAGTATTCAGAACAATTCCAAGAAGTGAAAGAAATAAAAACTGACCTTCATGAGATGCTGATTTATCCATTTTGTAAATGTTTTCTTCTGAACTTTGTCCCGTTCATCTAGAAGAAAAAAATATATATGAAGATAAATTCGGTAAAATATGTGAATAGTTAACTTTGTGATCATGAATATAAACAAAAATGAGATGTTTAAAAGATACGGTTCAGTGCACTCAACATTTCTTGTTAAATTTCTACTATCTGTAAGAAAGTGTTAAAGAGCTGTTTGTCAGGTTGGTCTCTTCCCAGTACTGCACTTACCAATATTCCTCCATTAAACAGATGCCCTCTGCCCCTCTGTACCATAACCCCTCATCACCACCACCACCACCACCATGAAGTTGTCCTTGCACTGAATTTCCCAAAGCACTTTAATACATGTACACTTCATTTGCTCTTCATAGCCATAAGAGGGAGGGTAGGAAGTGTTACTCCCATTTTGTAGAGTAAGAAACCAAGACTTCACAAGGATAAAAGACTTGTTCATGATTACCCAGCAAATACTATCAAGTCTCAACAAGTAGACTCTGGCTGAATATTAATTATTTTGCTTAATTATTCAGTGGACTCACTATGGTTTTTTTTTTTATATGTATATAGAGTCTCACTCTGTCACCCAGGCTGGAGTGCAGTGGTGTGATCTCAGCTCACTGCAACCTCCGCCTCATTGCAACCTCCGCCTCATTGCAACCTCTGCCTCTGCCTCCTGGGCTCAAGTGATTCTCCTGCCTCAGCCTCCCAAGTAGCTGGGACTACAGGTGTGCACCACCATGCCCAGCTAATAAGGGTTTTGCCATGTTGGCAAGGCTGGTCGCAAACTCCTCACCTCAGGTGATCTGCCCACCTCAGTTTCCCAAAGTGCTGGGATTACAGGCGTGAGCCACCACACCCAGCCTATGCTATTTCTTTCCTGGATTCCTGTATTGTATTGTATGATAACAAAGAAATGCCCCAACGTAGCTTCACTGTGGACAGTAATATCCTGCCCTGGTTACTACAGACGGTACAAAGGAGAGTAAAAGAAGTTTTCTTCTGATTTAAGGAGAAAGAGCAATTGGAATGCTGTGGTTCATCAAGTTATTATTTCAAAGGAGAATGATAATCACCCAACCAACACCTAGAGCTAGCATTCAAAACTATACTACCTTCCTCCTCCCTACCTCTAGACAGCAATTTCTTACTTTCTTATTTCCTTCCTGCCTCCAAGTCTACCTTTTTCTCCTTCCCTGGTGGTCTTCTTCCTCCCCCACCACAACTCAGATGCTCTCCATCCTTTCCCTGGGGGTAAGATATATCTCAGTCTCTTTCTTTGCCTCTTTTTCTCATTCTTCATCCCTAACCCCCATAAACTACTGTAATATAACAAATTTCTTTAAAAATGTTCATCTTATTTATTAAAAATATTTATGTTCTCTAGAATAATCTGAATGTAAACAAAAGTATGTATCAACTGGGGAAAATACGCACAACATGAGACAAATGTTACTAACGTTATTACAAAAAAAACAGCAATAGGAAAGAAAAAGATTAACATCTTAACACATAAGTGGGCAAAAGCAGACGGTTAATCAATTTTTAAAAAATTAATGTCCAAGGGTCAGGTGTGGTGGCTTATGCCTGTAATCTCAGCACTTTGGGAAGCCAATGCAGGCAGACTGATTGAGCCCAGGAGCTGGAGACTAGCCTGGGCAAGATGAAGAAATCTGTATTTACAAAAAAAATACTAAAATTAGCCAGACATGGTGGCATGCACACATAGTCCCAGTTACTTGAGAGGCTGGGGTGAGCAGGTCATTTGAGCCCAAGAGGTCAAGGCTACAGTGAGCCATGATGGCGCCACTGTACTCCAGCCTAGGTGACACGGGAAGACCTTGTCTCAAAAATAAATGAATGAATTAAAAATAAAAATGTAATGCACACAGGTACTCAACCTCACTAACAAATAATAATAATATAAAATAACGCAGGTAAAGCTATCTCACCTATCAAATTGCCAAGATTTTATTTTTTAATTTCACGTTGAAAAGGACACAGGAAATTGACATACATATTGCTAATGAAAATATAATTTAAACTTTCTAGACCTGCATTGTTCAGTACTGTATCCACTAGTCACATATACCTATTTAAGTTTAAACCAAAGTTAATTACAGCAAAATAAAATTAACAATTCCATTTCTTTGTTGCACTAGTCACAATTCAAGTGCTTGACAGTCACATGTCGCTAACGGCTAACATATTGAAAAGCACACAAACAGAACATTCCAATTATCACGGAAATTTCTATCAGACAGGACTGCTCTAGAACAAAGCTCTACTGGACAGCGCTGTTTTAGAATAATTTGATATAGAATAATGCCATCATCACAGAAATTTCTGTCAGACAGCGCTGCTCTAAAACAAAGCTCCACCGGACAACACTGCTAGACAACAATTGGTTGATATACATAAAAAGCCCCCAAAGCATCTACAACCTTTCCCAGCAAATCTACTTCTAAAATACATGCTGAAGTTACAATGATAGTATGTGCAAAATGTAACTATGAGAATATAAATCAGAGTGTTTACAATAGGAAAATAAAAATTCTGAAAAAACACAAATGTCCAAGATAAGGAAATAAAGAAATTTTAGTAAAGCGATACAATGGATTGTTCTGATTCAACTCATTGTAAAACTACTCGGTGACAGCACTGTCACTTTGAGTTCTCCTACTTGAATGCCAGTAAGAACGGGGGGCATATAACATAGTTTTTATTTCATAAGCACTTCTTCTCCAAAGTACCTCCAAGAAACCTTTTCCATTTCCAACCACTGTCACGGAGAAATAAAAGGTACTTATATACAGCCTATCTTTTGATTCTGTCTATAACGCCTTTTCAGTGCCCTGAACTTCTAATCTACTTCTTAACACTGAGTATTTAAATGTTGAAGAAAGGGCTGCAGAAAGTATTCCCAGACAGAAGTTTGCTAATTCTGAATATAAGTGCTCAGAATTTATACTAAAATTGTTTTTTCTTCTTTGTTTTGTTTTGTTTGAGACAGAGTCTCACTCTGTTGCCCAGGCTAGACTGCAGTGGCACAATCGTGGCTCACTGCAACCTCCACCTCCCTAAGCTCAAACGATCCTCCTACCTCAGCCTCCCAAGGAGCTGGGACTACAGGTGCACGTCACCCCACCAGACAAATTTTTGTATTTTTTGCAGAAATGGGATTTCCCCCTATGTTGCCCAGGCTGGTCTCGAACACCTGAGCTCGTGCCATCCACTCACCTTGGCCTCCCAGAGTGCTGGGATTACAGGCGTGAGCCACTGTGCCTGACCCTAAAATTGTTATATTTGCCTGATTCCAAATGTAAAACCCCCAGGCACTTTGCTTATAACTGCTGTCAAAAGCAATGATATTATAATTGTGAACCAATAATATGACCCACAAAATATTTATTAATTCCCCTGTTGGCCCCTTAGGGGTATCATCTATACCTCATTCATCTTTGTCTACCATGTACTAGATGCCATTGTGCTTCTATGCTGCAATGCCTCTATGCACTCAACAAACAGATGCCCATTGTGTGAAATAATTTTATTTCAGAAAAGACAATCCAACTCAGGAAAACAATGTGGATTTATTTGTATACATACATACAATAGTATATTCAACTACATCTCTTAAAGTAATAATGGTGTCTTAAATATCTTTCAACCTTGCTCTTCCTACACAGTTCCAAATGAACCTAAATTACCAATTTGTACGTAAAGCAAGAACAAGGAAACAGAAACAATGTACTAGCCTGCTTCACGGTAAGTGCAGATTCTGTACTTCCCTCATTGACTCACTGTTCATCCTAGCACCTGTCCAGTCATTTAATGACTCCAGTACCATAGTGGTACTGGTAACAAAGGGGTGTGAACCACAGCAACTCCATCTTGAATAGGAGCTGGAGAAAGGAGGCTGAGATCTACTGCACTGCATTCTCAGACGGTGAAGGCCTTCTAAGTCACAGGTTGAGATAGGAGGTCAGCACAAGATATACGTCATAAAGACCTTGCTAATAAAACAGAGTACAGTAAAGAAGCTGGCTAAAACCCACCAAAACCAAGATGGTGATGAGAGTGACCTCTGGTCATCCTCACTAAGACACTCCCCCCAGTGCCATGACAGTTTACAAATGCCATGGCAACATCAGGAAGTCGACCTATATGGTTTAACAAGAGGAGGCATGAATAATCCACCCCTTTAGCATATCATCAAGAAATAATCATAAAAATGAACAACCAGCAGCCCTCAGGGCTGCTCTGTCGATGGAGTAGTCATTCTTTATTCTTGGCTCACTGCAACCTCCGTCTCCCGGGTTCAAGCAATTCTCCTGCCTCAGTCTCCCAAGTAGCTGGGATCACAGGCGTGTGTCACCATATCCAGCTAAGTTTTCTATTTTTAGTAAAGACAGGGTTTCACCATGTTAGCCAGGCTGGTCTTGAACTCCTGACCTCAGGTGATCCTCCTGCCTTGGCCTCCCAAAGTGCTGGGATTATAAGAATGAGCCACCACACCCAACCTACTTTCTTAATAAACTTGCTTTCACTTTACTCTATGGACTCACCCAGATTCTCTCTGGCATGAGATCCAAGAACCCTTTCTTGGGGTCTGGATCTGGACCCCTGTTAACACTGTCCTGTAATAGGCTGCAGAGAAAGCACTGGTTTTGGTCTCTGAAACTCATCACCTGGAGAGGACACCTGACAGGAAGGCAGTGTGATAAGCACACCAACTGAGAGAAGTACATGGCACTCACCATGCATGCAAGCACAAAAGAGAAGAAGCAACTTCATCCAGAGAAGTAAGGCAGAGCTTAAAGGAGAGCAAATAGCACAGCAAGACAGAAGCCAGCCATGTGTGAATTTCTCCACCAAAAAGAAACCCTGACTTAATCATTTAAATTGAGAGAGCCTTGGTTAGGACCCAACTCTTATGATTCCCTACAGAGTTGCTTCCACTATCCCTAAGACACTGTCATTTTCAAATGGAAGTGCTGACGACATCTCAGTCACAGACAGGGAGCTGGGGAATCTGGCTGTGTGATGTGATGTGAACTTTGGACAAGTGATTGCAAACAATGGAAGTTCTGTGCCAAAGTCTAGCACTCATATCACATTTTCAGCAGTGCTTTTCTAAGCATCCAGCAAAAAGAAAACAGAGTAAACAAAAAAAAATTACTTCCTAGGTAATACCCATGTTATTCCCATTAATTAACAACCAAGGCCCTGATGTTAAATCCTCAAGAAAAAAAAATTTTAATAATGCATTAAAAATTTTTGTAATTCAAGAAGAGAGCCTCCATATCAAGTCACAAAATAAATTTAATATATTATGTGTATTATATAAACTCTTTTCCTCTTGGGTACAAAAGGGTTAACAAAATAGATTTCTTTTTTTCTAAGTGAATAAAAACTGGTCCTATAGTTCAAGGAACATAAAGTAAAACACAGATTCTACAGATAAATTGGCTAATTACTTACCCAAGCGGTAGGTTAAGAAAGCTGATTTAGTCAAATAATTTACCTCTAAGTACAGAGGATAAATTCACTTAAATAATATAACTATACAAAGATTCTTTTGATCAATGAGGTGTTGTTGTTGTTGTTGTTGTTGTTGTTGTTGTTGTTGTTGTGCTAGAGGCTCAAAAGCACTGCCAATAACATGGTATTTGGTAGGCACTACTGAGGTAATATCTAGGAATTTTTATCTGTACTGAAGTATATAAGATACAAAGACTAAAGCTAAATAACACACATAATTCATAAATTCTGATACTGCTTTCTGAATTGATCATGGTTTAAAAGAAAAGGTGTAGGCTGTAAACAATAACAGCCTACACCTTTTCTTTTAAAACATGATCAACTTAAATGAATCCCATTCAAATATGAAAGTAAGCCCTTTAACATGAGATGGTTCCACAATGCTACAGTAATGGGAAAAGAGTTCATGGGAATTCTAAAGACTTCGACTTTCTTCAAGAGAGCAGCCTAGAGTCAAAGAATAATTTAAGTCTGGGAAGACTTTCTAAATCACACTACTTTCCATACACATTATTTCAAAAGGGAGTTATTTCAAAAGGGAGTATTCCAGATTACACCATCTAATTTTCCAATTACAAGTCTCATAATGGTTCTTTATTTTGTTTCAGTTAGAGATGTCTAACACTGAGATTTATATTTAGGGCAATGTTGCTATGGCAACAAAAAGGGAAAATCATTCCTGTCATTTTAAACAATTCTATAAAACCAACAGAAAGATAATTTTGAACGAACTTTTATAACAATCCTCTATTTGAAAATTATTTCACCTATAGATTAACTTTTAAATAAAAAATATATTTATATCCCCCTTATAAAGTGTAACAGCTAAAAATATGTACCATTGCTGAAGACAAAGAATAACAGAACGGTGAGGGGGGCAAATAAATGCAAAAAGAGCACTGATTATTATAATCTATATTGACTGGTTTTCAGTGAAATCCAAACAAAGCTAAACTCACTGAGTACCACACACACAGTAAGTATTAAGATTACATAAATACATATTCTGTGGACAACAATGTGGGGGAGTTCTCTCCAGGGAGCTTCAGAAGTTGTCTTGATTTCAGTACAGGTTTTTCAAAGGTGCCCCATAATCAGCTAAACTATTGCCATGCAAACCAAAGCAGGTAGTGCGACTTTCCCTTCCCAGTTCTGAAAACATAAAAGTGATACTATACGTGATACTACTAACCCATACAGCACATCAGTCCCACCAGCTTTGCGTTCCAATCTTGACCATTTTTCAGGAGCTGTCCCATCATTCTGCAGGAAATCTGTGCGGCACTTCCCTAATCTCTCTCCGTACAAACTCTGATGTGTCAGAGTTCTGTTAACTTTCTATGTAGAAAAGAAAACACTGACTAAACACTCCTACTTGCAAGCTGAAAACTGGTTGACACCTCCTTTTAAACAAACATTAGCAAAGCCAGACTCCTGTTATTTTTGCAGGGGATATATACAGCTATTACTAAAAAGAAACTAAATTGTCTATTTCTCCTTTTCATTTTAAAGCTGTTCATAAGGAGTCTTTTAAAAGGAGAGTTTAAGTACCCCTTTTATGTTTTGCAATGAGGCAAACCAATAGGATGTTAGATTTCACAGCTGAACTAACTCATCACATTCTCTCTTCTAACACCCCAGGCAGAATTCCCCCACAATTTAAAAAAAAAAATCCAGCCTAACTTGTTTAACTTATCCCTGATACATCAGCTAGGAACATGATTTGGAAGGATCACTTTTGTAGGCTCGGCACACATCCTTCTGGAAGTAACCCACTCTTGGGCATTTCTTTATGTATACTTTATAGATAAATTTTCATTTGGATTTCACAACGATTCTGAGATGGGTAGCACTATCCTCACTTCAAAGTTGTGAAAATCAAAGTTGTAGAGATTAAGAATCTAGCCTAAAATTCCACAACCACAGTGGGATCTTAAGTGTGATTCTAAACCGTTTATGTCTTCAAACAATAGGACCCCTAATCTAATAATGCAGGAAAAGCAGGGTGCCTCCAGTTTAGGAGCACTCCACTTCTAGGTATGAATAAATGAATCATGAAAAGTCAAGAAATGAGAATCCCTGTTTTTTTTGTTGTTGTTGTTTTTTTTTGGATACGGAGTTTCACTCTTGTTACCCAGGCTGGAGTGCAATGGCGCGATCTCGGCTCACCGCAACCTCCGCCTCCTGGGTTCAGGCAATTCTCCTGCCTCAGCCTCCTGAGTAGCTGGGATTACAGGCACGCACCACCATGCCCAGCTAATGTTTTGTATTTTTAGTAGAGACAGGGTTTCACCATGTTAACTGGGATGGTCTCGATCTCTTGACCTTGTGATCCACCCGCCTCAGCCTCCCAAAGTGCTGGGATTACAGGCTTGAGCCACCGCGCCTGGCCGAGAATCCCTGTTCTAAACAAGCAAAAGGCCAACGATCTTTGGCATTCCCTATGCTTGAATGAAACATTAGACCGATAGACCTTCCTGAATAGAAACTGTACCCACAGTTAACTCCAAAACAACCAACAAAAATGATCACTACTTATTTCAGCAAAAGAGACCCAGCATTCAATCATACCACCACAATACTGCCGGATTAATAGTTGCCAAGATGCTTTGAAATATCTTCACATGATTTTCTAACCCTATTCTAAATATACCATAAATGAATAAATTGTACCAGCTCCTGCTGAGAAGTTCAAAATATCTGCTTAAATAGCCCTTCTCTTCCTATTTCTCCTTTCCCAATTACCTTTAGAGTCCTTGCCTCTGCTACAGGAAAGACTGAGCCTATTTTAGTGAAACCAGGATTATAATAATGAAAGCAAACACTTAGAGAACAATTATTTGCCAGGTGTTATTCTCAGTTACACACACATATAACACACAGATGCTATATGTTATGCTCATAACAACCCATGGAGATTATCTCCATTTACAGATGAAGAAACTGAGGCACTTAGAGGTTAAACAACCTGCCCAGAATCACAAAGCTACCAAGAGCAGGGAATGTAGCATGTAAAACCATACTCCGCATTATAATTTTATACTTGGAAAATAAAATTCTAACTTTAAAAAAAAAGAGTTAAACAAACAAAAAAAAAAAAGTTAAAAGTAAGGCTTGGCCCAATTGTCAATGGTGGGAATCCACAGAAGATGAAATTTACCTTCCATAGCTTAATGATTCTAAAGAGTGGAGGGAGGGGAGCGGCAATGCTTTACCAAGACGTTACATCAGAATTTAAGGCAGGGATGAGATTTCTGAGTTTAAGAATCAGATGTAAATTTTAAAAGATGGAGAAATACTTTGCAAAAGGCTCTATCTGAAAAAATAAAAATAAAAACATAAACATGAAGTGTTGAAGCTGTGTAGAAATAACATGGAGGGAGAAGAAAAGACATCAGTTTCCCCACCACTACTTAGAAAGAGCTCTGTGGTACAATAAAGTAAAAATGTTGCAAGTGAACAGCTGTAAAATTGTTGGTATTACAGAAGAAAGAAGGAAGGAATAGTTGGGATCATTGAAAAGATCAGTTCCTGAAGAACAATGCAGAGCTGGTAAAAAGGGAGCTGGCTGAGAACAAATCAAAGATGCTGCACATCACCACCCAATCCCCTGTAGAATCCCATCTCAAACCACCTGTGATCTATCAACTCGCACCCAATCATCAGCTGACAGCACTGCCTCACTCTAGTGAATGACACCTCCCTTGCCTACCTGACTTGACCTTCGACCACAGAAATCTCAGCCAACATTACTTGGTGACTGGAAGTTGTAGCTGCCACATATTGAAATGGGTAACAGGACAAAGTTCCCACTGCCATTTTAGTTGAAAAATCTTACCAAATATTCATTCCCCATAGAAACATCATTATGGTTTATTTCTATTTTATAGACCTACAACTGAAGTTCATGTTCTAATCAATCCAACTTTCATCCACTAGTCTGTGACACATCTGTGTGAGGACAAACTTAGAGGAAGCTATTTAATAACTCTGAGCCTTAGCCAGAGTGAGTGGGGCTCACTCCCCATCCACTCACCCCTCCACCCTACTTTTGTTAAAGGAAGATTCTTAGCAGGAAAATTCTACCAACGATATCACATGAAATTATTCATCATTAAGAAAAAGTCTGCAAAATACTTTAGGACTCCATGGGTGAAAGTATACGAATGCTGTTATTTCCCAGTAATTTCTTAGCTTAGCCACAACTGCAAAATCCCATATACCTAAGGCTTACAGTTGATCTCACGATAATAAATATTGTCTGCCTCTGTTCTGGCAACGGAAAATTCTCATGCTGCTGCATGTACAAAGAAATATTGCAATGTGCTGCTTGCGAAAAGCTTTCTTCTTGCACATTTCCAGAGAAGTGTGGAAATAACAAGTACAACATACAGCTGCAGTAAAATCTTTGAATTTACACTACCTGGCAGTACATGAAGAAATTATATATTATTAGAAATAAGACAATTTTTAAAACAAAACCATTTAAAATATAGAAAAAAAATGATTTTTAAATAGTTTGGTGGGAAGAATATTTCAAAACAAGTTATGAACCAAAAAAAAAAAACTAAACAAATAAAACTATCAAATTTAACAAACCACTAATATAACAGCAGACAACACAGACAAAGTTTAAAAACTCACTAGAAGAAAATACCTGTTATATATATAATATACATCCAGAATATCCAAATAGAGTAGTAACTTCTCTTAATTAGTAGGAAAAAAGAACAGCTCCTCCTAAATTCCAAATGATGAGAGCATACAATTCACAGAAGAAATGAAAATGGCCAACATAAATATGTAGTAATACTAAAGCATCTTTGTAATCAGGAAATGCAGATAAAATGATTTCCTATCAGCATAAATTTGTAAGAACGATAATGCTGAATGCCGAGAAATGGGTACTCCCAAGCTACTGTAACGTGGATGTGTAAAATGACATAGACTTTTTTTTCCCCAGCCAGACAGGGTTTCACTCTGTCATCCAGCTAGAGTACAGCGGCATGATCACAGCTCACTGCAGACTCAACTTCCTGGGCTCAAGTGATCCACTCACCTCAGCCTCCGAAGTAGCTGGATCTACAGGCTCAACCCACCATGCCCAGCTAATTTTTAAAATGTTTCTTAGAGATAGGGTCTCCCTTTTTTGTCCAGACTGGTCTCCAACTCCTGGCTTCAAACAATCTTTTTGCCTTGGCTTCCCAAAGTGCTAGGATAAGAGGCATGAGCCACCATGCCCGGCCACAAACACTTTTTTGAGGGCAATTTAGTAGTGTCCATTACAACTTAAAATGCATATACTTTCTGAACCAATAACTCTACTTGTAGGAAACAAATACTTGCTTATGATTAGCATACAAAGATGCTGACTATAGCAAAATATTTGAAACAGTTTAAATATCAGTCATCAGGAGACTACATGAATGAATGACAGCTCACCTTTCACTTACCCTATAAAATTTTAATAAAGGAAAATATGTACATAGTAACATAAAAGAGGTTTCCAAGATAAGTGAAAAAATGAAAAATAATAACTATATGTAAAAAGTGTATATCATGAGGAAGAGCAGTTTCATCAATAGAGAGAGGAAGCTCTAAGGAGAGGGGTTGGTAGATGGTATCTTTCATATTTCATTCTAACTGTTTCTAGATTGAGTGCCTGATCATGTTACAAAGAGGGTTTATTTGTTTATTACTGTTAATAATAACTGTGAGGGGAAAATGTGTTTCAAGTTATTTTACTCATTTATGTTTTACATATTCTGGTGGACTCTACAGAAGATATAGAAAAAATTCTGACACACAGACCAGAGTACCCCATTCTGATGTGAAGACAGAGTTAAGCACTCCAGGTGAGACTGGACTTGCTCTTAGGCTCGGGGCTGCAGGAGGAAAGGCAGAAGGGAGAAGAAAAGAGGCGGGGTGAGAGTTGAGGAGCACAGGTGTAGGTATAACTGGTGACACCTTTTTCAGAGGATGGCTGCCCAATCTGAGATATAAAATAGTGAGGCCACAGGGAGTCTCTGAAAGGAGAATCAGTTACTGAGAATATAGTCAGAAATTATACTGCATGAAGAGTCTATTTGTTCAAAGTTTAATTGCCACAGAACAAAACAAATGGTTTTGTTGGCATTTGTCATGAATCCAGACATAAGACAAGAGCAGAATGGTAGAAACTTCGAGGTAAGCTGAGATGTAAAACTACAGATGCTATAAATCTCTCTATACAAAAGCTATGCTTTGCTGTGTGTCTCCTCCTCAGCCACTACCTGCTCTCCCAACCATCAGATCCCTGCCTTCCTGTCAGTGCAGTCCCTGAGCAGCTGAGGTTCAACAGTGTTGTTGGCTGGGATCTAGAGGACCAGGTTCTGCTCTGACAAGGAATTTACTGGTATCTAGTCTCACAATTGGCTAAGAATTGAATATAAAACTCCTAGAATCTACCTTCTTCAACCTGAGCATCCTAAAAACATATGAGCATAGAGACTTCTAATTATAGTTATACTGCTACAACATTTAAGCATTATATATAATCTAACTTCTGACCTGAGTCACTGTTGAAGGACAGACAGTGTCTGCGACTCTTAATCTGTAACATGCTAACTTTAAGAAAACTATCAGCCTTTCTTTCTAGATCCAGAGATCTAAATAAGAATATTCCACAAAGCATACAGATATGTAACTTGATGAAAATAAATTAAATAAGCATCATTTCTATATTATTTATATGTAAGGTAAATCCATTATATGATGAAGACCTTAAGTAATTTTGGGATTTAAAATCTTCAGTTCTGAAAAGTTTTATAATTAAAACTACTACATACATGTAAGAAAAAAAGAACAGTTCACCTTAAAAATCAAATTCATACAAGATACCTTCAAAAATTATCAAAACAGGACCTCTAATAACTCAGATAAAAAATATAATCAGCAAATTACAGGGAACACATAAAGTTTTTCAGGTTTCTTTGAAATTTTATGACTTACTGTTTCTGAGAGAATCCTTTTTCTTCTTACCTTTATGCTATTTTCTGTCCCAACCAATAGCCTACCTGGACAACATATGCCTACATAAGTTCATTAAATAAGTAGGTGACTTTAGACTTCAAAATATTAACAAAAATATATTCCTGTATATGGTTGCATATATGGCTATGGTTGTATATGGTTGCATACCCTGTATATGGTTTCACTAGACTGTATTTGGTAGACTTTGGTAGGCAGCTATGGTAAGAACAAAAAACAAGACTTAAGAATCAGTAGTAGGCAAGGAATCTGTATAACCCTGAGTTCAAATATGAGCATCAACACTGGCTAGCAATTGGGAAAATGATTTAACTTCTGTGCAAGTCAAGTTTTCTCATCTATAAAATGGAATCATATTCACACAGTATTGTTATAAGCACCAAATGTGATAATATGTTATAATTAAGATAATGTAGTAGGCACTCAAGACATATACTGGCTTCCTAGTCACTTTAATTAAATCAGCAAATTCATATCAAGTACCTGCAATAAACATCAAAGTCATAACACTATGCACTACAGAATTTCACATCATCTCACAACACTCTTACTGCTTTATGTATGGATCATCATCCTCTTACTGATTTTTTTAAACTAAATTTCAAAGAATATAACCTAGACCAAGGTTTCTGTATGCAAGGAAACAATGGATCCGGAATTTGGCCCAGATATTCTAATAGCCTTTCCGCTACACAGAATTAAAAGGTAAGGGTGAATCAAACACATACAGTATCCAACATGAAGGATCTAGAACAGGACATAAGATAAACAGATGTGATTTCTTACTACATCAATTCTAGAAAAAGAAAAACCAAAATAAAATGTCCTTGGCTGTTAAGGAATCAAGCCCTTCACTAAATAAACTGCATATTGTAAATTTAAAAAGGTACAGAGAAATTTTCATTCTTCTCAAGGTGATAGTATAAATCAATCAAGGTCAAAATAAGAGCTTGGGCCAGGCACAGTGGCTCACGCCTGTAATCCCAGCACTTTGGGAAGCTAAGGCGGGCAGATCATTTCAGGTCAGGACTTTGAGGCCAGCCTGGCCAACATGTGAACCCCGTGTCTATCAAAAATACAAAAAATTAGCCAGGCGTGGTGGCGTGCACCTGTAGTCCCAGCTATGTGGGAGACTAAGGCAGGAGAATCGCTTGAACCCAGGAGGCAGAGGTTGCAGAGAGCAGTGAGCCAAGATCAGGCCACTGTGCTCTAGCCTGGGTGATACTGCATGCCAGCCTGGGTGACAGAGCCAGGACTCTGTCTCAAAAAATAAAAAAATAAGAGCTTGAGAGCTCTTGTCTTCCTCTGACACTATACATTACTACACAGTGGAATGCTCTAATTCTGTTTACCCTGAATATAATCAGAGTCTTTCTTGGTAAGTATTGACTGCTACCATGAATATGGCCTAAGGAATAAAATCAGATATACCTCAATACATGGCCTAATACTAATATAAGAAGTTCCATTTTTCATGAAGAAGGGTGATCTAGAATTTTTAGTAACTACTTTCATATGACTGGTCTCTTTAATTTGACCAGGGAGTTTAAAAGCATTTTCTCAGGTTGCGAGGCCACACTTTTTAAGGCAATGGAAATCACAGGTATGATTCACATGCATAACACTTTTCACTCCTGTAATAGAACAGGGCCAGTCACAGAGTGAGTCAGCAGCAGGAATAAACGGGTGGGGAACACCAAAGACAACTGTAAGACAACTGTCCTGAACCACTGGAAAAAAATTTTCATTCTGGGTTAGTTCATAATTACATGGCCTCCCACTTAAAGTTTCTTATTTAAGTGTAGTTTACAGCTGGTGGAGACAACTGCTTTAGTTACAGGATCACCATGCATGCCACAGTGGGCTTTAGGAACCACACTCCAGGTAACCCAACACCATCCCCGAAGGGCTCTGCTACTACCACCTCCATCACTGCACCCCTCTCGCTGCAGCCACACCCAGGAGCACAGATGAGCAAGAGGAAAAGCACGCATTAAATGTTAAGTGTCTGGAGTGTCCGCAGGCTTCTCTATGAGGCCTATTTCCTCTTGGGGAAAAGATTTTCAAACCTGTTTTTGATAGGGACTCATTCTCCCAGTGAATTATCCAAAACACAACATGTAAAACAGACAGAGATAAAGTAGCTCTGGTTGTAGTCAGAAGAGAAAGGAACTTCCCCCAGGTTAGCCCACGAGAAAATATCAGCTTGGGTTGACCATCTCCATACCTCAACTTTCTAGCAAACTCTTGCCTTGTCCACTTGCTTTTCCTGGAAACCAAAGGCAAACTTTGAAGAAGTGGACACTCTTCTCAGATCTCCTTATAGACATTTTAAAAATACTCTATGCTTCTTTATTATCTACCATGAGAACAGTGGTCTCAGACTTTGAAATTCCACAGCCCCTCCTATCTATCTTCATAAGAAAGTACCATGGTCATCTTCTAGTCCCCAAGACAAAAAAGAAAGAAAGAAAAGGTGCAAAAGGAGAGGAAATGCACTGTTCTTTGTTTCTACACTTTTGTTAATGAGTAGATAAATTATCTAACAAAAATCAGGGCTAGCAGAGTAAAAAAGAAAGACTGTCTGGCAGAAGACTTTTCTATACAGTGAAACAAAAAAAAAAAAAAAAAGAAGAAGAAAGACTGAATGATGATATGCCAATAACAACAGACACATACTGAGGATGTTTTGCTAACAGCTAATTCTGTGTGAGAAAAATAGTCACCCTGAGATAGCACTGATGGAAGACTCCACTGGTAAAACCTTTCCAGAATTTGGCAGTGCTGAGCAAAAGCTTTAAAAGTGTTCATAATGTTTTGTGTTCTATGAATACAATGTCTCATATTTATATGGCACTTACAATATGACAGACCCTGTCCCAAGCATTCACATTTTTCACAACAGCAGATGGTTATTATTCCTTTGTAACAGACTAAAAGAAGAAGCATCGAGAAGTTAAGTAATTTGTTCAAGGTCAGAAAATAAGTGCAGAACCTGGAATTTAAACCCAGGCAGTTAGTTCCAGAATCCATACTCTTAACCCTCAATGCTTCAGGCTCTGAAATCTAAAAACATCCAAACTTCAGATGAAGATTAAAACAAGAAAATATTTATTTTAACATTAAATACAAGTCATGCCTGTTAATAGCCAATATTTTCAGCTATTATTAGCTATCAGAAAAACATCAAATAACCTAAACATCCAAGAATAGAGAAATTATCAAGTCAGTTATGACAGAGCCACAAAAAAAAAAAAATTGTGCATTGATTAAACAGACATCACAAACAGGGAAAAAATGCTTGGAAATGCTGAGGAAAAAAGATTATAAGGAAATATGCCAATATAATATTAGTAATTAAATGTAGGTGATAAGATTATCAGTAATTTGTATTTTCATCTTTTTTCTTCCAATTTTTCTTCAAAGATATCTACATTTTTTTTACAGCAGTCATTCTTGTGATATTTTTGTTTTGAGAAGCTCTCAATTTGTATAATACTTTTTTAAATATATGACTCTACTACTGGTGTCATTTTGAACATATGGGGTCAATGCTGAAGTCCCAGATTCAGGCAGCCATTTAAAATGCTATGCAATTTTTCCTAAGAGATAATAACCCACTGGGTTCCCTCAGAGAATAGGGAACCACCATGTGGCCCATTACCTATAGACCAAGTGAGCATTCTGCAGCTTCTGTCTAACTATGAGATTAAACTTAGAAACTAAAATTTATTTCCATAATAAAGTACTTTCAAGACTCCTAAAGCCACAGGTGTGACTCAGGAATCTACTACAGGCCAAAATTATTCCAAAATAAAAGAGCAGAGAGGAGGGTAGAATAGGGAAATCATGGAATTTTAAACTTAAGGCATCATCTGACACCTGACTAGAAAAGCTCAAAGCAAATCACTAAAAATAGACAAACTCAGTCTATACTTTTTGCATACGCATCTCTGTAACTAAATTAATAATGGCTTGAATTACAACTCTTACGAAGCTTAGATTTCCATGCTTCTAAAGACTGTATCAAGCACACAAGTGGGTCTCCAGTATTTCTACACTATTCTTTAAAAAAAAAAAAAAAGCCAGCCTTTTTAAAAAGGTAGCATTCCTTTCAGTCAGCAAGCATCTCCTGAGAACCCACTAGGCACCAGGCAAATGGTAAGCACTGGCATTACAAAGAAGTATGATGAGTCATCCTGTCTTAGTCCAAAGGGAGACAGACTAGGAAGCCAGAATGTGCAAAGCTGCATGGTAAGTACTATGACAGAACTATGCAAAAGGAGCTTAGCTTGATTTTTATGTTGTTTTTTTTAAAAATCAAGGTACGAGTAAGATAAAATAAGTAAATTTTAAGTTTCCAGTTCAAAAAGTTTTGACAGCATCCTGTAACCAGCACCTAAAACAAGATAAAAAACATTTTCATCCCCCAAGAAAGTTCTCTTATGCCTCTTTGCCATCAATACCCAGCCCTCTCCCACAGGCAACCTGATTTCTAACACTGTAGATTAGCTACGCTTGTTCTAATGTTTCACATAAATAGAAGTATGAAATCATTTGACTCTAGCTTCTTTCACTCAGTATGATATATCTGAGATTCATCCACACTGTTACATGTACCAATGACTTGTTCCTTGTGATTACTGTGAGTATTTGACTGTATGGACTTATCAGTTTGTGTATTCACTCACCTATTAAGGCTGTTTGGGTACTTTCCAATATAATAGCAGTTTATATTACCATAAACAAGACTGAGTTTATCCTGTTTGTTTCATCTCTTTGATTTGTATTTGTGTGGTTTTATGTAGAGAGCAGTGATATGGGGAGTATAAGGTAGAAGAAGGCATACTGTGAGAGAATTCAAGTGATTAAGCATGGATGTAGTATGCAATGCATACAGAGAGTCATGAATGGCTGCACTGCAATAAAATTCCTACAAAGATACACCATGCCAAAAAACTGGGAGTCTATCAGGAAGGCAACAGAGAAGAGTGAACAGAACATTCAGATGGCTGCATAGAAGCATTTTCCTTACAAACTCAGCTTAGAGAGCATGAACTTCAAAGGCAAAAATACCAGACCCTCAAATCCCCACTCTGCTACTAACTGTTGGCTACAGCAAGTTATTAAGTCCCCTAAGATTTACTTGCATCATATGTAAAACAGGAATAGTAGTACCCATTTCAAACACTTGCCTAGAAGCTGAAAGGTAATAATGAATGTTATACATCTAAGAGAATGCTTAACATAAAACTGCAGTTCTTCTTAGTGCTATCTGATGGACTTAAATGCACTGATCTCAAATATTCCCTGGAATCTAAGTAATGGCAACATCAGAAGCATCCTTCTGGTCTCTGCTAATCTCAATCTACTTTAGTAACCACAGAATCATCAATGGGACTCCAAGAAACCTATTGTTTTAAATTAAGTTAACAAAGTTCTCTAGAGAAGTGGTTTAGGAAAAAAATGAAGAGTAAGCGTAAGTTAACAAAATGAGGTTTGGAAGTGGCAACAGAACATGTATCATAGAGGCACATTCATCAGCTGGACACTTGGTCATAGTTATTTCTACCCTTAAAACACAACTGATTATCCAGTTACAGTAAAAGCCTAATAGCATAGGCAGTGAAATGCCCATAGTTCCAAAATGTAGCCTAGAACAAAGAACACAGTAATGCTTCTTAAAATGGAACTTTTTGTTTACATGAGCCATTTTGGAAATTCACTTCATACCATTGATAATGAAATTTTCAATTACAAAAGAAATGGCTTTCTGTTTCTTTTAGCAATCAGAATGAGAAAGAAGCTGAAGAATTATATAGTGAAAGATGCCATTCCAAGTGATCTCTGGTAATACTACAGTAACTTAGACAGTACAACTTATAAAAGGAAATCAATTCAACAAAAGAAATATGTAACTTAGTTAACCTTTTAAAAATGTAAAAAAAAAAAAGTAAGTAACATTCATAATAAAGGCAGAGTTTTGTCTGAATTTATACAATTTTTATGTGAAATTTTATTTCTGCGATAGGGTCTGTGGGGCTGATTCTTTTTAAGTTCTATGCTCTTAACTGAGAGGTCCAGACTTAATTTAATCTACTTCAGCATGCCATCTACCACAGGTCCTTGAGAGTAAATGTGCTCAATTGGTTCTAAATACAGACCATTTTCATTATCACTAGTTTCTCCCACATGGCAACCTCATAAATATTTATTAGCAATATATAGAAAAAAATCTGCTTCATTACAGAAACTGAAGATATATAGGCCCTGAGAGGATCCAAGAGCTATGTAAATATAAATGTGGCCACTAAAATAAATTGTTACATATATTAGAGATGGGGTCAAACAAACCAACTGTTAAAAAAAATTAAAACATTAAATCTTTGAGCCATGACTATTTTGGTGTGGTTAAAAAAAATCACTTCATAGTTCCAAGATAAATTTGTAAAACCTAAAAATATTTTCTAACAGTCAAATCTAGATATACAGTATTTAAATTAAATATATGTTCTTTAGTTTATAAGTCCTGAATAATTTCAGTTAGTATAAGTTATTCAGAAGTTAGGTCCTCTTCAGAATCAGAAAGGAATAAGATATTTAAAAAAAAGGATTAAAAAGAAAATATAATTGGATTATCCTTTCTATTTCATAGCTTATACTAATACCAGGTAATGTCTATTTTTTTTTTTTTTCAGCTCCAAGGTAGGCTCTGGGACTGTAAAAAATACCAGAAAATGTCTCAAATATATAAAACATATATGAAGTACATTCCTTGCCATCAAGTCATTTCAAATCTAATGAAGAAAATAAAATAATAAAACAAGATATTAGACACTAAATAGGAAACTGGTTGACTATATGCAGAATAAGGACTGGGAGAAGAGTTCCCAGTGTAACCCTCAGTACTTGTAACAGACCTGTGGGCACGTAAGAGGAGTTGTACAGTTGTGGGTAGCTGGAAGCTCAGAGACTGACTTTGATGATGTAAAGTTTAAGGACAATGTAGGTAGCAGCAGCAGAAGTACATAAATGGAAATGAGTGTATTGTGAGACAAGGAAACAGTATTAATAAAATCACACTGCACTGGCAAAATACTTTCATGTAATCACCCCACTGTACATTCACATATACTCTGTGAGTAAGGCAGATACTCACATTTAAAGATGAAGAAACTAAGGTTCTACTCAATGAAGGCAGCTTATCCTTATCACTGATCTCATAACCATGGCTTGAACACAGGTCTTCTGATTACCAAATCCCCTATTCTTGCTAAACCCTACTAGCTCAGAGACTGACTTTGATGATGTCAACTTTAAGAAGACAAAAACTTTGGCAGACCTTAAGGAAAACATTATGAAATATTATTTTGAAATTTATTTCTATTTTCTCTTTTGCCTTTTGGCATGACATGTTTATCAGCCTTAAAAAAAGAGATTATAGAAATTCTACAAAAAGACAGGAACAACCATTTCTGGTTTATAAAATAGGATTATTCAGCAAGACACACAGCCTTGCTAGCCATACTATTATCTGGAGGGATTGTTCCAAATGGCTTTTATTTCTGTCTCCCTTCCCTGCCTCCTTTTAACCAAGGGCCTGATCTAGCTCTTCTCCAGAGTAGAAAAGATAACCCACTTCCAGTGATGACAGCAGGGCCACAGGGCTAGCTGAAAGGAGGATATGATACAGTATATGCAGGAGAAAGACAGGGAGTCAAGAGGCTAAACCAATTTCCCCAGTTCAGGTTTTGGCCCTGAGAAGAGGAGGTACATTCAGTGAGTAAGGAGTAAAGGGAAAGACACAGGGGGCTCTTGTCCCACTCCCTATATGGTACCCTGGAAAGAAGGCCGCCCTTGGTTCTGCTTTGTACAGACCAGACACAGAAGTATCTGTGAGTCTGGCTGGGACACCTCCCAAAGGGTCCATCCTAGCAGGGAGAGGGGGATCTCTAGCAAGGGACGTAGACAAGATCACATGAGCCAGGAACAATCAAGCATCCCAGAAAGACTGCAGATGGGTAGTAGAGGAGCAGGGGGAAGCCAAGGTGAAGTCAAATCAATGTGGGACACGGCCTGAGTCACAAGAATGGGCCAGAGTTCACTGGTGGCTGGCTTAAGAATCACTGTGCTGACCCACAAGGTGCCAGACATCCAAGACAGAAAAGGGGTACAAATCACCCAGCAAGCAGGGGTCCTAAAAGTCAGGATAAAGATGCTGGCAGGAATGAGCACAGTGTTTTCCCCAGAAATGCAAGGCTGCAGAAGCCACATCTCTCCTTCTAGATACCCAGAGAAAAAAGAGAGGGAGGGGAGGCTGTCTTCAACAACCAAGCATTTTTATCTAAGACAGAACAGACATCAGAGGAGACTGCTCCATTTGCCACATCAGACTATGCTTTGAAATAGATTCAATTTTAGTACATTTTCTCAGCCATCAGAAGTTGAAACTCATAAACATGACTCGATCAGCCATAAAATAAAAGGAAATATTTCCCCTGCATTTCCAAATGCAATCATGAATTAAATCTTTCAAGCCTACTACACAGGGCAGAAAAGTGGGTTTCATACAGAGAACAACAAAGAGTCATAGTCTTTTCTCAAGAGAGGTATTAATAAGACAAAAGCTCTCAGCAACTTTATGTGATACTGGATAAACAGACGCCTTGCAGCAAGCTCAGTCTCATTCCAGAAAGGGCTAAAATACTCATTCAGACTATTTTCATTCTAAAGCAGAGGAACAGAAATGGTTCCAGGAAGGAAAAAAAAGTATACTTTTAGAAAAGCAGGACTTCAAACAATGTAACTTTAAACAACTGAGAAACAGTGACAGATGGCCCTATTATGTATATACTGGAAATGGGATTTATTTTTTTCAGGAAAGCCTTTGAGAATTGAGGCTAAAACAGTGACAGTCTGTACACAGCATGTCATCTGCCAGTGAACATCAGATGTCCCTACAAACCCAAGTGTTTATAAATGGGGAAAGAATGGCTGAAGTTATATGTGAACACAAATGTAAATCACAACATTCTTAAATGGGTAGTTTCTAACCATTCTGATTAAGGTGCTGCATACAATGTGGCCCAAGTTCTGGCAAACCACATAGCTCTTTTCACATTGATAGTGTAAGGAATATGATGTGAGCTGTGGACTCACAGCTGTGAGCTGTGCTACATTTCCTAGTAACAGAAACCCTGATTCTGATGGGGCAGATGCAAGGTTGCAGAAGCTACAAGTCTCCCTCTAGATACCCAGAGAAAAAGAGAGGGAGGGGCTGCCTTCAACAACCAAGCATTTTTATCTAAGACAGAACAAAGACCAAAGGAGACTGTTCAATCGGCCACATCAGATTATCAGATTCAATTTTAGTACATTTTCTCTTTCATCAGAAGGTGAAACTCATAAAGATGACTAGATCAGACATAAAGTAAAATATTTTCTCTGCATTTCCAAATTCAATCATGAATTAAATGTTTCAAGCCTGGAATAAAACATCTCCCCAGCCTTATTTTCAATAACAAAGTTCCAATAAATGAAATAAAAGCTAACGTATTATCTGGCAGCTTCTAGAAACTTTCTGTGAAAGGTACCTGGCATGAGCCCCTTACCCCTTCTTCCTTCCCTCGTCCTTCTACTGGCTGGGGACACAGACCCAGTGGATATGACTCAAGCAGCCGTCTAGGACCACAAAGATGCAGCCTAAGTCTGCAGGAGCAAGAAGTAAAGAGCTTCTAAGAACGGTGGCTGTAATCATGCCAGTCCTGGACTGCCTCCTGCTGGATTTCTTTCACATAAGAGAAAAGTAAACCTCCTTCAAGTCACTGTTCTTTCGTTTTCATCTGCAAAACAGGACCAATATCAGTCAACCTAATCCTACCCACAAACACAGTGTTTTCCAGCAGATCTGCTACTGAGAGCTCTTTGAAATGGAAAATTTCCCAGAAGAGAAACAGCTACCATTAATACAGCACAAAGTAAAGAACTTGGTATAATCAAGCTCATAAAACTGCAGCAGAACTATGACTTTTCCCCATATCCTTGTATCCTTCTTTCCCAAAGAAACAAATTCCCTAATTTTTGGCTAGGTGCAAATATACAAGGAATAAATACACATTTCCCTGCCTTCCTTGAGCTAGATGTGGCCATGTTCCCAACACGTTGTGGCCACTGAGATGAGAACAGAAGCAGGAGGGCCCTTAAAGGGAATACAGTGCCTTTTTTTTGTACTTCTTCAATCCAAATGGCTGCAATGTAGATGTGGTGGTGAAACACCTTTAAAAACATGTTAAGAGTAACAACCTAGATGGCAAAGCAATGTGACAGAAAGAACCTGGGTCCCTGTTCCAGTTACTATTGCTATGTGACAAACTAGCCTGGAATTCAAATATGAAAAACAACCACTTTTTTTATGTCAAGCATTCTGTCAGTCAGAAATTCAAGCCAGGGCCGGGCGCGGTGGCTCAAGCCTGTAATCCCAGCACTTCGGGAGGCCGAGGCGGGTGGATCACGAGGTCGAGAGATCGAGACCATCCTGGTCAAAATGGTGAAACCCCGTCTCTACTAAAAATACAAAAAATTAGCTGGGCATGGTGGTGCGTGCCTGTAATCCCAGCTACTCAGGAGGCTGAGGCAGGAGAATTGCCTGAACCCAGGAGGCGGAGGTTGCTGTGAGCCGAGATGGCGCCACTGCACTCCAGCCTGGGTAACAAGAGCGAAACTCCGTCTCAAAAAAAAAAAAGAAATTCAAGCCAGGTACAAGGGGGACAGCTTGCCTCTGTTTCATGATGTCTGGCCTCAGCCAGTAACACTCAACAGCTCGGGTGGCTTGACCACTGGGGACTGGAATCATCTGGAGGCATCCTCACTTGCATGGCTGGTGGTTGATGCTAACTACTGGCTGGAGCATCATATGAAACAGTCAGCAAGAACACCCACAGGTGTCATCTACGTGTGGCCTGACTTTCTCACTGAATGGCAGCCTCAAGGTAGTAAAACTACTTCTATAGTAATTTAAGGTTCTAAAAGCAAAGTCCCAGCAAGAAGGCCGAGGCTGCATCACCTTCCCTGACGTAACCATGAAAGTCATGTGGTATCAATTAATCCTACATTTTACTGCTTACAAGAGAGCCAGGTGCCCAACCAGATTCAACCAGAGTGCACAATGGGAAAAGCAGCAAAGAAAATGCACGCACGTTTGAAAACTCATAAAGCACCACCTGACCCTGAGCATCATACCAGCCCTGTTTGACCTTACGAAGCTGAGCTGCATATCATCCTGCATTCCCCACCTCCAGACTGCTACATAGGTGAAAATACAAATGATCATTTCAAGCCACTATTATTGTGGGTGACTGTAGCAGATTTATAAAGAATACTTACATGCCCCAATACTTAAAAACAAATCAGGCCAGGCTCAGTGGCTCACGCCTGTAATCCCAGCACTTTGAGAGGCCAAGGTGGGTGGATCACTTGAGGACAGGAGTTTGAGATCACTCTGGCCAACATGGTGAAACCCTGTCTCTGCTAAAAAGACAAAAAATTACCCGGGCATAGTGGCACATACCTGTAGTCCTGGCTGCTCAGGAGGCTGAGATAGGAGAATCACTTGAACCCGGGAGGCAGAGGCTGCAGTGAGCCAAGATCACACCACTGCACTCCAGCCTACGCGACAGAGTGAGAGACTCCATCCCCATAATTAACTAATTAATTAATTAACCACAAGTAGCACAAATGTCTATCTCAAGAAACTAATTTTACAACTACTAGAATGACCTTGTAGCTATAATTCATTTGATATTATCAGCTGCTGGCATATTTTTTCCATTCAAAATTTTTAATGATGATCAGAAATCTGTAATATATTACAATCCCTTTGTCAGTCATTTGCCTGCTGCCAGTTTCCCTTCCTGGTTTGGTATACTAAGGGATTTCCGAGCTCAGACAATGAAGATGCTGACACAGCCAAGGAACTGCAGCCTGAAAACAAAGAGATTCACAGTGTGAATCTGACTGGATGTGCCCTAAAGCCACTCATGAAACAGCTACTCCCTATCAAAGACACCACTCCAGGCAAGGCAAAGCACTCCTTCCACCTGCCATTCTTGTTTCTAAGCAAAACTGAAGAATCTAATTTTTTCACAGAATCATTTTGTGGTCTAACCATATAGCATGCATTGCTTATGTCAAAATCCTTTTATTTTTAAAATTAATAAATAATAGAATATCCACTGAAAAAAATGTTAAAAGACATGTAAAGTGTACTTTGGTTCCTCCATGTCCCCCCAAAGCGGAAAAGAAAATAACTTTGAGAGCATACAAGTTTAAAAGAAAACTGTGCAAGTCTGAACATTTCTAAATACGTTTGAAGATACATATCTAACTTCGAAATATGTACCTAGAGGCAAATAATTTAATAGTAAATCCATGGAGTGAACTGTTAAAAATGCCACAGGATTAAGCCATGTTTTGGTGTAATGTGGGTAAGGACATTACACAACTTTGAGAATGAATTATTAAAACATGCCTTTTAATATATCTTATTTAAAACTAGTTTCCAGCATCCCTTAATCCTATTTTATTTTTTGTATGTCTCTCCATCTGTATCAGCCACTAAATTCCAATAAGACTCATTGTGTAATGACGCTTAATCTTCTTCCTTTTTAAACTCTAATGTGTACCAGCTTTCAGACATTCATGAGCTCAGACCCTTTGGCCAGAATTTGGTTAGGTAAAAAACAAGCTGATCAAGCCCTAGATGAAGGCATTTGGTGCCAAGGTAATCATGAATACAAGCAAGTATTATATTTGCCCCCAGCTCGTGCCCAGAAGGTAGCTGAAAACACAGCCTTGATTTTTCCCTTATTCTACCAATATAGGAATTACTACCTTAAATACTATTAAACATTCTTTAAAGTAATAAAAGGTAGCATTTGCTGAGCACTTATGATATACCAGGAACGGTTTTGAATACTTTTCATGTATTAAAGTCATCAAATCCGTAAATAACAACATAAAGTAGATATTATAATTAAATCTCCCTTTTAAGGATGAGACTGACATTAAACAAAAAAAAAAAAAACATGTAGCAAAACCGCACAGACAACTCATGTGGTGGTCCACACATGGAGCTAATTTCAATCACTGTGCATGTAGGGACTCTAACTAATGAAATATAACTGAAGTAACTGTATTAGACTTCTGAGACTAGGTCATAAAAAGCAATGTGGCTTCCTTCTTGCTCTCTCGATCACCTGCTCTGGGGGAAGCCAGTTGCCATGTCTTAAAGGCACTTAAACAGCACTGTGGAGGGGCCCACGTGGCAAGCGAGGCCCTCCTGCCCTCCACCAGTGAGTGAGCCCTCCTGGAAGCAGATGCTCCAGCCCCAGTCAAGTCTTCAGAGGACCGAAGCCCTGGGCAACATCTTAACTTTAACCTTCCTCTACTTAGGCCACTCCCAAATTCCTGGCCCACAGAAAGAGTTATTAAAAGTGTACTGATTTAGCTGCTAAGTTGCGGGCAGGGGGTGTAAATTGTTATAAGGCCAGAAATAACTAGCACAGCTAACAAGTGACTGAGCCAGGATCAAACCCAAGCAGTCTGTAACTGAAAGCTGCTACTTGTTCAGGTAAATGCATTCCATATATTATGTTGGTGCAAAAGTAACTGTGGTTTTTATCATTGATAATAGGAATTTAACCAAGCTATAATTTTTCTAAACACCACAAATATTTCCAAATTTCAACTACACAAATTGAACAGGCATAGTAGAGTGGTTCTCAAACCTTCTCAACATTAAAATCATTTGCACAACTTTTTACAGATGATGGGGCTCATCCTCAAAGAGTAAACCGGCCTAGGCTTGGGTCCTAGCATCTTAACCCCAGGTTAAGAACCTATAAAAAAAAATAAGCTTGAATTTTCACAACACTGCTCAAATTTCCTTTGGACAACTAAGATAAAGATTTTCTGTTCACTTGATATCTCAAGTCAAAAAAGAACTTACCTCACAATCACTTTTTTACCAAATAACTGTATTTAAAAACTTGATTTATGAATGTGAATAGAGCTTTTGCTTTCAGTACACATTAGCAGTTATTTAGGGCACCTTACAGCTGAGTATCCAAAACCCCAAAAGTAATTTCTGTTAGTTAACCAATCTTCTGCCTCAGTTTTGCTCTTGTTGCCCAGGCTGGAGTGGAATGGTGCGACCTTGGCTCATGGCAATTTAAGGCCTCCAGGGTTCAAGCAATTCTCCTGCCTCAGCCTCCCGAGTAGCTGGGATTACAGGCATGTGCCACCACGCCCAGCTAATTTTTGTATTTTTAAGAGACAGGGTTTCTCCATGTTGGTCAGGCTGGTTTTGAACTCCTGACCTCAGGTGATCTGCTGGCCTCAGCCTCCCACAGTGCTGGGATTATAGGTGTAAGCCACCATGCCCAGCAAGAATCTAGAAATTTCAAAACAGTTTCACATAACTTGAAAGTGAGAAGGGGCTACAGAAATCATCTCATAATGGGCTACCTGCCTTCCCCCAGGACGGACAGAAAATTTACAAAGCAGAGGTGGGCTTCAAAAGCAGCTCCTCCTCCAGAGGCCAGCCCCAGCATTGCTATCTGGAAACTGTGAATGGCTGCCTGCACTCACAGTTAGTAATGCATCCCTTGATATTATGTGTGTGCTTCTGCCACCCTTTCTTAAATACACACTTCTTTTAAGACAAGAATCCTACCTTAACTCTTTTGTAGTCCCCTTCTTTCACTATCACAGTTTAATCTAAGAGTCACCCATAACTGTTTGCTTAACAGAACAATGTAAAATACCTGCACAACTACTTTCCCCCATCTCTTTCTTTATCTCTACACATAATTTTGGATTTCAAAATGTGAAATTTTTTTTGCTTGATTAATTTATTGCACTAATTAAATAAGAATTTATTTTAACATCCACTGTGTACTACATTATGGGTAAAACAAATTTACCAAAACGCCACTTTTTTTTTTTTTTTTTTTTTTTGAGATGGAGTTTTGCTTTTGTTACCCAGATTGGAGTGCAGTGACACAATCCCGGCTCGCTGCAACCTCTGCCTTCAAGGTTCAAGCAATTCTCCCACTGCAGCTGGGATTCCAGGCAGGTGCCACCATGCCCAGCTAATTTTTGTACTTTTTTTTTTTTTTTTTTTTTTTTTTTTTGAGACGGAGTTTCACTCTTGTTACCCAGGCTGGAGTGCAATGGCGCGATCTTGGCTCACCGCAACCTCCGCCTCCTGGGTTCAGGCAATTCTCCTGCCTCAGCCTCCTGAGTAGCTGGGATTACAGGCACATGCCACCATGCCCAGCTAATTTTTTGTATTTTCAGTAGAGACGGGGTTTCACCATGTTGACCAGGATGGTCTCGATCTCTCGACCTCGTGATCCACCCGCCTCGGCCTCCCAAAGTGCTGGGATTACAGGCTTGAGCCACCGCGCCCGGCCAATTTTTGTACTTTTAGTAGAGACGAGGTTTCACCATGTTGGTCAGGCTGGTCTCGAACTGCTGTCCTCGGGTGATCCGCCTACCTTGGCCTCCCAAAGTGCTAGGATTTCAGGCATGAGCCATTGCACCTAGCTAAAACACCTTCATAAAATGTATTTTCTCCTTGTTTACCTCAAGGATTTGGCATACATGGCCATGTGCTCTAGTTTTCTCCTTACATATTCCAGGCATGTACACATAAGCATTAACTCATGCCTCGTCTTTCTGATCACATACCTAATAAGTCAAAGTCCCACCTCTTTATGCCTGGATCGAGTCTAGCATGCCCTAGCTTTTCTCTATGATTAAATAGTTTTTAAAATAGAGGGATGGGCCAGGCACAGTAATTCACACCTGTAATCTCAGCCTTTTAGGATGCCGAGGCAGGTGGATCTCCTGAGGTCACGAGTTTGAGACCAGCTTGGCCAACATGGTGAAACCCCATCTCCACTAAAAATACAAAAAATAGCCAGGCATAGTGGCACACACACCTGTAGACCCAGCTACTAAGGAGGCTGAGACATGAGAATCGCTTGGACCTGGGAGGCAGAGGTTGCAGTGAGCTGAGATCACGCCACTGTACCCCAGCCTGGGCAACAGAATGAGACTTCTCTCAAAAAATAATAATAAATAAATAAATAAATATATGGATGGCTAGGGGTAGGGGGAGAAAACTAAAGGTGTGCCTAGCAAATTACCATTTGTCTTAAGGAATGCTGGTCTAACCCCACAAGGAACTCTAGTCCTACATCACCTACAGTTTTCAGTTTGAGAATGTACTTAGACTAAAAACACAATGACCTAAGGTTTGAAAACATCTCTATTCTCTAGTGTGGAGAGTTCCTTCTAATGAAACTACATACTATAAATATACAGACTAATGTGCAATAGTCCAACCTATCAGTAGTAATAGTTCAATAATTAAGTATAGTATTGTCAGGCCGGGCGCGGTGGCTCATGTCTGTAATCCTAGCACTTTGGGAGGCCAAGGTGGGTGGATCACCTGAGGTTAGGAGTTCAAGACCAGCCTGGCCATCATGGTGAAACCCCATCTTTGAAAAAATACAAATTTTAAAAATAAAAATAAAGGCCGGGTGCGGTGGCTCACGCCTGTAATCCCAGCACTTTGGGAGGCCGAGGCGGGTGGATCACGAGGTCAAGAGATCGAGACCATCTGGTCAACATGGTGAAACTCCGTCTCTACCAAAAATACAAAAAAGTAGCTGGGCATGGTGGTGCATGCCTGTAATCCCAGCTACTCAGGAGGCTGAGGCAGGAGAATTGCCTGAACCCGGGAGGCGGAGGTTGCGGTGAGCCGAGATCGCACCATTGCACTCCAGCCTGGGTAACAAGAGCGAAACTCCGTCTCAAAAAATAATAATAATAAATAAATAAATAAATAAAATTTTTTTAAAAAAAAAAGTATAGTATTGCCTCCAGCCAAAATTCATCTACCTGTTTCTGAGCCCCCTTCCTCAATCAAAACCTTTTCCCAGCATTCACATGTGTACGCGCGTGGACACATACACACACACACACACATACACACACACACACACACACACACACTCTCAGATGCCTCTGTAAGAGACAGGAGCCCTGGTCTGACCACTTCTATCTAGACAAGGGCCTCAGTGAACCTCTCTGCCCTGTTTTCTTATGCTCCCCAGTGGCTAAACTGAAAAATGCAAGTCACAAACCAGCAAAGCAACAAGAAGATTCTCTAAAACGTTTTCTCTTCAAACCACTGTAACAGCAAATAACATATGCTATTCTGCTTGGCTGGTAGCCTTTTTTTTTCTTCCTTCCTTTGGTCACTTTCAATATTCTGCAATTTCTGGAGCCCCAGGACATGCGACTTGACTTTCTACAATCCCTTTTCACTAGTGGCCTAGGATCCCTGGCTGCAGGGTCATGTCTGTTTACTCATCTAGCTCCCTAACTACTCATGGCACAACTTGAGAGCAATGGCCTTGTTTCATGTATCTTTGTATCTCCAGCAGTAAACACACTGTCTAGCTGAGAGAAGACATCCAAATATTTATGGAAAGAAAGAAGAAAACTACAAAAAGAAGGAGTGGGCAGAACATTAGAAAGAAGGATGTTAGGCTGGGCACAGTGACACATGCCTGTTACCTTAGCACTTTGGGAGGCTGAGGTGGGCAGATCACCTGAGGTCAGGAGTTCAAGACCAGCCTGGCCAACATGATGACATAACATCTCTACAAAAACACAAAAAGTAACCGGGCATGATGGCAGATACCTCTAATCCCAGTTACCCAGGAGGCTGAGGCAGGAAAATCCCTTGAACCAGAGAGGCGGAGTTGCAGCGAGCCAAGATCACGCCATTACACTTCAGCATGAGTGAGAGCGACAGAGAGCGAGTGAGCAAGAAGGGAAGAAGGGAGGAAGGGAGGGAAGGAGGGAGGGAAGAAGGGAAGGAGGGAGGAAGGAAGGAAGGAAAGAATTAGAAAGGAGACAGGAAAAGGAAGAAGCCATAGGCACTAACTTGAGGCTCAGGAAATCTGTATATGATTGCTTGCTACTTACTGGCCGTAAGAGTAGAAATAACTTATTCACTGGGCCCAGTTTTATCTGTAAGATTACTCACTGTAGTCTCTGAGACCCCATAACCTGTAAATTCTAATATCCTATGGTTTTATACAAAGTCTACCATGCTTGTGAAAGTCACCATGTCAAACAACCATTTTCAATGATATTTTCTACCTTCTTTACTGGTTTCTGCAGATGTCATTTGCCCCCTAATTTTGTGTTTTGAAATATTTTGAGTTTCATAACAAATACCGAAATGCAGTAGAGGAACCTGCAAGTGTTATCAAATTGCTATCTAGAATTATGATAAGAAGTCACTGAAGGAAGAAATTAGGTAGAAACTAGAACTGCCAATGAAGAGAATGAATTCCAGTCAACCACAGTAGAAATAAGGGAGAAAACATATGCATGCCAGGATATAATTAAGGAGAAGACTGTAAAAAAAAAACAGAGGTGAGATATTCAAGAGATTTCTGGTCTGTCTTGAGGTAGAGGTGATGAAAGTCAGCAGAACGCAATCTGTTCTTAGAGAACAGAGATGTTAAGATGAATGGAGAAGTATGAGTTATGAGATACAACAGAGATCCTGAGGTACTGCCAGACAGACCCAAGTTAAAGCAATTACCAGGATCTGGAAGAAGTCTCCAAAGGTTTTACTGAGACTTCAGTTATCGGTCCCTGACAACTATCAGGAATGGAGTTATGACAGCCTTTTCTTCCACTTTCCTAAGCAGGAAAAAAAGGCGTCTCCACCTTCCAAAAACTCAAAAATTCTAAACATTCCAAAAACACCTACGTAGCATTTCCTCTCAGGACTTAGCAAATTTGGCTTTGGGTGCACTGTGTTTATTCGAACTGTATGTGGGCAAAGGGAATGTGAGCAAAAGGATTTGTCCTACTTAGCTAGTGACACGCACAACTTAGGATGCTTACATACAGCCTCATGGGACCAAAAACCCAATGCATCCACCTTGACTGTGAAAGCTGAGCTTTATCTTTCAAAGATTCATTAATTGAAGCATGGACGCATATTCCGTAGAAAACTTACATGCCTGAGACTGTAAATCAAAGTCAATTTGCTTAATATAATTTCTATGATACAGTATAAAAAGCATGGTCTTATAAAACAAGAACACATGAGTATACTTGCTCCCATGTTCCACGACATTTCCAGATTATGAATGCCACCACTGTTCACTGACAATGCACTCTTTCAACAAGCAGTTCCTGAGCACCTACTGCATGCCAAGTACTGACCAGGCTAGGTGCTTATATACAAATACAGGTAAAACAGATCTGGCTTTGACCTGCTGGCTATCATGCTGTTTGGGAAGACAGCACTGCTGTCTTTCTAAAGCTAGCAGTCTCTCATCAGACACAAGGCCTTTCTCTGCAATTGTTGCACTACCTTTTTATTTATTTATTTATTTATTTATTTATTTATTTTTGAGACTGAGTCTCTCTCTGTCACCTAGGTTGGTGTGCAGTGGCATGATATTGGCTCACTGAAACCTCTGTCTCCCATCTCAGCTTCCCGAGTAGCTAGGATTTACAGGCGCGTACCACCAGCCCAGCTAATTTTTGCATTTTTAGTAGAGACGAGGTTTTGCCATGTTGGCCAGGCTGGTCTTGAACTCCTGACCTCAGGTAATCTGCTCGCCTTGACCTCTCAAAGTGCTGGGATTATAGGCGTGAGCGACCATACCCAGCCTTGCAGTACCTTTAATAGTTCTGATTATATAGGGAAACCCCAATTCTCTTAACCTAGAAACACAAGTGGACAACCTGTGCTTTAACAATCTAATGAGCAGGTGCTTTTTTTTCTATTTTGACTTGGCTGATTCCCTTAAGCTACTCCTAAATAACACAGTAAGGAAATCTATTTATACTACCACTAGCAGATGCAGCTTGTCAAAAAAAAAAAAAAAAAAATCAATGAATTTCCTAAAAACATTTCCTTGGCTTGGTTTCAATTTTCAGTTCATCTTATAAGGTCATCAGCTAAAGACCAGGTAAAATTTAATGAATCAGCATTCTTCCACATAACTAATGCTCTATCAGTCTCAACTTATACATTCATACTTATTTTAATGATTATTTATTGAAAACCTACTATGCTTTATGAGCTGAAAATAAACCAGTAAACAAAACAAGAACCCTGTCAATGTGGCATTAAATTCTGACAAAAAGAGAAACAGCAAGCAATAATTATAACAAGTAGGCCAAGAGTGGTGGCTTATACCTGTAATCCCAACACTTTGGGAGACCAAGCTGGGTAGATCACTTGAGGTCAGTTCGAGACCAGCCTGGCCAAAGTGGCAAAATCCTGTCTCTACTAAAAATACAAAAATTAGCAAGGCATGGTGGTTCATGTCTGTAATCCTAGCTACTTGGGAAGCTGAGGCACGATAATCGCTTGAACCCAAGAGGCGGAAGTTGCAGTGAGCTGAGATCGCACCACTGTACTCCAGCCTGGATGACAGAGTGAGACTCTGTCTCAAATAAATAAATATAACAAGCATTAGAAGATGTTCAAAGTAATGATGGCTGTGGAAGAAAACAGAGCAGGTTAAGAGAAATTGAGAGTATGGAGGTTGAGGGACAGGTGAGAGGCAAGATGGAATTTTAAATAAAATGATCAGAAAGTCCCCCTTGAGATGGTGGCATATTAATAAGACTTCAAAGAGATGAAGGAGTTAGCCATACAGATATCTGGAAGAAAGACACTGAGATAGAGCCAACAGCCACTGCTACAGACCTAAGATAGGATATGCCTGGTGTACTCAAACAAGAGCAAGGAGGCCAGTAGGTGTGAAACGAAGAGAACAAGAAAAAGAATATTAAGAGATAAAGCTAAAGAGGTAACAGAAGAGGCAGGTACCACAGGACCATGTAAGCCATTTCAAAGGCCTTCAGTTTCAGTCTCACTAAAACAGGAAGCCAGTAGAGGGATCTGAGGCAAAAGAATAACAGATCTGACTTATGTTTAAAAAGATAACTATTGTGAGGCCGGACCTAACAGCTCATGCCTGTAATCCCAGCACTTCAGAAGGCCAAGGCAGGCAAATCATGAGTCAGCAGATTAAGACCATCCTGGCCAACACAGTGAAATCCTGTCTACTAAAAATACACAAAATTAGCTGGGTGTGGTGGTGCATGCCTGTAATCCCAACTACTCTAGAGGCTGAGGCAGGAGAATCACTTGAACCAAGAGTCAGAGGGTTGCAGTGAGCCAAGATCATGCCACTGCACTCCAGACTGGCAACAGAGCAAGACTCTTGTCAAAAAAAAAAAAAAAAAAGATAACTATTGTGTACTGAAAAAAGGATTCTTAACACAGTATATTTACTAAGTGCTTATTTCTAGGGTATAAAAAATTATTCCAACCTAGAATAGACAACACAATACTGGAAAATAACAAGTTGAAGGACAAATACTACCCATTTCAATACCTATTATAAAGCTACAGTTGTCAAGACAGTGTGGTTTTGGCAAAAGAAAAGTCAAGTTGCCCAAAGGAACAGAACAGAGGGCCCAGAAATAGACCCACACAAATTTAGTAAAGTGATCTTTGAAGAAGCAGCAAAAGCAATTCAACAGAGAATGGATAATCTTTTCAGCAAATGGTGCTGGAACAACTGGACATCAATACGCAAAAATATACAAATTTAGGCACAGACCATACCCCTTTCACAAAACTTAAGTCAAAATGAATCACAGATTAAATGTAAAAATCAAAACTATAAAATTTTGGGAAGATAACATAAGAGAAAATCCAGATGACCTTGGATTTGGTGATGAATTTTTACCTACAATACCAATATTATGATCATAAAAGAAAAAAAGTGTTAGGTTAGACTTCATTAAAATTTAAAACCTCTACTCTGCAAAAGACACTGTTAAGAAAACAAAAAGATAAGCCACAGACTGAGAGAAAATATCTGCAAATTGCATATATGATAAAGAACTAGTATCTAAAATATACAAAGAAATCTTAAAAACAAATAATAAGAAAGCAAACAACTCAGTTTAAAAGTGGGCAAAATATCTGAACAGACAGTTTACTAAAGGAAATATACAGTTAGCAAATAAGCATATAAAAAGATGCTCAACGCGATATGTTACTAGAGAATTGCGAATTAAAACAACTATGAGATACTGCTACACATCTATTGGAATGGCTAAAATCCAAAAAGATTGTAACACCAAATGCTGGCAAGAAGGTGGAGCAACAGAAAATTTCTTCAGTTAATGGTGGAAATGCTAAACAATACGGCCACTTTTAGTAGTTTCTTACAAAGCTGAACATAGTCTTACCATATAATTCAGCAATTACACTTCAAGGCATTAACCCAAATGACGGGAGAAGAGGAAGGATACAAAAACTCTGTACTTTCTCCCTAATTTTTCTGTAAACCTAAAACTGCTGTTAAAAGTCTATTAATAAAAAAATTGGGTCAGGCTCATGTCTGTAATTCCCGCACTTTGGGCGGCCGAAGCAGGTGGATTAATTCATTCCGGGAGTTCAAGACCAGCCTGGGCAACATGACAAAATCCCATCTCTACAAAAAAATACAAAAACTAGCCGTGCATAGTGGCGGGCACCTGTAGTCCCAGGTACTCGGGAAATTGAGGCAGGAGAATCACCTGAGCCCAGAACGTCAAGGCTGCAGTAAGCCAAGATCACGCCACTGCACTCCAGCCTGGGCAAATGGAGTTGCCAGTTTAGACCCTGTATCAAAAGAAAAAAAATGTATTTCTGTCCTCAAAAAGCTTATACTTTTATTACTTTATTATCCATACTCTGCCCACTTCCAAAATGAAGTTAAGATAACAAATACAAAAAGGATACTAGCTGGGCACGGTGGCTCAAGCCTGTAATCCCAGCACTTTGGGAGGCCGAGGTGGGTAGATCGTGAGGTCAAGAGATCGAGACCAACCAGGTCAACATGGTGAAACCCCGTCTCTACCAAAAATACAAAAAATTAGCTGGGCATGGTGGCGCGTGCCTGTAATCCCAGCTACTCAGAAGGCTGAGGCAGGAGAATCGCCTGAATCCAGGAGGCGGAGGTTGTGGTGAGCCGAGATCGCGCCATTGCACTCCATCCTGGGTAACAAGAGCAAAACTCCGTCTCAAAAAAAAAAAAAAGGATTATAAAGGTAGAAATAAAATTAAAAATCATGTGTAAGGAAATCAATACAGCTACATCAAACTTTTGGCTAAAGAGTTATTTATCAATGTTCCTTTGCTGACCATCTTCAAGTCAAGCCTCACTATATGCTCTCACCGCATGTGAACCTGTCCTTCAGAGCATCCATTTCCGGTGTTACAACTTAACCAATGTCTGTTCCCACATCAGACACCTAAAGAGCAGATAAGTGAGTTTAATGACGCAATGGAAACCCAGAAACCATCAATTTGGCAAAAAAAAAAACAAAACAAAAACAGAAGACAAATCATGAGTCCCCGCTTAAAAATGGTTTAGCCAAGACTTCAACATTTGGTCTGCTTGACTCCCAGGCCTGTTTGACTCCCAGGCCTCATGATCTTGGTGTTACACCATAAAGGATGATACAATTTTTGTACCTAATGTTATCTTCAAGTTGTAAAAAGCAGTGACTCCATGAAAATAATTTAGTTAAGCTGAAAATCAGCTGAACTTAATCAAAAATATCATAATTGCTCCTAATTTCAAACTCTGTTAATACAATAAAACCCAGAGCGTGGGATGCCCTATTTTATTCCATTCATCCACCCCAGAGTTGGGGGCTTAGGATCACTACTGTGTAAACCAAAACTTGGCACCCTCAGTCAATTTACCTGAGTGCTGTGACATAATAAGGGTTTGAAATGATGAACCAGGGTTTTTCCCAGACTAGTCTTTGCTACACCTTTAAAATGGGACTCTTACAGTAAAACCTGCTGCCTCTAAAAATGAAAACCAAGGGGCCAGATGTGGTGGCTTATACCTGTAATCCCAGCATTTTGGGAGGCCAAGGTGCACGGATCACCTAAGGTCGAGAGGTCAAGACCAACTTGACCAACATGGAGAAACCCTGTCCCTATTAAAGAAAGAAAATTAGCCAGACATGGTAGCACATGCCTGTAATCCCAGATACTTGGGAGGCTGAGGCAGGAGAAACACTTAAACCAGGGAGGTGGAGGTTGCCGTGAGCCAAAATTGCGCCATTGCACTCCAGCCTGAGCAACAAAAACGAAACTCCGTCACAAAAAAAAGAAAAAGAAAAAAGAAAAAACAAAGAAAAATCCAGCAAGGAACCTAAATTATCAAGGAGTAAGGTAGGAGTTTGAGAAAAGAAAACCTCTATTTATGTCATATCTCTTATGGCCCACATAAACACAGCATTAAAGCTACCACATCCCAAAATAATTTATCTTAAAAAAAAAAAAGGCTCTGCTGATACAATTATTAGGAGTAATCTTATATATTCCCTTTATGTAAGAGTCTCTTTAAAAGGAAATGGAATCATAAACATTACCTTAGAAACCTGAGTATTACTTTAGAAGTTCATAAATTCTTTAACCCAGGGCCCCCAATTTAAGCTAATGATAATCCTCACACTAGTATGTAACTAAAATTGTCTGCAAAGAGCAGTTGTCCAACTGACATTCTGGATCTGTCTGTAACATAATAGTTAAAGAATGTGGTGTCATTTAAGGAGACACTATAATTTCCTGTACTGAATGCAGAGTATTAAAATTTGCTGTAATATTGTTTTTTCTAACATTTCTAAATGCATAAATCATCACCAAATGTACACAAAAACTTAGGTCAAAATATTTAGGTATATATTTTATTATTGACTATGGACAAGATGATGAGGCTCCATTTTCCTATGTAAAAAATTAGAAATACCTGGACTTTGCTTGCCATGAATACAAAGTACACATGTGGAAGAGCAAAATCAATCACAACTACAGGGAAAAAATGGCATCAAACACTAGAAATCATTAACAGTTTTGGATCACAGCTTTCTGCAAGAATTTGATGAACCCTGTGGGCTTTTCCTCTAAATGCACATAGTATGTGTACACAAAACTGTACCTACAGACTTGGCACCTGACCTTTTACCTCAGCCCAAAAACTTTCTAACCAGGAGAAAAATTCCACTATAATATTGCATTGAAAAGTCACTAGACATGTACTTAGGCCTCACGACACTGCTACAATGACTTATACATAAAGTATTAATACTCCAGTGAAAAAAATAAAAGAATACCACTATTACTTATAAAAGGTTCTCCAAAAGGGAAATTGAAATAAGAGTATGGAAGAGTAACACCCTAGCATGTGGAGTCCAGGCTATTTTAGACATGAGGATTGAGTAATGCCGAGAAAGCTGACATGTCAAAATCTCAACTTTTAAAACAGGTGTATTTTTAGGCTTCTTTCGCAGGCTTTGGTTATATAAGTGCTTAATCGTTTGGTAAAACCAAATGTCAAGTTTATATGTAAAAAACATAAAGTTTCAATATAATATCTAAAGTATTTCATGTGATGGAAAATAAGAATTAAAAATACATGCTACTTATTAGCTGAATCATAGGCAGAAGCTTCTTAAAGTGGTGTTTTCATGTGATGATACTGCCCCTACAGGAGCAGCGCAGGGCAGGAGGCTGCATGGCAGGGCAGGAGGCTGCATGGCAGGGCAGAAACGGCACTCACTGCGTCAAGGCTCTTCCTTCTGCTCCTAGAACTGCAACTGATTACCCACGTGACTCCAATCAAGCCATTACTTTTGGGGATCCCAATTTTTAAAGCCTATGAAGTTAAAGGAATGAACTATATGACCTTTAAAACTGCTAATTTTTTTATTCTAAAGTTACCTAAGAGTACATCAAAAGTAAACAATAGTCAGGGGCAATTAATGGAGAACAATTAAAATCACAAGAAGTTTTCATTAGAGGATACCGCACAGCAGCTCATACGTGAGCGAAAATACCTCAAGAAGGCTGCTGCCACAGATATTTTGGTCCTTCAGAGTCATTGCAGTAGCCAGCCTCCAGGAGGGCTCCCAGTAATCTCACTTTCTGTTATGCACATCCTTCCATAGTCTCCTCTCACAGTGCACCAGGGTTGTCACTGTGACCAACTGTACAGCAAAAGTGATGTTATTTTCAACACTGGATTATAAACGACAAAGTCTTTGGCTTGGGTGCCTACTCTCCCTCGCTCTTGATTTCCTGTTTTGAGGAAAGCATGCTGTCACGTGGTGAGCATGCTGTAGCTTCCAGCCAACAGCAAGCAAGGAACTGAGGTGGACCAACAAGCATATGAGTAAGCCTGGAAAGAGATTCACTACCTCAGCTGAGGTGTGCCCAAAACACACAGCTGAGCAATTCCTAGATTCCTGACCCTCAGAAACTGTGATAGAGTAAATATTTCTTCTTTTAACCTAATAGGTTTTGGGGTAATTTGCTATACAGCAATAGGTAACTGACATAGTCATCTTTTAGTCTTTTTTTTTTAGCCTCTTGGACCCTGTAAGTTATTGGTCCAGATTTACTTAGTTCTTCTTTCACCCTGTCTCTTACATAACCACTCCCTATACATATAATTTTTTCATTTCCTCTGCAACCAGCCAGATTTGGGTCCCTGTATCTTACTACTACAAATATCACAAAGTCTACACGCTATATCTCTAAGTCAAGAATCCCAAATTCAGGCCGGGCATGGTGGCTCACGCCTGTAATCCCACTTTGGGAGGTCAAGAAATCAAGACCATCCTGGCCAACATGGTGAAACCCCGTCTCTACTAAAAGCACAAAAAATTAGCTGGGTGTGGTGGTGTGAGCCTGTAGTCTCAGCTACTCGGGAAGCTGAGGCAAGAGAATTGCTTGAAACCGGAAAACAGAAGCTGCAGTGAGCTGGGATCACACCACTGCACTCCAGCCTGGCAACAGAGCGAGACTCTGCCTCAAAAAAAATAAATAAATAAATAAAGAATCCCAAATTCAAATACATATGAGATGTTCAGACAATGTCAAGTGGACTAAGCATAAGGTAATGGGAGGCTGAAGACAGTGGTGAATATCAGGATAAATGTGCCTTCTTAGGGTGCTGTCTTCTGCTCAACACCAACCAACTGCTGCCATGTGAGTATGTGGACCCAGAGCTGCCAGATCACTGCTTTTTCACGAAGACCCTAAACTCTACTTTTATGATATTTATCAACTTTTTAATATTGACTTAAAATTGTTACAGTGTACAGAACAAAACATATCTACTGTCTGGACTTAGTCTGTGAGCCACCAATTTCCAGCCTCTACCTTAGATCAACCCTTCTAGAATTTCTCTCAGGCCAGGCACAGTGGCTCATGCCTATAATCCCAGCACTTTGGGAGGCTGAGGCAGGTGGATCATTTGAGGTCAGGAGTTCACAACCGGGTTGGCCACTGGTGACACACTGTCTCTAATAAAAATACAAAAAATAGCCAGGTGTGGTGGCATGCACCTATAATCCCTGCTACTTGGGAAGATGAGGCAGGAGAATTGCTTGAACCAGGAGGTGGAGGTTCCAGTGAGCCGAGATGGTGCCACTGCACTCCAGCCCGGGCAAGAAAGTGAGACTCTGTCTCAAAAAGAAACAAAAGAGAATTCATATGACCCAAACTTACCTCTTCAGCCTCACGGTCTCTATTAAAATGTTCTGTTACAGCAGACAGGCCTATCCAACATTCTAAAAAATTCATTTCCCACCCACAATGTTCCAGCCAAGTTGCCCCATCCATGTCCTACCCATAGCTTAAAACCAAACCAAATGTTACTATCCACAAAATTTTAGGCTGCTTTGTTGATTTAACCTTGCATATCATAACATAACATTGGATTATAATCCAAAGTATAAAAATCCACAAGTCCATACTGACATACATAAGTGATTAAATGAATTTAAAAAATAGAGAAGACAGAAGTTTCCTTCACACAAGAATCCAAATAATTTATATAGATATTCTCCTTTCAAGGATGTGAAGCTCAATTCCCCATAGCCCGCGTGTAGGCTGCACTTAGTGCTTTGCTTCCAAAGAATAATGTAAATAAGGATGGGGGAGGAAAGCAACTGGCAAACTTTACCACAGTCAGGTAATCAAGGATAATAACATCACAGTGACAAGTCATGTGGGTGGCACCTATGAATTGTATAACTCTATCAAGACAGTTGAAGGTGAGCAAAAAGAAAAAACAAACAAACAAAAAAAAAAAACAAAAAATAGTAATAATAAAATTTAAAAAGATATGTGAATTGATACGTTAACAATGTCACTTCACCTCTCTGGCTTCCTTACAAAAACCCGTAACCTCAATCTAACCATAGGAAAAACATCAGATAAACCCAAATTGAAGGACGTTCTACAAACTACCTGACCACTACTCAAAATTGTCAAGATCAGCTGCGTGTGGCAGCTCACGCCTGTAATCTCAGCACTTTGGGAGGCCGAGGCGGGCAGATCATGAGGTCAGGAGTTTGAGACCAGCCTGTCCAATATGCCGAAAGCCCGTAAATAACAAAAAATACAAAAATTAGCCATGTGTGGTGGTGCACACCTGTAGTCCCAGCTGCTCAGGAGGCTGAGTCAGGAGAACTGCTTGAACCTCGGAGGTAAGGTTGCAGTGAGCCGAGATCATGTCACTGTACTCCAGCCTGGGCGACAGAGTGAGACTCTGTCTCAAAACCACCTCCCCACCCCCCCGGCAAGATCATCACAAACAAGGAAAGTCTAAGAAAATGTCACAGACCAGAGAAAACTAGAGACATGACAGTGAAATGTAATGTGGTATCCTGGATAGGATGCCAGAAGAAAAAAAAAAAAGGGACAAACTCAAATCAAGTATGGAATTCAGTTAAAGATAATGTACCAACATTGATGGATTAGTTATGATATATGTACATACTAATTTAAGTTGCTAACAGGAAAAATTGGACACAGAGTGTTCAGGAACCATCTGTAATATTTTTGCAACATTTCTGTTGCAAAGACCTTAAATCTATCCTAAATTGAAATCCATTACTATTTAATACTATTCTAAAATCTAAACTATTCTAAAATTAAAAGGTCATTAAAATTTTTTTAATTTCAAAAGGGTCACATATTTTGAAAACGTTCCTGTGTGAAAAACAGGACTTCAGACTTATTAAGATTCATAATAAAAAATATTTTTAAAAAGGCAAACTCTACACCGAAATTATTTATTTTTATTTTGGAAACATCTTTAAAAAATGTCTTGGCACTAAACTACCTTCATCATATCCAGAGATTTTATTTTGAATAGCATTACAAAAGCAAATTGTTTATACATTACAATCAAATCAAGACTTGAATCTCACCAACATGCCAGGGAGAAAAGTGATTTTTAAGAAGACAGACATTGTGACAGCCTAATTTGAAATGTTAACAATTATAGTAATGGAATACACATGCGAATACTATTTGGTCATCCTAACAGGGCCCGTTATGTTTTATAGATTAATTAGCTAGAAAGTAAGAATGAATAATTTTATCTCTTCATGCAGAGATAAAAATGCTTATCTTTACTGCTGATTATTCTTTACTTGGCAGTGGCTCTTTTTTTTTTTTTTTTTTTTTTTTTTGAGACGGAGTTTCGCTCTTGTTACCCAGGCTGGAGTGCAATGGCGCGATCTCGGCTCACGGCAACCTCCGCCTCCTGGGTTCAGGCAATTCTCCTGCCTCAGCCTCCTGAGTAGCTGGGATTACAGGCACGCGCCACCATGCCCAGCTCATTTTTTGTATTTTTAGTAGAGACAGGGTTTCACCATGTGGACCAGGATGGTCTTGATCTCTCGACCTCGTGATCCACCCGCCTCGGCCTCCCGAAGTGCTGGGATTACAGGCGTCAGCCACCGCGCCCGGCCCGGCAGTGGCTCTTAACAATTGAGTTAACCCTGTTTTATCTAAGGATGTAGACATTTATGTTTAAGGAGATCCATCAAATAGGAAACCCTATTTCTGAACAAACTCTGAATCAACTGAGAAGTGAGATAAAATAGATAAGAGAAATAAGTTAGATAGATGGAAAAGAGAAATACAAAGGCAAATGCAGATAGTAAGCCTGCATTCTTCAGAACTGAACACTTACCTTGTCTGCCCATTTACAAGGTTTGACTTTCTGATTACTTCATGACAACAATACCCTAAGATCTACTTGCTGTTTTCTATGAGTTTATCACCAAGCCATACATTTGCTGATTATCACTTCCCTAGATATCATGCTCCTAACATCCCAGTCCCAATATCGTTTTGTTTTGTTTTGTTTGTTTTTGAAATGGAGTCTCACTCTATTATCCAGGCTGGAATGCAGTGGCATGATCTGGACTCACTGCAACCTCTGTCTCCCGGGTTCAAGTGATTTTCCTGCCTCAACCTGCCAAGTAGTTGGGATTACAGGGACTCACCACCATAGCAACTAATTTTTGTATTTTTAGTAGAAATGGGGTTTCAAGTGTTGATCTCAAACTCCTGACCTCAAGTGATCTGCCTGCCTCGGCCTCCCAAAGTGCTGGAATTACAGGTATGAGCCACTGCGCCCAGCCCCAGTACCTTTTTAACCCAAGATGAACCTAGGAAGTGCCAAGTAAGGAATACTGAGAGTCCATCAATGAGGGGATAGAAAATCATCCATCACTTGAATGTGGGCCATGTGGTTCCTTTTTAAAAATCATGCATCACGGCCGGGCGCGGTGGCTCAAGCCTGTAATCCCAGCACTTTGGGAGGCCGAGGTGGGTGGATCACGAGGTCAAGAGATCGAGACCATCCTGGTCAACATAGTGAAACCCCGTCTCTACTAAAAATACAAAAAATTAGCTGGGCATGGTGGCGCGTGCCTGTAATCCCAGCTACTCAGGAGGCCGAGACAGGAGAATTGCCTGAGCCCAGGAGGCGGAGGTTGCGGTAAGCCGAGATCGCGCCATTGCACTCCAGCCTAGGTAACAAGAGCGAAACTCCGTCTCAAAAAAAAAAAAAAAAAAAAAAAATCATGCATCACATACTCTGAACCAAGGTAATAGCAATAACTAATCTTCACTGGATTATTAGTCACCATGTGCCAGGCACTGTTTCAACAAATTTACATGCAGCAAATAATTTCATCTCACAATAACCCTACAAAGTAGGTACAATCATTGTTCTCATTTTAAACATGAGGAACTGGAGGCACAAAAAATGGTCAAAATATCAGAGGATGAGAGAACTGAGAACCAATGAGAGAATGGGAATTCTTACGCTCTCTTCAGATCATCAGACAGTAGGATAGACCCTGCATGCTGAGCACGTATAGTGAAGTGCACTACAATGGAATGAATAATATTCTATTCACAAAAAATTAGGATGTGTCTATTTATTATCCTCTCTTCTCTTATTTCAGATAAGTAAAGTGAAGCTCAGAGAGATGAAGTAATTCAGCCAGGACCACTGAAACAGAAACTTGACTTCACTTAGAAGTAGAGGATTGAGTCCAACAAACTAGACTAAATAGTCTACATTCCTAGACACTATACAAAATGATACAAAATAGCTTCAAGTATTTTATGGGCTGAAATACTTCAACAGCTAAGACAGGCTGCAATTCTCACCAGGGTTGGCATGGACAAATATGAAATTGTAACACAAACCACAAAAGATAATATGGAGACTTCTATCCTTTGGAATTAACATCAAAACTGACTGAGAAGTACAGTAACTATAGTTTAGTAATTAATCATTATGTTTGAATGATTAATAACCAATTAAATGCCAAACTTTGTTTTAAAACAATCATGGTTATTAGATTCTAACATAAAATCGTTTAATAACTTCTTCTATGAAAGTAAGTACTATAATGTTAACTTGATTAAAGGAATATTAGGTAAGAAAAATGCAAACTCATGAAGTACATATTCTCTTAAAAATCAGACTCTGAAAACATTTAAATTTAATTATAGCAAGTATAAAAAGTATTAAGGTTTATTTATTTATTTATTTATTTATTTGAGACAGAGTCTTGCTCTGTCACTCAGGCTGGAGTACAGTGGCAAAATCTTGTCTCACTGCAGCATCTGCCTCCCAAGTTCAAGCAATTCTCCAACCTCAGCCTCCGGGTAGCTGGGACTATAGGTGTGCACCACCACACCTAACTAATTTTTGTATTTTTTTTAGTAGAGTTGGGGTTTCACCACGTCGGTCAGGCTGGTCTCAAACTCCGGAACTCAAGTGATCTGCTGACCTTAACCTCCCATAGTGCTTGGATTACAGATGTGAGCCACCTCGCCCAGCCTAAGTATTAAGTTCTTTATCATGAAGTACTCTGAAGAGCAAAAGTTTATAAAATACCAAATTATACAAGTAACAAAATTATGTAAGTAACAAAAATAGCACAATTAAGAGAAATATTTTGGTACAGTGGCTATGGCATAATACGTAAAGTTAAGAAATGAGTTCTGTTATTTATACATGCAAGCTACTTTTTTTCCAAATATTAAAAGTCTAGATATTTTTTAATGTCAAGATATATTTCTGCAATACTCTATTCCAATGAATTGACAAATACACCATTATCTATTTAATTCTCCAGTACTGAGCAATTACGATTGCTTCCAACTTTTTGCTATTACTACAAATAGTACTGTGAATCATCTGTTAAACTTTTATACGCATACTTATATTAAACTTATTAAGCTTTTTTTTTTTTTTTTTGAGACGGAGTCTTGCTCTGTCGCCAGGCTGGAATGCAGTAGCACCATATTGGCTCATCACAACCTCTGCCTACTGGATTCAAGTGATTCTCCTACCTCAGCCTCCCCAGCAGTTGGGACTACAGGTGCCTGCCACCTCGCCCAGCTAATTTACGTATTTTTAGTAGAGACAGTGTTTCACCATGTTGGCCAGGATGGTCTCGATTTCCTGACCTTTGTGATCTGCCCACCTCGGCCTCCCAAAGTGCTGGGATTACAGGCATGACCCACTGCGCCCTCACAACTTGTTAAACTTTTGTACACATGCTTCCTTATAATTCCTGAAAGTGGAATTTCAGAGTCAATCTGAATCTATACCTTGTCCTGAAGAAAGGCTATATGATTTTTAGTCTTAGTAGAAACATTGTTTTAAACAGTACAATATACAATACATACATGATATGGATTCCTAAAATCCTTGCTCATGTTAAAAAAAAAACATGAATAATTTTTAAGTATTTGTATTTTATAACCATTAACATATAGTGGTACAGTGGTTCACACCTATAATTTCAGCACTTTGGAAGGCCAAGGATGGAGAATCACTTGAGACTAGCCTGGGCTACATAGTCAGACTCTGTTTCTATAAAAACAAAATTTTTACATTAGGCAGGCATTGTCATGCACACTTGTATCCCCACTATGTGGGAGGCTGAGGAAAGAGGATCATTTGATCACAGGAGTTCAAGGTGACAGTGAGCTACAATCACACTACTGCACTCCAACCTGGGCAACACAGTGAGATCCTGCCCCTAAATAAATAAATAAAATTGAAAATAAAAAAATATACAGTTATATTTGCATATGCATATACTTCTATTATACAAATGGTATCTTTTAAAATTCTGTGCTAATTTTTATATTTTAGTAAAACAATCATAACATAAAACATACCATCTTAACCATTTCTAAATATAGTTTATTAGCATTAAGTATATTTATAATACTCATATTATTATTATTTTTTTTTTTGAGACGGAGTTTCGCTCTTGTTACCCAGGCTGGAGTGCAATGGCGCAAACTCGGCTCACCGCAACCTCCGCCTCCCGGGTTCAGGCAATTCTCCTGCCTCAGCCTCCTTATACTCACATTATTATGCAATTAATCTCTAGATGTTTTGCATCTTTTAAAACTAAAACTCCATACTCGTTAAACAACAACTCTCAATTTCCTTCTCCCCTAACCCCTAGGAACTACCACTTTAACTTTCTGCTTCTATGAATATGACTACTCTAGATACTTCACATAAGTGGAATCATACAATATTTGTCTTTTTGTGACTGGCTTATTTCACTTAGCATAATGTCCTCAAGGTTCATCCACACTGTACCATGTGTCCAAATCCCCTTCCTTTTATAAGGTGGAAGACACTCCATTGTATGTACATATGACATTTTGTTTTGTATTCACCCATCGATGGACACTTAGCTTCCATCTATTGGCCACTGTAAATAATGCTGTTATGTATAATATCTGTGCTTATTTACAAATATTCACACATGGCAGGAACTCTTCCTAGTCTGACCTCATGAGATTTCAGACTCTAGCCTCGACCATGGAGGCTCAGCAATCCACCTTTAGATCAGGATATCCTCATTTCTCTTCATGAATAGACTGCTTCCTGGTTTGCAGTCATAATTCTCCTTTCGTTACTCTTCCTGGACATGCTTTCCTTTGCTGACACTGAGAACTTTCCCATTATTTCTCTACAACTGGAATTTCTGTCTTGCCAGAAAGCAAAAAATATATATATTGTTTTAACTGTCCAATCATCTACGTTTTCTCATTTATGTAATTACTATTTACGATGATAGATAGTCTTTTTTTTTTTTTTTTTTTGAGATGGAGTTTCACTCTTGTTGCCCAGGCTGGAGTGCAATGGTGCAATCTTGGCTCACCACAACCTCTGCCTCCCGGGTTCAAGAGATTCTCCTGCCTCAGCCTCCTGAGTAGCTGGGATTACAGGCATGCACTACCACACCAGGCTAATTTTGTATTTTTAGTAGAGATGGGATTTCTCCGTGTTGATCAGGCTGGTCTCAAACTTCCAACCTCTCAGGTGATCCACTCACCTCAGCCTCCCAAAGTGCTGGGATTACAGGTGTGAGGCACCGCGCCTGGTTGATAGATAGTAAGTCTTATCATCCCCATTTTACAAAAGAGGAGACTGAGTCTCAGAGTACATTGTAATTTGCCCAATATCACAAGAGTTTGAAAGTCGAGACAAATGCGGACCTTAAGTCCGTCATATTTGAAAGCTTGTGTTCTTTTCACTATGCATGCTACATTTTAAAAATTGTCTTGCTGGCCGGGCAAGGTAGCTCAAGCCTGTAATCCCAGCACTTTGGGAGGCCGAGGCGGGTGGATCACGAGGTCAACAGATCGAGACCATCCCGGTCAACATGGTGAAACCCCGTCTCTACTAAAAATACAAAAAATTCGCTGGGCGTGGTGGTGCGTGCCTGTAATCCCAGCTACTTGGAAGGCTGAGGCAGGAGAACTGCCTGAACCTAGGAGGCGGAGGTTGCGGTGAGCCGAGGATCGCACCATTGCACTCCAGCCTGGGTAACAAAAGTGAAACTCCGTCTCAAAAAAAAATTGTCTTATTAATTCTCAGTTACTAACATCTACCCCAGATAAAGCCTATTATTCTTCTCAAAATATCAGGTTATGTACTTTGGATACTTTATCTTCCCATTCAGAGCCCAGGGAGAAAACACACCTTCCTCCATTCAGGCTTCCTCTAAGAACGTGTCATCAATCACTATATATGTGTACTGAGTTTCATTTGTTCAGAAAGAGACCACAGTTTTCTGGCTGGCAGCTGGAAGTTATATATATTTTGCTGCCTTATTTTCAAAATTCCTTATGAAACTTAAACATGGCAGAGTAGAGGAAATCTACCACTATACTAAGAAAAATGAAAACCAGTTTGTACTGGACCATAAAAACCTAAACTTCCCCAATGATTATACCGATCAAATAAAAGAAAGTTTACAGTTGTTTTTAAAAAAAGAAGTTCCAGGGCTGGGTGCGGTGGCTCATGCCTGTAATCCCAGTACTTTGGGAAGCTAGGGTGGGCAGATCACAAGGTTAGGCGACCGAGACCATCCTGGCTAACATGGTGAGACCCCATCTCTACTAAAAATACAAAAAATTAGCCAAGCATGGTGGCACACGCCTGTAGTCCCAGCTACTACTTGGGAGGCCGAGGCAGGAGAATCACTTGAATCTGGAGGCAGAGGCTGCAGTGAGTGGATATCACATCGCTGCACTCCAGCCTGGGCAACAGAGCCAGGCTCTGCCTTAAAAAAGAAAAAAAAAAAAAAGAAGTTCCCATTGCCCACACTTCGGCCAATAAGACCAATATACCTGGATCAGGAGCTGTCCAACAGAAATGCTGCTTAAGAGGGTAAATAATCAGGCCGGGCGCGGTGGCTCAAGCCTGTAATCCCAGCACTTTGGGAGGCCGAGGCGGGTGGATCACGAGGTCGAGAGATCAAGACCATCCTGGTCAACATGGTGAAACCCCGTCTCTACTAAAAATACAAAAAACTAGCTGGGCGTGGTGGCGCGTGCCTGTAATCCCAGCTACTTAGGAGGCTGAGGCAGGAGAATTGCCTGAGCCCAGGAGGCGGAGGTTGCGGTGAGCCGAGATCGCGCCATTGCACTCCAGCCTGGGCAACAAGAGTGAAACTCCGTCTCAAAAAAAAAAAAAAAAAAAAAAAAAAGAGGGTAAATAATCAACCTAATAAACTCCTTCCCACTTAGGAAGGTTGAAGGTGAGAGACAAGATGCAGAGACACATGGAATGAAAAAGAGAGGCCAACAAAAAAGGTCAAGAGAGTGAGTGAATAAGAGTAGCTGATGCCAGAAGCTACCTTACATCCAAGCTACAATATATCCTTCCGTGAATCCTTTATCCTTTTATCACTTTCCAGTAGCCTGAATAAATCTCTGTATTTTGAATCCAAGTAAGATTGGTAAGGCCAGACACAGTGGTTCACACCTGTAATCCCAGCACTTCGGGAGGCTGAGGTGGGTGGATGTCAAAAAACAAACAAACAAGACTAGTAAAGGTATAGGTATAGTAACTGAGATACTATATTGTGTATATTGTAGGTGACAGCAATTAGATAAATACATTAATGTTGTGAACCAGATTTCTCACTGCTAGGAACCAGGAAGATAAAATGGGAGAAGGTTAAAAAAAAAAAAAAAGAACCCAAATTTAAATAAGGAATATCAGTAATAAATTTATGCTTTAAAAATTAGCTGTCTAGCCAGGTATGGTGGCTCATACCTATAATCCCCACACTTTGGGAGGCCAAGGTGGGAAAATCACTTGAATCTAGAAGTTCAAGACCAGCCTGGGCAACACAGGAAGAGCTATCTCTACAAATAATTTAAAATTAGCCAAATGTGGTGGCACAAGCCCCAGTCCCAGCTACTCAGGAGGCTGAGGTAGGAGGATCACCTGAGCCCAGGAGTCAAGGCTGCAGTGAGCCACGATCACACCACTACACTGCAGTTTGAGCAACAGAGTGAGACCCTGTTTCAAAAAAAAAAAAAGAAAGAAAGAAGGCCGGGCGCGGTGGCTCAAGCCTGTAATCCCAGCACTTTGGGAGGCCGAGGTGGGTGGATCACGAGGTCGAGAGACCAAGACCTTCCTGGTCAACATGGTGAAACCCCGTCTCTACTAAAAATACAAAAAATTCGCTGGGCATGGTGGCACGTGCCTGTAATCCCAGCTACTCAGGAGGCTGAGGCAGGAGAATTGCCTGAACCCAGGAGGCGGAGGTTGCGGTGAGCCGAGATCGCGCCATTGCACTCCAGCCTGGGTAACAAGAGCGAAACTCCGTCTCAAAAAAAAAAAAAAAAAAAAAGAAAGAAAGAAAGAAAAAAAAAAAGGCTATCTATTTCCTAGCTACTCCTATTGAAAGGGCCTAGATGTAGTCATAATTAGCAGCAATAAACATATCTAGTGTCCAAATCTTTATTTATAAATATGAAGAACCACTGAAATAAACTGAATTATTACAGAAATCACCTATTCCAAATCTGGGGCAGGAAAAGCACAAAGTGAGCCTGAAACAGCTTTTGTGCCAAAAAGCAAAGGAAATACTTAAAGATTACTGAGAATACGGTAAACAGACACAGAAGCCAGCTTCAAGAGCAGGCCTCTCCAAACTATGGCCCAAGGGCCGCATGCGGCCCCCTGAGGCCATTTATCCGGCCCCCCTACCGCACTTCAGGAAGGGGCACCTCTTTCATTGGTGATCAGTGAGAGGAGCACAGTATGTGGCGGCCCTCCAACGGTCTAAGGAACAGTGAACTGGCCCCCTGTGTAAAAAGTTTGGGGACGCCTGCTCAAGAGGCTGCCACTAGCCAAACTCAGGACAATTTAAGCATCAAATATAATAGCAATAATAATGAATTCTAACATACTGAGTTTTTTTGTTTTGTTTTTTTTTAAGAGTCAACAATAACAGTTAAGAAGAGAAAAGGAGGGGAAGGGGGAAAGCTCTTTGTGGAAGAATGCCAGCTAATAAGAAAGAAATGATCACCATTTTTACAATTAAATATTAATAACTTATTCAGGTAAGGATCAAAGAATACTATTAGGTAAAAGGCTTTGGGGGAACATGACCTGTACAAATTTCCCAGTTCAACCATTAATTATAACAGAGGAAAAATACTAAAACAGGTTCTTTTACAATGAAGAGATCTAGCAGATACCACCTCAACTAACTGATCGATTTTTTTTTTTAAAGAGATAGGGTCTCACTATGTTGCCCAGGCTGGCCTATAACTCCTGGGCTCAAATAATACTCCCATCTCAATATCCCCAGTAGCTGGGAATACACGAGTACACCGCCACACCCGGCTAAGTGATCAAATTCAACACCATCATTAACGGAATACACTGATATGTGCTTCCTGATATGCTATAATAAAAAGTAAACACCATCACTGCTGTAATAATTTCACCACAAATGTTCTAACTTGAATCCAATCATAAGGAAATAATAAGAAAAACCCAGATTGTGGGACACTCTGTAAGACAAATGGTCAGCTGGGTGTGGTAGCTCAGGCGTATAGTCCCATCACTTTGGCAGGCCAAACCAGGTAGACTGCCTGAGCTCAGGAGTTTGAGACCAGCCTAGGCAACATGGCGAAACTCCATCTCTACAAAAAACACAAAAATGTGGCTAGGCATGGTGGCATGCACCTGTAGTCCCAGCTACTCAGAGGCTGAGGAGGAAGAATTGCTTGAGCCCAGGAGGTCGAAGCTAAGCCCATGATCGTACCACTGCACTCCAGTCTGGATGACAGAGTGAGACCCTGTCTCAAAAAAAAAAAAAAAAAAGTTCGGGAGAAGGCACTGTTCTAGCAATCCTTATTTGCATCTTGGAGTCCTGGAGGGCGGGGAAGAATTAGAAGTTAAAGGCTGGGGAAAATCCAGGAGGAATGCATATCATATATTAAATGGTATCGTAGAATGTTATTTAGAGTTGAAAATGGTATTATGATTATGTAAAGAGAATGTACTTACAGTATTCTGACAACACAAATATTTAATTATTAACTATTCTTCCAACTCTTCTGTAGATTTTAATTTTTTTAAATAAAATCTTGTTCTCTTAAACAACCCACAGAGAATTCTAACAACAAAAGAGGTCCTAAGACAGACAAGAACACTATGCTTCTGAAAAGAAAAGCAGTATTTTTTTTTAATTGCATTTTAGGTTTTGGGGTACATGTGAAGAACATGCAAGATTGTTGCATAGGTACACACATGGCAGTGTGGTTTGCTGTCTTCCGTCCCCTCACCTGTATCTGTCATTTCTCCCCATGCTATCTCTTCCCACCTTCCCACCCCTCCGTCCCTCCCCCATTTCCCCAGAAAAGCAATATTTTTTTAAAGGTCACTTCTGGTAGTTTAAAAACTTTTAATCTGGCTTTCTCTTAGGGCAGCAAATATACACAATTTCAGACTGGCTTTCCAAATTTACATGAACATACAGTGAAGAATGTACATATTATCTCTGATAATTAGTAATGATATTCAATTGATCAAAAAAACTGTGTTTTTATTAAAAGTTCCTTAAAGTGTTATGTTATCAATTCCCTAGAGGAAGAAAAATATCTTTTTTTTTTTTTTTTGAGACGGAGTTTTACTCTTGTTACCCAGGCTGGAGTGCAATGGCGCCATCCCGGCTCACCACAACCTCCATCTCCTGGGTTCAAGCAATTCTCCTGCCTCAGCCTCCCGAGTAGCTGGGACTACAGGCATGCACCACCATGCCCAGCTAATTTTTGTATTTTTAGTAGAGACAGGGTTTCACCATGTTGACCAGGATGGTCTCGATCTCTTGACCTCGTGATCCACCCGTCTCGGCCTCCCAAAGTGCTGGGATTATAGGCTTGAGCCACTGCACCCGGCCAGAAAAAGATCTTAAAATAAAACATTAAAGATCTTAAAATATAAACTCGATGTTTTAATGCAGAATAAATGAGTGAAAATGAGTTATAATTTCTCAATTTTCTTTGTGACATCACTGAGGGGGCAAATGGTACCAAGAAAACGATATTTTAAATGTTAATATAGTCATGACTAATTTAAGGAGAAAAGTCAAGCTTTTTTCGTTGAAACCAATACAAGGTTTTTAGGGTGTCTAAACCAAACATGTTATTTTAATACAGGCTGTCCACATTGCAACAGGAGAGTTTAAATAACTTTTCCCAATTTAACTACAGTCCAAATGATTGCAGCATGATCTGCCACCAACCCAAGAACACCAAGCATTGAGTTATTACTAGGTTTCTGCAGACATTATCCACACCAAGTATTTTGACTGAACCTCAGAGCTGACATGCAAAATAGCATCATTATGACAATCTGAGGTCTCTTACTATCTCTTTTTATTTTTCATTTACCACATCATGTTATTCAGTTCTAATTATACAGAGCAGATGAACTTTAGCTTACCTCTACTGTCTCCTGAAAACACATTACATTCACAGTAATGAAATCTGTGTTTAGAATATGCACTTACCAATAAGAGAAAGAAAAAGGAGTTGAGAAGAACAACATTTGGTAGTTGGAAAGCCAAAGAATGAATTGTACCTGACTCAACAGAGAGGTGACCCCTAAGCCAGCAGCCAGGAAACCTAAGAGAAGCCATGTGATTCACACCTTGATACCTCTCAAAAACTCCACCAGAAAAGGATAGCAGCAAGTAGCCATGGAAGCTGGGTGGGAGTGGGCCTTGACACAGAAAGGAGAAGTCTAAGAAAGAGATTCCTCTCTCTTAAATGACGGCCCAACCTCCAGAAGGCTGGAGGTTTAGTCTCTGGAGAGAGTAAAAGAGAGTGCCTCTAATCTGCAAGACAAGAGACACAAATGGGAAAGCAAATTAAGTAGCCTTCCCATCCTAAAACTTATCCTCCAACCATCTTCTGCCTAATCAGCTCCCAAAGGTAGAGTAGAAAGGAGTATTCCCTAAAGAATATGACCAGCCCAAAAGAAAAGATCCCAAGATTCTGATCCCAGGGATTCCCCCACTGCAATGATCCAGCTAGATCATCCTATGGTAAAGGCTAAGGTTGACAAATCCACCAAGCAGATAGCACGCCCATAATTAGCTTATAAACTTAAATAGGTATGCAACCAAGAAAGGCTTCTGAGCAAAGCCCCTTACAGGAAACCAGAGACTAAAACAAATAATAGATTTTCAAAAAGTAATTTAGGGGAAATAGACCAAGGAACAGAGATAAAAAGTTAACAAAAAAATACTAATATTCTTAGAAAGGAGAGAAGATACTGCATCCTTAAATATAAACAGGATGCCATAAAAGCAGAATAGAGTATAAAAAAATGAATTCTCAGAAAAATTAAAACAGGATTATAAAACAGAAAAACTCAATGAAAGGGTTGGAAGATCAAACCGAGGAAATCACTCTGTAAACAAAACAAAAGGAAAAAGTTAAAGAAAAATCAGATGAGAGACAAGCAGACGGACTAAAAATAATAGATTTTTAAAGTAATAAATTAGAAGAACTAGAGAAAACAATTTTTTTTTTTTTTTTGAGACAGAGTTTCGCTCTTGTTACCCAGGCTGGAGTGCAATGGCGCCATCTTGACTCACCACAACCTCCGCCTCCTGGGTTCAGGCAATTCTTCTGCCTCAGCCTCCTGAGTAGCTGGGATTACAGGCACGTGCCACCATGCCCAGCTAATTTTTTGTATTTTTAGTAGAGACGGGGTTTCACCATGTTGACCAGGATGGTCTTGATCTCTTGACCTCGTGATCCACCCACCTCAGCCTCCCAAAGTGCTGGGATTACAGGCTTGAGCCACTGCGCCTGGTTGAAAATAATTTTGTTTTTGAGACAGAGTCTCGCTCTGTCGCCCAGGCTAGAGTGCAATGGCATGATCTCAGCTCACTGCAACCTTCGCCTCCCGGGTTCAAGCAACTGTCCTGCCTCAACCTCCTGAGCCGCTGGGATTACAGGCACATGCCACCACACCTGGCTAATTTTTGTATTTTTAGTAGAGACGGAGTTTCATCATGTTGGGCAGGCTGGTCTCGAACTCCTGACCTTGTGTTCTGCCTGCCTTGGACTAACAAAGTGCTAGGATTACAGGCGTGAGCCACCACACCCATCCAGTAAAATCTTTTGATTACCAAAATTAACATAAAGTTCCAGATTAATGGAAAAATCAAGTACCTAACACAACGGATGAAAAGAGACCCATCTCATAGCACATCATCGAGGAATTTCAGCAATTAGAGCCAAAGACAAGACACTAAAACAGTGGCTCACAACTCTGGCTACATCTTAGAATTACCTAGAGAGCTCTTCAGAAATATTTATGTCTGGGCTCCACTCCAGACCAATCACTTCAGAATCTCTCATACCAGGATTGGGCCCAAGTCCCCAGATAATTCTAAAGTGAGGCCAGGGTTTAGAATCACAATCGTATAATGTCAAGAAAGAAATGGGGAGGGAAAGAATAGGGAGAATGATCAGTGAGATTTTGTAATAGCAGTAGTGAAAGCCCAGAAGATAACAGATCAATCAGTGCTTTCAAAATTCTGAAGGAAAAATTATTTCCAACCTAGATAGTGTCAATTAAGTACAAGAGCATCAATTAAAAATTTTCCAGGACACACAAAATTTCTCTTCCATGCATCTGTCCTCATGGTGCTACTGGAGAAGACAGTTTGTGAAAATACGTTGTAATCCAAGAGGAGACCACAGGATCCAGCAGAAAGGGATCTCACACAGAAAGAGGCAAATGGCATCCCCAGAGCGATCGTTACCGATGCCCCAGAGATACAGGGCAACCATACAGAATGAAACAGAACAGCTCACAAGACTCTGTGCAAGTAAGACCAAAAAGATGCAATACCTGATGTGTCTGAATGTTTGGTGAGAAAATTTTAACAACTGGGATAAATTTATGGTAAGTACATAGAAAACTAAGCAAAGAGGCAAGACAGTTATTAACTACAGAGCACAAACACAGAAAGTCATACAAGAAACACTCGTTATTATAATTTACGCAGGCCTCAGCTGCGAATAGCATTTACTAAGTCGCAATAATGTGACAGAGAATAGTGATCTAGACAAATTAACGTGGCAACTACATTGGGAGGCAGAAAATGCAGAGTATGACCTGTCCAGTGGTAGAAGGGGTGAGAGTGAGCTACATGCTCTCCTTCCAGAGAAGAAATCCAATAGGGAAGGCATAAAACAGAAAATCAAGAAGTAGATCCAAAAATATGTTATCTAGTGATATGATTTAAATATCAAAAGAAACAGCCAACAGTGTGAAATGCTTGTCTCTAGGCTGCAAGCAGTGGTTGGGAGTGGTGGGGGTGAATGGCTACAGAACCAACGGCAGATTTTCATAATAAGCTTTGTGGAATTATTTCACTTTTGCACTATGTTCATAAGCAACCTGATTTAAATTTTAAAACATTAAATACTCTTATATCCTATAGTAATATAACAAGGAAGGAAGGAAAGGAAGGAGAGAGAAAGGGAGGGAGGGGACTATAAGCAGAGTAAATCCTCATCTATTTTAATAGGAATTAACAGCAAATGTCTGCAGTGCACATATTTTCTAAAAATCACAGTATAAGCATTTTATTTAGAGACACAGAAGTAAAGGCATATCTCATTTGACTGTACTTGGCTTTACCAAGTGGTGGCAGGTGCCTGTAATCCCAGTGAGGCAGGAAATTCACTTGAACCCCAGAGGCGGAGGTTCAGTGAGCCAAGATTGTGCCATTACATTCCAGCCTGGGCAACAAGAGTGAAACTTCATCTCAAAAAAAAAAAAAAAAAAAAAAGCAACTCCAGTGAATACATAAATGATAAGAAACAGCCTTACTGATGACATGGAGAAAGTTTCAGTGGTCTGGACAGACCAAACCAGCCACAATATTCCCTTAACCAAAGCCTAAGCTAGAACAAGGTCCTAACTCTCTTCAATTCTGTGGAGGCTAGAGGTGACAAAGTTGCAGAAGAAATGTTTGAAGCTAGCAGAGGTAGGTCCATAAGATTTAAGAAAAGAAGACATCTTATAACGTGATTCAAGGTGAAGCAACAATTGCTGATAGAGAAGCTATAGCTAATTATTCAGAAAATCTGGCTAAAACCACTGAGGAAGGTAATCTAAGCAACAGATTATCAATGTGGACAAAGTCTTCTAACAGAAGACTATACAACGTAAGTCTCTTTATTGGAGATGCCACATAGGACTTTCATAGTTGGGTAGAAGGCAAAGCCTGGTTATAAAGCTTCAAAAAACAGGATGACCCTCTTATTAGGGGCTAATACAGCTGAAGTTGAGGTTGATGCTCATTTGCCATTCTGAAAATAGCACGGCCTTTAAGAATTAGGCTAAACTGCCAGGCACGGTGGCTCATGCCTGTAATCCCAGCACTTTGGGAGGCCAAGGTGGGCAGATCACAAGGTCAAGAGATTGAGATCATCCTAGTCAACATGGTAAACCCCATCTCTACTAAAAATACAAGAAATTAGCTGGGTGTGGTGGTGTGCCCCTGTAGTCTAAACTACTCAAGAGGCTGAGGCAGGAGAACGGCCTCAACCCAGGAAGCAGAGGTTGCAGTGAGCTGAGATCGCACCACCGCACTCCAGCCTGGCAACAGAGTTACACTCTTTCTAAAAAAAAAAAAAATTACGCTAAACTACTCTTCCCAGGCACCATAAATAGAACAACAATGCCTGGATGACAGCTTATCTGTTTACAGAAGGATTTATTGACTACTTTAAGCCACTATTGAGATTGCTCAGAATAAAAGATTTCTTTCAAAAATATTACTGTCTATTGACAATGCACCTAGTCACCCAAGAGCTCTGATGGAGAGACACAAGAAAATTAATGTTGTTTTCATTCCTAATAGCATAACATCCATTCTGTAGCCCATGGAACAAGGAGTAATTTCAACTTTCAAGTCTTATTATTTAAGAAATATATTCTGGGCCAGGCGCAGTGGCTCACACCTGTAATCCCAGCACTTTGGGAGGCCAAGGCGGGTGGATCACAAGGTAAGGAGTTCCAGACGAGCCTGGCTAAGATGTTGAAATGAAACCCCGTCTCTACTAAAAATACAAAAATTAGCTAGGCACAGTGGCACACACCTGTAATCCCAGCTACTCAGGAGGCTGAGGCAGGAGAATCACTCGAACCTGGGAGGCGGAGGTTGCAGTGAGCCAAGATTGCACCATTGCACTCCAGCCTGAGTGACAGAGTAAGACTACGTCTCAAAAAAAAAAAAAAGAAAGAAAGAAAGAAATATATTCTGTAAGGCTGCAACTGCCATCAACAGTGATTCCTCTGATGGATCTGGGTAAAGCCAATTGAAAATATTTTGGAAAGGATTCATCATTCTAGATACCATTAAGAACATTCATGATTTATGGAAGAAGGTCAAAATATCAACCTTAACAGGAGTTTGGAAGAAAGCTGACTCCAAACCCCAATGGATGATTTTGAAGCGTTCAGGACTTCAGTTGAGGAAGTACCTGCAGATGTGGTAGTAACAGCAAGAGAATTAGAATTCTAAGCAAAGCATGAAGATGTGATTGAATTGCTCCAATCTCCTGTGCAAATCTGAATGAATGAGTAGCTGCTGCTTTTTTTTCCTTCTTTTTTTTTTAAATAAAGGAGGAGGAGGGGAGGGGGAGAGTGAGAGCAAGGAGCTGCTTCTTATGGATCAGCAAAGAAAATGGTTTCTTCAGACAGTCTACTTCTGGTGATGACACTGTGAACACTGTTGAAATGCCAACAAAGATTTAGAATATTATATAGACTTAGTTGATAAAGCAGCACAAGAGTTTGAGATGATTAACACCAATTTTGAAAGAAGTTTTACTGTGGATAAAATGCTATCAAACAGCATCTCAGGTTGGCTCCAGTGGCTTGCACCTATAATCCTAGCTACTCAAGAAGCTGAGGCAGAAGGACTGCTTGAGTCCAGGAGTTCTGAGCAGTAGTGAGCTACGATTGTGCCACTACACTTTTGAAAAAAGAAGTCAATTGATATGGCAAACTTTACTGTTGTCTTATTTTAAGAAATTGCTACAGCTATGTAAATCTTCAGCAACCACCACCCTGATCAGTCAACAGCCATCAACATCACAGCAAGACCCTCCACCAATATGAAGGTTATGGCTCGATGAAGGCTCAGATAACATTTAGCATTTTTTTTTAAAGAAATAAAGTTCTTTCTGTGTTTTTTAAATTTATTTTTTGTTTTTGAGACACAGTCTTGCTCTGTCGCCTAGGCTGAAGTGCAGTGGCACAATGCGTGCTCACTGCAACCTCCGCCTCTCAGGTTCAAGCAATTCTCCTGCCTCGGCCTCCCAAGTAGCTGGGATTACAGGCACATGCCACCATGCCCAGCTAATTTTTGTATTTTTTTAGTAGAGACGCGATTTCACCATGTTGGCCAGGCTGGTCTCAAACTCCTGACCTCAAGTGATCTGCCTGCCTCCACCTCCCAAAATGCTGGGATTGGCATAAGCCACCGTGCCCAGCCAATAAGGTCTTTTTAACTAAGGTGTATATATTGTTCTTTTAGACACAATACTGTTGCACATGTAATAGACTACAGTATAGTACAAACATAATTTTATATCTATGAAGAATCCAAAAAAAATTTCTCTGACTTGACTTACTGCAATACCTGCTTTATTGTGGAGGTCTGGAACTGAACTCACAGTATCGCCAAGGTATGCCTGTAACCACCAGACACACCTAAACGTGATTTCAGTAGATTGCAGGAACTAAGTAGAGAAAGGGAAGAAGAGGAATTGAAACACTTCATTTTCATTATAAATCCTTCTGTACTGTTTGATTTTGTAATCACGTACATATAGCATAAAGTTTTTAGAAAAGTATTAAAAGGTTTGTTTTTAATTGGCAACCTACTTTACTTACCTTTTTTTTTTTGCATTAACCTTGTTGATATAATTCTAGTTCATTTTCTTAACTGTACATAATTATAACTGTCCAACTATAGCAGCATTAACTTATCTATTACTGGCCAGACGTAGTGGCTCACGTCTGTAATCCCAGCACTTTGGGAGGCCAAGGTGGGTGGATCATGAGGTCAGGAGTTTGAGACCAGCCTGATCAACATGGATAAACCACATCTCTACTAAAAATACAAAAAATTAGCCAGGCGTGGTGGCACATGCCTGTAATCTCAGCTACTCATGAGGCTTTGGCAGGAAAATCGCTTGAATCCAGGAGGCGAAGGTTGCGGTAAGTTGAGATCATGCCATTGTACTCCAGCCTGGGCAACAAGAGCAAAACTCCATCTCAAAAAAAAAAAAAACTTATCTATTACAATTTGATAAGCATTTATGTTATTTTTGAAGTTTCTCTACTAAAAGCAACAGTACAATGAAAAACTCCTATCTCCAATCTCCATAGTGCCTCGGATATCTCAGGATGAGAATATCACCAGCAAAAAGAAGCTACCTTTCTCTAGAACATAAAATTAAGTTTTGTCTTGTGGAAGATTCAAGAAACTGAGCAAGTTTCAAAACGTTATAGAGAAGCATTTTCAAAAGTGTAATAGTTACAATGCCACGGATATAGCAACAACTTGATAAAAAAATAAACACATAAAAACTCTTATCTAAGGCTGGGCATGGTGGCTCATGCCTATAATCCCAGCACTTTGGGAAGCTGAGGAGGGAGGAGTAGTTGAGCCCAAAAGTTCGAGAACAGCCTGGGCAACATGGTGAAATCCCATCTCTACAAAAAAATACAAAAAATTAGCCAGGCATGATGGCGCATACCTGTTAGCCCCAGGAACTCAGGAGGCTGAGGTAGGAGGATCACCTGATCCCAGGAAGTCAAAGCTGCAATAAGCCATGATCACACTAATGCACTCCACATTGTCTCAGGGGGGAAAAGAAACTTCCTATCTACCCACACACATGCAAAATTTTAATCTGTTCGGTTGTCTTCAAACTTTTTATGTTCCCCCAAAGAATTATTAACCTTTTCCATGTTTTTTAAAACATCAATTCAAGACTTTATATGGATTTCACCCATTTTTCATTAATACACTCTTTTTGTTCTAGGATCGCATCCAATGCATTTAGTTGTCTTATCTCCCCAGTCTCGAAGGCTGTTTTTCACTTATACTCAGGAGATACTTGTTTAAGGACTGTCATTTGTATAAACTTAAGCAAAACCTTTAACTTCTCTGATCCTCAGGTCTGTGTGCTATATAATGAGGAAATACTACTATCTGAGAATATCTAATAAGATAATAATATGAAAGACTCCTGTAAACTATTTTCATACTGGGAGTATATATTTGCTTAATATGTATTATTCACAAGCTAGTCAAGGATCAGAAATGTCTTCTCTTATAAAATGTCCAGAGAGAATTAAAATTATCTTCCCACCCCTACACCCCACCAAATATACAACTTCATCTTTATAAGTACATGGAGAACCCAAAGACTCCTGACATGTTCATAAAGGACTTACATATAATAAGATGTTTGAGAAGCTCTAAGGAAAAAATCATAATATAAGACTAAAGAAATGATAATATAAAATTTATTTAATGTTCTAATCTTATTAATAAGTCATATAATACTTTTTTTTGGAGACAGAGTCTTGCTCTGTCACCTAAGCTGGAGTGCAAGGGTATGATCTCAGCTTATTACAACCTATACCTCCCAGGTTCAAGCAATTCTCCTGACTCAGCCTCCTGAGTAGCTCAGATTACAGGCATGTGCCACCACAGAAAGCTAATTTTTGTATTTTTGGTATAGGAGGGGTTTCGCCATGTTGGCCAGGCTGGTCTTGAATGCCTGATCTCAGGTGATCTGCCCACCTTGGCCTCCCAAAGTGCTAAGATTACAGGCATGAGCCACCATGCTCAGCAGTCTACATAATAGTTAATATGGGAGGAATTTAAGCCAATTTCTATCCTTAATATCTACTAACATTTCTACTTCTTATTTGTTTCTCATTCATTTGTTTTTTCATTCACTAATTTTTACATTTTAGGAATAATCTGAAAACAGGCTTGAAAACAGCATTATAAGGGAGAATGAACGATGACATGGAATTAACAACATAAGCACTCCACTTAAATTTTATAATATAATTCTATAAACAATCAAAATTATATTTTCTGATACCCATGGACAATTAGCTATAAATTTAAGCACCACTTTTCTTAAAACTTAGGGAAAAAATATAAGTCAACCTTTTAAATTTGGTAACAGAAAACTCAGCCAGTAACACTTTAATAAAGTATAGCATGTAAGATTTTAATAAATATTTTTGTTTGGGCTTTAATACTACTAGGTTTTTTGTTTCTTGGTGTTTTTTTTTTGTTTTTTTTTTTGTTTTTTGTTTTTGTTTTTTTACAACCTATGAACATCCTAGTAGAATTCAACCACTGAGAATTATATTAAATACCGACTCTTAACTACTAGCTAGATTCTAACAGGACCTCGAGACAAAGACATCTTTTAGGACAAAGCATGAGCTCATGGGAACATACTAATTTATCTGATATAGCACAGTGCCCTACTTTTTAGTAGCAAGACCTTTCCCTTGCTCTATACACATTACACCCATTGATAATCATGGGAGCCTGACGCAGGAAAGAAGCACCATGTGGCCTCTTGAAAAGGAAAAATTTATGTCTGCTTTTGAATGTTGTTTGCCACCTGGCAGCCAGCCAATCCAATATAAACATCCCCATTCATAAAGCACTGGATAATTCCTTGTCTTCAGTAAATTCCAGTCTTTTCAAAAGGTCAAATTCAATTTGAGAAAGGGGAAATCATTATCCTTTAAGAAGGCCCTGAACATAGAAAGAATATCATACATTAAAAGATAGTACAGTACTGACAAATAACCCAAAATACGTAGCTGAGATAAAAATCTATGCAATAATAGCTGCCATTTGGAGCTGTTTTTAATGTGTTAAGCATTGAGCTAAATGCTTTACATAAATCATCCCATTTGATTCCTGCAAAAATCAGGTAAATGGATGTTATCCATATTTTGCAGGAGAAGAAAGTCAATCTTAGAGAGGTTAACTGGCAGAACCAAGATTGTAAAACCCTTGGGCTCCTAAAACACTATAGCACACCTACCATTAACTCTAGAACAAGGACAACAATATAAGCCAAGTGTTGGATATAGCCCACTCCTTGGGAAGTCACTTTTTAAATTTATGCTGCAATCTTACTTGATACTTTGCTTAGTTTTCCATAGGTAGTGTTTTTTTCTTTCTTAATATCTATAGTAGTGACACTATTGATTAAATAACACCTTTGATTTCTTAAGTGTTAAGACTGAAAATATGAAAAAGAAAAATAGGATAGCCTTTAACAGAACAAGGTGAGTACAAGCATCTTCCATTTAACCTAACCACCACCATTTTCTTTTGATATAATTATCAAACTTTTCATGCAATCATTTTCTGCACAGCCAGAGGCAGAGCTCCCTTTCAGTAAGAAAGATATGAGGAGACACTTTTCCAACTCCTACAACCCCGAATATGAACCTTACAGGCACACCAAGCTGGTCAACAAGGTCAACTCCCATCCTGACAGACCAAGAGCTCAAATACTTAATACTGTGGTGACCCTGACCTTTTACATTATTCTAAGATGCCTTATGTTAAAGCGTAAACAACTCCCAAAGAGCCAGTGCCACAGGAATTTCTATAGTTCATAGAGAAATCTGAAAAGCACAGATAAAATTTCTTTGTAACCAAATCTCCAAAAATGGGAATTACAGTGCTAGAAATGAAGGCGGCTTTCCCATCACGTAAATGAAAGTAAAGAACAAAGGTTAAAGGTCATGACATCATTTCACTGAATCTAAAGTCCTCAATACCAAACATATGATCAAATTCAGTCTTCCAAATTGTTGACAATTTAGCTGGGTATCTTTACTGCTTAAATCTGAATATACTGTTTAAGTCATAGATTTCATTTACAAATTCAACTACCAAGATGCAAGATACATTAAGGTGTATATATTACACAATTAGTAAAACACCCCAATGGCTCCAACTACAATTAGATTTTTACCGTAAGGATTGAATGCATGGTAATCAGACAGATCATCTGTGACTCCACAATCAGAAGGGTTTAGACAATTTCCAAATTCTGAAAACCAGGTTATTGCAATGACTTTGAAATACAGTTCTAGGAAAAGATGTCATTAAATAAGACTAAAAATAAATGCTAAAAAATTTTAAGATAATTATGACCTTAGTTTCACAGAGATAACTGTTTTGATATTATTAAAATTTATTATTGATACTATATACTGATTTAAAGAGAAAGAAATAACATGAAATATTATATTGCTTGCTCCAAGGAAATCTTAATTCATCTTAGTCTCTTTTGACAATTCAAATCTGCTGAAGCTCAACACAGATTTACCTAAAATTCCACTGCAATAGTACATTTTTTTAAGATCACATCATAGAAGAGACACTGCTCTAACGACCATACTAAAGTAGTCCCATTAAATACATTTCCACAGAGGAAATGAACATAACTGTATTAAACCAAACTGTAATCCTCCCCAGATCTTGTTAGGGTAAGCCTTTATTCTGTTGATAATAATTATCAGTAATCCCTTACAAACAAGAACACTTCTCACCCATAACTGATTCATAAAAAGTAGAATCAGCAAGTTTTGCTACTGTTGTGTCATTTCAAACTGAGGCTGCTTAAGTGATTTTGAATTCACTTTATGAGACGTAAAAGTTATATGCCTTTTAACTCTGAATTGTGCACTAAATTTCCTTTAGGGCACAAAATTATGACTGTTTTGATTATATAAAGATCATTTCCATATTTTTAATTTCATATTTAATTTTAAACATTTAAATATATACTTATTCTACAAATCATTTATTCATTAATATTACTCAGATTATTTTTGTCTTTAAAACAAGGTCTAAACAACTGAGTTCTCAAGCTAACTTGATACATAATTCATAAATCATGCACATCATGCAGTTTCTAAGGAAATTGAATCATCTGGGACTGGGGAAACAAATGATGCAGCCAAGAGTCGTGATTTCCTACGTGGCTGTCAGCAAATCAAATACCTTCCTTATGACTGAGTTAGTTTATGTAGAAACAAGGTAAAAAACAAGGTCTTTAGAAAATCACATTCACTACTGGAAGACAAAATTTCCCTGTCATCTTAAAAAATAAAACCAAACTTACTATTTTCCCAAATTTTAAATTAATATCACCGTGGAGTCAAAATACTATCCCCGAACTACGACAGTAGTTATACCAGCTGTTAAGTAAAAACAAGCAGATTCACAGTTTGGGGGGAAAAAAAACCTTCAGTATTTCCTAGCTAAGCAGAATTATTAAAGAACAAAACAACTGGTTAAACCATCAATTTGGCTAAATATTTTTTATTGAATAAAGCAAGCATGAGATGTCACTCTTCAAAGAATGAGAATAAGCTGCTAACATGTCTTATCTACCATGTGCCTAGTGGCACTACTCTAAGAGCATAACTTAAATTAATCCTCAAAACAGATAAATATTCCCATTAAAGAAACTGATGGGCAGATGAGATACATGCTTTGCCCAGATTTAAACAGTTGGGAAGCAGCACATTTTGTTCTAAAACCGATACTGAATATAATGTAATGATAATTTGATGATTCAGAAAAGAGTAGAATATTTAGTCCCAAATACAGACTCTTTCTGAAGTTAAACCATGACTGTACAAAAAATGCAGACACCACATAGACACAGATGTCCCAAATCCCCCCATGAGAAATCACTTTGATTTCCCTGAAGGACCCTGAGAGTGCTGACTCGAAAACCTCATCAGGACAGGGTTAGTGACCAAGTTCTGATTTCAAAACAATGGACTTTCTGAATCCGTAAGACTAACGGTGTAACAACAATCTGATTTAGTCAATAGCAAATTATTTTCACATCTCATCTTCTAAAAAGTTTTAAATAAAAATCCTGTTTTCTCCCCCCACTTTCCCATAAATGAGGAAAAATTCTAAAATACATATTCTGTGTAATCATTTGAAGTTATTTTAAAAAACTTAAGTTACTGCCCAATCTACAAAATACTCAAGTGGAAAATGGGGTGATTATGAGCTACCCCAAAACTCTAAAAATTAAACACATAAACACATAGTAGGAGAGAGTCAGACAGTGACAGACAAAAAGTTAAAACTAACTTTTCCAAGCAAAATCAGAAAGCAATATTGGAAAAATCAAAGGAAGACTGAACTAAATGCAAAGGAAAGCTGTGGAATTAACAATGGTATTAACATAATCAATGGTATGAACATAATCCAAAGGAAGAATGTGTAAGCAGCTACAGCTGGAGAATGGCAGTGTGGCATAGAGAAAAGACAGCCCCTAAGAGCAAGCGTTTGGCGGCAGTGTTCATCAGCCATGCTGACCATAAAGGGAGCCCTGAGCAGCTGCTACTAACGGTCTGGTTGTGGGTAAGAATAACTATTTGGCAGAGGTGGGTGCAACAGGCCATCATTTCTTGATGGTAAAGATGACAATGATGATAATCATGACAACAACTAACTTGGATTATGCAGTAAGCTTTTTGCCAGGCATAACATTAGGCCTTTAACATACATCAATTCATTTAACCCTTAGACAAAATCAATGAGATATTACCCCTATTTTATAGACAAGGAAGAAGAGGCTCACAGAAGCTAAGAAACTTGCCCAAGGTCACTTCATAAGTGGCAGAACCACGATTTGAACCCAGAGATGAGTCTATATAATATACCTATAACTGCATATAATAATACCTGTAAAGATGGCTGAGAGAAAGTAAAGGAAACCTAAATACATACTTCTTTCACAGATTACATGACTCAATATTATTACTTGTGAATTTCTCCCCAAAAGATTTTTTTTTTTTGAGGCAGGGTATTCCCCTGCTCTGTCCCCCCCAGGCTGGAGTGCAAGTGGCAGAATCTCGGCTCAATGCAACCTCCACTTCCCAGGCTCAAGCAGTCCGCTGCCACCTCAGCCTCCCAAATAGCTGGGACTACAGATGTGTGTTTTTTGTAGAGACAGGGTTTCGCCATGTTGTCCAGATTGGTCTTGAACTCCTGGGCTCAAGCGATCCACTCACGTTGGCTTCCCAAAGTGTTGGGATTACAGGTGTAAGCCACTGCATCCAACTGATCTTTAGACTCGACACAATTACAGTCAAAATCATGGCAAATATTTTTATAGAAACTGATAAAGAAAACTGATTTAAAAATTTACATGGAAATAAAAAGGAATAGACTGGCCAAAACAATTACGTAAAAGGACAAAACTGGGACTCACATTATCTGATTGCAACATTTAAAGCTATCATCATCAAGATGGTATGGTAATAGCATAAAATTAAACACATGGATCAATGGAACTGAATAGGGTCCAGACAGACCCAGCAATATAAGATCAACAGATTCTTAAGAGAGGTGCCAAGGCAAATCAGTGGAATAAAGGAAGTCTTTTTCAACAAATAGTGCTGTAACAAGTAGACATTCATACATAACTAACATATGTACCTAGCATCACATACAAAAGTTAATTCAAAACAGACCACAGTCCTAAATGTAAGGGATAAAACTACAAAACTTCTAGAAAAAAATGTAGGTGCATATCTTTACAATCTTGGATTAGGCAACAACTTCTTAGACATGACATCAAAAGCATGAACCACAAAAGAAAAAAACTGGTAAGCTGGACTTCATCCAAATAAAACTTTTTTGCTGGTCAAAATACAATCCCTATACTCCCATTTCCATGCACACTATGGCTTCTCATACAGCTTTTCTAATAGGAAAAAATGCACTAGTCTTCTATCCAACATGAATGTCCAATCCACTTGGCTGTTATATTCTTTTCATTATATGTTAATAAACTGAAGTTCCGATTTACACATCAGGTACCTTGGTGTTTGTTTACCTAGAAAGGGTGAGTCTCCCTGGGCTAGGAACCAGACCCTGAGCTATGAGCTATGATGACTTCATCCAAGTAACATCTCAATGACTTTTGGGCCACATACCCAAGCCCTAACAAAGTCCCACAACTGTTGTTATGGTTTCTTGTGAAAAACAATACTTTGTTTAAAAAAAAAAATTAACTGAAATTGTCCATGCTGCTACTTTTTTCTCAAAAATACAAAAGTCTATAGGAATAGTTAATATTTGCTATTAAACACTCAGGCAAAAAGTCTGAGGACAAAAAGGGTTCAGAGACATGAATGGTTTGAAATAAAAACGTACCACAGTAATTCATTTAAAAAAACCTAACACGGTGGGGGAAAAATGTAAAATTCATGTTTTCCATTCTTATTTTTAAAGTCATGAAGAAGAAAGGGCAAAAAATGATCTACCATTTACTTAACATATTGTGATTATTTCCTAAATGAAAATAATAAAATTATCCACAATTGAGTTAAACCAACATTTCTTTAATAAACTATGGACGTAGCTACTTAGGTTCAGCATAAAGTATCATTCTATTTACTAATTGCTATTCAAATTAAATTTGATTTCCCACAACTAGTAAGATGTATCCTACAATTTGTTTTCCTATAGTAAGCTTCAATTGAGAGGTTAAAATAAATGAACCAGTGATACTTTTATAATCAGCAGATGGAACACAAGCTAATAATAGAAATTAGACAACATTTCCTCCCACCTGCTGGTATTCTGTGTTTATCAGTCAGTGATAACTTCAGCAAATTGTGAATAACAGCTAGTGGGCAAATTTGTTGCGTGGGCCTGGCTTAAGTCTGGCTTACACTGGACTGCCTAATGTGAATCCCATGGTGCTATGCAGCCTCCCTAATCACCCATGCTGCCCTCCATGGTCGGCTGCAATGTCAAATCACTCAGCATCTGATGGAAAAGGGAACAGCTGGGAGGCAGGATAGTGTGAGGACTCTCTACACTACTGGCTCACTCCTCCCAAACCTCCCCACCCTCTCTTGAAAGGCACTCATCCCTCTTCTGCCCTACAATTTGCTTCCTGGTGCTCTCCTTAAGCTTCTAAGATACTACCGCACCCCAAATTCCTTCTCTCTCTCCCACTCCAAAGTCAATCTCATCAGTCACAAGTATTTAAGGAATGGGCCTAGTATCAGGGAACAAATCTCAACTGCCCCTCCCTGAGGCATAACTTCTGAATGCTCCAAGCATCTTTTTCTGTTAGGGCATCAGTCGGGGTGCTATCTAGAGTCTCAAGGGGTATACAAATCTTTCAAACACCATTAAGCAACATTATTTCACAATCTAACCATTTGAGTGGTAGCATAAATTAAATATCATAATGAATACTGCCATCTTACAATGATTATATTTTTATACAGTCAAACATTAGAAACCAAAGCAATTAGAGCCTGCCAGGAGAATTGCTTGAACCAGGGAGGTGGAGGTTGCAGTGAGCCAAGGTCGTGCCACTGCACTCCAGCCTGGCGCCTGGTAACAGAGTGAGACTCTGTCTCAAAAAAAAAAAGAAAAGAAAAGAAAAGAAATTAGAGCCTGTAATATACTATCCCTCATAGTTCTACTTGAAAGAAAACATGCAAAGCATTAAAATATTTAATAAATCGTTGACTGGTGCCCGCACACATTTAATTTAATCTCCCACCTTCCACACAGATCACTGATAAAATCGTAGTAAACGTAACTATTCATGATTCACTCTGTGGCAAGATACTCAATAAAGTTTAATTAGGCTTACCACCTTGAACTAGGACAAGAAAATAAACTGATATATTTCAGACAGATTTTCAATCACAAGAGTATAACTTTTAAATAATCTTCTTTCTGCTTCATTTTCTCCCAAGAAATGACACGAACAATTTAAATTTTGATATGCAAATGTTTAGGAATTTTAAATATAGCATTTTTACTTATCAGTGTTACTTTATTATTTTTGTCTCCTAGTAGCACTAAATGTTTTAGCCTATAAAAAAAATAAAAGGATGACAACCTGTACTTTTGGTAAACAGATAAAGAGTACATTTTAGTTATAATGTTAATATATTTATGGGCCAGCTGCAGTGGCTCACACCTGTAATCCCAGCACTTTGGGAGGCCAAGGCAGAAGGAATGCTTCAAGCCAGAAGTTTGAGACCAGCCTGGACAACACAGCAAGACTCCATCTCTACAAAAAATTTTTTAAATTAGCCAGGCATGGTAGCAAGTTGCAGCTTCTTGGGAGGCTGAGATGGAAAGATTGCTTCAGCCCAGGAGTTCAAGGCTGCAGTGAGCTATGAGTGTGCCATTGCAAACCAGCTTGGGTGACAGTATGACGCTGATCTCTTTAAAAATAAATGTATTATAGCTGGGCATGGTAGCTCAAGCCTGTAATCCCAGCACGTTGGGACGCCAAGGCAGGCAGGTCATGAGGTCAGGAGTTTAAGACCAGCCTGATCAACATGGTGAAACTCCAACTCCACTAAAAATACAAAAATTATCTGAGTGTGGTGGCGTGTGCCTGTAATCCCAGTACTCAGGAGGCTGAGGCAGGAATCACTTGAATCCAGGAGGCAGAGGTTGCAATGAGCTGAGATCGGACTACTGCACTCCAGCCTGGGCAACAGAGCAAGACTCCATCTCAAAAAAATATGTATGTATTATATTTATATACAACATGTTACCACACTTCCAGAAATGGTGGCATTTTACAGTAATACACTGAGACTATGTCAACTATTCATAATATACCCAACTATAAATATCTTAATTCTAAGGAGTTTCTTGTTCAACCATATGTAAAAATTTGCATATTCTACATAAAAAAATCACATGTTCCTACCTTTTAAGAACCTAATAATTTGCAAATCCCCTTCTGAAATATGTGATCATTCATATAATGTTAAAGCAATGAGGAACATCAGATGTAACGTAATGCAAACTACACATCAGATACACTAAATTCCCACCATTCCTACCAAAATTAAAAGGCAAGTGATTTGCTCAAGGTCTCACAGCAAAAAAAAAAAAAAAAAAAAAAAAGCAGCATCAGTATAACTCTCTAGGTATCCTGACTCCAAGTGTGTTTTATTCCTCCTGCTACATCATGATGTCTTCATTTAAAAAAAAAAAAAAAAAAAAAAAAACCACAAGACACAGCCTCCTTTCAGGCTGGAACACCTAAGGTTTCCAAGGAGTTCTGACCAGCAAAAAGCCTGGGAGAAAAGAAAATAGGAAGCTGGGTATGGTGACTCTTGCCTATAATACGAGCACTCTGGGAGGCAGAGGCAGGAAGATCATTTGAGTCCCGGAGTTTAAGACCAGTCTGGGCATCATAGTGAGATCCCCATTTCTACAAAAACTACAAAAATTAGCCAGGTATGGTGGCATGTACCCATAATCCCAGCTACTTGGGAGGCTGAGGTGTAAGGATCACTTCAGCCTGGGAGGTCGAGGCTGCAGTGACCTGAGACTGTGCCACTGCACTCCAGCCTGGGCAACAGAGCGAGATCCTGTCTCAAAAATAAATAAATAAATAAATAAAAGGCCAGGTGTGGTGGCTCACATCTGTAATCCTCGCACTTTGGGAGGCTGAGGCGGGTGGATTACCTAAGTTCAGGAGTTCAAGACCAGGCTGGCCAACATGTTGAAACCCCTGATCCCCATTTCTACAAAAACTACAAAAATTAGCCGGGTACAGTGGTGTGTGTCTGTAATCCCAGCTACTTGGGAGGCTGAAGCAGAAGAACTGCTTGAACCCAGGAGGCAGAGGTTGCAGTGAGCTAAGATCATGCCACTGTACTCCAGCCTCGGTGACAGAGTGAGACTTGTCTCAAAAACAACAACAACAACAAAAGATAGGATGGGGAGCATGTTCCCAGCCCCAAACTGAGAGACGAAGCAGGAGGTACTAGGCCCCTGACAGTGGAGAAAACAGTAAGCCAGGAAAGTCTCTTGGCTGACACCACGGAGGGATCCAGAGAACAGCCAGGTCCTCTCCCCATGCTACCAGAAGGAAGCGTGCCATGGATTCAGCTCTGGACTTTCTGAACGGAATGAAGTATAACCACGGGATGCTAAATTGTCATCAATATTATGCCTTGGTTTTCTAACAGAACATGTTAAGGAAATGTGCTAACATGACCTCTATTTAAGCCCATTTAAAAAGAAACTCTGAAGCAAATCCATTTTGTAAATTGGATACTATCTTTCATTTAAAATGGAGAAGAAAAAGCCAAAACTTAAAATTAACTAGCAGCTGATGATACAACTGTGTCAGCCTTATTTTCCCACTTGCCTTATACACACATGGTGACCTACCAAAGGTCTTTCTCATTTTCACCAGCCACAATCTGATATATCAACGTCAAGGTCACTTTGAAAACAAGAGAAAGCACTCATTTTTTACTAAAAGATAATGTGATTAGAAATATAAGTTCCTTGATAAGACAAAAGCAGGCCAGGCACAGTGGCTCACACCTGTAATCCCAGCACTTCGGGAGACCGAGGCAGGGGGATCACTTGAGGTCAGGTGTTTGAGATCAGCCCGGCCAATATGGTGAAACCTCATCTCTACGATAAATAAATAAATAAATGCCAGGCATGGTGGGGCATACCTGTAATACCTGTAGTCCCAGCTACTCAGGAGGCTGAGGAACAAGAATTGCTTGAACCCAGAAGGGGAAAGTTGGAGTGAGCCGAGATTGCACCACTGCACTCCAGCCTGGGTGACAGAACGAGACTCTATCTCAAAAAAAAGAAAGGAAAAAAAAGAAGCAAATATTCCATGGTAACTGCTATAAATCTAACAAAAATTCTTTACAGTTCTATAATGTGGGTATCGTGTCTTGTAAACAGTATACTTAATTTCATATTAGGCTTTTCTTGCTTGTTTGAAACTGAAATTACTCCCTTAAAAATAAACTCAAATGATTTTCTAACTGCTTAAAAAGACAGTAGTGAAAGAAATGTCTTAATCAGGTCATAACTATTCTAATTAAGATGAAAATTTACTAATGAATCTAAAATAAAATTTTTCAGAAAAAACATCTAAAAATAGTAAACCTGAAACATAAACTGTATTCTACAGGAGGAAAAAAGCTCCCAAGGTAAATCTTACAAGGGGTGAAATAGTTCAAATGAGAGATCAAAACTAATATTTACTAGCCAGTAAATCAGCTTTTAATATTCTGAAAGATTTGTGCTAAATGAAGTAGACAAATGTTTTAAATGTGGGACATTATTAAAAATCTCAAATTCTGCCATAAAACACTGAAATGAAACAGTGTTGAGTATCAAACCTCAGAATGTGTTACCATATTACAAACCCTAGATGTAAATATTCTCATTTAATTTAAAATGTTCACTTACAAAGCAAATACTTTTTAAAATTCTATTTTAATATATTCAATTCTCATGTTATTTAAGAAATACAAATTTGCCTAAAGAAACTGTAAAGAAAAACTAAAAATATTCGAGTTCTTTTATCTACAAACAGTTACTCTTTTGCAATACAAATAAAACAAGTATAAATAATAAAACTAGTTTTCTACTACTTAAAAAGGAATTAAAATACAAATTTGAGATGCACTTTTCAGAAAAACATTATTTTAAGCCAGCCAACTTTCAGAAAAACAGTTCTTAATGGATAATTGGCTATAAGAAAGGCGGGGAAATGAAAATTCAAAAATGAGATGAAGTTTTTGTGGTTGGTCCTGAATATTTTATTATTTGCTTTTACAGGTCTATTTTTTTTTTTTTTTGCGGAAATTTTTCTTATCTATTATACTAGAGTTTCATGATGATGCTGTTCTTTGGAATCCAAGATTATATGCCCCAAGAGATTAAAACTTCAATCACTGGTTTAAAACAGACTTATTTTAAGCATGACAAAAAAAAAGTTATCAGGTAGTCAAATAAAATAAAAATTTGTAACTTTCATTACTCATGTAAAGAAATTCCTTAGGCCGGGCGCGGTGGCTCAAGCCTGTAATCCCAGCACTTTGGGAGGCTGAGGCGGGTGGATCATGAGGTCGAGAGATCGAGACCATCCTGGTTAACATGGTGAAACCCCGTCTCTACTAAAAATACAAAAAATTAGCTGGGCATGGTGGCACGTGCCTGTAATCCCAGCTACTCAGGAGGTTGAGGCAGGAGAATTGCTTGAACCCAGGAGGCGGAGGTTGCGGTGAGCCGAGATTGCGCCATTGCACTCCAGCCTGGGTAACAAAAGTAAAACTCCGTCTCAAAAAAAAAAAGAAAAGAAATTCTTAAGTCTACACATGCTTTTTGTTATCATTAACTCAAAAATACGTTGATTCTTAAAGAGAAAATAAAAACAAGAATGCAGCAATTGTCATGGTCTCAACATTCAAACAGAATTACGCATTATTATTTTTATATTTATTATATAAACAAACAGCTTCACATAATGAAGACATTTCTATATTATTTCATTTTTAAAATAAAAAATTTATGTATATGAAAAATGAGCAAAGAAAACAAACTATTTCACTTTGTTAAATTTTACTTTACTATTACACAAGGTATTTTTGTATGAAATATGACGCTACTGCTCACTAAATAAATAAAAAGCAAAAGCACTCTTTGATCAAAATCCTTCCACAAATGGAAGGACTGAGAGAATGACAGAATGCTTCTATTTGGGGATGTCGCTGCATTAAAAATTAGCAGAGACTGTCCTGGTGACAGAAATAGCACCTGCCACTAACAGTCCTGCAGAGGAGGATTTAACCTCCTAATAAGTCTATGACAGACCAAAGAAAACAGTTAATTTGAAGCATCTCTTTTTTTCACCCTGTTCACAATGTGGCAGTTTCCTTCAACAGCATTTGTCACGGCAAGTTACAGCTGTGCTTTCAGAAAAGAAAAGCCTAATTGCACCACACAACAGAACTATTAAAAGCGAACCTGAAAAATGAAAATGAACTCTTCTACTCTTAAGATATCTGGCAGAAGACTCCAAAGGTAATTCTAGAGGTGTATTTGGTCCAAAATAACTAATGATATCTTTAAAGTTTAATTGCTGAATCAAAATGTTATTGAACGAAAAGAGTTAGAGGCAAACTATACGCCGAAAGTTTTTATCTGTTTGTACGGTGGTACTCCCACCACATTCGAAAAATGATTTGAAGTCACTTACAAAATTACAGCAAGATAAATTAAGAGGCAGGACAGTGGCAGAGACAGCACAGTGTAGGTAAGCCCTGAGGGGGCAAAGGCTGCAGAGCCACACAGCTGAGGTTAGAATCATGGCTCTGCCACTCAGGATAATCCCCTGGCGTGGTCCTGGGCAAGTCACTCAGCCTCTCTGTGCATCCATTTCCTCATCCATAGAATAAAAACTATAACGCTTACTTCATGGAGTTATTATGCAGATTCATTTAACATAGTAAAGCATTTAGAACAGTATCTGGCAAGCAGAAAGTTAGCCTGAAAGGGAAAAGTGGAGAGGAGAATAGGGTATGAATAGAAAACTGGGCTATAAATAAGGCCAATGCACACAGCCTCCTATAATACGCAGTATAAACAAAAGACTTGTTTTTCTTTTATTCATAGTTGCCTGTCACGCAAAGGTATACAAACACACATTTTAAATTCAAGGCATTTATAACCACTTCATTTTTCCAGGGCAGGACAGCTTTAGTATATCATGACTACATTGAGCAAATTAATTAGGTACCTTATTTATCTGGCTTGAGTTTGTCATCTTTTTCCAAAAAGGACTATGACCAATTCAAGCAATTTTTAAATCACAGAAGTACTCTGCTTTTAGAACTGGGTGAAAGGTCTGTGCACATGCCCTTTAAAGATGATCCCAACAATGAGATATGGTAGATACCTCTGAAGCCCAAGTCCCAGCACCTCTGCCTCCCCTAAGTTCAGAGCTTCAGCCATTTCAGAGGACACCAGGAATGTAGCAACTAAGGTTAAACTGGAAGAGCTGACCCTGAAAGATTAGAAAATATTGTAAACATCTGGTTTCCCACTCTAATTGAAATATTTTAGCCAATAATGACCCAATCAATAGCAAGTATATTAAATGAAAAACACTGCAAAACTATTAAATAAAATGTGTTTCTACTATTAGCAACAATTAAATATTTGCTAGCATCTAAATAGACATTAGGCATTCAGAACACAAAGGTGACTTCATACAATTTGGGTATTTGATAACAAAATGATGAAAGATCATGGTCTCATGCCCTGACGCTGAAAAAAATTAAGTAATTTATTCTGCTTTTCTTTCTTCCTCCATTCTCCATGAGATTTTAGGGTTCTAGCAATAAATGTCTGTACAGAGCATCTCTGAGATTTGCTCAAAGGGGCAACTTGAAGGCAGAAAAAGAAATACCCTGAAGGGAGTACTCCCTCAATCTCATTAATATCACAATCTCTCCCCTAAAACTGCCTGCTGACTTAATTCCAATTTTATATCCCCCTTTAATGAAGTCAGTTCAGTAATAGGAGGTAAATCTAAAGTCACAGGGCTTAATAAGCTGACCAAAATTTAAGAACCTTGGCAAACTGCTTACCTGGTATTTTTTTTTTTAAGCTTCCTGTAAAGGCAAACTAATGCAAAAAGAAGTTCACTACTCTTTGAGAATAGTGAGACTTGTTTATAGCCCCTTTAATATATCCTGTTTTGCACACAGAATAGGCTTCATCCACTTCATGCAGATTCAGCCAATAAAGAGATTTAGCAGAGCACCCAAAGCTGTCGCATGTGTAAGCACACTTATCTTTGTCCCTACTGTATTATCATAGGCCTATGGTTCAATTGCATAGCAACAGCACTCTTTTGTAATTGCTCTGGTTGTTCATTATAAGCATGCTGGCAGATTATTAAGAAGCCTTATCTATAAAATAAACAACACCAAAGGAATCCCCTATCATGTGCAGGACTGAGGTGACGGTAGTTAGCAGGAGACACTCAACAAGCCTCAGAGTTTGCAGTCTGGTTACTGTTTCCCTTAATTTTAAATTTCCTATGTTCACAAATATATTCTAAGTACAAGGAGACAGCTATTTTAAATAGGCTGATTTTTATTTTTATATTTTGCTTTTTCTATGCTCTTCAGAATCTTCCTACCATATATCAAATACAGCTTGGTAGCAATAATGTTCATATTTAATTTTAAAATTCTCTCCTACTAAGGATCTTTGTAGTCCCTGCTAGATTATAATTTCACAAGGTTCTAAAAACCAAGTACAAATGCAGCCTTTGTGAGACCCTGGTCAGAGAACTCACCTACCAAGGAATGCCCAGACTCCTGAACCATGGAAATAGTGAGATAATAAAAAGGTGTAGTTTTAAGCCATTTAAAACACACACACACACACACACACACACACACTCTCTCTCTCTCTCTCTCTCTCTCTCTCTCTCTCTCTCTCACTTAATTTTTTTTTAATGTGGGGAAGAAAGGACTAAAAACAATTATAAAAAAATTAACAAGGACCATTACTTTTCATACTGGCATCCCCCTTTCTAATGATAGCCTTTCTTCAGATAACCTTACTGATCTAATATTGTAATTTTCTTAAATGAGTAAAAATAGAAAGTTCCATTAATAAAAGCAACTTCATGACTTAAATCAACTAAAAAAATAATATAGCCTTTCCAAAGGAATCTAAGGGCCATATGACTTTATTTTACTTTTCAGATGAAGAAGACAAAAAGATGTTGTTTATATATGCAGGTTGGATGTTGGGAAAGCAATTTATGAAAATAAGACTTCTGACGGGGTACTTGTGATGGGAAAAAAATGTTTTGTTTTGTTTCAATAGCCTTAGCATTTTATTACAAAACTCTGTGGCAAAATGTCAAGTCCTATTTCCTTTGAGTATTCCCTCCCTTTTTATTCACAACAGTATAATTAGCCAAACTTGTCATACTTCATTTTTGATGAAATAATACTTTTATGTGTTAAAGGAAACCATGATGAGTTTTCTAAAGGTTGCAGACACCATCTCTGGTCTCCATTATGATAAACTAATACAGGAAAAGTTGTGCTACCTGGTATTTTACCTTAAAGTTCTAAAATTTTCTGTGGCAAGCGGAATAACAGTTTCCCAAAGATGTTCATATTCTAATCTTAGAACCTATGAATACGCTACCCTACGTGGCAAATGGGACCCTGCAAATACGATTAAGTTAAGGATCCTGAGATGGGGGGACTATCCTGGATTATCCAGGTGGACTCAATGTAATCACAAGGGTTACCAACAGAGGGAAGTGGGAAATCAGAGTGACAGAAGATGGAACAATGAAGCAGTGGTGGAAGTGACATGGCCATGAGCCAAGGAATGAAACCCGTCTGAAAAGGCAAGGAAATGAATATCCCCGTACAACTTCCAGAAAGAACACAATTTTGCTGATAACTGTAAGGTCTATTTTGAACTAATGACCTCCAGAACTGTAAGATAATACACGTGTTTTTTCAGCTACTAAGTTTGTGATTATTTGTTATACCAACAATAGGAAAGTAATATAATTTCCTTCTGGGGAAAAATGCCAATTTTTTTAAAAAACAAGGGCCACTGCTATCATGAAGGGAAAGAAAGCAGGGAGAAACTGAGGTTCAGAAGGAAAGGTTTCTGTCTCCTGGAGGCTCAGCAAAGGAAACATGAGTATACATAACATGGGTAAGGCACCGCGTTTGTATCTTTTATAATAGATTGATCTGTGATGGCATGAGATGTCACAAGACAGACCAAATGGGGCAACAATCATCAACCATTCAAATAGAAGACACCCCTTTTACTCTACCTCATGCTCCATCCCTCATAGCTCCAATGATTTGAAGAGTGTCATCCATCTCCCAAATGGACTAAACATAATATATAATAATTGAGTTTCCTTTTTAATTAGTACAAGACATAATATGCTGATCGACATAAAACTCAGAGTAAGTAACATAACTTCAGACAAAAACAGAACTTAATATTCTGGTCAACTTTATTTGAGATGTTTCCGGAAAACAGAAAAGTGTTCTGACCCCAAAGGTTTCAAAGTACTCTGATATGCAACCAATGTCTTCAAGCAATATGATTCCTTTCAGTGGACTGCATATTTTCCATAGGAACTGGTTCCCTATCACTCCCGCCAAGTGCTTTTTCCAAACTGCTGAATAAGAAAGCTTTTACTTTGATGAATAATACATGTATACATTTATCACTGGGTCTGACCCGGGGTCATCATTCCATTAATGTTTGTCCGTTTTTCCCACCTTCACCCTCACTGACTTTTCCATCTTCGGAAAAAAATACTACAGCAAGATCCTGCTTATCTATACCAAGGATGACAAGTCTAGTAATTCAACTAAAACACGTCTTTCCAACCAATTCAGAAATTTCTAATTCCTAATCTCCAAAATGCAACTGTCAGCAACAGAAATATTCTTTTTAATACATTTTATTATGTCTCAAAATAATTCACAACATCCATCAGAAGTATATTTGAGCTCTCACATGGCTAAAACATCTACCAAAGAGGAGAAAGAGATGGCGAACTGGGAAAAGCCACAAACGAAAAATATTAGTCTCTAAATTCTGGGTACAGGGTGCATTGTTCCTCAACAAGGTTTGTCGATAAAACAGCTCAATGCATTAAAACATCACTACTTGTAGTTTAAAGGTTCTAGAAATTATGCAGAAATTTTTCATAATTTCAGGAGCTCTCTTAAGTTTAAGAATATCCATTTTACTTAGTGAAATTATACACAATGGTGTACACTAAGAAAAAAGTAATTTAGTAGGCCTCTTTATCCTTGTTTGAACTTGGGGGGTTTTAATAACAAAATATCTCTATGTAATCAGAAACACTTTCTTTAAAAATTCAATTATTTAAAAGTAACATTAGAAAACAGCTTAGTATAGAGCCGGGCACGGTGGCTCAAGCCTGTAATCCCAGCACTTTGGGAGGCCGAGGCGGGTGGATTACAAGGTCAAGAGATCGAGACCATCTTGGTCAACAAGGTGAAAGCCCGTCTCTACTAAAAATACAAAAAATTAGCTGGGAATGGTGGTGCGTGCCTGTAATCCCAGCTACTCAGGAGGCTGAGACAGGAGAATTGCCTGAACCTAGGAGGCGGAGGTTGCGGTGAGCCGAAATCACGCCATTGCACTCCAGCCTGGGTAACAAGAGTGAAACTCCCGTCTCAAAAAAAAAAAAAGAAAGAAAAAAAGAAAACAGCTTAGTATAAGCAAAAGGATAAAAAACTTACATATGCTTCATTAAAATGTCTAAAAAATTAACAGGTACTAAAAGTCATTTATAGAGCCCTGCTATACGTCAGGCACTCTGCAAGGGTTGGGTTAATATTGCAATGAACAAAATAGACACTGTCCTTGCCTTCAATGTTTACTGGCCATTGTTAGTTCTTCTCTTATGAACTGCCTATTGAAGTCTCTGCTCTGTTTTTCTACTGAAGAGAGAATAGCTTTTCTTGTTGATTTATATAAGCATTCATATATTAAGGATAGTAACATTTTGTCATAAATAAAATTCAAATAAAATCCAAACAATTATTGAAGCAAGTCATAAAATAATTCTGAAGCATGAGTAATTTACTTAAAATTTATCATAGCTACTACTGCCTCACATTCAAGAATATCTGTAACCTCATCAGGCAGAATGGCAAGGTGGTTAAGACCACAGGCTCTAGAAACAGATGGCCTGGTTTAGAAACCAAGCTCTGCCACTTTCAAACTGTAACCTCAGACAAGTTATTTAACCACTATGTGATTCAATCTTAGCAAGTGCAAAATGAGGATACTTAGGTACCTACTCCAAGTCATTACTTTGAGGATGACATAATTCACAGAAAACACTTACACTATGATTGGCCAGCACTATACATGCTCTGTTAAGTGTTACCTGTTTTCAGTAGTATGCCAGAGCAAACTCAGAACAACTGAAGAGTGTATTGTTGACTTTTCAGAACTGTGTTAGCCAATTGTTAAACAAAGCCATCATTAAAAATTAAATTACATAAGCCTTCAATTAAATAAATTATACCAACAACAAAGATAATAAATATTCAAAACTCATCACTTACTAATTTCTTTACTATATTTACGATTATCTTTGCTTGAGTTTATTTACATCTAGTGCATCTATACAGTGGAAATACTATAGGATGTAGATATGCTATTGCATATCTCTTCCCAACTCTGCACTCAGTGACATCGACTTGGTTGTTTGAAATCAGCCATAAATTATTCACACCAGAAAATGAACAAATGATATAAATCAAGACTTTTGCTCCTGGATAGCTGGTTGCCAAATACTTACCAGTACATTATTGCCTCTTATTATAGTAGTTATTACAACAAATTATCTGTAATTTATTTTACTTTTAGTTTCTTTTTCACAGTAAAAAAAAAAGTGAGGGGAGGTTTCAAATCTAAATGTCAGTTATCTTTACTTTCTTCCTATGTGGTAGTGTGTATACAAACTTGACTGCTAAGCTGAGGTTCCCTTTCAAAATATGTCCCTAAAGGACCATATACTTTTGTGTGTAATTACACCACACAGTGACCTTGCCTTTTCCCAACTGCCAAGGCCCAACAGATTCAGCATTCTTTTAAAATAACAAGGCAAATCTGCCGTGGTTCAATATGGAGGCCACCTTAAGGAGATAAAAGCTAAGTGCCAAACTGTCATCAAATACAGTCCACACATCTTTTAAAATTGTTTTGACCTTCTGACATTACTTAGCAACTCAAGTCAATATCAAACAAGCCCACAATCCCTCTAGCTGAAACACAAATATTAACTTTCAAAATAATGGTCAAGTACTCCAATTGCTCATTGCATGCCTTCTGTTGGGCTAGTGCAATACATGGCATAAATAATGTGTTCAGAGGGCTAAACACTTTGATTCATATAAAATGTGTGGCAATGTTTACACAGCACAGAATGAAGCTTGCAAGGAAGCAAGCTGGCTAGGCCTCAAGACTCAACCTACATGTTCAGTATCAGGAGGTAGAAGTATAGTTTATATGTCTGGGGGCTTAGAGTACAAGGACTTTCTCTGGGCAGCATGATTAAGTGGAAAAAGCGTTAAACCAGAAACGAGACTACCTGGGCTCCAGCTCCAACTCTGGTACTAACTAGTTCTATAAACTGAATTATCTCTTAGCCTAATTCTTCTCAGAAATAAAATGCAGGAGCTAAATTATACGATCTTGGCATTATGATTCTGCCCTACTATTATTCAGAATAAATGTACTGTTACTACAAAAAGAATCTTTCCTCTGACTGTCCTATGATAACAATGTTACTAAACTGCCCAAATTTAAATATCACATAAATAAACATTCACAATAGTAAGAAAATATAGAAATCTGACCTATCATGACTTAATTCTCCTGCTACACACCAACTTTAATACTTTTAGGGTTAGCCTAACACAAAGGCAAATACATGAACTGAGACCATACTTTATTCCCTGCTGTATCATCATCAAGCTCAGTTCAGAACTTCCATCAAAGTCTTCCATCAAAGATTTTCATCAAAGTCTTTAATATACAATTTATCTACATGTTTATATTAAGAGAGATGTAGATAGAGAATATATTAAAGACTTTGCAGATTGTAAGTCCACAACATTTCTATAGCCTATCTAATTCTAAAGAAAACTGAGGGAGAATTTATGTATGTATGAGTCTCATCTGAAGAGAAAAGGAGGAAAATCTACCTCTGGGCATGATACTGACAGAGACAGGATTTATTCTCCACCGTAAATAACTAAATATACAGACACAAATTTATGAAATCACAGTTTTGGGGCATCAATCAATAGGCAGCACAGGGGAATGTCATATCTGAGAAAAGAGAAACAGACAAGGTGAGCTTACTGCCTGGAGAGCTTCCAGGATACAGTACAGGAAGGGCAAACCAGGGAGGACATAGGACCCAAGGGGAGGCAGCAGTTCTCCCTCAGGTGAAGAGACAGTTCATCTGAGGAGGTCAAGACAACTAGAATTTGCAGAGCCAAAAGAGACTGCACAAAAGCAAATCCCAGAGATCTGCAAGGGGTTCCATTCTTATCTGAGTGCTCTGTAACTATGTGTGAGGAAACTATATGAAGCCAAGTGAAGAACCATCAGAAAGGAGTAGGCAGAATCAAGAGAGTATTGCCTCTGCAGTAAAAAGTAAGTTTTTAGCAGCGAAAATTTCCCAGATCCTCAAATAAATCATTGAAATGGGAGACTAGGTAACATTAAACTTCCTGTTACCTGAAGGTGCTATATATGTGCTGACCCTAGCAGTATACGTCTAGGCCTTTTATATTTACGTGTTCCAGAACTATATAAAGCTACTTTTAAGATGCTACACTATAGCCAAAAGAACTCTGGCTTAAAAAAAAAAAAAAAAAAAAAAAAAGCTGCACTATCACTTATTTTATTATTATTATTATTATAAGGAGCCTCCCTCTGTCGCCAAGGCCAAACTGCAGTGACACAATCTCAGCTCACTGCAACCTATGCGTCCCAAGTTCAAGCAATTCTCCTGCCTCAGTCTCCCGAGTAGCTAGGACTACAGGTGCCCACCACCACGCATGGCTAATTTTTTTTGTATTTTTAGTAGAGACAGGGTTTTGCCATGTTGGCCAGACTAGTCTCCAACTCCTGGCCTCAAGTGATCCATCTGCCTCGACCTCCCAAAGTGCTGGGATTGCAAGTGGTACACCTACAGTACCTCTAAAGTAAAAAAGAACACTGGGACAACACTATTCTCTACGTTCCCAACAAATGTCTAAGTAAGTCTGTCCATGAATTTTGCCACTGTTGTCTGAAGGCACACTCCTATTCCGAGCTTCGCCTTAGTATTTTTGCTCCACATGTCCCAATACTATGTTACTTCTATCTAAATTGAATCTTACCTTCTCCCTAGAATTTCTTTTGTCTTTCCCTATGGCAACAGATCATTTTGCCTATCTTCCTGCATAAAGACATTATGTAACATGAAGTAAGGTAATTTGTATACTTCTTGAAAATTACAAAACTTGGCTGGGCGCGGTGGCTGACGCCTGTAATCCAATCACTTTGGAGGCCAAGGCAGGTGGATCACCTAAGGTCGGGAGTTCAAGACCAGCCTGACTAACATGGTGAAACCCCATCTTTTAAAAAAAAAGAAAGAAAGAAAATTAAATTACAAAACTTAGTTCAATCTTCATCTGCTTGGCAGTTTTTAAATTGCTGTGAGAAAATTAGTTAAGGCAGTGTACTTGACTGAAAGTACTATCTAGAGTTAGCTTAGTTAAAAAAACTGAATTCAGAAAAATCTTAAAGCCTGAAACCCTCAGCAGAAATTCATTCATGCAACCTTTTTAAAAAAATAATTATTGAGTATTTAAAATATGTCAAGCACCATTATAAGCAGCAGATGTATTAAAAAGACTGATAAAAAATATTTTATGTAGTAGTTTTCCAACTTGCTTTTGTAAACATCAAAAGTATTCCATTTTCTGCTATTTGATAATACTATTAACAAATATGAAACTTGCTTTTCTCTAATCTCCGTACTATTTCTATATCATCTCTTAGTATCAGGTATTTCCTTACAACTGTGGGATTAATTTCTATCACAATTTGAAGAAAAAGAAGTTGTACTATAACAGGACTCTACTAAAATTTATTTATGCCTAGTGTTAGAGAATTAAAACTATGAAATGAGATAATGGGTACAGAACACACTGGTCTCACCAGGTAAAGGGTTTAAGAAAGATGCTCTTAGAGTATTTCATTTGTACTGCGTACACAAAAGCTTAACTGTCCCATGATCACCTTGCTGGCTTTCCCCAACAGAATGAGATCTCCTAAAGGAAAGCAAGATCACCTTTTTACCTCTTGTACATGTCATGGGCACTCAATAACGTTTTATATAATTTATTACATAAATGAATGAAAAAAGTAAAGTTAGATAAGAAACAAAACAAACGGATTCTCTGGCTTAGGATCACACTTCTTAGGGACCAATATTACACGTCTTATTCAAGGCAGTGTCTTCTCGTCCCACTGTACTATGCCTAGGGAGACAGCCTGCAAGTGTATGATCAAATCAGATCCTGAAAATAATAGCTAGGGCCATAATGGACCACCTCAGCCATAAATGACCACAGAAACACTAAGTCTCTAAATTGTTTATGAAAGTACCAGATGGTCTATTAAATGAATGTCACTTAATACCCACAATATTGCTTACAAACTGTATCTGTCAGAATCACATGGATGAAGCTTTTCTCAAAAACTGGCAATATTTTATATGTATGAAAATATTTAATAATTTTATCATCTTAAACTTTCTACTTTATTTGTGGTGGTATTTATATTTATTATAGAAGTAAAAAATATGTTTTAAAATGTCAGATTCAGAGATGAAAAGAAAACCTGTTCTTGGGAGCTATTCACTCTTAATGATTTGGTTTCTCTATTTTTATAGCTCTCTGTTTGCATATAATTTTTTTTCTTTTTTATAAGAATGCCAAACACATAATCATCTGCCTTTTAATTCTCCTTTAAAATATATGCTAGAGATATCATAAGTCAATACTTAGAGATTTAACTCGTATTACTTATTAGTTGCTTAACATTTGCGTATCAAAATTTATTCAACTGTCCCCTATTCCTGGTCATTCAGGATGTTTCCAGTATTTTGCTGTTGTAAACAATGTCACAATAAACATCTACGCACTAAAGTTCTACCTGCAGGAAAGATTATGAAATACTGATGAGTCAAGGAGTAGATGTGCCTTCAGCAATGTCCTTTCTCCAAAGACACACTCTCAAAAGCAGCGCAGGAGAGTACTGTTTCCCCGTGTTCTTGCCAGTGCTGGATGTTGTAATAAATGCTTTTAGAAGATTGTAACAGGAAAAGTAGTTTCTAACTTAAAAAAAAATTATTCCTAGTTTTTAAAAATCCTTTAAATCTCCTTTTCAATTTGCCCACGGTCAAAAATTTATCTCCAATTAGCCAGTGGCCTGTGCTATAGAAATGCATTTGTCAGTTCCAAACAACCAACTTATAATACATGTTCTCTTAAAAATGCTGTTTAAGTGAAGGGTAGATCATCCAGGCTAATGTACATCTACATTTTTAATCTAAAAAATGGTAAAACAGCAACAATATTATCAATGTAAAATATATATTGACATTTTGTAGCCAATCTAAAATAAAAATTGAATATAGAATGTTGGAGCTATGAAAAGTATATTTAATAATATAAACAGTAGGCATGTTTATATTAGAAACACAGTTTCCAAATCACATCCTTCGCAACAAGGTATTTGCCTGCTGTTAGCGGACAGCCAGAAGAAACAGAACTGAGCAGGGGAGGAAGAGTTGGGGGAGTGTAAAATGTAGGTGTGAAGACCCAAACGATGAGAAACGGAGTTGGGCTACCACTCATCTAAAAGCTTCTATCTCCCAAACTCTCAGAAACAGCATGAGATACGTTCCGCTTCCCTTTTTCACTACCCCTTTCCTTCTTTGCACCATCCTTCACACCCAAACACATATGCAGAGACCTACCATATGCCCATTTGGGGTGAGAGCAAATCAAACCTTTCATACCTTCCACTGATGCATCTACTCTCTAGCTGTGTTAGAACTGATGCACGTAGCATCACGTTCTCCTGATCCAGAGCAGGAATGAACAGAAGGGAAGAGAAGGATCCAGATCCAGCAGATTCTCAAAATGCAGGCTTTGGGGAAGGGAGATGGCTGGGGTTGTTAGTGGTGTAGATCAGTCTGCCCGGAGCCTGGACCTTATGGTTAAGTAGGAAATGGTCAGGTAACACACTAATTCAAGCACTGCAGCCAAATTTTCACTCAACTCTTCTTTTTTTTCCCCAAGATCCGGGCATGGGGTCTGGCCTCAGGGGCAGCAGGTCATGCAACAGTGGTGACAACAAGACTTCTTCCTTCTCCATCTTCTCAATGTCCCGGGGGGCAGGGACGCCTGCAGGGCCATATGCCGTAGGGCCGCTGTGGAGATGTGGCCCGACTCCCAACCAGACCCCATTCAACCCTTCAAGGTGGGAAATATTTTTTAGTTCCATGTTGTAATCCCAATTTATATTAGTCTGAATCTATTTCTTAAAGCCCCAGAACACTGATAGCCTGCGTGCAATTTACCATCACCATCATAATGCAAGGCCCTAAAATACAGAAACATCAAAAGTAACACTGACACCTCAGCAGTCCTCTTACTGAATGTGAAGAATAACACTGACATCACTACTCCTGTCTTCGCTATTGTTTCACTTTTTCCACTCACTTCTAGATTCTTGCCCTTACTTCTCATTGACTTGCATATAGACAGTGAACACACCCCTTCTATACACCAGTGAGAAACAAAGGAGACTCGGCAAAGTGAAGAACTAACAATCAGGAGACCTCAGTTTAGAGCTTGCTTTTTCCTTTACTGACCCTTCGTTTCTGGACTTTCGTTTTCTCAACGATAAAATGAAATGACTGAGAATCAACACACTCGATGCTGACATCTTTTCCCTACAGGCAATGGTAATTCTGGAAGGCTGGGCAGGTAGGAGAGCAGAATCAGCGTTAAAAACCACCACCCAAGGGTAGTTCTATAGTCCTGTGCCCTATAGTATCCTATAGTTCTGTTAGTGGGGAGGAGGGGGAGGATAGAATAAGAGAAAGGAAAACAAATCGAAACAGCTTCACTAATCCCCCAGAATGAAGCCACTTCAAAGCTGAAGACCACAATCCCTAGTCTTGAGGCTGTAGCTCCCCCAAGACTCAGAGCACTGGTTTAAAAATCTTGGAGAAAGAAATGGCCAACCAGAAACAGTTTGTTCAAGTTCACTGCTAAAGTGGAACTAAAAGTGCTAGGAAAAAATCTTCCATTAACTGGAGATGGAAAAAGGAGCCTTGGAGGGTACAACATTTAGGCCTTTCCTGAAAACTGCATGTATATGGTGATCATTTAGCCAAACACAAAAGAAACACTGACCTAGGCATGCAAGAACAACACACAGTGATAAAATATGTAACAACTTTGAAATTCCCCAAAAGAGGCCATTTGCACACACTCAAAGTTTACATATCATTAATGCATGTAAGGAGAGTTAAAAAACTTTTACAGTGTGAGTTTCCTCCAAAGTTTGACTTCAATGTTACAGTTATATCAATGCCCCATAGTCCTTGATTGAATACCATTAATAAATAACACAGTCTTGAAGCCTAGTACAAGCAATGTAATACAAATGCAAAAAATGACCGCAAACCGTATCAAAATGCTGGAAGGCATTTTAAAAGGGTTTTTAAATTGAATCAATAATAGTTTCTACAAAAAATTAAAACCATTAATACGGTGAAAATGGTGTTCATTTCCAAAATAAAAAATGAGATGTATGCCATAAACAATAAATAAAAAGTATGTTAGAAAATGATGTCGAGAGTAACCAAACAGATTATATCAGTATAAAGTGATACATTCATAACTCAACAAAAAAATATAAAAGACAACTATTTTTTTTTTTAGGTTTAGCACCCCATGGACCTAACATAGTTGCTGGCACATAAGAACACTCAAGAAATAAATAAATAATGAAGTAATTAATTAAGGAGATATAACAGGATGATAAAGAACCCTGGCAATCGTTCATTTTCATCTATAAGCCATCCAAGACTAGCTAGTTAGCATGAGACAGAAATGAAAATCGGATCTCCTGAGAATTAGTAATTGCTTCCTTTATTGTTGCATTTCTAGAATTCAGAGTGATTAGAATTTCTTAATTGGATACATAAGAATCTATTCAATCATGAATTGTGCACTATCTTATAAATATTTAACTGCTAATTGGCTTATATAATCCATATGACTTCTTTCTTATCCTGAAAAACTGTGTTTCTGAAGCTTGGAACTAGATGTAAAAATACCAGTGTAATGCTATTAACCAAAAACTATCAGGATACAAAATTGCTTAAATGTTTTCTAAGATTATTTACCGCACATAGTAGAATGCATGTATTGTCATTCAAATGGTTTGAAATAATATTTTGTGGCATTAGAAAATGCTGTGATATATTAAGTGAACCAGCAGGGTATAGAACTATACATACACAGTGGTCCCAATTTTTAAATGTCATATATTATGGAGAAAAAATAAGTGGAAAAAAACAAACGTCATAAAATTAATATATATAGATAACAGAACTACAGAGTTTTACTCATTTCGTCTACTTTTTTCCACTTCTTTATTTTCCAAAACTGTTCACAAGTATGTGACAGAAGCTTTCTTTCCACGTTTCCCCCAAGTACTGACACGGCTCCTCCTTTGTCACTGAGTACTACAGAAATTACAACATCTTTAGTCAATGGGATAGTTTTTCTGTCTAAATGTATAACCCTCTAATTTTAAGAGCTGCTTCAATTAACAAAAACAAGAGATAATAATGGGGTTTTTCCCTCAAGAAACTAAATCCTCTACAGTCAGAAATAGAACTTTTCACCGAATTTATGGACAGGATAGCCCAAAACCACATTAAACAAAAGGTAAGCCTTATTTCTTCCTAAATATGGGCTGTAATTCCAGAACAATAGCAATATTCAATTGCTATTTACTTAAACAGAGACTATTTACCTCTCACCACATATATTACCTATGGTCCATATTATTAATAACTTTGACTGCATATAAGGATGGGCCACAATTAGCTACAGTAGAGTGTTCTCTAGACTGGCTATCAGAAGACCAGAATTCTAGTCCCAGTCCACCACCTATCAATGCAACTACAGAAGCCTGATTTCCTTGCCTATAAAATCAGGGCACTGGCACACTTATGTTGCTTGTCTCAGAGAACTGTTATAAGAATCAAATTGTATCATATATGTAAAAAAAAAAAAAGTATAAAGTGCTAAAATTATGATCATCAATGTAATTGAGAGTTTCCTGCACCATATTAAGAGTGTCACATCCGGCCAGGTGCGGTGGCCCATGCCTGTAATCCCAGCACTTTGGGAGGCCAAGGCACGCAGATCACGAGGTCAAGAGATCAAGACCATCCTGGCCAACATGGTGGAACCCCGTCTCTACTAAAAATACAAAAATTAGCTGGACATAGTCATCTGTGCCTGTATTCCCAGCTGCTCAAGAGACTGAGGCAGGGGAATCACTTGAACCTGGGAGGTGGAAGTTGCAGTGACCTAAGATTGTGCTACTGCACTCCAGCCTGGCAACAAAGCAAGACTCCGTCTAAAAAAGCATGTCACATCCAATCTTTACATTTGCCGAGCCATACCCAAAACTTATTTCTCACTACCAAACCCTCAGGTTCTGTAGTATCTGTAAGATACAGCAGGGTTCTTTAAAATGGAGAATAAAATCTTCAACTCAACACTGATTACCTATAAGCAAAATCTGTCTTGTTTATATTAAAGTACTAATTAAATTATTGTGATAATACTTTTCCTACAATACAAAAGGTGAAATACAAGGTCAGATTGTCTAAATGACATGGTGGCCCCAAGAGAAAGCTCTGTCTACAGTATCCACCCACACATAGTACAAAGCCTCTCCCCTCCCCAAGCTCCCACTTTAATTCTGCCTTCCTTCAAATGCCAATCCTGCTTGTGAAAACCCTGGATGATCGGATCACTCCTCTTTTGTAGCACTCACATATAATGAGTGGAGCTGGTCCACTTTCTTCACCAAATTGTGCTCTCTGAGAAGCTACGAACCTGTGTTCCTCTTCCTCCTGTACGCCCCGATTCCTTAGCATATTTTAACATATAGGATCAATAAGTATTTGGAATTAAACCACGTTCCAAACTTGTGAAGATCTGCTTCTCCCGGTCCGAAACACTTCATCTCTTCCCAGCATTTCTAGGGAAAGACCGAGTACAAAATGTGATAGGGATGAGGGAGTAGAGAATATATTAGATGGTAATCTGTTCACTTGATGCATATGACCAATTAATTTCTGACTAGAAATATAAGAAAGGTTGAGAACAACACTGCTTGAATGCTTTCAAAAAATGCTAATTATGAAAGTTTTTCATTCCATTTACAGTATTTTACTTCTACTGAAGCACAAATCTAAATTTATATAGTTTTTTAAAAGGGATAGATATTATATTTCTTTTTCCACAAGAAAACTAAAGCATACTTGCATCTTGCTTTCTGTGGTTTAGAATCCTTCAATCCTGCTTCAGACCTTCCAAAAAGGTTCAAAGAAAAAGTAAAGACTATACATTGGCTGAGGCAGGCAAATCACGAGGTCATGTGCTCAAGACCAGCCTGGCCAAGATGGTGAAACCCCACCTCTACTAAAAAAAAAAAACAAAAAAAATAGCCGGCCATGGTTGTGTGCACCTGTAATCCCAGCTACTCAGGAGGCTGAGGCAGAAGAACAGTCTAAATCCAGGAGGTAGAGGTTGTAGTGAGCCAAGATCACAGCACTGCACCCCAGCCTGGGTGACAGAGCATGACTCCATCTTAAAAAAAAAAAAAAAGACTATACATTATCTATAGTAACTAAATTGTTATAGCTTCTGAGACTGCTTGAAGGACACTGATACAGTTTGGCCAAATCTCATCTTGAATTTCCATGTGCTGTAGGGGGAACCCCGTGGGAGGTAATTGAATCACGGGGTCAAGTCTTTCCCATGCTGTTCTCATGATAGTAAGTAAGTCTCACAAGATCTGATGGTTTTAAAAAGAGGAGTTCCCCTGCACAAGCTCTCTCTCTTTCTCTGTTGCCATCATGTAAGATGTGACTTGCTCCTCCTGGCCTTCCACCATGATTGTGAGGCTTCCCCAGCCACGTGGAACTGTGAGTCCAATTAAACCTCTTTATTTTGTAAATTGCCCGGTCTCAAGTATGTCTTTATTAGCAGTGTGAAAATGGACTAATACAGACATTTTCAACTAATACTGCAAAAAAACTGCCTCTATAGCATAAAATATTGCTTCAGGAGGTATAAAATTCTTATTATACGAAAAATCAAACTCTTAATTTGAATCACTCTGCTTTTTATCTACTATTTTCAACATTCTTTTCTTTTTTTTTTTTTTTTTTTTGTAGTCAGAGTTTTACTCTTACTGTCTAGGCTGGAGCACAATGGCACAATCTCAGCTCAATGCAACCTCTGCCTCCCAGGTTCAAGTGAATCTCCTGCCTCAGCCTTCCGAGCAGCAGGGATTACAGGCACCCATTACCACATCCAGCTAATCTTTGTTTCCGTTTTTGTTTAGTTTTGTTTTTTGAGACAGAGTTTCGCTCTCGTTGCTCAAGCTGGAGTACAATGACACAATCTATGCTTACTGCAACCTCCAGCTCCCAGGTTCAAGCAATTCTCCTGCGTCAGCCTCCCAAAGTGCTAGAATTATAGGTGTGAGCCACCGTGCCCAGCCCAATTTTTGTATTTTTAGTAGAGATGGGGTTTCACCATGTTGGCCAAGCTGATCTCGAACTCCTGATCTCATGTGATCAACCTACCTTGTCCTCCCTAAGTGTTGGGATTACAGGCGTGAGCCACCATGTCTGGCCTTATTTTCAACAATCCCTAGTTTCTGTTACACAAGTAAGGTTATCACAAGACCACAAGATAAACAACCAAGTACTCCTTTAATCACTCTTTTTTCTAGCAAAAGCAGTCAATGGTGTTCCAAAATTCTAAACACTTAGGAACTGTAACTTTTCTAAAATACACTAACAGAAAAAAAAAAACCAAATGATCATGATCTAACTCAACTCATATTTTTAAAATCACATATAATCATTTACATGAAAACACTACCTTACCTCTAAGAGGAAACAGTGTGAAAATGTGTGATTGTGGATACTGTATACACACAGCACTACATCCAGGCCTTAATCAAATTACCATAACAAAACTTTCTTAAAAATGAACACAAACTAACTTTCTACCCAACTCCACTTCTGATTACATTTCTAAAGAAGTAATTCAATATCCTAAGAGTTTCTAACTTTCACATGTTTTACAGGACACGGACTACCAATTTCAGTCTACCCTTAAAATAGAACAGTTCAACTAATTTTAGACTCAAGTATTATTAAGCATCCTAGCTGCCAACCAACTGGATACCTGAATTGCCGCTGCAGCAGCATAATAGATACACCAAAGCAAACTGTCAGATTGCTGAACTCAGAGTCACCACATACAACTCTATAAAGCAAGTACAATAAATAGCGTACTTAGCTAAAACAAAGTAGTACTTACAAATGCTATGAACATATGAAAGAAAATAATCAGGTCCTTATTTATTTAAACAATGCCTATAATATGCAGTGGGGCTCAAAGACGTCCAAAGGAGGTCATGGTATAAAAAGGTTACTGATCATTTGCAAAACGTATCTGACAAAGTACTAGTATCCAAAATATAACAAAAAAACTCCAAAAACTCAACAATAAAACACACACACACACAATTTAAAAGTAGGCAAAAGGGCAAAAGGGCCAGACATGATGGCTCACTCCTGTAAATCTCAGCACTTGAGAAAGCCAAGGCAGGCGGATCACTACAGCCCAGTAATTCATGACCAGCCTGGGCAATATACCAAGACTGTGTCTTTATATAACATAAAAATATTACCCCAACATGGTGGTACATGCCTGTACCCCCAGATACTTGGGAGGATGAGGCAGGAGGATCTGCTGAGACAGGGGTTCATGCTTACAGTGAGTTACGATTTTATTACTGCATCCAGTCTGGGCAACAAAGTAAAACCCTGTCTCAAAACAAAAAAAATTTTAGAAGTGGGCAAAAGATCTAAACAGACGTTTCACCAAAGGAAATACACAGATGAGAAGCATATAAAAAGATACTCACCATCAAATGTCATTTAGGGAATTGCAAATTAAAACAATAATGAAATACCACCACGCAACTACCTGAATGGCTAAAATACAAAACAGTGACAATATCAAATGCTGACAGGATGTGGAGCAACAGGAACTCTCACTCATTGTTGGTGGAAGTAAAAAACAGTACACCCACTTTGGAAGAAAAGTTAGCAGTTTCTCACAAAGCTAAACATACCATATGATCCAGCAATCATACTCCTTTACACACATGACTTGAAAACATGTCCATACAAAAATGTGCACCCAGCTGTTTAGAGCAGTAGTATTCATAACTGTCAACACTTAGGAGTAACCAAGATGTCCTTCAGCAGGTGAATGGATAAGTAAACTTTGGTTCTTCCAGACAATGAACTAATACTTAGCAATCAAAAAAGATGAGCTATCAAGCCATGAAGACGTGGAAGAACCTTAAATGCATAGTGCTGAATGAAAGAAGCTAGTGAGAAAAGTCTATATACTGCAGGATTCCAACTATATGACACTCTATAAAAACATAAAATATAGAGAGAGCAAAAAGATCAGTGGTTGTCAGGAGCTCTGGAGCTGCATAGGAACAAATAGGTCAAACACAGAGGATTTGGGAGCAGTAAAACTCTTCCGTATGATACTATAACAATAGACACATGATATTATACATTTGTCAAAACCCACAGAACTGTACAACAAAGGAAACCCCAATGTAAACTATTAATCTTGTAATCAACTATGTAACTGATGAATCAATATACCAATACATCAATTACAACAAATGTACCACATCAAGTGTAAATAGGAGGTCCATTTACCAGATGTAAATGGGAAAAACTATGGGAGAAGAAGAAGGAGTATATGGGAACTATGTTGTGCTGCTCAATTTTACTGTAAACCTATAACTACTCTTAAAAAATAATGTGTGCATTTTTTAAAAAGCCTACTGGTGGAGGAAGAGCCACAGTACTTGACTTCTTAGGTCCACCTAATGCATTGACTACCTACATAATCTCTACTGCTCAGAATATTCCATATGCCCTATTTTATCCCACCTTTATTAACCCAGTGTCTACCTCACTACAAGTAGTAGTATTTCACGCCAAAACAAATCATTACACTGGCATGGCCAGCATGGAGAACCATAACACTGAATACAGGGGCACATTTTTAATTCACTAGAACAATAAAACGTTTGTATAATATCTTTAATACCAGGATTCACTGGGAAATATTTTCACCCACCAGAGTAAAATCAAGACTTTGTCAACTCTCTTTGACAATTCTTTCCAGGAAACATTTCAGGCATGTATGAAAGAGGCCATATTCATCGGTGACATTTACAAAAACAGTTCTTTTCAAAATCTTCTCAACCCAAATACACAATGGAAATGCTCATACTAAAATTTTATTTTCTTTTTATAACTATCTAGTCATTAGAATTTATAATACAACTAAGACACAACAGTTTGACTTCCAAAATCTATTCATACTTGAACAATAGTATCTATAAATCTATAAACTATTAACTTTAATTTCATGCATTCATTTAATGTATCTCACAAAGTTGTAGTAGTAATCAAAATCAGAATCTTAATAAATATATTTTTAGTAACTATTTCTATGACATCTCCCAGTCAATATAATGACACTCAAAACATACAGTTTAGGACAAATATACATTTATGTTCAAATGCCATTTCTACCACTTATAGCTATGTGATTCTTTAAACTTACATATATATACATATGTATATTTCACATACAATACCCAGAACCATGCCAGGCATATGCGTAGATCGACATATAAATGGTAGTTACTGTTTTGCAATTTGAAATTAAATTGTAAGGCTTAATGCTCAAATTGCAGGATAGCTGAGAACTTAAATGAACATAAAACCACTGAAATTTTTATACACCAAACCAAACTAACTCTACATATTTGCTGAACTTTATGCAGAAAATAAACAATGACTAATTAAGATGATTTCTAAAATAAAAACAAATTTTAAAAAACTATTGAAATATGGTTAGGCACAGTGGCTCACACCTGTAACCCCAGCACTTTGAGAGGCCGAGGCAGGTGAATCACCTGAGGTCAGGAATTCAAGACCAGACTGACCAACAAGGTGAGACCCCCATCTCTACTAAAAATACAAAAATTAGCTGGGTGTGGCGGCAGGCGCCTGTAGTCCCAGCTACTCAGGAGGCTGAGACAGAAGAATTGCTTGAATCCAGGAGGTGTAGGTTGCAGGGAGCCAAGATTGTACCACTGTACTCCAGCCTGGGTGATGGAATGAGACTCTGTCTCAAAAAAAAAAAAAAAAAAAAAAAAAAAAAAGGCAAGTTTATCATCATGTATATTTATCTTTTAAAAGGATATAAATTCAATCATTTTATTTGCTTAGGGAAAACAGGTCCACTGCTTTAAGATGCTACTAATCATGCTCAGAGGATTCACAACAAGCAGACTGATAAGGTGTTACTTAGAGAGCTCTACATTAAAGAGAGCATTCCAGTTTTCTAGGGCATACTATTTGCTGTATTTCCAAGGTCACGCAAAATAGCTTTCATTCCTTTTAACTCCCAAGAACAATTTAATAGTGATTAATAATAAAATGTTTTAAAAACACCTTTTCTAATAAATACATGCGATAGATTTTTTTTAACTTACAAAGGAAACACCTCAAGCTTTTTGGACGTAACCTCAACAACAAAAGTTGCTGCACCCACCTCCTGTCCCCATATGCAGAACCAACTGCAGCCATCCTGACAATTCCTAAAATTCTCTAGACTCAACCTTCCATTCCAACCACTATAATTTTACAGTACCCATTTAACCTGTCTCCCTGCCTGAGTATTCCCTTCTAACTCAGTCTTCCAAACCACTGCCAGAATGCTCTCTCTAAAATATATCTAACTTCCTGCTAGGGATCATAAAGGGTCACTCTTACTGCCTAAAGAATAATGCCCAAACTCAGTCCTGGGTATGGCACTCAAGACTGTGTTCAATTTGGTACAGCATAACTCTCCATCATTCATCCATCTTCCTACAAATTCTATCCAATCCTTTCCCTGAAACCTACAGTGCATTTCAGCCAACAATCAAAATGATTTTGGTGATTATGTCAATGAAATGGAAAAGTCATGTTAGTGTCTACTCTTGGAGTTTTCCTCCCTGGTACTTTTCACCTTCTCACAGGGTGAAATTCCATTTGACCCTAAATACGAAGCTTTCCCCAACACTCAAACTAAGCAGAATTATTTGCTTCCTCTTTTGGGAGAGATGAGGTAGGTCAGAAAACAAAAGCTAACAAAATTGCATTAAAGGACAAGCAAAGGAAAAAAAAAAAAGAAGAAAAAGGGTCATATCTGATCACTTACAGAAACAATGGCATACGGCAGCAAAAAATTGCCTGAAATTCCTCCTTGGAAGTAAGTAGAATGTAATCCCTAACATATTAAGAGCTAAGAAATGGACAAGGAAGTCTTTCCTGTTTTTGTCTTCAAAGCCATTATAGAGAGAAGACTTCCATGAAACAGAAGCATCTGTGTTTAATTAATATGAAATAACAAACATTCTAAACTACAAATCATCTTCTCTTCCCAATTAGTGTACCAGGTCACATGATTTGGGTACATTCTTGTGTACTTTTACACTCAGTTGTGGAACTAAAACAGAAATGAACATGACGGCCTAGATATTTCATCTTATTGTCACTTCTACAGCTTCAGATATTTTCATAATCTCCAATTGCATGAAGATGATTTGGTCAAATATTCTAGCTCCCCACAAAGCCAGGATCCTGAAACACATATGACCCAAAGGCAGAAATACAAGCAATTCTTTGTCAGACTACAAGATAGAAGTACGAAAATAAATTGTTCTCACCACCTGTACTTACACTGATTACCTAAAACTGTTACTGAGCCAGAAATTAAGCATCTCCAAATTGTTCAAATACAACAGAAAAAAAAATTAAAAGTTTTAAAAAGCATAAGCCTTCTTTTTAAAGACTCTGGCTAAATAAATGTTGAGATAACTCTCTAAGTCAGAACAAAATAAACTGAAAAATCAGTAGAAGTTTAAAATTAAATTCACTAACAATATCTTATAATTTCCCATATTCCTGAACTGATATATGCTTCTTATTGTGTGAGGCAATAAACACAATTTAATCCTAATTATTTGGTGAAAATTACTTTTCAAACCCACGTTGTAACATAAAACATTCAACTGCATCGTTTTGAAAATACTCAGAAACCTCCTGGAGCTCTCAGATAGTCTTCAAACTTCAGTGCAGCCAAATATATTGTGTGATGATTGTTAATATGTATCCAAATTTTACATTTCCAATTTTAACTTGGACTCTTTGCCCTCCATGTGCCAGACGCTGCTGGTTGCAAAACCAGCTGCAAGTCCTTCCGTATTCTTTACAAACAAAACTTCAATTTTGTTCAGGGAACTAAAAAAAGCCAGCTTAAAAATTTATATTTCCTAGGCTACCTGTAGATAGAGATGGCCCCTGGAACAGCTGTCCCCTGGAATGGAGACACAAGGGCTGGAGGAGGAGCAGTCATCTTGTGATCACAAAATGACCACAAGATACCCTATAAATAGCTGCACAGAAATAGAGGAATCTGAGTGTCTATTGGCAAATGGAGGTACCCTACAACCTAGTTCTGCCTACTCAGTAACTCTCAGTACCTGAGAAAAAGAAAACATCTATTTGGCTAAGCATGATCACTTGTTTTCTATTACAAACAGTCACGCATAATCTTAACTAACACTCAGCAAATTCAGCCTGTTTCACTTTGAAAAGAAAACAAAAATCCCAGACTTAACACTATTATGACTAGCTATAATATAACATTATCATGATGCAGCACAGCTAAAGTTCATATATTATATAACTGTTAACCTATGAATACAGCATGAGCAGAAAAATGTGAAATCAAGTTTTTGCAGAATCCTAGAAGCCAAATTGAAAACCACTGAGCTAGACCATTACATGCTGCAGAGAAATTCCCTGAAACCTGCATACTCCAATTTTCAACTCAACTGAGTATCAGAGCTGATTTACAGAGTAAAATGACAGAATTTTTACTAATCATCTATCAATAAAGGCAATAAACCCGAACTGAAAATGAAAATTATGGTAGTCTTAGTTCCTTTTGTCACCATGCACATAAGCAGATTTTATAGCCCTAGTGAGAGAAGAAGCTAAAGCAATTTAAAAAAAAATAAATAAATAAATAAACCAGAGAAAACTTTGCCTTTGCCTAAACAGCGTGATATTATAGATAAGTAACCAAAACACCCATTCAGCTTTCATAAAGAAAATGATAAATGGAAAAATGGAACACTTTCATTGCCATCAGATCAATAGAAAAATAACCATTTTGGTGGACCAAAATAATGTAACATTTTAAAACTACATCTATGAGGTATAGAATAAAATGTATTGAGTTCACATTATCTCATTTTCTCACTTAACATCACGCTACAAAGTATCAATGTGTTGGGAAAACAAAATCTTCCAATGATACATTAACAGCAGAATTTCATAAGATGAGAGCTAATTAATCATTTATGATAACAGCATATGGGTTAGTCTCCTTACACTTAAGAAGAAAAATAAGATACTACTGTATCTTTTAAGCTAACCTACTAAGAATGTTTTGTATTACACAGTGGATAATTTACCAGAGATACAAAAGAGAGCCACTCTGACATAGACAATTTCTAGCATAAACAATAATAAAGAATTATGTTTTATTCAAAAATAAATGCCTTTATTCAGCTGAAGTTTGGTATCGGCTGCAGAAATACGATGTGTTTTTTTCTTTAATCAGATGGTCCTGAATATTCTATGAATAAATTCTACAAGTGACAGGACTAGAATATGAATCAGAACACTGCACCCTTCTTTGTGGCAAATAGCTCTTTCTGTGTTATTCTAATTCAGCAAACAGTTGCCTATTTTTGCCCAGAAGTAAAGGACCAAAGCAAGACACAAGAATAGACTGACTACGCCATAAATAATTAGCGCTCACTCTCCACTATTCTTGTTTTTCTACAGGGAGTCTGATTTGAAGTCCTCCTAAGGCAGTCTGAAGACTAGGCCTAACAAAACTTTTGACTTCTAAACCTAATGCTCATAATTCCTAACATTATAGATTATGATAATTCTGCATTTCTGACAACAGGCAGATTTTGAATTGGTTCCAGCTGACTCCAGCACTTACACTTCTCAACAGCTGAGGCATATGATAACTTGGCAACCTGATAATATTCTAGATGAATGCAAATTCATTCTGTAACCAAGGAACTCGGTCAGAAATAAAAATCAAAATAACCTCTCTTAAGTTTAAATGAGAACATAAAATGTTTTGAACAATGCATGATTTCAGAAAGTGAGCAACTGTACTCTGAACGTTTAGTGAACTGACACTCCCTATTCAAGCCTACAATTCTTTTCTGATTAGGTCAGTCCCCACAGCAAGTCATCAGGATAATAAGCACTGTAGTGAAGTCATCGTATTGGATACTGATGGGAAATCATAACTGGCTTCAAAACACATCAGAAGACAATGAGTTTTCCAGGTCTCCAGTTTTTCATGGAATACACTGCCCAATACTTCTACTTTCCTTTCCACAACTAAATGAAACATAAAACAACTATAAAGCCAAGTACAAATTGATGAACTAAGCATTTTAAAACCACAAGTAAAATGAGGAAAATTCCCATCACTTTTTCAGTGACATCTGAACAACATGTTTGAAGATGTATATGTTTAAGGGCAATACTGATTGTTGTATACTGGCCTTCACATCTTTAATTCTCTTTTATTTCCAAAGACAAAGACAAGCTCTTAAACAATACGTTTCTTTAAGACAAGTAAAATCAGCACTTACATGTTCAGTCACCTGAAATCACCCACATGTCACTTAGGTAAAACATCATGTGACAAAAATTCATTCAGCTATAATTTTTTCAAAAGTATAAAACGTACATACTTTAGAACTTTCCGATTTTTTTTTGTTTCTGACTTTATAGAGCACAGATGTATTTCCTCAATAAGGTTTGTTAGTTTATATTACAATGTTTCTCCTTTTTAAAATTCTGAAGACAACTAATTACAAACCTTATTTTAAAATGGAGAGATGGAAGTAAACATGAGTCTATTACCCACACACACACAAATGCCACAAATGTGCTTTGGCCTAAAATATCACTGCACTCACTCAGTGGCAGTATTATACACAATAAGAGTCTTAGCACAAAGGAATTCCCATTGTACTGTTTACAAAATTCTACATAGATTACAAGAATTTCAGTTATAAAACATATTCTACAAAGAAAGAAAACAATTGTGAATGGATTTGAGCTTTCTGGGGATTTGGAATTTTATTGCTTAGTTCAGTATTTTATATTTCTACTTTTCATTAATAGAAAACTACATGCATTGTTCACCATATAATACCACTGAATGTACAGACATTGAGTTACTAAACTCAAAGCAATATTGAAAGGATACAAAACCATTTGAATCCAACCTATGAAATGAGCCACTATTCACCATAAATATGTTAAACCTCTGTAAGCTGCCCTTGAGTGCGGAGTGTTCCAGGAGCCACAATAAGGAGATGATATATACACATTTAAAAATACATTTCCAGAGACAAAAAGACTCTTGTAAAATTGACAGCTGCAAGTTCTATTTAGTCATTATATTTAATTATAAAGTCAAAGTAAACATTATACTAAAACATAAATACCAGGTTGGCATAGAATTTCCTGAACATAAAGGATGGGCAGTAAAAAAAAATCTCAAAGTATATTCTTTACATTTAAATTTACAAAGAATTCACTAACTAAAGTCTTTTATCTATCATACTATAAAATAATTTTTACAATACATCAGAATAAGTATATAGACACAAACTTTTTCGAATAAGATCATTTTAAGAAAAATTATCTAGTGATGCTTAATCTTTTTTACAGAGCTAACCAATGCCCTAGGCAAGCAGGAGCAGCAATGCCTTAGTAATCCCATAAAGAATTAATCGGCATCCACCCTCCCAGGAAGAATTATGATTATGCGTACTGCTTAAGAGCTTTTACAAGAGAGAGAAAATGCAATGTGCTTCTTGGAAACCAAACCCCCTTCCCCTCTCTCTACTGCTCATCTAAGGGCGTCTCCAGACTGCCGCCCACCCCACCATCCACCCTGGCTAGCGGTACTAAATCCCATGCAGAAAGACCTGGTCCATTCCCAAGACTGGTCCAGACACCTGTTTACTCATGCCCAAGCAGTGGTGGCTCTGGTTAAAGAAAAGTAGCGGTTGCCTCTCTGATCCGCGCCAAGCTCCCCAGCCCCAGGGCAGGGACCGCATACCTTTGTACCTCTCCAGGACATCCTCGTAGGCCTGGAGGTACTCCTGCTCCTCCACGTACAGGTAAGCAGCAGGGGAGAGGTAACCGGCCATGCCGAAGTTTATCTAAGCGATGACTGGCCAATTCCCCCGTCCCCCTCGAAACCGCCGGACAGTATCCTAGTCAGCAAGACGCAGCCTTGGGAACAGGAAAAGAGGAAGGAGCAGCAGGCTGGGGAAGACCGCGGAAGCCGAAGACGCAGAGCGGGGGCGCAAGGGGCGGCGGGCGCCGGGGCCGGCAGAGGAAACGCCCAGGCCTCCCGGCGGGCCGAGGGTGGGCCGCCCGGCTCCGGGAGCCCGAGTCCCTCTCGGGTTTCAGCAGCGGCAAATCTCGGCGAGCGCAGGGGCGGCGACGGGCAGCGCCACGCCAAGCGGAGGAACCGGGAGTGCGGCAAGGGCGGGCGGGGGCCGGCGGGCGCCCGGACCCTCTGCGGCCGCGGTGGCCGCTCTCCGGGCCCTGCACGGGGCGTCTGCTCCGGGCCGGGCCGAGGCCGCGGCGGCGGTGCGGGAGGACCGGCGCGCTGCCTCCGCCGGGGATGCTGCGCGGCGCATCTGCGGCATTTCCTGGCCGCCGCGCTGCAGACACTCGCCCGCGCCGGGGAGAGAGGGAGGGAGGAAGGCGGAGGGCGGAGGGCGGAGGGCGGAGGGCGGAAGGGAGGGGGCGAGCGCGGCGGTCAGCGCCCCGGCTGGCTCGGCTCCCGCCCGGGCGCCGCTCGGCCCCTCCCTCCCAGGCAGAGACCCGGCGCCCCGGGCCCCCACCCCAGGACCGCCCACCCGGGTGGACGGCGCAGCCAAGCACGCCCACCCCCGGACACAGGCTGCCCGGTCCCGGATCCCCAAGGGCGACGTTTCTATTTGGGACCCACAACAGGTGCCTGAGAAACAAAGCCGCAGCTCGCTGCCACCGCCGTGCGCAGCCCCCTGCGGAGGGGCCAGCGGCTCTCCCCGGGAAAGGGATGATCGGGAGGAGGGCTGGAAATATTTTCTTCAACCCATCTTTTTGGCATGGGAGGATTCAGGTCAGTCTGTGACAGCACAGGGCAGGGAGGGCACGGGGGTCCGAGTCTAGGGGGCATCCCGGGGACGGGGCGAGGACGCCTCTGCAGGTGGCCCCAAGCATCAGCGCCTGACAGCCGGGCCGCGCCTGCGCCTGAGCGCCCGCCACCCCCGGGGCTACCAAGGACCAGCCCGCGGTCCCTCCCTTCTGCCCCCCAGAGCCCGCCGGCGCATCTGCTGCTGGGCTCCACGGCGGGCCTATCACTTCACAGCAGCCTCAGATTACTTTGTCACCTCCCTCTTTCTCTCTACTTATTATTCATTCCACATAGTACTAGTATCCATTAAACTGAGTAAAACGGATACACTTCCCTTAAATTTGATGTATGTGTATCACATACTAAATGGGTGAGTTTAAGGGCCCATGGAGGAACCAACTGATACCCAGGCTTGCAAATGGATGTGTTTAAGAGTAATGACTGAAGTCAGGCTGCTGTAGATAGGATCTTCACTTCTTACTGTGTCACATGGGCAAATTACTTATCCTCTCTGAGCCTCTCTTCATCAGTAAAACAGCGATAATAGAGCCTAACTCATAAAGTTGTTTAGTAAATGAAGGATTAGCTGCTGCATCTACTACTTTATTCATTTAGGAGGTGGGGTCTCACCCTGTCTCCCAGGCTGGACTACAGTGACAGGATGATACCTCACTGCTACTGCTATTATTAGATAAACCAGCTGATTGTTGCAGTCTGACCTATGTCAACTTCATCTCTTACCCAAATCTTCCTTCCCTATTTCCTCCTTTCATATATATTGACCTTTTGCCCTCCACGATTTTTTTAATTTCTTTTTTATTGTTGGGTGTTGTGAAATATGGACCATTTTCCATTAAAGCTTAGATAGGGATAAGTTCCTCTTGAAAAAAAAATTGTGTACTCAAAAAAAAAAAAACTGACTTGAGATAGAACTGGAGCACTTAATTCTTAGTCAGCAATTGGTCTACATTTGTCATTCCAAACAAAGCAAGACCACATCTCTTTTTTCTATCCTGACCACTGGTTTATAATATGAGTTTGAACCCTTGTCCCAGTAACTCTTTAAGGTTACCAGAGTTTTCTTACAGCTTGATATGCATTTATGTGCACATTAGTTCATGAAGTAACAACCAGGTGTCATATGGGACACCGTCTTTGAAATAAAAGGGTTAGCAATTAGATCCTTGAGAGTCATTCATTTAAAGACCACACATATAGAGACATAGGTCTCTCAAAAATGTCTCCTTTACAATGAGTAAGGTCATTGACGGTACATCTGAGCCTTCATCAGAGACTGACTCCCAGTAGCACCCAGTTTTATGAATATAGTCAGCACACACAATTTTAATCACCCATTTAAGGAACTAGTCAAAATGAGTAGAAGCAGCATTTGGGTTGTTTTTCAAAACAGCCTTTACCCCATGCATTCTTGGAAGGATAACACTGAGTCAATATGCTAATAATAATAGTGTATTCCACAGAGAAGCAGCAAAAGCATAGCAGTAAATAGCCTGGACTTTGGAGTCAAGACTGCCTGAATTCAGATCCCAGCTCTGCTACTTCTTGACACTACGACCTTGGCAAATTTCTCTTCCTTTCTCAGCAGATATGAACTGAAAAATGGAGAAAAGCATAGTACTTACTTCATGGGATTCTTGGGAGGTCTAAATAGGATACCATATTAAGTGCTTAGAAGAATATCTGGGCATTAGTAAGCTATCATTTATAGAGCATTTGATGTACCAAGGAGTTTGCAAAATTGTTTGCATTCACTGTTATGTTTAATCACCACAACCATGACCCTTTGATAAAGAAACTGGAGCTAAGAAAAGTTCGGTAAATTGTCAGGGACACAGGAGGAATTAAAACCCAAGTTTGCCTGAGTTCCAAGTCTGATTCTACTTTGATCCTTCAATTCCAACTTCAAAGAATTTGGATAGGACAAAAATCCTTTTATTAAAATAGCATTATCACTGACAAACCATGTATGTTTACAGGTAGTTTATGACTGAAAAACGCAACTTACAATATCCTGCAGCTAAGAACAGCAGATCTGTATTGTTCATATGTAAAAAGCATTTATACAATGGGTTTTTAAAAGCCCCTTTCCTTACATTTCATTGTTCTAGTCTCACATTGACCCTGAGAGATAAGAAGTAAACATACTACTGTCTCAGATTTTAACATGATGAAACCACAACAAATACAAAAGCACTAGAAATATGAAGTTGGGCCAGGCATAGTGGCTCCCGCCCCATAATGCTAGTACTTTGAGAGGACAAGGTGGTCAGATTGCTTGAGTGCAGGACTTGGAGACCAGCCTGGGCAACATGGCAGAACCCTGTCTCTACAAAAATTAGCCAGGCATAGTGGCACACACTTTTAGTCCCAGCTGCTTGGGAGGGTAAGGTGGGAGGATTGCTTGAGCCCTGGAGGTAGAGGCTGCAATGAGCTGAGATCACACCACTGCAATCCAGATTGAGGAACAGAGGAAGACCCTGTCTCAAAAAAAAAAAAAAAAGTGAAGTTGGCAGAAGGATTACTTGAGCCCAGGAATTTGAGTCCAGCCTGGGAAACACAATGAGAACCCATCTCTATTAAAAAAAAAAAAAAAAAAATTTAATGGTGGTACACACCTGTAGTCCAGCTACTGGGAAGGCTAAAATGGGAGGATCCCTTGAGTCCAGGAGTTAGAAGTGGCAGTGAGCTATAATCACGCCACTGCCCTCCATCCTGGGCAATAGAGCAAACTCAACTCACAAATAAATTTTAAATAAATAAATAAGTATTCGACATGTGACACCATCAATGACTTTCCAAACCGTAAACCTGATTATGCCACTCAACTGCTTAAAAATCTTTCAGTGGTTCCTAGCACTTACAACATAAATAGTTCAATTGCCTCAGGATTGCAAACAAGCATCTTTACAGTTTCTGCCTTTCCCTTCCAAATCCCATACTTAGCTACATAAATTACTTGCAGTTCCCATTTAAACCCATGTCCCTACCTTTGTTCTTGTAGTTCCACCCCTCTAAAGTGGGCTTCCCTTTCACCAGAATTCTATCAAGCTCTTTAAATCTGAGTTCAAGTGGTACTTCTTCTCAGAAGCCTTTCAGGAACCTCCCATGCCTCCCTTCTTCCCCCAAGTTACTTACACTTCCTCTGGGTTCTTTTAATTTTAGGCGCTTACAGCCATCATAACCAATCTCTGTAACAACTAATAATTACAGCACATTGTAACTGTCTAACATCCATTTATCATATTAGACTATGACCTTTCTTTTCCAGCTTATTCTTTTTTCTTTTATTGATACATATTTTACATATTAATGATGGTATCTGTATGTGTTTTTTACATGCATAGAATATGTAATGATCAAGTCAGAGTATTTGATGTATCCATCACCTTGAGCATTTATCATTTCTATGTATTGGTAACATTTCAAGTCCTTCCTTCTAGCTATTTTGAATTATACAATATATTATTGCTAACTATAGAAATCCTACTCTGCTATGGAATATTAGGACTTACTTTTTTTAACCATAAGTTTGTATCCATTCACCAACCTCTCTGGAAACTATGCCTTTTTAAAGGCAGAACTGTGTGCTAATCTTCATTTTAATGCAGGGGCTCAATACGTAGCTGCTAACTGTGGGTGAATTAAGGTATCCCACAGACTACATCGTCTTTTTGATTCAACAGACATTTTCACAATCAAATCTATTTTTATGACCTTAAAAACAAATAAAAATATTAAACTCTCAGCTCTTTTATTACTAAGTAATGACCACTACAGACAACCTCAGACCATTTCTGAATTTCACCTCTTTTCCTAAAAGGGATGAATTTCAGGGAGAGGATAAGTTTCAGGACAAATGTGAAAATGTATAATAAAATTATTAGTGGAAATGTCAATCATGTTTTCATACTATCCACAGCACCAAATTCCACTAGATAACCCATACCCTCGTCCTCACACTGGGTGATCGGTGGCCAATTTAACTCATAATATATCTGAATTTCATAATTTAGCCACATTATAAGTTAAACAGATATTTGTGGACTGGCCCCCCAAGTCTGTCCTCCATCTATGAATATTGTTTATATTTGTCTAGAAAAAGCCAATTTACCAATATTTATTTAAAATACAATCGTAGGCCAGGCGTGTGGCTCATGCCTGTAATCGTAGCACTTTGGGAGGTCCAGGTGGGTGGATCACTTGAGGTCAGGAATTCAAGACCAGCCTGGCCAACCTGGTAAAACACCATCTCTACTAAAAATACAAAAAAAAGTTAGCCGGGTGCAGTGGCACATGCCTGTGGTCCCAGCTACTTCGGAGGCTGAGGCAGGAGAACCACTTGAACCTGGGAAGCGGAGGTTGGAGTGAGCCAAGATCACACCACTGCACTCCAGCCTGGGGGTGACAGAGTGAGAATCCATCTCAAAATAAATAAATAAATTAATTAATTAATTAAAAATAATACACTTCCCTACTGTTTATTGTTTCATTTTATTTTTTTCTGCTTCTTAAGAATTCATTTTTTTGTTTGTTCATTTGTTTTCAGACGGTCTCACCCTATCACCAGGCTGGAGTGCAGTGGCGTGATATCAGCTCACTGCAACCTCCGCCTCCCACGTTCAAGTGATTCTCCTGCCTCAGCCTCTGTAGTAGCTGAGACTACAGGTGCATACCACCATGCCCAACTAATTTTTGTATTTTTAGTAGAGGCGGGGCTTCACCATGTTGACCAGACTGCTCTTGATCTCTTGACCTCAAGATCCACCCACCTCAGCCTCCCAAAGTGCTGGGATTACAGGCGTGAGCCCCAACGCCCAGCCTGTAATTTTTAAAGTATAGAATTTTGAGGTCCCCAGTGCATCAACTGCCACCAACTTCACAGTTATCCCTACAAACTCAGTGAACATTTTACAATTAACAAGCGATGGCCCCTGTCTCAGTGAGTCCACAATCTACTAACGGCATCAGCACCTTTGTGTACACTACATCAGAATATCCAGTTCTTTAATTCCTTCCCACCTGCAGTGTACACTGATGGTTAGGACCACCAATTTCTCGACTTCCTGCCCAGCAGAGTCTTTCCCAAGTTATATAATCTCATTCCCTCTAACAAACACCTGCCCTGTCCTTCTGTCGTAACTCCTTCCTTCATTACTGAAAGCAAAACATCCATTTCTGCCGCTACCACCAAAACTCTCAGCCCAGAAGTACCTTCTACCTTCCAAAAATTACATAGAACGGGCATCCCAGTTTGATGCCCTGGTGGACCGCCAGCCCCCAGTAACTTCTCACTCACACCCTCCTTTCCTCTATCTTCCCTTTCTGCTGAGTCAAACCTCTGGTATGGGCCGTGTCACCTGTATAGGCAGTCCTCTCCTCTCCCTTGGGCCTCAGACCTACGGGAAAGTTCTCAACAGGGAAAGCAGGCAGGCCTCAGTGACTAAACAGTTTCTGGTCTGCCTTGACTTTCCAAGGCTATCCCTGCTCACTCTCACAGTCTCCATCCTCCCTCCACCTCCCCTTTCTCACTCCACCCCTTGCTCTTCAAAGGCCTGGGTAAGACCAGCCAGCATCTCACAGCGGAAGCCAGAAGAAACTCAAGGCTGTTGCCCCAGAAACCCTGACTAGAGAACGGCAGGCTGGACACTGTTTGTTTTTGCCCTAATCAGAAAATCCCATTGGGGGGACAAAAAGGGGGTTCTCAACTGCATTGATGACTGGAATCTGGACTGGTCCCTTCCAGCCCCCTTGGAGGAAGAGAAAGTACCAACTTTGCAATATAGTATAGGAGGCAAAAAATAAATAAATAAATCTGTTGAAAGGGACCCCCAGAATTAAGAGCGGAAGAGAGAGGGAAGGAAAGGAACCCCGAACCACTCACTGGCTGCAGAAACAAACTTAAAGTCAACACCTGGCCTTTTGCAAGAAAGTCCCCAAGGACACACTCCATCCTGCCCTGTTACCATTTCCAAGAAGGAAAAAAAAAAGCAACTATTGAGGGAAGAAAGAAACCACCACCTCTGGAAGCACCGCTGATGCACAGGAAACATACACACAAACCACACAGGAGTTGGAGGGTTGCTTTCCACAGTGTTCTCATCTTTCGGCTGGGTAAAACAAGCCATCACTTCTGCTTCAGCTTTTAGGGCCAATGCAAGGGAACACCGGCTAACACAGAACAGAAGCACTGGCACATCTCATGTATTAATTAATCAGGAAGGCGTGATGGCTAATCCCTCAAAAGCACTTAGGACAAAAAACTGCGATGGATACGATGATGCTACATTTAAAGAAAAACAACACCCAAGTTGCCGGAATATGCGTTGCAATCCTGGGTACCAAAAACCGAGAATCTTCTTGAGTTAAATCTGCGTAGCTCAGTGCCCCAGGGCAAAAAAGAAAATAAAGGCTGCTCATTTCCAGCTTCCCGCAAATATACTGGGAATCACTGTAGTTAATACTTTCAGAATGTTACGGTAACTACTGCAGTAAATAGGAAAGTTTAGTCCAAATGTCTGTAAATATTTCCTTGCATTTCAAAGGAATCGATTCATCCAACCAGAAGGCAAGGCCAAACAGCTTAGTCACCAGCAGGCAGGGCAAATGGCTCTATCGGTAAAACAAGGCATAAAGTAAACATGGTCATCATCCTCCCCCACCTTGTGCACAGATTCCTGCTCAGTGCATCAGCTCCCTCGCTATGGCCCCCCAGGGGGCAGATGGGTGAATTTCCGCAACTCTCTTCCCCCGCTCCATCCTCTTCCCCGAAGCTCTTACCTGCAATCCTAAGCACTGCCCTCTCGGCAGGGTCCAGCACTGAGCCCCCTTGAATCTTTCTTTTCGATCTCTCATGTTTAGGCAAATTCCAGGGTAAGGTGTCTCCCGGAGCTGGGGATGCGGAACCAGATTTCTGGCTGAAATCATCCTCATCGGAAAAATCCGCAGAGGAAGACATGGAGCAGCGATAGGACGCGTTCCCGGAACTCTACAGAGAATGACACAGAGAAAGCATTAACAGCAAAACACTCACATATGCTTATCGATTTAAACATCCCCCGTCCTCCCTGCCCCCAAACTGGGTCTGGCATCCTACACCACCCTCAGGGCTGAGGGGATATACAGAAACCAAAAATAGAAAACCCGGGGCTCACCATCTTTTCTTGGCCAAGTCTCCAATCGCAAAAACAATACCCAGGCAGTTCCAATACATGAAGATTTGCACCGAAGAAGTGTGTGGCCTGTGGTCCGGCCACCAGCTCACAAATGACTGGCCCAACAATGAAGCCAGAATCAACAGCCTTCCTGTTACAAATCTATAGTATTTGGCTCCCCCAGCAGGACAGGAGAAACATTTTCCATTACTAGCCTGCTGGTTAATTCATTAATGCAACTAACTCGAAGTTTCGCAAACAAAGCACAAATGCAGGATGTTGGGTCCCAACTCCTTTCCGCTTCAAGTCGCCTCATCACTGGAGACTCGTTCCCACCAGTTTTAAGCCCCTGTCCTCTTTATTTAATGTTCTTCATGAGACTGAAGCAGGTTCCCGGAAAAGAGCAAGGAGGGAGGAAGAGCTGATTCTGAGAAGAGCCTTTTCTTAAGACGGGGAGAACACAAAAGACTGTTTTCAGAAGCCTATGGCAGCGCCAATAAACAAACATCTGAACTCGGTTTAGAGTTCTTGAGATAATTTAAACTCCTAGCAAAGTAACAGCTGCCAATAATGTAAATGAGAATGATGCAGTGCAGTGACAGGAAACAGAGCTCTTCTCGGCTCCTGGTCATTACACAGTGAAATGAGAAACATGATGCTTTTACCAAAGCACTTTGCCTGAAGGTTAGTCCTCCCTTCATCTAGCTGGAGTGAATCTGCAGGGTCATGTCTTGCATATAAGTGCTATATCTTCCACAGAGGGAAAAGGCACAAGATGTGATTCCTCCCTTCATTGTTGGGTTATGTTTGTGATTATTTAGAAAGCCGCTAGCTTACTAATGAGACAAGGATGTTGACTGTCTCTGCTGCAAAATTATAAATATAATAATGTATCAAAAGGAAGTCTTGACTTTCCGACTGAGAATTCTACTTCCTTGAGACTCACAGTAAAGACGCAAAACTGGTGTAACTCCAATTCCTGAAACGTAACTTGCAGCCATGGATTCCTAAGAAGCAAGTTGCAGGCAGAAATCAGTGAGGCATGCTCCAATTTGAGCAAAAACACTGAGCTTCCCACAAAAGCAGTGGGAACTGCAGCACCAACAGCCTGTGTGAGCCACATCCCAAAACACTGACCCAAGGTACGTGAAATAAACTCTAATTGCCTCAGGGCTACTGACCTAATCTCAATCTGTTTAGGCATGTGGCTATGCATGGTTAACACCATTATTTTATTTTTTTCTTTTTTGCAGGTACATAGTAGGTGTAAACTCCATTATCTTGGAAGTTCATGTAACATTTCCCACAAAGTGAGGTACGTTAAGACTTAGCTCTCTATTCTTTCCCCCAAAAAAGCTATCTTCCATTTTATTTTACATAAAATTTCATCATCTTGGCTAATTTATTTATTTAGAGTCTGTATATTTTTCTAATGACAATAAAGTGTTAGGCAAACTTGAGGCAAAAGTAAATAAAATTGGTTTTCTGTATTGCAGCTACAATCCATAGGGAGTTGTGAGTGGCATTAAGTCAGTCACAGTCTGCTATTATCAACCCAATTTATTTTCCATGCTTTAAAAAAGGGTGACATTCTTAAAGACTTTTAAGAGGGTATTGGATTTCTTTGGCTGCTTTCTGTCTTCCTAAAAATGGCTTCCTATCTGTCCTTACTTAAGGTCATCCTTTATCTGCAAGATTATATTTCTTGTTACCTGTACTATTTTAGTGAGTATAGTAATTTGATTATTTATCTTAACAGACAGACTTGGAGAATAACTGTTAAAGAACTGCTCCTTTCCAAAAACCACTGGTTATTGATTTTTGTAGAGTAAATTTTTTTAACGGCCTGAGTCTCAGCTGATTGAACAACGAAATGTGATTTATGCCATGACATAAACACCATTAATCACTTATAGCCAGATGGGAACAGTTACCACCCCTGGACCCATGGGTGTTGTCTGGTGCAGGCTCTAATCTGGTAGTGTCATTGGTAAACAGATAGGAAAGAAAAAGAGGAAAAGATAATCAACAACACTTCTTTCAGCAATATATCAAAGGAAAACATAGACCACACACACACACACAAAAAAAAAAAAAAAAAAAAACTGAGGGAAATCATACATATTTTCATGTGGTAAAGCCTCTCCCAGGCTACATGTTCCAAGTATCTTAACAATTAAAGTATTGGATTTTTTCCCACAAAATTTCATGAACACTTTTTTAAAATATAAGGTGAACTACACAAAAGTAGGATCACTTGAACCCTGAAAATTGAGAACAGATTTAAATGGAGATGCTTTAAAGTAGATTGATCCTAAAGAAAACATATTATATTCTTTATCGATTTGAAATGACTGGCCAAATCATGTTACTATTTTGGGGGCTAGAGAAGAATGTGGAACTACACTTCCCTTTTGTTTTGAGAAAAGCAAATATGTTCTCTCACTCAAAGGCCAGAGCCTAACCTTTGATGTGGGGCTTGGAAAGGTATGACAAAGGAAGAGGGCTTCTGTAACCAACAAGGTTATCAGTATTCTAGTATTGTTGCCTAAGGTTTGATTCCTATTAAAATACAAATACGGTAGCTATGTCCATCAAGAGGGGACTGACTAAATAATCGTTATATGGATACCACAGTCTATAGCAATTAAACAAAAATGTTATGATCTACATTTAGTAAAGAAGTAATTCATAGAGAATGATTTCTTAAAATATGTGCATGTGCATGTGCATGTACATGTAATAGACAGTTGCCCATATGTAAATAGCGATTATCTTTGGGTGATGACTAAGATTCTGAATGAACTTAATTATATTCCTTATAATATTTTAATCCAATACAAATACATAAAAAGATTACCAAAAGCAAAAAGAATTTATGTCAAGAGTTAGAGAAAATATGGGAAACTCTATGAAGAAGTAACTAAGTCAGTTTTTAACATTTTGGGGCTCATGGACACCCCTGAAAGGTTAATGAAATCTATGAAAACCTTTCTCCAGAACAAAGTGCAAGAGTAAATACACGCAAACTTTGCATATCATTTTATGGGATTCACTGACCCACTGACCCCAGGTTAAGACCCCAATTCACACCATTATTTGTTATCTCCATTTGGCATGTTGCTGAAAACGAGATAGATGAAAGAACTGTGGAGTGACCACACCAACAAGGGGGCAGAGCAATTAGGATAGTGAAGATAAAGCAGGCCTAGGTCGTAATACATTTTAACAGTTGTCCTTTTTCACAAATGACCATGAGCCACTTCTGGACTGATGCCGAGCCTCTACAACCAAAAAAGCACTAGGTAGTTACAAACCAAAACCCCAACACCATCAGTAGCTTCTTGGAAACTGCTGCTTTAAGTGAAATGATATATGATGAAACCAATTTTACATAGGCTAATATAAACAAGAGTTAAGTTCCTACGGCAAATATTTCTGGTCACAAAAATATCACCAAACTTCTCAATAAAGACCAAAACACTCCTAATATTAAATATTGAAATAAATGTGAGCTATACATATATTTACAGAAGATTAATAAAAACAAGTAAGATAATTATTTACCAAATTTTTGGTGAATCAGTAAATGATGGCAGTCATTGGGGTGGTAGATTAAAACAAAGAATAAATGTTTGCAAAGTAAAAAATATCAAGACTACCTCCTACTGCCATGCAGTTCAAAACCAACCACAGATATAGTGGACCCACTGAGCACTTTCATGCCACATCGTTTATTGTCATGCATTTGTAGGATCATTGTAGACCTTACAAATTTTTATTTTACAATAATTTGCATTTTGTCATTCATTTCTTTTCCAACCTGCTTATTACAGTTCAGGATCAAGAGTGGCCAGAACCCATCCCAGCAGCTCAGGGGATAAGGCAGGAAGGAACCACACCTGAACAGGACACCATCTCATGGCAGGGTGCACTCATAATCAATGCCCACAGTCACTCAGACTGGGACCAGTTAACCTCATGAGCACATCCTTGGAATGTGGGAGCAAACCACAGCATCCAGAGAAAACCCATGCTGGCATAGGGAGAAAGTGCAAACTCCACAGACAGCAGCCCCAGCCAGGATCTGATTTTTTTCTCATCTACATTATAACAAAAAGACATTGAACAAAACATTCAAGGACATGCTGTATTGTGTCTTCTACAACCTAGTTATTAGAGCAGTTTCAACAATTAAATTAGATCACCAAAAGCTTTAAAATGACTTTCCTAATAGCCAATTCATTCACATGGTATAAAAACAACCCAAATCTCCTAAAGCCAGGATAATTACATAATGCAACATTTTTAGAAGGGGAACTGAACAATAACTTCTTTAATTGAAACGCCAGTGGGGGATCTGAGATAAGTACAATGGAACTGCCTAAACTGGATGCCGCCCAGCCTTAACACCCTGATCTGTAGGAAAGTGCCAGGAAATTGTCTTGACCAATAAGCATTCTCTACAGGCAATGGAGAAACAAGTGCAGAGATAAGGGTTTGCAAAGTAGCCAAAAATTTAAAATCCCAGAGGCTGAAAAGTAAACTTTCACAAACCCACATACTTATAACTTAGGCATATTTCTGTATGTATATTTCAAAATATTCACTGAAAAAAAAACCCAAAAATAGAAAGCACATGAGGAAACAGACCAATCCTGATTCTGATTGTGACGCATTCTGCAAGACAACTGTCCTAGATCCTTCAAAAAGGTCAATGACATGAAGCATACACACCCAAAAAGGAGGAATTGTTCTAGATTTAAAAGAACAAAAGCGATAACAACTGATTCATGAACCTCGGTTGGATTCTGGATTCTTTTTTAAAAGCTAAAAAGACATTTTGGGGAAATCTGAACATGGAACATGGATTGTTTATTAGACAACATAAGGAAATTCTTGTTAGTTTTCTAAGATGCGATAATAGTATTGTGGATATGCAGGAAAGTGTCCTTATCCATAGGAGATGCAGGCTGAGGAAACTCAAGATGTCTGCATTTATTTTTATTGTTTCCATAAAAACAAAGAAAACTATTAAATTTGATAATAGGCTAACAACAAGTATTCATTGGTCTACTCTTTCAACCTGTCTGTAAATCTGAATATTTTCAAAATGAAAAATTGAGGGGAAATAGCAAGGTCTTTTTTTTTTTTTTAAGAGATACGGTCTTGCTCTATTGCCCAGGCTGGAATGCAGAAATATGATCATAGCTCCCTGCAGACTTTAACTCCTGGGTTCAAGAGATCCTCCTGCCTCAACCTCTTGAGTAGCTGGGTCTACAGGCACATGCCACCATACCCAGCTAGTTTTATTTTTCAATATTTTTATAGATACGTGGTCTTGCTATGTTGACCAGGCTGCTCTCAAACTCCTGGTCTCAAGCAATCTTTCCGCCTTGGCCTTTCAAAGTACTGGAATAACAAGCAAGAACCACTGCACCCAGCCCATAGCAAGGACTTTTGTGGTGTGTTTCAGTGTTACTTAGTCTTCCTATGCTCACAAGATCAACATGTACAGGTTGCAAGGACAAAGTGATAGTTTTGATCTAAGAAATTTCTCCTAACATTTCTTCAAAAACACTTAGAGAAGGCCGGGCGCGGTGGCTCAAGCCTGTAATCCCAGCACTTTGGGAGGCCGAGGCGGGTGGATCACAAGGTTGAGAGATCGAGACCATCCTGGTCAACATGGTGAAACCCCGTCTCTACTAAAAATACAAAAAATTAGCTGGGCCTGGTGGCACATGCCTGTAATCCCAGCTACTCAGGAGGCTGAGGCAGGAGAATTGCTTGAACCCAGGAGGCGGAGGTTGCGGTGAGCCGAGATGGCGCCATTGCACTCCAGCCTGGGTTACAAGAGCGAAACTCCGTCTCAAAAAAAAAAAAAAAAAAAAAAACCACTTAGAGAAGCACTACAGGCAGTAGCCTGTGTCAACAGGTCACCAAAGAAAGATGATCTGCTTGCCTTAGTCCTAAACATAATTTTAGACAGAAAAATATAAAAGAGGGCCGGTCGCAGTGGCTCATGCCTGTAATCCAGCACTTTGGGAGGCTGAGGCGGGTGGATCACGAGGTCAGGAGATCAAGACCATCTTGACTAACACGGTGAAACCCCGTCTCTACTAGAAATACAAAAAATTAGCACCTGTAGTCCCAGCTACTCAGGAGGTTGAGGCATGAGAATGACTTGAACCTGGGAGGCAGATGTTGCAGTGAACCATGATCGCACCATTGCACTCCAGCTTGGGCAAGAGAGCAAAACTCCATCCCAAAATAATAATAATAATAAATTCCTCTGCTATTCATTTATTAATAATATACAATACAGTAAATAAAAGATAGATTCAGTATCACATTTTTTTTTTTCTGAGATGGAGTCTCACTCTGTTACCCAAGCTACAGTGCAGTGGCATGATCTCAGTTCACTGCAACCTCCACCTCCTGGATTCAAGCAATTCTGTCTCAGCCTCCCAGGTAGCTGGGACTACAGGTGCGTGCTGCCATGCCCAGCTAATTTTCTGTATTTTAGTAGAGACGGGGTTTTACCATGTTGCCCAGACTGGTCTCGAACACCTGAGCTCAGGCAATCTGCCCACCTCAGCCTCCCAAAATGCTAGGATTACAGGCATGAGCCTGGCCAGTATCACATAATTTTGATATTTTACATAAACAAAAATGGAAAACTTTTTCTTCAAAATTTGGAAAATCAAAGGTACAATTTTCTTTAAAATTCCCTTAGGTACGTAGGTACAAATACTAACTTCCTTGATGTTGTATAAAAATATATTGTATGGCCCAAAACTATCCTTATATGACTAGTTTTTTATTTATAAATAAGTAACAAAGCAAGATCACATTATCTGATTTTAGAGATCCCAAGGAAAACAACCTCTACCACAAATAAATGGATGTAGAAGATAACAGTGAAGGAAGATGCAATAACCTGTGCCTAACTCCTTTAAGGCAAAATGAAATATGGTAAATTTGGGGCACCTCATGCTTGCTTTAGTTAATAATTTTCAAAACCTGTTGAACAATTAAGGTATGAAACCTTTTATCAAATAAATAGCTCTCAGTCTCACCTGGAAACCACCTTTAGGTGATAAGTGAAGGGGAGGGGCTCTAGTGGTGAGGCCATTAGCTGGCTCTCTCTTCTTTTAGGGGAGGTATGCAGGAGCCCTTAACTACAAAGGCAGAAGAGCCTGGGTGGAGGTGAGAGGAAGAGGGATAGGAGGGAGACAAAGCAGGAAGGTTACTGCTAAGTTCTGACTCAAGGGAGGAAGCATCAGGCAGAGTTAAGGAAGTCAAAGGTTTCTTTCTAGGTAGTAAGACCCAGTTCATCAGCCTATGAAAGAACAATGGAATTTAGAACACAAACTCTTTCTAGGGTATAATGATTGTACACTGGTTAGTGTTACTTAGCTCTGTATTTCTAGGGAAACTAAGCTTGCTGATGGGACAGAGGAGGGAGAAATTTTTCAACATCATTTTCCTTTCACTGTGTGGTCTCTCTCACAATAAGAAAAATCATTCAAAAATGTACAACTACAGTACTCCCAAACTGCTTTGTGTATAGCGAGCACTCTCCTATTCCAAGGGAGCATGCCTTTGCTTACTCTGTGGTCTCTTCCCACTCAAAGATTCTTTGGTCTTATGTGCTCCCACACCTCCATAAATCTCCCCAAACAGATTACAAATAAAATTAAAAGTATGCAAAGTATCCAAACTCAAAATTTTTCTAAAAATGTAAAAAAAAAAATTCAAAAAATTTCAGACTTTTTTTTTTGCAAGTCCACCTAAATTCAATCATATTAAAATTATAGAAATGGAGACATCAGAACTAATTTGCATTTGAGTATCTACAAATAGTCTTTACAACCAGAGAAAGAACATTTTAAATAACTTGCCTAAAAGAAAACCAAACGCATCTCTGAAAATAGCCCCACAAAACAAATACATTAGGAAGACAAACTCAAATACCAAAAACATACTAGAAAATAGTTAATCTTATATTTTAAAATGGATGTTTATGTCAGTTAATTAAAAATATGTCCTTGCCTTTAAAAGCAGAAGGAAAAAGCAAGAATATATATGTGTGTGTGTGTGTGTGTGTATGTGTATGTGTGTCTTAAGTACCCATAGGCCTCTTCCATAGAAGGGCCTGAAATCTCAGCCAGGTGCGGTGGCTCAATCTGTAATTCCAGCACTCTGGGAAGCTGAGGCAGGCGGATCACAAGGTCAGGAGTTCAAGACCAGCCTGACCAACATGGTGAAACCTCCCTCTACTAAAAATACAAAAATTAGCCAGGCGTCGGTGGGGGGGCACCTGTAATCCCAGCTACGCAGGAGGCAGAGGCAGGATAATCAGTTGAACCAGGGAGGCGGAGGCTGCGGTGAGCAGAGATCGAGCCACTGCACTCCAGCCTGGGCAACAGACAGACTCTGTCTCAAAAAAAAAAAAAAAAAAAGAGCCTGAAATCTAACTGGGAGAGCAGAAGTGACAAAGTAGCCAACTGATAATTAAATATCAATCATCTTATCATCACTGATTAGGCTTAAAAATATGTCGTCTGGTGGAATAGTAATAAATACACATACAAAAATATGGTTCATAGTATAAAGTCAATTAGGAGAGAGAGGTTAAATCAAATCAAGCCTCTGCAGTCCCTTCAGAAGCCAGGTTGGAGATGCAGCTCCCCAGCTCCCTCACGTCACTCTGCTAAGAGTATCCTAACCAAAACTGTCCCCTGCTGATAGAGTTATCAACGTGGACACACGGTGGCTGACCTAGTCATTTTTAAAAACAAATGAACAAACACGTAAAAATTGGGAAATTTCACATGAAAAATCAAAGGTGGAATACTGGCCCTAGTGGTTTAAGAAAGGACCCGTAAAGGGCCTGTGTTTTTCAGTTTGACACCGTCCTTACAGGTATGATACCTGATCCCTGGAGACATCTGACTTTGGGGCCCCTGGCAAGAATTAAGTGATGGATGACATTGCTGTATTGAGTAAAGGAAAAGATAGAGGAGAGGTAGGGATTGTGGTAATTGATAGAATGGGGATGAAATTTTTAAAAATAAGAAAACGGGAGGAGAAGGGATAAAACAAAACAATGAGAAACCTTTCAAAATATTTCAGTTAAATGGATGATGAACAAAAATAGATCATTCCATGTTTCTACTGACATTTCAAGTGTTTACTTCATTCTATTCTATCCCTAAACACCCTGGTTAACATTTCCAATGCCCAAGAAATGGAAGAAAGCTGTATGACTCATGTAAACGCTGGCTCAGGATCTCCACAAATCCAAGAGCTGGACCCACCTACCCATCACTTCTGCTGATGACTCCCTGCTGGTTTTTGCTCCTGTATCTACCCTTGGTCAACATGTAGGAAGCATTAGTAAATTTTAGCTATTAGGTGATATTGCCTATTTACACTTGTTTGATGTGGGGGTAGATGACTAAGCCAAAAAAATTGTCACTTCAGGAAACATGAAACAACAAAGATGCAGAGACTAGAAGCTATTGCAACTTGGTCACCTTAATCACAGCTCTCACAATACAAAATCCATGCATTCTGTATCTATCCTTCCCAAGCTGATTGTTAAACCTTCAGTTATTTGAGATGTCCCTGTATCTTTCCAATACATACCCCTTTTTAAATTCAGAAGGGTTTTTTTTTAAATTCATTGTCTCCATTGCTGGAGACAATAAAAACTTAGACAAACATGTTAGTGTAAAAAAAAGCAATTATAAATATTCAGTTCTTCCCTACTGACACACAAGCAAAGTTATGTCTTTATATTGTCTTTAGCCTTCCATTTTCATTACCTGTCTTTATTAATGAGACTTCAGAAAATTGCTTTTGATAATAGCTTTTACACACTTACTCTTTTACTTCAAACAGTAGCTACTTAAGTGAAAGAATTACTTTTTCATTAAAACAAAAGCTTTATTATTGCACAGAAACAAACTCTATGAAACTTGAAGTGACTGGCACTCCCACTGCCCTCTTCTGAGGAAAGCAGAGCTGTTCCATGTATATTAAGTGGAAACAATTTTGCTGCTACCTTAAGCCACATCTGATTGTAACTGGGGATCATTGCCTGATCACTCTGAGCTGGCTTGGTGGAGAACTCTGCTCAGGTGGGATGCTTTATATTACATGGTAGCAAACCAATCCAACCAAACCTCTTTTTGGGAATAAATGCTAAGTTCATTTCAAATGTCTATACTAATATTTGGGTTTTCCCTGACATCTTTTGCACATCCTGCTCTTAGAACACCTGAGATCCACCCGGAAAAACTGTGTGGCTCAAAGCCCCCACATCTGCACCAAAGGCCACAGTAGATTTCATTTTATCTTTGCAATAGATCTCTCTTTCCCAAAGTGCTCTGGGCCTGTCACTTCCTTGCTTTATCCCTGGAGGAAACTACATGGCAGGACAGGAAGCAGAAACAGCCTGCAAGAATACCTGATTTTTATTTTCCACAAGCCTAAATCTTCCCTCCCATTCCCTGAAACCTTGCCAGAACCCCACAACCTTACAATTCTGAAGTGGAGGAAATGGGGAGCACAGGCCTGGCCTCATGGAGATCTTGGAGTCAGAACCTGAGATGAGTTGAAAAAAAGAAAAAGGGACACATCTTACCCCAGAGTACTTAGACTGAAATTCAAACTGACTGTGTGGGCAGCAACTTCAGAATCCCAGTTCTTAGGAGTGAGCCCCTGATGAATGCCTGCGGGGTGAATTTATTGGCTTGGCAGCTTGGTCTCATGTAAGTAGAAATTCAGAAAGAAAGTTCTGCCACAACCAAGGCTAAAAATGCCCAAGTGTCTGTCGACTGTCTGTCTGTCTGTCTGTTTCTCTCTCTCTCTCTCTCTCTCTCTCTCTCTCACACACACACACACACACACACACACACACACACAGAGCCCACTAACAGGGTCAGCACAGCAGCTACTTCATTCCCCAGCATCATTTCTCATTTTAAGGCTGCTTTGAATTATTCTAGATCCAGGGAAGAAGGAAATGTATTTCCTTGCTTGCTTATTGCCACCTTATTCTACATCAGGTAAGAAAAGAAGATAGTGTCTGGGCAGAGAAGATGTTAGGACATTCGAGTTATCCAACCAGTATCCCAGAATGAGAAGGGAGAAAATGACAAGATACTTTGAGAGCATCAAGTGGAAGTGGCAGCAGAGGCGGCTGGGAAGCAGGTGGTGGATGAAGATCACAGCAGGGATTGCGTGTGATAATGGGGCTCAGACTTCATCTTGTAGGAGCTGGATTGCTGCTGAAGAGTTATAAGTGTTTACCCATAAAACTGCGTGATTCCTGGACTGTAGAGGGCTCAAACTCAGACAAGAATAGTGGGCAGTTATTGTAATAGTTCAGCAATCAATGATGAGTGCCTGAACGAAATCATTGAAATTGGGGGTGGTGGAAAGGAGAGGATGAATTTGAGAAATATTTAGAGATGAGAAAAAAAAGCAAGGCTAGAGGAAGGTAGTACTGTGGCTGCAAGGGTAAGAAGTGACAGTAGCTTACCGTGTGGGAATGAGAAGGTGAAAAGTCAAGCAAAACCATACCAGTGGGGAGCCAGAGAATTTTCCTAGCAGTGGGAAAATCAGTGGGTCCAAGTCAAGTCACGCAAGGAGAGCTCGAGATGATAAGGCTCTTTCTGAAAAGCCCCCTAGTTTGTAGTGACTCACACTGGTTTAAGATACAAGGCTGGCTAGACACCGACCTCCAAGAGACCTGCATTTTCTTCCAGCTACAGCTCTGGCTCCTGGCACTGCCGTGAGTGACCGGTAGAAACCTGCCCCTTAGAGAAGCTGCAGCTGGCCGGCATCATGCAAGGGACTGCTTAGATGGTAACATGCTGGTAATGAAGTGTTAGGGAGCCACTCCATCCTTTATTTGCCCTTTTTCTCATACACACAGAGAGAAGGAGTGTATAAACCATCTTGTGCACGGTCCCCATTCACACAGGAGTAGTTTTGGAGAACATAACGATCGTGCCATTTACACACATTTCTGATAACATTTTATGAGCCATGATGTTCTACTTAAAAACACAAAAATAACAATACCCCTATTTCTTCTGACTTCCAATTGTCTGTAAGTAAAACCTGTTCCCCCTGCATTTATGAAGTAAATTCACTCATTCTTTCACAGTGCCCATCACAGGGCAGTTAGAAGCCCGTAATCCAGCTTGGCAGCCCGCACTGCTCTCCTCCTTGGTCATCATGTACGCTTAGGATTTCTGTGAATTCCAGGCCCCTGACCTTCCTCCCCTTTGCAGCTGCCCTCCTGACTCTGAAATATTGCTTGGGGTTTTTTTTTCTACTCCCTTTCTCAACTGGGGATTTCCAAGCCAGCCTAACAGCTTCCTCCAACAATAATAAAGCAAAGAAGAATTTTTAAAAATGTACATCTCTGTCTATAAAAGAATATGATGAATTCTATCACAAAAAAACAAGCACAACGTAGAATATATGACTATCTGTTCCCTTGTGCCATCCTTCATTCTTCTCCTGAACTGGCCTTGCGTTTGCGTCCACAGCACAAGAACCAGCTAGAGAACTGGCAGGTGGAGAGTCCATGTACCTTTAAAAGTCTATTCAGTGAAAATCTCTGGCTACTGATGTGATGGTTAATTTTACGTGCAAATTTGGCTAGGCCATGGTACCCAGTTTTTGGTAAAAGATTGGTCTAGATGTTGTGAAGATATATATTTTTAAATGTGATTAACATTTAAATCAGCAGACTTAAAGTAAAGCAGATTATCCTCCATATAGTGGGTGAGCCTTCTCCAATCAGTAGAAGGCCTTAAGAGCAAAGAACATGGTTTCCCAAAGAAAGAATTTTCCTCAAGACTACAATGTAGAGACCTTGCCTGAGTTACCAGCCTGATGCCCTCAGAATTTGGACTCAAGACTGCAATATCAGCCACAGATTTTAGATCTCCCAAGCTGATTCCTTAAAATAAATCAATCTCTCTCTCTCTCTCTCTCTCTCTCTCTCTCTCTCTCTCTCTCTCTTCTCTCTCTCTCTCTCTCTCTCTCTCTCTCTCTCTCTCTCTGTGTGTGTGTGTGTGTGTGTGTGTGTGTGTGTGTGTGTGTTATAACTAATATATCCTATTGATCTGTTTCTGGGGAGTCCTAACTAATACATTTGTCTTATCACATTACTGTATAAAAGACTTATGACTCACCTTTACTACATTTCAGGGAAGTAGAAACACCTGCCATAATTCACACTTTACAGTTTTACGGAAGGAAAAAGTATGCAGGACTTGTATTTACCAAGCTGAGTTAAGAAGCCAGAGTGCTTCACCCAGCTGCATAATTAACTAGCCACAGTACTACCCAGAAAGTTACTTAACCTCTCTAACTTGCTCATATTCTAAACATGAATAATCATACCTACTTCACTAGACATAAGTCTTAAAATGCAATGATATATGTAAATCCTGTAATATGATGCCTGCTCAGCACATACTACTTAATACATTTCCATAGCATTATAAGATAAAATGAAAACTAGGTATCAGGTACTTAGAATTATAATGATTATAGCTATATGACCAAAAATATATCATTTTGAGAACTTAAAAAAAAATCTGCTTCCCTTCACATCACCTGCATACTGTCACCTAAATTTCTAGTAACAGATCTATTCTTTTGATTTAAAGCTTTTTATTTCTAATCAAACTACCCATGGAAGAAAAACACTAAATGGCACAGTATCAGTCATTTATACTTCAGTATGAATAAGGCTACCAGAGTATGTCCTACAGGAGTGTTTTGATAAAATGAAAAGGGAACACTGAAGATCCTAGAAGTAAGATAAGCTGCCTACTTCATGATTGTTCCTGAAGCCATTTCTGACAATCACAGAGACAGAAATTCAAGGAGTCAAATGAGTCTGTCCTAACAGAAACCGTCTAGCCCAATTCAGAATATCACTCAAGAGAAATATGGCCTGGAACACTTTAATTGTGACAATCCACCTCTCTGCTTCCCTAGTGGTGTGTGTGTATGTGTGCTACCTCCAACAATAAACAATATGAATTCTATCACAAAAAACAAGCACACCATAGAACATATGACTATCTGTTCCCTTGTGTCATCCTTCATTCTCTTCCTGAACTGTGTGTCTGTGTGTGTGTGTGTGTGTGTGTGTGTGTGTGTGTCTGTGTGTGTCTGTGTGTGGGGGGAGCGAGAGAGACAGACAGACAGACAGAGAATGTCTTGCTCTGTCATCCAGGCTGGAGTGTGGTGGTGAGATCCTTCTAGGCTCAAGCAATTCTCCCACCTCAGCCTCCCAAGTAGCTGGGCTACAGATGTGCCACCACACCTGGATAATGTTTTTATTTTTTGAAGAGATGGGAGAAGAGTGGCTGGGGGATTATCTCACTATGTTGCTCAGGCTGGTCTGGAACTCTTGGCTCAAGCATTCCTCCCACCTCAGCCTCCCGAAGTGCTGGAATTACAGGCATGAGCCACCACGCTCAGCCTTGTTTCCGTAGATGGAAGTAAAGGCTCATCATTAGCACTCTGTTGAGTCATAGAGACAGATGGCCTTACCTTCTCACCTGCCTTCCTGACTCTCTCGGTAGAATATAATCTTTGATGTGATCTGATGGGAGTCTGAAGATCTGCCACCAAAAACTGCTGCCACAATGTCTGAAATGCTTCCATCAGAGTATTTCTAAGCCACTGAGAGATTTTGAGTTTTATCATCTTCTAAAACACAAGAATAACTAAATTCAACTGGATTACTAAAATGATATACATAAAGTACATAGTAGGCATTCAATAAATTACAGCTATGTTGTTCCGGTTTTTTTGTTTTGTTTTGTTTTGTTTTTGAGACAGAGTCTCACTCTGTTGCCCAGGCTGGAGTGCAGAGTGCAGAGTGCAGTGGTCCAATCTCACTTACTGCAACCTCTGCCTCCCGGGTTCCAGTGATTCTCCTGCCTCTGCCACCTGAGTAGCTGGGACTATAGATGCATGCCACCACACCTGGCTAATTTTTTTGTATTATTAGTAGAGATGGGGTTTCACTATGTTGGCCAGGCTGGTCTTGAACTCCTAACCACATATGGTCCTCCTGCCTCAGCCTCCCAAAGTGCTGAGATTACAGGCATGAACCACCACACCAAGTTTATTCCAAGTCGCATTTGGAATTGCCTGAAAAATTGCAAAATATCATCCAACTGATCTTGCTTGTCTCCTTGTCCTCAACAATCTATTCTCCAGACAGAAGCTAGATCAAGTCTTTAAAAACCTAAATCAGAGTACATCGTGCCTGTGCTCAAAACCCTTCTGTGGCTTTCCACTTCACTCAGGGTAAAATCCAAAGCCTGCACCATGACCTACAAGGCCTCTGGATGTGCAATTAGGTCTCTGCTCAAATGCCACCCTTTTAAAGAAAGTTCTTCCCCTAAAAGCCTTATGTAACTTTACCCTTCCCCAAATTATTCTACGCCCCTTACCCTGCTTCACTTTCCCCCATAGCACTTATTACCATCTGACTACTTGTTAATCTGCTTGTTGTCTGTCTTCCCCATTGGAAAGTAAGTTCTTTGTTTCAGTCATGCTGTGTCCCTAGTACCTAGCATGGTGGCAAACCCATAGCAGGTGCTCAGAAAATATTTGTGGAATGGAAAAATGAATAGTGAAAGAATTCTGAGGCCGGGCGCGGTGGCTCAGCCTGTAATCCCAGCACTTTGGGAGGCCAAGGCGGGTGGATCACAAGGTCGAGAGATCGAGACCATCCTGGTCAACATGGTGAAACCCCGTCTCTACTAAAAATACAAAAAAATTAGCTGGGCATGGTGGCGTGTGCCTGTAATCCCAGCTACTCAGGAGGCTGAGGCAGGAGAATTGCCTCAACCCAGGAGGTGGAGGTTGCGGTGAGCCCAGATGGCGCCATTGCACTCCAGCCTGGGTAACAAGAGCAAAACTCCATCTCAAAAAAAAAAAAAAAAAAAGAATTCTGAAGCACCTGTACTAACGAGCACATAGTATGTGTGTGCTCAATAAGTACGAATATCCCGCAATAAATATGAGTTTTTTCATATTTATCCTTGTTTCTTATTTATCTTACTTATCATTGCCTGCAATACTTGCCCAGAAGCTTCTTATAGAACAAAAGATTTAATGCACAACATAGTCTCACAACCCACAGTTAACCCTCCTAACCATAAATCAGAAACGAGATTGCTCTCAGCAAGCTAACTAGGGAGATAATAATAGAGAACTGAGGTTAGATCTGGCCCTGAAGTCTGGCAGAACCCTGTGCCTCCTGACCCAGCTTCACTACTATAGGACTTTGGACAAGGTACTTAAACTTTCTGAGCTTTGGCTTTTTATTCATAAAGAATATCTACCTCTAAGGGTTACTGTTAGGATTAAATGACCTAATGCCCATCGTCGAGCACAGAGCCTGACTCACAGGAAGTGCTTCAGAAATGCCCACTACTATTAATATTGTTGATCAGCATCAATAAAAATGCTGTTGGTATGAAATGCCTGTCTTTATAACTTCATTTCTCTTACAGTCTCATTTATGTTTATCTCTGGATTTACAGGGAGCTGATAAAGTTCCAAAACAGTTTTTAAATGATTTAAAAACAGGAAATAATGATAGTCATTTGTTTATAAAAAGCAGGGCTCTCATTTCACTTCCCTAGCGTCCTGAAACGTCTACATCTCAGACTTCCTGATTCTTTTGCTTTAATAAACAGATGGGTTTGTCTGGAGTCATGGTGATTACTCGTGTTCTAGAAATAAACTTGAGAAAGCTATGTTGCCTGATTAATACTCCCATAAATTCCAAATATTATTAAGTAGCTTTTTAAAAAACATTAAATGTCTGGGTTTTCTAAATCAATTTTAAACATGTGAGGGTGTCAGTTCATTTTACAAAACATGTAAGTAGAAATAATTTTTGTTTAGTTTGTAAGTATAAAAACTCATAAATGCCTAGCTAAACATGGCATATAAACAGGGAAACAATGCAGCATTACAGAGAGTGTTCTCAACTATAAGGTCTTGCTTCTAATCATGGTTCTGAAAGTTTGGCATCTCAGGTCACTGTTCTGGGCCTTGTTCCCACAAAATGACAACTCAGGCTGGATAACTTTTGGTGTTCCTAAATTGTCCACAAATCTATCATCTTTAAAGCTTTTTTGATATCCAAATTCCATATCTTTACTGTTTCATTTTCAAACTTCTAAAAAGCCTCTTTATATAGTTACCCTGAACTAAGTTTAAATGCTAATAAGTCAGAGATATTGCGTATTGATTAGCACATGTAACAAGATGGAAAACACCTTCTCCTAATGGTATAACTCACTGTCCTCTCAAAAATAAAAGCATATTTTGGACTACAACCTTTTTTTTAGAATGTCGTCAATTACCAAAAACAACAAATAAAAACCAATGATAAATCAACAATAAAATAAAATAATTCAACAATCACAGCTGCTATTTAATAATTAATCTGATTTTATCATAAAAATATTACATCAACATTTTCTCTACTGGGGGTTTTAGGTTCAACTCCAAATTATAACAAAACATTGTGCAATTAGGAAGTTGATCTGGCTTAACAGAAATGACAAAAATTTACTGAAATTTGAGACTTGAAATAAGTGAGTCACTACAGCACATCTCAATATCTTATGTAAACATGAATTCTACCCTCTGTAGGAAATGAAGGTCCTGTGTTATCTGCTTTAAGATCAAGAGATGAGAAACAATTGGCTAAATGTACTGCACAGCCATACATAGAAATGAAATTATACTAGAAGTAAGGACTAAAAGCTATGTCTTGGCAGACAATGGCTGGTGTACTTTGACAATGATGTACAGATTTTTTTTAACCTTTGGTGGCTCTAGGGATGGATGCTAGAACTGTGGGGTACATATGCCTCTGACCTGAGGGGACCTATTTTGAGGAGCCTCTTTAGTCATAGAAAAACAAAGCAAGGGTTTCTCAGATATATTGCAGACTTGACATTCTAGCGAACCTTCCTGCTGTACAGTAGCTAAAAATGCTTTAAATATATATATATATATATATATATTTTTTTTTTTTTTTTTGAGACAGAGTCTCACTCTGTCACCTAGGCTGGAGTACAGTGGCACAGTCTCGGCTCACTGCAACCTGCAACTCCTGGGTCAAACAATTCTCCTGCCTTAGCCTCTCGAATAGCTGGGACTACAGGTGTGTACCACCAGTTAATTTTTTGTCTTTTTAGTAGAGATGAGGTTTCACCATGTTAACCAGGATGGTCTCAATCTCCTGATGTCATGATCCGCCCACCTTGGCCTCCCAAGGTGCTGGGATTATAGACATGAGCCACGTGCCTGGCGGGATAAAATATTTTTAAATGTATCAGCAGCCGGGCACCGTGGCTCAAGCCTGTAATCCCAGCACTTTGGGAGGCCGAGGCGGGTGGATTACGAGGTCAAGAGATCAAGACCATCCTGGTCAACATGGTGAAACCCCGTCTCTACTAAAAAATACAAAACATTAGCTAGGCATGGTGGCTCATGCCTGTAATCCCAGCTACTCAGGAGGCTGAGGCAGGAGAATTGCCTGAACCCAGGAGGCGGAGGTTGCGGTGAGCCAAGATCACGCCATTACACTCCAGCCTGGGTAACAAGAGCGAAACTCCATCTCAAAAAAAAAAAAGAAAAAAAAAAAGTATCAGCAAAGGGGCAGGAAAATAAGAAAAATTCTCAGAGGCTAGAGCAATAGAAAAGCAAAAACACAAATGCAGAAATGTTGGGCTGATTCCCTCTCATCTAAAGATTCACTTGATCACCAAGCCAAAAGAGTAGACAGAAGGCAGAAGGCAAAGGACGGAAGACAAACCCAAAGGAGTCTCAGTGAAAAAAAAAACAGAAACAAAACCAGAAACAAATAAAGCCAGGGAAAGCATGAACTAGGAAAACCAAACAAAAATACCTTGAGATTGCAAGGACATTTGCTCATATCAAGCTTGTGGCTGGACAGATTAGAAAAAAAGACTTCATAATCACAAGCTGATTCTCATGTGCACTTTATGGCCCTAGTTCACACAATCTATGCAATATGAAAAGCTCTGGAACTGAGATTTCATTTTTATGTTTTGTTGGAGTTTTTTTTGAGACAGGGTTTTGCTCTATCACCCAGGCTGAAGTGCAGTGGCGCAATCTCAGCCTCGATCTCCCAGGCTCAAATGAGCCCCCACCTCAGTCTCCCGAGTAGCTAACACTACAGGCAGGTGGTGCCACCATGCCCAGTTAATTTTTTTTATTTTTGTAGAGGGGACGTCTTGTTGTGTTGCCCAGGCTAGTCTCGAACTCCTGAGCTCAAGAGATCCGCCCGCCTTGGCTTCCCACTCTTCACCCAGGAGCTGGTTTTTTGAAAAGAACAACAAAATAGACCACTAACCAGATTAATAAAAAAGAAAAGAGAGAAGAATCAAATAGATACAATAAAAAAAACTATAAAGGGGATATCACCACCAATTCCACAGAAATACAAACCACCTTCAGAGGTCACTACAAACAACTCTATGCACATAAACCAGTAAACCTGGAAGAAATGGATAAATTCCTGGACACTTGCACCCTCCCAAGCCTAAACCAGGAAGAAGTGGAAACCCCAAATAGACCAATAATAAGGACTGAAGGTGAGGCAGCAATTAATAGCCTACCAACCAAAAAAAGTCCAGGTCCAGATGGATTCACAGCCAAATTCAACCAGATGTACAAAGAGGAGCTGGTACCTCTCCTTCTGAAACTATTTCAAACAACTCAAAAAGAGGGAATCCTTCCCAAATCACTTTATGAGACCAGCATCATCCTGATACCAAAACCGAGCAGAGAGTCAACAAAAATAGAAAACTTCAGGCCAATATCCATGATGAACAAAGATGCAAAAATCTTCAATAAAATACTGGCAAACCAATTGCAACAGCACATAAAAAAGCTTATCCATCACGATCAAGTAGGCTTCATCCTGGGGATGCAAGTCCTGTTCAACATACTCAAGTCTATAAGTGTAATCCACTACATAAACAGAACCAAAGACAAAAACCACATGATTAGCTCAATAGATGCAGAGAAGGCCTTTGACAAAATTCAACAGAGTTTATGCTAAAAACTCTCAATAAACTACGTATTGTTGGAACATATCTCAAAATAATAAAAGCTATTTACAACAAACCTACAGCCAATATCATACCGAATGGGCAAAAACTGGAAGCATTCCCTTTGAAATCTGGCACTAGACAATGGTGCCCTCTCTCACCATTCCTATTCATTATAGTATTGGAAGTTTCAGCCAGAGCAATCAGGCAAGAAAAAGAAATAAATTAGAAGACGAGGAAGTCAAATTGTCTGTATTTGCAGACAACATGATTGTATATTTAGAAGACCCCATCATCTCAGCCCAAAATCTCCTTAAGCTGATAAGCAACTTCAGCAAAGTCTCAGGATACAAAATCAATGTGCAGAAATCACAAGCATTCCTATGCACCAATAACAGACTAACAGAGAGCCAAATCGAGCAAACTCCCATTCACAAGTGCAGCAAAGAGAATAAAACACCTAGGAATACAACGAACAAAGGATGTAAGGGACCTCTTCAAGGAGAACTACAAACTGCTCAAGGAAATAAAAGAGAACACAGAGAGATGGAAAAACATTCCATGCTCATGGTTAGGAAGAATCAATATCATGAAAATGGCCATACTGCCCAAAGCAATTTATAGATTCAATGCTATCCCCATCAAGCTACAAATGACCTTCACAGAACTGGAAAAAAAAACTACCTTAAGCCGCCGGGCACGGTGGCTCAAGCTTGTAATCCCAGCACTTTGGGAGGCTGAGGCGGGTGGAACACGAGGTCAAGAGATCGAGACCATCCTGGTCAACATAGTGAAACCCCGTCTCTACTAAAAATACAAAAAATTAGCTGGGCATGGTGGCGCGTGCCTGTAATCCCAGCTACTCAGGAAGCTGAGGCAGGAGAATTGCCTGAACCCAGGAGGCGGAGGTTGCGGTGAGCCGAGATCTTGCCATTGCACTCCAGCCTGGGTAACAAGAGCGAAACTCCGTCTCAAAAAAAAAAAAAAAAAAAAAAAACTGCCTTAAGCTTCATATGGAACCAAAAGAGAGCCCACATAGCCAAGACAATCCTAAGCACAAAGAACAGAGCTGGAGGCATCACACTACCTAACTTCAAATTATACTACAAGGCTACAGTAATCAAAACAGCACGGTGCTGGTACCAAAACAGAGATATAGACCAATGGAACAGAACAGAAGCCTCAGAGGAAATGCCACAAATCTACAACCATCTGATCTTTGACAAACCTGACAAAAACAAGCAATGGGGAAAGGATTCCGTTTAATAAATGGTGTTGGGAAAACTGGCTAGCCATGTGCAGAAAGCAGAAACTGGACCCCTTTCTGACACCTTACACAAAAATTAACGTAGATGGATTAAAGACTTAAACATAAGACCTAACACCATGAAAACCCTAGAAGAAAACGTAGGCAAAACCATTAAGGACATAGGCATAGGCAAGGACTTCATGACCAATACACCAAAAGCATTGGGAACAAAAGCCAAAATAGACAAATGGGATCTAATTAAACTCCAGAGCTTCTGTACAGCAAAAGAAACAATCATTAGGCAACCAACAAAATGGGAAAAAATTTTTAGAATCTACCCATCTGGCAAAGGGCTAATATCCATAATCTACAAAGAACTAAAACAGATTTACAAGAAAAAAAAACAAATAAGCCCATTCAAAAGTGGGCAAAGGATATGAACAGACACTTTTCAAAAGAAGACATCTATGAGGCCAAGAAACATATAAAAAGTGCTCATCATCACTGGTCATTAGAGAAGTACAAATCAAAACCACATTGAGATACCATCTCACACCAGTTAGAATGGTGATTATTATAAAAATCTGGAGACAACAGATGCTGGAAAGGATGTAGAGAAATAGAAACACTTTTACACTATTGGTGGGAGTGTAAATTAGTTCAACCATTGCGGAAGACAGTGTGGCAATTCCTCAAGGACCTGGAAGCAGTAATTTCATTGGTCCCATCAATCTCATTACTGGGTATACATCCAAAGGATTATAAATCATTCTATTATAAAGACACATGCACACATATGTTCACTGCAGCACTGTTTACAATAGCAAAGACCTGGAACCAACCCAAATGCCCATGAGTGATACACTAGACAAAGAAAATGTGGCATATTTACACCTTGGAATACTATGCAGCTGTAAAAAACAATGAGTTCATGTCCTTTGTAGTGAATGTGGATGAATCTGGAAACCAGTATTCTCAGCAAACTGACACAAGAACAGAAAATCAAACACCATATGTTCTCACTCATAGGCAGGTGTTGAACAATGAGAACACATGGACACAGGGAGGGGAGCATCACACACTTGGGTCTGTTGGGTGGGGCTAGGGGAGGAACAGCAGGGAGTGGGGAGGTTGGGGAGGGATAATATGGGGAGAAATGTCAGATATATGTGACGGAGGGATGGAGGCAGCAAACCACATTGCCATGTATGTACCTAAGCAACAATCCTGCATGATCTGCACATGTAACCCAGAACCTAAAGTACAGTAAAAAAAAAAAAAAAAAAATCAAAAAAAAAAAAAAAGAACCCACTCAAATCAGTAAACACACAAACAACCAAAAAAGAAAAAACGCAAATGAAATGGACAGATATTTTGTGGAAGAGAAAACATATGGCTAACAACATACAAAAAGATATAAACATATGAAAAGACGTGTGAGGCTCTTTCCTCTTTCCCTAAGTAGCCTGAGGTAATCTGTGAAAATGGTTCATTATCCACTTGACCCAGAGAACCCCACAAAATCATGCAAATCAAGAGGTTCAAATCTTCATGTTCACTTTAAGAACACTCATGAAACTCCCCAGGCTACCAAGGGTAGGCATATATGAAAAGCCACAAAGTATCTGAAAGACACCACTTTACAGAAACCATGTATAACATTGCAACGTTACAATGACAGGGTTGATAGGTATGTCCACGCCAAGCCATGGGGCTGGACGCAACTTCAGTGGCCCAAAAAGAGTGCCGCATTTTTGCTGCACCTGCTTAAAAATGCAGAGTAATGCTGAACTTAAGGGTTTAGAGGTAGAGCCTCTGGTCATTGAGCATATCCAAGTGAACAAAGCACCTAAGACATGCTGCTGGACCTACAGAGCTCATGGTCAGATTAACCCATACATGAGCTCTCCCTGCCACATCGAGATGATCTTTACTGAAAAGGAAGAAATTGTTCGTAAACCAGAAGTGGAGGTTACCCAGAAGAAAAAGATATCCCCAAAGAAACTGAAGAAACAAAAACTTATGGCATGGGAGTAAATTTAGCATTAAAATAAATGCAATTAAAAGTAAAAGAAAGGGTTGGAGGTGGGGAGAGAAAAAATATTTTTAATAATAAAAAAAAATTTTTTTAACCAAAAAAAAAAGTAAAAGAAAGAAAAGAAAAGTTGCTTGGCATCATTAACAATTAGGGTAAAGAAAATCAAGCCCACAATGAAGTTAACAGATCGCATGTGTTCAACAGGAAAAAACAAATTTACGTCTAATATTACTGTGTGTTGAAAATAACATGGCTCCTCATGCTCACTTAGACATGGCTGAGGAAAGTGTAAATTGGTGAAGATATTTTGAAAAGGAGTTTGGCATTATCTCCTAAAGCTGAACTTTCACCTATACCCTATGATCCAGCAATTCCACTAAGCATATATACAAGAAAAACTGCATATGAACAGTAAAGGGCATGTACAAGAAAACTCAGAGAGGCACTCATATAGCACAGGCCTGAAAACACATGTCCACTTACGAGAGAGCAAATGAGCAAACTGTGGTATAGTCATACAAAACTCAAAACAAATAAACTATAGTGAACAATACAGTTGAATATTAGCAATAGCATATTAAGTGATAAAAGTATCAAATAATTATATAAAGTATGATGACATTTTTATTAAGTTAAAAATAACAAGAATTTTAAAATTTAAACTTTTTAAGCTAGGCACAGCTTTCCATAGTGGCTGTACTAATTTACATTCCTGCCAATGAGCATTCTTCTTTCCCTGAATCTCTCCTAGCATTTATTTTCTTTTTGATAACAGCCATTTTAACCAGGGTACCATAATATCCCATTGTAATTTTAATTGCATTTCCTTGACAATTAGTGATGTTGAGCATCTTTTCATATACCTGTTGGTCATTTTTATGTCTTCTTTAGGGAAATATTTATTTAAATCTTTTGCCCATTTTTAGTAAGATTATTTGTTATTTTGCTCTTGAGTTTTTTGAGTTCCTCATATATTCTGGTTATTAATCACTTGTCAGATGAATAGCTGGCAAATTTTTTTTTCCCATTCCGTGGGCTGTCTCTTCTCTTTGTTGATTGTTTCCTCTGAAGTTTTTTGGTTTTTTTTTTTTTTTTTTTTTTTTTTGAGACGGAGTTTTGCTCTTGTTACCCAGGCTGGAGTGAAATGGCACAATCTTGGCTCACCGCAACCTCCATCTCCTGGGTTCAGTAAATTCTCCTGCCTCAGCCTCCTGAGTAGCTGGGATTACAGGCACGCGCCACCATGCCCAACTAATTTTTTGTATGTTTAGTAGAGACAGGGTTTCACCATGTTGACCAGGATAGTCTCGATCTCTTGACCTCGTGATACACCTGCCTCAGCCTCCCAAAGTGCTGGGATTACAGGCGTGAGCCACCGTGCCCAGCCCTCCTCTGAAGTTTTTTAGCTTGATGTAATCTCATTTGTCAGTCTGTTTTGGTTTCCTGTACTTTTGAGGTCTTACTGGAGAAATCTTTGTCCAGACCAATGTACTGAGGCATTTCAATAGCAAAATGTGAAATCAACCTAAGGGCCCATCAATGGATGAAATGATAAGGAAATTGTGATATATATACACAATGGAATATTATTCAGCCATAAGGAAGAATGAAATTCTGTCATTTACAGCAACATAGATGGAACTGGAAGGTGTTAAGTGAAGTAATCCAAGCATGAAGAGAAAAATATTGCTTGTTCTCACTCATGTTGGAGTTAAAATAGTGGATCTCATGAAGATAGAGAAAAGAAAGGTGTTTACCATAAGTTGGGAAGGTTGGGCAGAGTGGGGAGATGAAGAGAGACTGGTTAATTTAGAGTACAAAAATACACTCAGAAGGAAGAAGATCCAGCATTTGGTAGCAATATAGGACAGCTATAGTTAATACTTTATTGTATAGTTCAAACTAGCTGGAAGAGAAGGTGTACAATGTCTCCCAGCACAAAGGAATGCTAAATGTTTGAGGTGATGACTATCCCAGTTGTGATTTGATCATTACACACTATGCCTGTCTCAAAATACCACAGTAAGCCAGGTTCCGTGATGCATACCTATAGTCCTACTACTTGGAAGACTGAGGTGGGAGGATAACTAGAACATAGGAGTATGAGGTGGTAGCATACTTTACACCTATGAATAACCACTGCACTCCAGCCTGGGCAACACAGAGAGACCCTGTCTCTTAAAATAAACATCTGCTAAACTTGCAACTATTGAAAAATTTAAAAAAAATTTTTAAAACACGTACCCCATAAATACGTACAACTATTAGTATCCATAAAAATTAAAAATAAGGTTGCATCTGGTGGGTCAAACTTATAATCCCAGTAATTTGAGAGGCCAGGGTGAGAGGATCATTTGACCCCAGGAGTTCAAGGTTGCAGAGGGCCATGAGTTCACCACTGCACTCCAGCATGGGCATCAGAGTGAGATTATATCTCTTAAAAAAACAATTAAAAATAATTTCATATAAATAAAATAAATAAATAAATGAAGGTGGCACATGAGCCAATGGGGGTCATGAATCTACCGTCTTACTTTCTTTTCATCCCTCTTACCACCACCTAAAACCACTGTCAACCATAACTACATGCGTAGTGCACTTAATAGCTCACAAAACTTGTCAAAAATATTATCTCATTTAATCCCTGAACAATCTTACAAAGTATACATTGCTATCATTTTTATTCTATGTAAGGGAAAATGATAGCTAAAAGAGGTAAGTGATTATTCCAGTTTAAATCCAGTTCTTAAACTCCAAATTCTACCTTCTTTCCCACATGAGCCTGAAAAATATCTATCCTTTCTAATCTCTCCACATGCATCTCAAATCATGTGATATTTAAGAGCTCTTGAAGAAATAATAAAATTAGGCCGCCAAATCACCAAAAGTAGATGCCAAAACTGACATCCTTAAAAGGAGAGATTCCTCAGACTAGTGGATCCCTTTCTCAGCCACATAAGCAAGGTTGTTTTACAGACCTGGTTATCTTTACTAATCCCGTCTTCAATCGCACACAGACACATACCTTCTGAACAACTTCTGACTGAGCATCTATTTGGAACCTAAGCCAAAGATGTTTTCAGACACTCACAGCCCAACACTTTGGGAGACCACGGCAGGCCAATCATGAGGTAACGAGATCGTCCTGGCCAACATGGTGAAACTCCATCTCTACTAATAAATACAAAAATTAGCTCATTGTGGTGGCAGGCACCTGTAGTCCCAGCTACCAGGGAGGCTGAGGCAGGAGAACCACTTCAACCCGGGAGGTGGAGATTGCAGTGAGCCAAGATCGCGCCACTGCACTTCAGCCTAGTGACAGAGCGAGAATCATCTCAAAAAAAAAAAAAAGACAAAAACAATGCTCATAGAATTTCTTTTACAGGTCCCATCACATAACACATATACTCAGACATGTTCAATACATTTTTTTTTTACAGGTCCCATCACATTACACATATACTCTTTTACAAGTCCCATCACATTACACGGTCCCATCACATTATACACATACTTAGACGTATTCAATACATTTTACATTAATGTTTGAAAGGGCTTTTATTATTTGAAAAATATATTTTGGGCCAGGCGTGGTGGCTCAATGCAAACACTTTGGAGGCCAAGGCGGGCAGATCACCTGAGGTCGGGAGTTCAAGATCAGCCTGACCAACATGGTGAAACTCCATCTTAAAAAAAAAAGAAAGAAAAAAAAATATAGTTTGTTAAAAGTTATTTTTGTGTAGTTTTAAATTTTGCTTATGCACAATTACATATAAGCTGAATTGCAACTGGGCAGTTGAAATTATGACTAGTCATTTAATTAAAGATGATTTTAAAAATTAAGTTCCAAGCTTCTTATTTTGGAATCAATAATTTATGTTTAGGTCCCAGTGATCTCAAAAAGCCTTTGAACAGCACATGGACCCTAAAGACAGACCAGAGTGTCTCATGGACACACCATCCAGCTAGGAGCAAAGACTACAGACTATCGGTGTCGATGGCAGAGGGCTGTCTGCGGCTACCCTTGGCTCCATCCCGAGAGCTGCTGGAATCTCAGCACAGGTGAACTCATCTACCTCACCACTTCTCCCTACCATACTTGTACACTACCCCAAATTCAAGCCCTGTGGGCAACTCTCTTCTTAAAAGACATGGGCAACTCTCTTCTTAAAGATTTAGCATCCTTTCGCTACTCTGTAGTTTATCCACTGCTGCCCTCCTAGTCAACTCTTTTCTAGGTACCCTTTGGAACCTTCATTTCATTGTCAGGAAGCTCTAACTCCTCACAAAAGTGCCATCTCCTCTGCTTGTCTTACCTCAGTCATTCCACGTGTATGTGTTAAGTGCCTGTTCTCCATACCTCTGCATCCCTCCAGCAGAGGCTGCTGCTTCTCCTGCATGTCTCATCGAAATGTTGTTCCTCTGTGAGGGGGAACCATCATCCAACGCTACTGTCTTCCTTTCCCTGAATTGTCACTGTCTGACTTCTGGCCACACCCCCTCATTTGCCGAGGACTTTGGAACCTGACTCATTGCTTCTTCTCCTCTTGGAGTGTAGTCACCTGAAAGATTTCCACATACATGTGGTTGAGCCAGCCAACACCTCAGCCACAAAAGTTCCTCACCTCCTGAGTTCAAATAATCTTTATCTTCTCTCTCACAGCATGCCATGGCACCATTCTGGATGATGACATCACCTGGTACTAAACCAATTCTGAGAACTCTCATTGTAATCCAACACTGTGACCTCCAACTTCTGGCTCTCCAGCTCTCTCACTCCTCTTCAAGCTAATCCAGACCTCTAATGCTCTGTTCCTGGTCAGACCCATGACTGCCATTAAGATTTCCTGTTCTTCCTCATCAAGCCTCATGACGCATCATTTCAAGCATTCTCTTGACATCAATATCCCAGCCGCCTCCTCTAGAGCTATCAATTCTACCCTATATCTTCGATCAGTTCAAACATTCACCCTAACTCCCAATTCTAAATGGCTGGAACATGCTTTGACAACACTACTCAACCAAGCAGCTTAATCCCTCAAATGTCCAACCATCGAACAGCAACTGGGTTCTCAGCACTGTTTTTCTTTGACAACTTCTAGCTATCCCCAAATGTATCCACTTCCACCCTTACCCTCACCTGCATTCTGTCCAGGCCCAGGAAAGGCCCCTTTTATTCTTCCTAAAATACCTCATATGTCTCTCGTGTTACAAAGACCTTTCTGAATCCTATGACCTCCCTGGCTTACTGCCTAAATTCCTTAGTCTCTTCTTAGGCAAACTCCTTTAAAGGGTAATTTACAAATGCTCTTTACAGGTCTTTATCTCCCCGTCATTTTTTCCCCATTCATTCCTAAATTGACTTGTATTTGTATCAAAGTAAAACATGCCTACAAATTATGAAGCAAATAATGGCCAATTCACGCCTGTAATCCCAACACTTTGGGAGGCCAAGGTGGGCAAATCACTTAAGGTCACAGGAGTTCAAAACCAGCCTGACCAACATGGAGAAATCCTGTCTCTACTAAAAATAAAAAAATTAGTTGAGCCTGGTGGCCCATGCCTGTAATCCCAGCTACTCCGGAGGCTGAGGCAGGAGAATCGCTTGAACCTGGGAGGCAGAAGTTGCAGTGAGCCGAGATCACACCATGGCATTCCAGCCTGGGCAACAAGAGTGAAACTCTGTCTCAAAAAAAAAAAAAAAAACAATAAAAGCAAATAACGCTAAAAAACTATTGGCCTAAAAGGCTCTTACCCAGATACCTGGCTCTGATAGATGTCACCTTATCAAAGAATGTTCCCTAACTGCGCAATATAAACCCATCATCCCACCCCAACACTATCTTCCCCCTTATCAGAAGCATTTTTTTAATACCACTTATCACCTCCTAAATTTATAACTAATATAAATTTAGTTATGTGGCCAGGCACAGTGGCTCACGCCTGTAGTTCCAGCATTTTGAGGGGCCAAGGTGGGTGGATCACTTGAGGTCCGGAGTTCATGACCAGCCTGACCAACATGGTGAAACTCCGTCTCTACTAAAAAAAATACAAATTATTAGCTGGGCATGATGGTAGCCACCTGTAATCCCAATTACTCAGGAGGCCGAGCCAGGAGAATCGCTTGAACCTGGAAGATGGAGGTTGCAGTGAGCCAAGATTGCACTGCTGCACTCCAGCCTGGGTGACAGAGCAAGACTCCATCTCTAAATAAATATGTAAATAAATATAGTTATTTGTTTTTGTTTTTGTTTTTATGGGATCTGTGCCACAGAGCAAATGCTTAGGAAACGTGGAATTAATGAAAATCTATTCTAATTATAACAGGATATCAAATTAGAAGTTTTTTAGCCAGTTTCAACTGATATCCCACAGGCTGGGAACAACCCAATAAACGCCACTATCCCCAAATCCTAAAGGAAAGTGTTGGAACAGTACAACTCAAAATATGCCCATGGACAAGTCTGAGAACTGTTTTTACTGGTTTGCTAGAAGATAAATACAGAAATTGCAAGTATTTAGAGAATTTTAGAATAATTTGACATTGCTTTGGAAGTACAAGTGGTCAATAGACTTGCCTCGTTGAACAGACTATTTCAGGTGCTGCTGAACTCACACAATATGTCACCAGAGTGATGTGAACTGAAGACCAGTCATGCAATAAAGGGTCAGGTATAGACCTGTAACGAATTGGAAGTTAAAAAAAAAAAAAAATCTTTCCAATAAATGTATGAAATGCCCTGTGCTAAACCATCTATGAGGACCATGTTAGGTGAGTGTGACACAGGTTAGAGCAACGTGAGTCCATCACCACTCTATGAGAAGAAGACAAAGCCAGAAACTAGTAGGCGAGGTTGTTTTGGAGAAAGCTAATGATGCCTTGAGTATTTCCTCCTAGAAGAGAGGTTGGTGTGCATATCCTATGCCTTAAACCAAGGGAGAGGGGTTCAAGGAGACACCTTGAAGTGTAAAACATGTCTCTCCTGGAGTTTAAGGAACATGTGACTAGAATATGACTCTTACCAAAAGACTGTGAAGACTGTGGCCAGAATAAAAGGCCTGCTTGGCATTGAGCTGCCCCTCCATGGCACATGCTTTTGGGAGGCCAGTTATGAATCCAGAGAGACAGAGGGAGCTAGTTTAAGCTCATGTTTTAAGGGATCCTATCCAAGAGGAAGTTGTGGATGGAAGGAGGGACCAAACAGAGAGGATGAACCATCAGAAGCTCAGAGGGCCAAGGCAGGAAAACACAAGCAAAGAAAAGACTTTTCCCGGTTGAAAGGAAATACAACCATTCAGAGGACACCAACTGCCAGGTCATAACTACACGGGCTGTGCAAAACTAGGCCCTTGTCCCCTACTCCCTTCTCTCCTTGGCCAATCCTAGAGCAGTCAGAAGCAACAACGGGAGGGATAGGAGAAAATGAGGAAAGAAGAGAAAAAAAATCCAACCATGTCCTTTGTCACTGCAGCCTGAATCTCCCTCAAACTGAGAGAAGGGAAAAAATATTAACATTTAATATGAAGTTGTAATAAGTCACAAGGCCAGACTGGAGAGAAACGCAGTTTCGCTCTTGTTGCCCAGGCTGTAGTGCAGTGGCGCCATCTCGGCTCACTGCAACCTCCGCCTCTTGGGTTAAAGCAATTCTCTTATCTCAGCCTCCAGAGTAGCTGGGATTACAGGCACGTGCCACCACACTCAGCTAATTTTTGCATTTTTTAAGGAGGGACAGGGTTTCACCATGTTGGCCAGGATAGTCTTGATCTCTTGCCCTTGTAATCTGCCCACCTTGGCTTCCCAAAGTGCTGGGATTACAGGCATGAGCCACCACGCCAGGCCTGGAGTTATATTATTATAAGATAGAGCTAAAATTTTTAATGATTGACAGTGACCCAAGAACTTTCCATTATCTAAAAATGACCAGTAAAGTTGTGTTTTTCCTTAGGAGTAGAGAGTGAGTTAAATGGTGACTGGTGAGAGAGAATAAATTTGACTTCTCTTTGCACTCAAATAAATAAATAGATTATACACAAAAATTGTGGTCCCCTTGCTCTTCCTCCCACCTTCTCAGAGACAACCACTTTCAACTTTCTACATATCTTGTCTTAATAGTTCCAAGTAATATGCATATAGTGGTACTTCTAGGTTTATTCATTGTAGTTATCATCTATTCAGTCCTATTAAGATAAAGACTTTATCTTTCTTACAGAATTTTTACAAATATCCATATTCAGTGATATTATGGTTAATTACATCTTAATATTATTCACTCCTGAATTAAGTAGTGTACCATGATTAAATTTTCTTGCTTATTCAAATCTATAAATAGATTAATCCACACAATAACACTATGAAGTCATGAGCCCCATTCTAAAGTTGAGGAATCTGAGCCACAGAGAAACTAAGTAACTCGCTTGCCCAAAGGCACTGACCTGTTAAGTGCTGAAGCCAGAATTTAAACTCATATTAGGCTATATAGTTCCAGAATGCATACCCTTAGCCCCTCCATGATAGTGCTAATGTTTACTAAAAGGTTTAAGTCTTAGCTCAAGCACAATTAAACTGGGCCTAGCCCACTACTAAATTAGGTGCTATTATAACATATGATAAAGACATTTTTTAACTTTCTATTCCCATAATGACTAGATAACTTTCAAAAGAGTATCAAGAACGTTACTTTGGATATGAAACGTACAACCCAACTTGTTAAATTCATCACAATGACTGAACCTGTGATTTTCCTTTTATCCACTCTTCACTCTGACTTCTCACCTTACAATTTTCTCTTAGCTAAAGTTAAGCTGTAACTCCTCAGAAAAATAAAGTAGTGAAGAGATTCATTATTAAAAATGTATTGAAATTTTGCGATTCCCTGGGCTAAGGTTTAGAAAACAAAGCACAGTTTCTTTCCTCTAAAGTGATATAACCCCTCTCATTATTAAAGTTAGAATAAGAGATAGAACTAAAATGAAGAAATTACTTTGGAAGAACCATTGTAGTATGTTTCTTAGAAAGCAGTACTATTAGGCCAGGTGCAGTTGCTCACGCCTGTAACCCCAGCACTTTGGGAAGCCAAGATGGGTAGATTGCTTAGGTCAGGAGTTCAAGACCAGCCTGGCCAACATGGTAAAACCCCGTCTCTACTAAAAATACAAAAATTAGCCAGGTGTGGTGGTGCATGCCTGTAATCCCAGCTACTCGGGAGCCTGAGGCAGGAGAATCACTTGAACCTGGAAGGAGGAGGTTGCAATGAGCTGAGATCATGCCACTGCGCTCCAGCCTGGGTGACAGAGAGAGACTGTCTCGAAAATAAAAAAATAAAAGAACAAGTTAAAATTAGAATATAAAGCAAGTAACTGACAAAAGAATCAGACAATGCCTGACATCCAACTAACTGATCTTCCCACTCCACTTCCCACCTTAACCCAAAAGTTTATTTTTTTATTTTTAAAAGGCCCTTGTTTTCAAGAACACGCCACAGACTGCAGAATTCTAAAACTCTCCAACCATATTCAGCCTTTTACTCTTAAAGACAGGAAACAGTGCAATTCAAAAGATCAACAATGTGAAAATTTAATCCAAGTGGTTTCTCTTTATTGGTAAAAATCACAATTTCTATATTTGCCATCAGTGGAAAAAATCAAGCTTGCCTAATTCATTCATATTTTATTAAATGGGTGGCTAATGTTTCGTTTCACAGAGACTAAAAAAGCACCAAGCAAAGGGAGGGGGAGGCGCGTGAGCAAGAAACTTGGCTAATGATTTTTCAGATACCTCTTTGTTAAAACTCCAAGAGTTGCCTGAATACAGAAATCCACTTTAAAGTATATGTTCAGGTTGAATGTATAATTTTTGCCCTTCTGAACTCCTGGGACAAAGGTATATGTACAATAATTTTTAACCTTCTTGAAATGCAGAAAGAGAAAAGGCTCAAAGCAGTATGTCAGAACTGATTATCATAGTTCAAGGGAAATGGTTATTCTGATGGCCAAGAAAAATGGGCTCATTTTCAACATGAATGCTGGCCACTTAAAAATAATTATTTTTCTGTGCTGCAAGTCATGAAAATTAGTAGCATGAAAGCACATGTCCTGTAAGGACCCCATTGTTTCTGAGAGATATCCACATCCAGCTACCCAGTTTTGGGAAAAGTAAATAGGTTATTTTTATTGTGTCTGGCAAAGTAGCTAAAAATTATACTCCATTCTCAATTAATAATGCCTATTTCTAATAGGGCTAATATATAAATAAAATTCACAGGTAATTCTAAAGCATCTTAATGGGAGTTTCAACCTTTCTTAATTAAGCTAGTACAGAGGTAGAAATGTATAAATCACTGGCTTGCCTCCCTATTTAGCAACAGAAAATTAGAAGTATGAGCAGCAAAATGAACGCAAATAATTTACCACTGGAAAGCCGTCTCCTGAGCAGGGAGTCACATAATGGCATGTGATGTCAATATTAAAGATTAACTCAAATCGATTAAGCAACTCAATATCTTGTGTTTTAGCCATCATCAAAATTTCATGAGTTCTGTGAAGAGATATATGTGTAATTTGCTGGAATAAAGTAATATTGAAATGTAAGAATTCTACTTACTAAGAAAAAATTGTTAGACCAGCTATCATTTGAATTTCAGCTAGAAAATTTCACAAAGTCAAGCAATGTGATAGCATGTTGCCTTTAAGGTCAGTTTTGTTTCAACGATGATTCTAGTCTTAGATCAATAAAGCAGCAAAGAACAAAAACAGCAGTCTCTGGGGGAACAAAATCAGTTCTAGATATTAAAACAGAAGAATATGCTTATATAATTCCTATTTTATATTATTTAAGTTTTATATAATAAGCACATTTAATATGCCATTCACTAATATGGTTTCTTAAATGTTCTAAGTAAAAAGCCAACAAATAAGCAAATAGTTCTTTGTTAAAAGAAAAAAATAAATCAGAAGATGGCCACAGGCATAATATTTCCACCTCTGCCTTTCTAAAAACCTTTTAATAACTATCTAAAATCTCAAATTGTTATTAACAAAAATTTAGGCTTACTCAATGGAAAACAAAAGCCAGAGGAGACACTTAATGAAACAAAGTGTTGATGATGCAAACTTCCAAGTAAAGGTTCTTTTGTCTAATGTCTTAAACCTTTCATTATGGAAAATTTTACGCTTATACAACAGAGGAAAAGTATAGAGTACTGCCATTTACACACCCAGCTTTAACAATCACCATCTCCTGGTCAGTGCTATTTCAACTGTACCCCATCCACATTTTCTCCTCTACCCCACCGGATGATTTTAAAGCCAATCCAAGGGATTTTACTTCATTATTAAATATTTTAATATGCATCTCTAAAAGACAGATTTTAATAATATCAAAATACAATTATTAATCTAAAATATTTTTATAAGTGTCTTAATATTATCAAATAGCCAAGCCTGGGCAACAAAGTAAGACTGTCTTTCTTCAAAAAATAATTATAAAATCAGCCAGGCATAGTGGCACACACCTGTAGTCCCACCTTCTCAGGAGACTGAGGCAGGAGGATCACCTGAGTCCAGGAGGCTGAGGATGCAGTCAGCCATGATTGTGCCACTGCACTTGAGCCTGGGTGACAGAGAACTTGTCTCAAAAAAAAAAAAAAAATCATTGTTCAAATGTCCCCCACTTTCTCCTTTTTTTATACTCAGTTTATTCACCCAAATAAGGCATACATGTTACACTTGGTTGGTAGGTCTTTTAAGTCTTGTTTCATGTACAGATTATCATTCCCACATTTTTTCTTATAATTTCTCAAAGAAACTAGGGGTATTTGTTCTAGAGTTTCCCACACCTCAACTTTGCTAAATATAACTTCACTATCTTTCCCTTATCATTTAACATATTCCTCTGTCATCTATATTTTATGTAAATCTATAATTAGAACTAGCAATTTGATCCGATTTAGGTTCAATTTTTTAGCAAGAATACTTTGGCCGGGCGCGGTGGCTCACACCTGTAATCCCAGCACTTTGGGAGGCCAAGGTGGGCAGATCATGAGGTCAAGAGATCGACACCATCCTGGCCAACATGGTGAAATTCTGTCTCTACTAAAAGTACAAAAAATTAGCCGGGCAAGGTGTTGCATGCCCATAGTCCCAGCTACTCCGGAGGCTGAGACAGGAGAATTGCTTGAAACCGGAAAACGGAAGTTGTGGTGAGCTGGGATTGTGCCACTCACTCCAGCCTGGAGATTGAGCGAGACTCTGTCTCAAAAATAAATAAATAAATAAAAAGAATGCTTAGTAAGTGCTTTTCTGTACTTTCATCAGGAGGCACATAAGTGTAGTTGTCTCTCTTTCATGTGTTAGCAGTCATTGGCCACCCTAGGGTACCAGTGTATTGGCAAGTCCACTTTAGTCTAATACTATCAAGTCCATGCTGCAGCCTCCACACATTCTATTCAATTACCAACTGGTGAAATAGACTATCAACTCTGATGCTGGGGAATACCAGCTGGCTAATTGACATTGACCCTTGTTACATGCAGCTCAGTATTACCAAGATGGATGAGGCTCAGATACTGCCTTAGTCCACCTGTGTTGCCAATGTATTGATGATCAATGTCTAGGTTCGTTATTTTGTTAGGGCTTGCAAGATGGTGAGACTATAATTTCATCATTCCTTCTTCCCTTAACAATGACTTGATTACCATGTAGAATAATCCGTAAAGCAAAGACAGGAAAATGCTTGCTTCTTTCCCTTTACCACTTTTTAGAAATGAGTTAGTTCCCTAACACTCTCCAAAAGTCACTGATAAAATAGTTTTTTAAAATATCATAGCTTCATAGATTTTCAATATATGGACGTATTTCAACCTGCCATGATCATTATTCTTATTGATTGAGCAATAGGAACCCCTCCAGGTTTACTCCCGGTCCTGACATGATCCCAGTAATCTTTGATGCTTCCTTGCTTTATGTTTTGACAAGATGTGCCAAGCTCATTCCACATTTTCTGTTTCAGATCTGGAATCAGCCATTTCTCCAACCAGTTTGTGATTGATGGTTTCCATGGTGTCCTGCCTGCATCCCTTCCACCTGGCCAACGGACTCACATATAAGCTACTGTGAGTTTTGGCTGCTAATGGCTCATAGCCACCCTCTCCTTCAGCGACTCATCTAGCCTAAAGCTTCCTCACACCCCCAGCCCTAGCAGCCCATAACCAGTGACTGACTGAGGTGAGGGACAAAAGGCTTGCTTCAAGTTGAGACTAACTCTGCAGTACAATTCATGTGCCAGAGCTCAATATTCAGAAGCGGAATTATTGGCTTTTATGGTAATGCTATTTTTTTTACTTTTTGAAGACCTACCATACTGTTTTCTATAGCAGTTAAACCATTTTACATTCTCACCAAGAGTGCACAAGGGTGTGTAAACTTAATTTTAACACCATATTAGCTTAGGTATCTGCTTTGGTTTGAATGTTGTATTCTACCCAAAATTCATGTGTTGAAAGTTAATCCCTAATGTGACACTATTAAGAGAAGGGGCTTTTTGGAAGTGATTAAGTCATGGGGGCTCGCCATCATGAATGGGTTAATGCCACTATAAAAAAGTCTTCAAAGAGCTCCCTTGCTCTCCCTTGCCGTCTTTGCCTCCCACTTTCCACCAGGTGATAATGCAGGAAACAAGGTGTCATCAATAAGGAACGACACCTCGGCAAACACCAAACCTGCCGATGCCTTGGTCTTGAACTTGCTAGCTTCCAGAACAGTGAGAAAGTAAATTTATGGCTGGGTGTGGTGGCTCACGCCTGTAATCCAAGCACTTTGGAGGCCAAGGCAGGCGGATCACCTGAGGTCGGGAGTTCAAGACCAGCATGACCAACATGGTGAAACCCCGTCTTTAAAAAAAAGAGAAAAAAGAAAAGAAAAGAAAGTAAATTTATATTCTTTATAAATTACCCAGTCTCAGGTATTCTGTTAGAGCAACACAGATGGACTAAGACAGTATCTGATCCTCATCCATTTTATTTTATTTTATTTTATTTTATTTTTTATTTTTTATTTTTTTGAGGCAGAGTTTCGCTCTTGTTACCCAGGTTGGAGTGCAATGGCGCGATCTCAGCTCACCGCAACCTCTGCCTCCTGGGTTCAGGCAATTCTCCTGCCTCAGCCTCCTGAGTAGCTGGGATTACAGGCATGCACCACCATGCCCAGCTAATTTTTTGTATTTTTTAGTAGAGACGGGGTTTCACCGTGTTGACCAGGATGGTCTCGATCTCTTGACCTCATGATCCACCCACCTCGGCCTCCCAAAGTGCTGGGATTGCAGGCGTGAGCCACCGCGCCTGGCTCCTCATCCATTTTAATAATACTGAGCTGCATGTAACAAGCGTTAATGCCAATTAGCCTGTGGTATTCCCCAGCATCAGAGTTGATTATCTACTTTACCAGTTCGTAATTGAATAGGATGTGTGGAGGCTGCAGCATGGGCTTGATAGTATTAAACTAAAGTAGACTTGCCAATACACTGGTACCCTAGGATGGCCAACACAGATAATGCAGGCTGTGAGCAGACTCAAAGAGGTAAAGGTACTCCCTGGGAATGAGTCACACTGGGACCATGAATAGTTCCTCCAATCAAATGGAATCTATATTCTTCTCCCTAAAAGTTTTCACCCAATTCTCTAAGCACTGCCTAAGACAGAGACTAAATAAACATAGGGTGAACACAGAAGACAACAGACTGCAAGCATGAGAGATGTCTGCTTCTATCTGACCTTATGAGCTTGAGCCAATCACTTACTCACTGAGGTTTAGTTTTGTCAAACTGGATCAATAGTATGCCATGCCCAACATATAGGGTGTCTGCTCAAATTAAATGGGATAATCCATATAAGCATTCTTTGAAAGTATAACTACGAAGTAGTACTACTCCAAAGCTATAATTTTCCAGAAACATTACTGTCATTTCCAGAACTGAATTCTCCTCTCCCAAGGCACAAATTAAATTTTGTTCAAGTCCCATAGATTGCTTTTTTTTGAACCACATTCATCATCTCACAACTAAAATAAATAGAGAGAGAGACAATATTGAGATAAATCAGACAGACCCTTATCACTCACCTGGAGGTGGTTTAGAAGAGTAAAACAAAGGTGATGTTTGGAAAAATTTAGAATTCGACTTAGCAGAAAAGGTTTGAAGAGATGGAACCATGAGCCTAGAAAAGAAACAACTTACTGATTTTCAAGCACAATTAACTAGCTGTTAATTAGAGCTATGTAATGGTAGGAGACTGTATCACTAAAAGTACTGAAGCAGAGAGGAATCTAGCATTACGAAAACTGTTAAGTCAGATAAGCTCTAAGATCTCCTCAAGCTTTAACATTCTTTGATTCACAAAGACTGACAGAGACACTGTAGCAGGTGGCTATGCTTCATCCTCTCCACAGAGGATACCACAATAAGAAATGGTCTTAAATTGTAAGCCATGGGATTTAGGGCAAAGATCAAAGGAGTTGTTTCAGGCAGATATGGGTGTTAAATTCCAAACAGAATTACGAGGGAAGCTATGGCTGTGTTCTTTAAAATAAAGGAAGCCATGCCCATCTTACCAGAACAATTTAAGGATTGCTTAGAGGTGCAATAATAAACTAGACCATCTATGAAGGGGCTTTCTTTTCAGTCCTTTGATCCACAGTTGTCCAAGAAAATTTTCAAAGTATAAGTGACTATCTAAATGTTTTAAGTTTCCTTTGCTTGGAGCTTAAAGAATTTAAGGGTTTTGTCTGGTTGGTTGGTTGGTTGGTTGGTTGGTTTAGACAACAGGTTGTCACCACAGACAAGAAAGACATAAAAAGAATGGCAACAGGTCTTGTTTCAGTCAAAATACTGACCTCAAAAAAGAATCATGAGTTATAAAGACATACTTACTTCTCTTCAAGCAGAACATGAATCCCTTTACCAAGTTAATCTTGGTTTCATGAGTTGTTTATAGAGACTAAACTGTTCATTCAATATAGTCTACCAACCTTGCACATTCCCGTGCATTAATTATTCCTATACTTTACTATAATTTATTATAGCAAACCTTGAAAATGAAATCTTTTATAAAATTCCATTAGTTATGAACCTAAAAAGGGAGGTACAGCAATGCGTAGTACATTGAACGGTGTCATTCAAAAAAATTCTTTTCCGATAATCAGCAAAAGAAATTCGACTTTATTAATCAATTCATTCTCTCAAATTCTGAAGGGGAAAAGGAAACAAATCTTTCCTTTAAGAGCTTTGGATTTGCTAATTAGCCAAAGTAAGGTGTGAGTTGTACAGTTATGCCTTCCACAGAAGGGGAAACGTCCTGAGGTTATGCAAATAAAGCTGCCTGGTCCTACATATTTGGAAAGGAAAGGGAAAAGGAAGGCCATTTAAAAACTCTAAGCAGGAAAGGAACACAGAAACACCCTGCTATATTTTCGGTGAGATTAAGGATACATGCTTAAGTCTTTCCTACACCACAAAAAGTTCCCAACTACAAAGATGACAAAATCTGGTTAATATTAATTATTAAACATTAAAATATATAATGTTCTACAATATACTGCAGCCTTACAAAAACCTAAGCTGTAATCAGAAAAACAGAAAATTTCCCCAAGACTGAAACACAGAAACACACAAGAGAAGGAAAAGAAGGGTGAGGTCAAGGAAGTAGTGGTTTAGTAGGGGAGAGTTCAGGGAAGGGAAAACCTCATGAGTACGTCTGAGACTTCATTTCCTGCTATTTTCTCTAGTCTCTACCTGAGTGGCCTTGTCTTGGCCTAAAACGAATATCCATAAATGAAAGTCAAGAGCCCTGGACCCACCTCTGTTTAACGCATTTATATTTCTGAGAGACGAGTAGGAAGTTTTGAGGGAACCTCTGTCCTCCTCCCAAATTCTCACCACTGGCCAGACTCCAAGGCTCAGACCTCAACTGGCTTCTCCTCTATCAAACTCATTTTCTGGGTCATCCCACCCAGTCTTATAGATTTAATAACACCTATGTACAAATAATTCCCACATCTTCCATGAAATCCAGACATAAGAATATCTAAAAGATATTTCAAACTTCATGTGTCCAAATCAGACATTTTTATTTCCAGTCCTCAATCCAAACGTGCCTCTTCCTTTGTGCTTATCATTTCAGAAAACAGGATCACCCAATATATGTCCTCCAACTCCTGAGTCAAAACAGTCAGGCTCAAAAATCCCATTGCTTGATGGTGATGGGACCCCAAAAGTAAGAAATCAGATGCTCACAGGCTAAGATTTTGCCAGCAGGGAGAACAAGCTGCAACTTGGGCAATAACCTGCAAACACTAGCAGATTTTTAATCAGACTTTTTCAGCTAAGTGAGAAAGTCTCAGAGATTCTAAGTCACCAGGAAATGCAGGTAATGCTGTTGCAGTGTGCAAAAAATTGGAATTAGTGAAATGTAACAGAAATAGAGTCAGTATGTTTGATTACTTCCTAATGCTCTAAAACTGTTATTTCCCCATACCCACCTGTAATCTTGAACACATAAATACTTCTTGGGCCTGAGAGTTGTACATTAGCAGGTTCATGTGAGTCGGCAGTGGGGCAAAAGGACTCTTGCTACCTCCCAGGTGCTCTTCTACAGAAAGAGGGGGCCAATAAAATGATGGAAAAAATCATATTTGAAGTTTTCCTATGGTTTTCAATACCATTTTAAGATAGGTTCTAACTGATGTAATAGTTTAAAAACACAAAGATTTCATCTATATCTATCATCTATGCAGTTCAAAAATTGAGACTCAAAGTAATTAAAATACTTGAAGAAGGCTGATGATGATAAATGTCTAGCACTAGAATTGTGATCATGGGGAATTCTCCATTCCCTACTCAAAAACTGCTCAAGTTGAGAGTGTCTAGATTTAAATGTTAACTCCATTATCTAACAGCTGTACAGCCTCGACACGTTTCCTCCCTGGAAAGTGAGCATCTTCCCCAGAGAATTGCTGAGAACATAAAATGAGAGAAAAACAGAGAAGAGTGCGGAGAACAATCCCCACGTATTCCCAATGAGGTAAACATGCAGTAATACAAGAGTTCTTGTGATGATGATGATGATGATGATGATGATGATGATGATGATGATGTTTAAAAATCCTGGGATTCAGAAAGAAAACAAAATGCTTTGTAATGTGAAAATATTAAGGAACAAATGGAGATCTGGATATAATAATCTTTTCTGTTTTAAGGTGGTAAAAAAACATCCTAAACATCCTAGTGACATTTAACGTACAGTATAAATCCAAATACGTATGTACCGAGAGGTAATCAGAATAATTTTTTATTCACTCTTGGAAACATCTAAAACAAGGAGCAAAATAAAATGTCAATATTAATAAGTTTTTATTAGTGATCCCCATTACAAATTCTCATAGGTATATTTGGGTATAGCTTACAAATTTAGGATAAGTAAATAGGTTAAAACAGCTAAGATGCTAAAGTATTTGCATTCCGCATAACACTTGAAGAGAATGGTCTGACTGAACGTAGCTAAAACTGCACTCACGCCTTCTGACTCATCTCCTTTGCAGCTACTTCTGTTTTCAGTCTGTCTCACTCACAGACATATTTCTTATTCAGATTCCCACTAGACATGCCTGGAGTGCTTCATATAAAGTCATCCAAGTAATCCTGAGTCACCAAAACTGATTTATTTTTACTCTACCTCCAAGTGATCATCAGAGATGCTTTCATGGCAACACGTAACACTGATTTTCTCCAAATGAGTAAGTTTAGAAAAGACATAGGCTTTGGACACAGGTTGAATAGGGTGGCTCTAGCAGGCACTAATGGTTGCACCTAACCAAATCCAGAAGAGGACACAAAGCCTCAGTTCAAGTTCATCTATGGCATTAAAAGTAAAGAAATGTAGTCAGAGGCCATAAGGTTCTAGAAGCCTGCGTAGGAATCCTGTGAGACAAGAAGTCAACAGTCTTCTTACTTCCAACTCTGACAGTGTCCAGTCTCTCAGACAACTAGTGACAGGAGTTGCAGTAACATGGTGGAAGGCAGACTTATCTGCCCTGAAAAACACTGCCGGCTGGGTGTGATGGCTCATGCCTGTAATCCCAGCACTTTGGGAAGCCAAGGTGTTCTCTTGAGCCCAGGAGTTCAAGACCACACAGAGCAACATAGACAGACTCTATCTCTACCAAAAAAAGTTAAAATTAGCCAGGCATGCTGGCACACGCCTGTAGTCCAAGCTACTTAGGAGGCTGAGGTGGGAAGGTTGAGCCCCGGAGGTTGAGGCTGCAGTGGGCCATGACTGCGCAACCACACTCCAGCCTGGGCGACAGAGCAAAACTGTCTCAAAAAAAGAACACTCCTCAGAATGGTTTCCTGCCCCAAGCAACTAAGTAGTCTCCACCGCTATTTGCTGCCCTCTGATCTCCCTCTCCTCCAGCAGATCCTTGGGGAGAGAAGATGAGGCCATCCTCAGATTCCCCACCAGCAGTCATCAGCAGATGTTAGCAGAGTGCCATGGATTAGGGCCAAATTCAGGTTCTAACCACCTCACTCCTAGGCTGCTGCAGCCACCTAACTGTCCTGCTCTCCTGATGCACCCTGCACATGTTTAGTCTTCCTAAAATCATGCTATGATCACACTACTCACCTATTACAGTGTCTTCAGAAGCACAGAAAAGAAAGCTTAAACCAGTGGTCATCTGAAATGTATGCTGACCCCAATCTACTTTTCCAGCTTTATCTTATATTTCTCTCATATGAATCCCCACATGCAGTCAGTTCTCAGCACTTTTTCCTACTTCCTGGCCCCAGCATCTGCTGCCCAGCTAGTTCCTACCCTTTTCTTTTCTTTTTTTTTTTCCAGATAGGGTCTTGCTTTGTCACTCAGGCTGGAGTACAAGGGCATGATCATGGCCCACTGCAGCCTGGAACTCCGGGCTCAAGCAGTTCTCCCACCTCAGCCTCTCAAGTAGCTGGGAATATATAGGCATGCACCACCATGCCTTGTTTTTAATTTTTAGTAGAGACAGGGTCTCTCCATGTTGCCCAGGGTGGTCTCAAGCTCTTGAGCTCAAGTGATCCTCCCACCTCGGCATCCCAAAGTGCTAGGATTACAGGCATGAGCCACCATGCCCGGCTTAGCTACCCATATTTTAAAGCCCAACTCAATACCAACTCTTCCATAAAATAGTTATGCCCTAACCAACCTATTTAGGGGTGGGGGCACCCTCTTTGTTCTCTGAATTCCTATAATGCTCACTAATTGTACCACTCATCATAAGCTATATTTCATATATCATTCACTCACTTAGTCAATAGTATTCACTGAGATGCCAAATGACGGATGCCAGGAGATATTCTAGACCCCTTGATATGGGCCTCAAACAATTCAAGGTCTAGAGGAGGAGGAAAAAAAGGAAGAAACTGCTAATTATTGTTTATCCTAAGCAGGTCATCACCATGCAATCTCTTTGCATATGTCAGCTCAGTTCATTCCCACAACTCTATGTTGTAGCTACTGTTATTACTTCATTTTTTATTTTTCCGTAAGTTATTGGGGTACAGTTGGTATTTGGTTACACAAGTTCTTTAGCGGTGATTTGTGAGATTTTGGTGCGCCCATCACCCAAGCAGTATACACTGCACCATATATATATATTTTTTTTTTTTTGAGGCGCAGTTTCACTCTTGTTACTAAGGCTGGAGTGCAATGGCGCGATCTCGGCTCACCGCAACCTCCGCCTCCTGGGTTCTGGCAATTCTCCTGCCTCAGCCTCCTGAGTAGCTGGGAATACAGGCATGCGCCACCATGCCCAGCTAATTTTTTGTATTTTGGGTAGAGACGGGGTTTCACCATGTTGACCAGGATGGTCTCGATCTCTTGACCTCGTGATCCACCTGCCTCGGCCTCCCAAAGTGCTGGGATTACAGGCTTGAGCCAGCGCGCCCAGCCCATATTGTTGTCTTTTATCCCTCATCCCCCTCGCACTCTTCCCCTCCAAGTCCCCACAGCCCGTATATCATTCGTATGATTTTGTGTCCTCACAGCTTAGCTCCCACATGTCAGTGAGAACATATGATGTTTGGTTTTCCATTCCTGAATTACTTCACTTAGAATAATAGTCTCCAATCTCATCCAGGTCACTGCAAATGCTATTAATTCATTCCTTTTTATGGCTGAGAAGTATTCCATCATATATATACACCACAGTTTCTTTATCCACTCGTTGATTGATGGGCATTTGAGTTGGTTCCACGATTTTTCAATTGTGAATTGTGCTGCTATAAACATGCATGTACAAGTATGTTTTTCGTATGCCGCTTTTCCTCTGGGTAAATGCCCATTAGTGGGATTGCTGGATCAAATTGTAGTCCTACTTTCAGTTCTTTAAGAAATTTCCAGCCGGGCACTGTGGCTCAAGCCTGTAATCCCAGCACTTTCAGAGGCTGAGGCGGGTGGATCATGAGATCAAGAGATTGAGACCATCTCGGTCAAAAAGGTGAAACCCCGTCTCTACTAAAAATACAAAAAAATCAGCTGGGCATGGTGGCGCATGCCTGTAATCCCAGTTGCTCAGGAGGCTGAGGCAGGAGAATTGCCTGAACCCAGGAGGCGGAGGTTGTGGTGAGCCGAGATCGTGCCATTGCACTCCAGCCTGGGTAACAAGAGCGAAACTCCGTCTCAAAAAAAAAAAAAAAAAAAAAAGAAATTTCCACATTGTTTCCCATAGTGGCTGATGTGGTTTGGCTGTGTCCCCACCCAAATGTCAACTTGAATTTTATCTCCCAGAATTCCCATGTATGTGGGAGGGACCCAAGAGGAGGTAATTAAATCACGGGGGTCGGTCTTTCCTGTGCTATTCTCATGATAGTGAATAAGTCTCATGAGATCTGATGGGTTTATCAGGGGTTTCTGCTTTTGCTTCTTCCTCATTTTCTCTTGCCACCACCATGTAAGAAGTGCTTTTTACGTCTCACCATGATTCTGAGGCCTCCCCAACCACGTGAAACTGTAAGTCCAACTAAATCTCTTTTTCTTCCCAGTCTTGTGTAGGTCTTTATCGGCAGCGTAAAACAGACTAATACAGTGGCTGTACTAATTTACATTCCCACCAGGAGTGTAGAAGTGTTCCCTCATCACCGCATCCCTGCCAACATCTACTATTTTTTGATATTTTGATTATGGCCATTCTTGCAGGAGCAAGGTGGTATTGCATTGTGGTTTTGATTTGCATTTCCCTGAACATCAGTGATGTTGAGCATTTTTCATATGTTTGCTGGCCATTTGTGTGTCATCTTCTTTTGAGAATTGTCTATTCATATCCCTATTTCACTTTTTGACAGGATTCATTGTTTTCTTCTTATTGATCAGTTTGAGTTAGCTGTAGATTCTGGATATTAGCTCTCTGTCAGATGTACAGATTGCGAATATTTTCTCCCACTCTGTGGGTTGTCTGTTTACTCTGCTGACTGCTCCTTTTGCCATGCAAAAACTCTTCAGTTAATTAAGTCCCAACTATTAATCTTTGTTTATATTGCATTTGCTTTCGGGTTCTTGGTCATAAAATCCTTGCCAAAGCCAATGTCTAGGAAGGTTTTTCCAATGTTATCTGCTAGATTTTTTATAGTTTCAGGTCTTAGATTTAAGTCCTTAATGTATATCGAGTTGATTTTTGTGCAGGGTGAGAGATGAAGATCCAGATTCATTCTCCTACATGAGGCTAGCCCAACCTTTCCCATTTGTTGAAAAGGGTGTCCTTTCCCTTATTTCACTTTATAATGAGGATACTGATTCTCAGAGAATTGAAATACCTTAACAAAGGATACTGGGTTTGTTGGTTGGTTGGTTGGTTTATTTTTTGAGACGCAGTCTCGCTCTATCACCAAGGCTGGAGTGGGGGTTTTGCCATGTTGGCTAGGCTAGTCTCAAACTCCTGACCTCAAGTGATCCACCCACCTCTGTCTCCCAAAGTGCTAGGATTACAGGAGTAAGCCACCACGCTCAGCCACCAGTTAGGTATGTTTTAATTCTTTGCTGTCCCTGTCACTCTTTCAGATTATATGTCTATCTCTTCCTTGCTCAGTCTCTGAAAACTAATGGCTATGATCCGCATCACCCAAGTTCTTTTGCCTTCTGGCTTCTAGGTAGGTTGAGTCAACAGGAGGTTGACCACTGGGAGCAGGAGCTAAGACAGCAGTTTACTTATTTGCCATGCTCCCTCCTGACTCACTGGGTTGTGGCAGTGGCTGCGTCCCTCAGCCCCGCCCCTGTGGAAGGGCTCTTCCATGGCTCCAGCTCTTCCCACCAGGATCCATGAAGACCACTGCCCTCTGCTGCCCCTTAAGCAGGAGTGGGAAACAGAGAGCCTCCACCTGAAGGCTGATAAAGCACCTGAGCCCTACCCATATTTCTGTAAATTGTCCCTTCATTAAACTCTCTTCAGTTAAACCCTCTTAGTATGCTGTTTCCTCCAGACACAGTGCAGGATTTGAACCCACGTGGGTCTTACTGCAGAGACCTCCTGTTTTGCTGGAGGTTTTTACTTAGTGCTGAGGATCAAAACTAAGGGCACCTCACTCAGATAGGAAGGATTAGGAAGGATCAGAAAGACTTCACCTGACTCATCTGAGCATGAGTCAGTCTCAAAGGTGAACTGAAGTTTACCAGGCAAACAAAGACTGAGGAAAAACATTCAAGGGCAAAGTAGACAGCAGGTTCCAAGTCACAGAGGCATAAAGACTGTGTCTCATTAACCAAGACAGTTATGTAGAGGGCTTGTGAGAGAATAATGATGATCAAGAGTTCCTAAACTTTGATGATAATCATTTACTTCTCAATCCACGTGAGGAGATTAGAAGAAGCCAGGAATTAGCTAGACTCTAAGCAACAGAAACAATTCACCTATTCCCTACCTTCAATTGATCCCTATTACAGAAAATAAGTTCAACTTTTTAGCATAATATAAAAGCCCACCGGCTGAGTGTGATGACTCACGTCTATAATCCCAGCATTTTGGGAGGCTGAGGCAGGTGGATTGCCTGAGCTCAGGAGTTCGAGGCCAGACTGAGCAACACAGTGAAACCCTGTCTCCACTAAAAATACAGGAATTAGCCAGGCATGGTGATGCACACCTGTAATCCCAACTACTCAGGAAGCTAAGACAGAAGAATCACCTGAACCCGGGAGGCAGAGGTTGCAGTGAGCCAAGATCATGCCATTGCACTCCAGCCGGGGTGACAGAGCAAGATTACATCTCAAAAAAAAAAAAATATGTATCTATATCTATCTATCTACACACACACACACACACACACACACACACACACACACACACACAAGCCCTTTCTAATCTGGCCTCTACCCAAACCACCAGTCTCATCTGCCAGCACCACCTCAAGCTGGTCACTGAGAATGCCATACCTTTCTGTGTGTCTGCACTTTTATATACATTCTCATCAGGATACATACTTCCACTTTGTACTTGGTAAATTCCTACTTGTCTCTCAGGACTCATCTCAGGTGTCTGCTTATCTGTAAATATTTCTGGAGATCCGAAATGATTCCATAATGCCTTGTGTATAACTCTAGAACAGTATTTTCAAAGCACAGAATATGCATTATAATTGCTTGTGTGCATGTCTATAGATTGACTCGACTGTGATTTCTCTTTTAAATTATTATTATTTTTTTTTAAAGATGGAGTTTCACCATATTGGTTAGGCTTGTCTCGAACTCCTGACCTCAGGTGATCCACCCACCTCAGCCTCCCAAAGTGCTGGCACCGTGCCCAGCTTTTTTGACTGTGATTTCTTAGCGACCAGGTACTACAGGAAGTAACAGACTATAGAGGTACGTGCTTGGATTCTGGTGGCAGGCCACCTAGAACTATGCAACCTCAGGCAAGTTATATGTCATCTCTGGGGCTGTTTCATTATCCATAAAATGGGAATAATAACATCTACCTTGGCTGGGTGCAGTGGCTCATGCCTGTAATCCCAGGACTTTGGGAGGCTGAGGCAGGAGAATCACCAGAGGTCAGGAGTTCGAGACCAGCCTGGCCAACATGGTGAGATCCCATGTACTGAAAATACAAAAATTAGCCAGGCATGGTGGCAGGTGACTGTAATCCCAGCTACTTGGGAGCCTGAGGCTGGAGAATCACTTGAGCTCAGGGGGCGGAAGGTTGCAGTGAGCCAAGATTATGCCATTGCATGCCAGCCTGGGTTAAAGAGCAAGATTCTGTCTCAAAAAAAAAATAGTATGAATTTTTTAAAAATAGTAATAACATCTACCTTACAGAATTGTTAAGAGTGACATAAAGACGGGCACGGTGGCTCAAGCCTGTAATCCCAGCACTTTGGGAGGCCAAGGCGGGTGGATCACGAGGTCAAGAGATCGAGACCATCCTGGTCAACATGGTGAAACCCTGTCTCTACTAAAAATACAAAACATTAGCTGGGCATGGTTGTGCGTGCCTGTAATCCCAGCTACTCAGGAGGCTGAGACAGGAGAATTGCCTGAACCCAGGAGGCGGAGGTTGCGGTGAGCCGAGATGCGCCATTGCACTCCAGCCTGGGTAACAAGAGTGAAACTCCGTCTCAAAAAAAAAAAAAAAAAAAGAGTGACATAAAATAATACTTGTTACACATTAAGCCGTTAGTTAACATATATCTATATGTCCCTGATTTTCTGTATAAAAAGCATGTTTGTTGAATGAATAAATTTTCCTACCCTTTCATAATTCTCTGCATAGATACCAAATTCTACTTAGCCTTTGTTTTATTGAATCATGAAAAATGAAATCTCATTTCTAAAGATGTACTTTTTCTTCAATTGGTTATGATTAACAGGTCCTTTTCTGTAAAGGCATTTAACTCCTTTCCATGGTCGTTGGCCTGGTTACTGAGTCAGACATTCTCCTGGCCTTCTCACAATCTCCACATGTGCCTGCCACACAGTTATCCCCACAGAAGGGCAAGTTCTGTTTCGATCATTTACAAAAACATTTTCAAGTCAAATCTTGATGGCTCCCTAGGTTGGCACAAGAAACAACAGCAGGGTCCCCACGCATAGGGATGAACCATACAGGCGTTTTTTTCTAATCCCAAAGCAACATAAAATTATTGCAGTAATAAAATAACTTCACAAGTTTTAAAATGGCATTTTCTTAGCCTCAGCCTTGGTAAAAAGCCCGTGTGCCAGAGCCAGGGAAAGAAAAACCAGAGCACTTAGAACAGTGCGCTCGGGATGTGAGAAGGAGGTGAAGACCAGCTCCCAGATGAGCCCTGAATTTCTGATGAAAGGCAACATTGTGGCCAACGGAAACACAGGGCACCAGGTTAAAAAGGGACAGTGATGCTGCCTTATAACAATACAAAGGCCACACATGATAAGGCCAAGACACTCACAGCGGAAGCCTGGGCTGGCTGTGGAGGGATGCACAGGCCTTACCGGCTCAAGAGCCTCCAGGAGGAGTTCAGCCACTGTTAATGCCCAAGACTCCCGCCCCACCTTCCTTCGCTGCTTCTCCTATCCCTACATTGGTTTTTTTTGTCATCCTCTTCACCAATTCTGATTTTCTCATTACCACACCTAGATTTGTTGACTCTAGATCCCCATCCTCATTCTGGATCCCCAGCTCCAGCCTGGCTGGGAACTCACCAGCTTTCCTATCAGCTGCCTGACACTGACTAACTCTTGCCTCTTTGTCAGCTATTTATCCACCCTAGAACCTTCTATGAAACCATATTCCTTGCTGGAACTCACGTGAGTACACTGCCACTTGTTAGGAGTAACAATGGCATAACCTCCCCATTATTCAAAGTTAATCTGATCATGTTTTTAAACTAAAAGAAGAACCACACAATTTGACAGCGAATTTAATATGTTTATAAATGACCGTTCTCTACTTACAGGCCTCCTGATTGAAGCACCTTGAACAGAGTGATAAAATTCTGGCTGGACTCGGCTACTCTTCTTGATTCTTCGCTTCCTCACTGAAGTTTCTTGCTCGCTCTGATGGTGAACTTCCACCACAGGCTTCACTTCTTCCAGACGGGCAGCTGCAGCCGCTGCGACTCGTCTTCTAATATGCCGAGGGCTTGCTCTGAATCCCTGTGGCAGAAAACACAACCAAGCAAATCCAAATTTGTACTGAGTTAGTTTGGAAGTTCTCCAGGGCTAATTATACAAAGAGCTCCAAAAGTCACTCTGTTCAGTGAGATCATGTGCACCCCCAAAGTGAGCATGGAGGAGGCTCAACATGCAAGCAAGTTTTCCCCACAAGTGTTCTTTAAAGCACCCCAGTATTTCAGGGCCCAGAGTTATTCTACATTAAGAAACGTTTTGAACTGAGTAAAGCCAGTCCCAACAAAAAGGAAGAAAAAAAGGCAGGTGGGCACCCTGCTTGACTGAAGCATCAGGCAGAGTGTGAGTGAAGAAGGGTGTTTCCAGTTTGGCCTGAAGTAGAGTGTAGGAAGAAGCATGGGATACGACTCCAGGGTAAAGTGCTACTTTACGGTCCTGAGAGAGACTCCTTCTGCGGAAGGAAAGCAGGAATGCAAAGCATCACTACAAAACACCACAAAGTGAGGATTCCAAACTCAAATGGAGCTAACGTGGTAGAACAAAGGGTATGGATTTGGGCATCAGCTGAACCTGAGTCCAAATGCTGACTTCTTAATTATAGCTACACAATGTATTAAATATTTCTGGAGGCCGGGCGCGGTGGCTCAAGCCTGTAATCCCAGCACTTTGGGAGGCCGAGGCGGGTGAATCACGAGGTCAAGAGATACAGACCATCCTGGTCAACATGGTGAAACCCCATCTCTATTAAAAATACAAAAAAAATTAGCTGGGCATGGTCGCACGTGCCTGTAATCCCAGCTACTCAGGAGGCTGAGGCAGGAGAATTGCCTGAACCCAGGAGGCAAAGGTTGCGGTGAGCCAAGATCGCGCCATTGTACTCCAGCTTGGGTAACGAGCGAAATTCCGTCTCAAAATAAATAAATAAATAAAATAAAATAAAATAATTTAAAAAAATATTTCTGAGTCCAACTGTTCTAACCTATAAAATATGTAACATTCCACTCACAGAGCTTTGAAGTTTTAAATAACATAAATACGCGTAAAATTCAAGCTGAACATGGTGGCCCACGCCTATAATCCCAGCACTTTGGGAGGCTTAGGTAGGTGGATAACGTCAGGTCACAAGTTCGAGACCAGCCTGGCCAACATGGTGAAATGCTGTCTCTACTAAACATACAAAAATTAGCTGGGTGTGGTGGTGGGCACCTGTAATCCCAGCTACTTGGGAGGCTGAGGCAGGAGAATTGCTTGAACTTGGGAGGTGGAGGTTGCAGTGAGCCAAGATCATACCACTGAACTCCAGCCCGGGTGACAGAGCAAGACTTCATCTAAAAAATAAATACACACACACACACACACACACACACACACACACACACATATTTGGGTATATACATACATACTATATATGTGTATATATATTTTTATTTTTTATTTAAAATTTTTTTATTTTAAAGTTATTTTAATTTTACACATATATGTAAAATTCCAACTATGGGGGCCGGGCGCGGTGGCTCACACCTGTAATCCTAGCACTTTGGGAGGCCGAGGCGGGTGGATCACAAGGTCAAGAGATCGAGACCATCCTGGTCAACATGGAGAAACCCCGTCTCTACTAAAAATACAAAAAATTAGCTGGGCATGGTGGCGCGTGCCTGTAATCCCAGCTACTCAGGAGGCTGAGGCAGGAGAATTGCCTGAACCCAGGAGGCAGAGGTTGCGGTGAGCCGAGATGGCGCAATTGCACTCCGGCCTGGGTAACAAGAGCAAAACTCCATCCCCCCCAAAAAAGTTCCAACTATGGTATCTGACACATAGGAAGTGCTCAATAAAATTGTCATTTTCCTCTTCTTTTACAGCAAGATGAGTATAAGGACAACTCAGACAATGGAAACAAGTTCAGCTAAGCCATATTACACAGTTGAGAACATGCAATTTTGGAAAATATCAATAATCATGTAAAATAGTCTTGGTCCTCATGGCTTACAATCTACTGGAGAGCAAAAAGAGAAATCTAACACAAAGTTCGTAAACACAAGGGAATGTGTAATTAAGGCTTAAAGTAGTTTAAGTAGTAGACTCTCAGTGCTAGCAGATCTCAGAGAAGGAAATCAACGAATGAAACTGAGAAGAGTTACATTTGGCTTAGTTGAGTGGGTGGCATTTGAAGAATGAAATGAATTTACATTGAAGGCAAAGGAAACAACGTAAGAAATGAATAAATAATAGACAGATGATAGACGGATGGATGGAGTATTTACGATAAGAAACATTATTTGATAATGTTCTGGCATGAGGGTACAAACTAAATATGGTGGGAAGTTAGTGAGAGATAAACAGTAACTGCCCCAAGAAGGGCTTGAGTTTGTGTGTCTTCTGAATTTTTAAAGATTTGTAAAAGGCTTAAAGGTTGCAGTAAAGGCATAAAAAATGAGGAGTAAGAATTTCAGAGGGTGAAGCAGTATGAGAAAAAGCATAATCATGATTCTGTAGGATACTGAAAGATTAATGTGTACACTGGGATTCTCAGTGAGGAAGCTGGAAGATGGGCTACAGTCCAATTATGGAGACTCTCTACACCAGGCTGAAGGATATGAAGGAGAAAATTTTTTAAAAGGAAGGGGGTTACTCACAGAGTCAAAAGGAGCAATGAGGTCAACAGAAATCGGTGAGGAGAAAATGCAAATGGATTTGGCAAACCCATGATCATTGTTTGGGCTCTTCTAATCTATCCCCAAATACATTAGTGTTGTTCTCATTCTGCCCCTGTGTGCAAGCTCAGCTGGTCCTCTTCAACCCAAAATAGTCCCAGAACATCCCCACCACTCCCACGTAACCCAGAAGGTACTACAGCAGCTGCTGGAGAAGAGGATTAAGGAGAAGAAGGAACTGGGCCAAATGCTGAACTGAATTCTAGGGCAGTTTAGACCACACACATCAAAACCAACAGCCATACAGGCTGCTTTTTAAATACGCAGGTTCCTGGACGTTCTCCATCCCACCCCCAGGCCCCGCCCTTCCCCTCCACCACAGACGCACACATTCTCTCTTTCTCTCTCTCACACTTTCCCTTTCTCTCTCTCTCTCTTTCTCTCTCTCTCTCTTCCCTTCTAAATTACACTCACTATGAGTGAGACCAAGAATCTCATTTTTTAACAAGCTTCTCCGACAATTTTTCTACACTTTGAAGACCAAGAACTTCTAGGAACCAGAATTTAGTCTGACCACTAGGTGGCATTCTCTCTCATAGCCCCGGCATTCTTTGTAATTGAGAAAATCGGTGTTCTGGTAGAACGAACAAAATAACTGATTATATATTAGTTTCTGTAATAGTGGAGTAAGTCAAGTACATTTCTCTTGTAGGAATGTAGATTCTCCTCTTACGAGTAATGAGCAACCAGATCTTGCCTAACCGGTATTATTACCAGTATCCCTCCGTGATCTACAAATTCTAGAAACAGGGAGGAAAATTGCGTAAAACTTCCCTAAAGTAACCAAATGACAGAGATTAAAACATGCTGGCACAGCCATTCTGCAGAGCAATAACTCAGTGAATCCACATCCCTTTATCTACCCTAGAGAAATTCTACCAAGAGTGCCCAGGAAGATATTCAATGCAGAATTATTTCTGATATAACAAAGTTTTTTGAGATGGAGTCTTGCTCTGTCACCCAGGCTGGAGTGCAATGGTGCGATCTCAGCTCACTGCAACCTCCCCCTCCTGGGTTCAAGCGATTATCCTGCCTCAGCCTTCCGAGTAGCTGGGATTACAGGCCTGTGCCACCACGCCCAGCTAATTTTTGTATTTTTAGTAGAGATGGGGTTTCACCATGTTGGCTAGGCTGGTCTCAAACTCCTGACGTCATGATCCACCCACCTCGGCCTCCCAAAGTGCTGGGATTAGAGGTGTAAGCCATCACACCCGGCCAAAAAATTTTTATATTCTTTTAACTTTTTTTCCTTTTTTAAAAAATTCAGTTTTCTGGTCCATTTATGAGCTCACTGGTCATAAATTTTAAACCACTTAAATCAGCCTTTCCTAAACTTCAGTCATCTTCATTCCACTTTAACATTTTTTCTCCATATCCGAGCATGGCCTCAGTGATTTCTGTCATACCCAAATTTACTTGAACTATTTTAAAATAACTTTTTATAAGCAGTGTAGTATACGACACAGACTCCAGCCACAATCTGGTTTCTCATACTGCCTATGTCACTTCCTAGTTGTGTGATCTTGCACAGTTACTTAATGATTTCCTCACCTGTAAAGTGAGGATTAAAATAGTACATCATAGGGTTACTGGATAGAATAAATTAATGCAGGTGAAGTACTTCAAAGAGTCCCTGGCATGTAGTAGTACATAAGCATCCACTATAATTACTATGTATATTACTTGTGTGAATACAATATATGCTTGAACACAATAGTGTATTATTCATACTAGCTAGAAAGGAAATCAAATAGAAATAGGAAAATGAGTCAGAGGGCTGGTGTGTCTTGAAAACAGACACATGTGAGGTACCGATCATTAGGAGAGAGTTGTTTGTTACTCTCACCTGGGCTCAAATCTAATACCAGCTCTATTATTTACTAGGTGTGTGATCTTGGCTAAATTACTTCTCTGTGCCTTGCTTTTTTTTTAATTTGTCAAATGCATATAACAATACATCTGTTGTAGAGTAAAGGTGGTGTTTAAATGAGATAATTAGTATTAGGTACTCAGAACAGTACACAGCATAGAAAAAGAACTTAATATATTATTATCGTTATTACTACTGCTTTACTTCCTGGATCTTGCAGCAACAATTTACACATCAGCAGTTCATGACTATGATTACAAACACTATAAGCAACATGGAGTCATCAGTGAGTGTTCACCTTTATTTCTCTAAATAACTACAAAGAATCATAGCTTCTTGATTTATGACACTTTCTTGTCCTAATATAAAAAATAAGCCATGCCTTTTAACCGAGGAAATTTTAGCTCGAAACAGTAGGTGGTGCTATAAGCTCTTCCAAGTGCTAATAAGAGTTACTCTAACTAGAAGCCTGTGAGTAGTGGACTTCTGTCATTATTAGGCCGACCCAATTTATCGCACCTTTTGGATAAGCATTTCTCAAGATGTCCAGTCATGAGTGTGTGTGTGTCGGGGGGGGGGAGGGGGTGTGTATGTGCCTGTGTGAGGAACATTTATCATTAGATCTCTCTTCAACCTTTAGGTGCACAATACAGTATTGTTAACTCTAGGCACAATGTTGTATAGCAGATCTTTAGAACTCATTCAGCTTGCATAACTGAAACTTTATACCCACTGGACAGCAACTTCCTATCTCTCCTTCCCTGCAGCACCTGGCAACTACCATTCTACTCTTTGATTTTATGAATTTGACTAATTTATATATCTTATACAAATGGAATCATGCAGTATTTATCTTTCATGACTGAGTTATTGCACTTAACATAATGTTCTCCAGGTTCATCCATACTGTTGCATATGCCAGGATTTCCTTCACTTTTAAGGCTAAGTACTATTCCGTTGTATATATACATTGCATTTTCTCTATCCACTCATCTCTCCATGGACATTTAGATTGTTTCCCTATCTACGCTATTGTGAAAAACGCTGCAAGGAACATAGGAGCATGTATAACTCTTCAAGATCCTGACTCCCTTCCTTCCTTCCTTCCTTCTTTCCTTCCTTCCTTCCTTCCTTCCTTCTTTCTCTCTCTCTCTCTCTCTCTCTCTCTCTCTCTCTCTCTGACAGAATCTCACTCTGTCGCCCAGGCTGGAGTGCCATGGCACCATCTACTATCTCCACTCACTACAACCTCTCCCTCCCAGGTTCGAGCAATTCCCCTGCCTCAGCCTCCTGAGTAGCTGGGATTACAGGCACCTGTCATCATGCCTGGCAATTTTTTTTTTTTTTTTTTTTTTTTTTTAAGTAGAGACAGGGTTTCACCATATTGGTCAGGCTGATCTTTAACTCCTGACCTCGTGATCGGCCCACCTTGGCCTCCCAAAGTGCTGGGATTACAGACGTGAGCCATCTCACCTGGACCCAAGATCCTGACTTCAACTCCTTAGTACTTATAGCCAGAAATGCAAATTGTTGGATCATATGGTAATTCTAGTTTTAACTTTTTGAGAAATGTAGGAAATAAGAATAAATAAAAGGTTCCACTTCAAAGCTTTCTTCTTAGTTTATTACAAATAAATAATAGTTTCTTCAAAGGTTAATTTACTTTAAAGCTTTTGCTAATAATCTTAAAGTAGCTGTTATAATAAAGAAATAAGTGCATCCCGTGTTCTTAGTTCTTACACTTTAACCTAAGTATTTGCCCTGGCATGGCTGGACAAGCCCAGGCAAGTCTTAGGTCAGGCATTATCCTCTTCCTTATTTGGAAATGTTATCGCTTCTCTAAGTATTCCTCAAGTTACTTTCTCTTTTCCTTTGTTCTCCTCTGCCTTTACTTCTTTAGAAAATTTCCAAGTTTTTAGCCAATTGGGTCAAGCATAGAATGTGAGGTCCCATTCTGGCCAACAGAAACTGGACCCAGCAGTAGGGCGACTGCGTCAGGTTATGAAAGTAATTAACGTCCCTGTCTTTGTTCAGGTGTGCTCTTGTGGCAAGAGTTGGACCCTTCTTGCAGGAAGTAAACAAGCCTTACTGAGTAATCCATTGCCTCTGTGTAGACTTTTCCCAACATCATAAGCCCGTTTCCAATAAGAAACCACCATACGGTTTTGCACAGTGGCTACACCATTTTACATTCCCACCTACAGTGTACAAGGGTTCCATTTTCTCCATATCCTTCTGATACCAGAGTTAAGAAGAAATTACTAGGCAGATAGGAAGGGTATGAGAGTCCTAAGTAAGGTTTTCCCTTTAGTAAGAAGCAGCCCCAAATCATTTTCCAACAAAGAGCAGCCTGTAAAGTCGAGCAGCAGTCATAGACAAGGAGCTGAGAACTTTCACGGGTGGATGCCAGCAGGAAAGAACTACCTGGGTGGGACCACACGTGTTCAAAATGATGGCTCCATCTTCCCTTCTCTGCCAGCCACGTGTACAGTAAGGAGCAGACAAACTGGCGCCGGCCAAGAGAAGAGTTCATTTGCATAATAAGATTAGGGTGGGGAGACCAGCCCTCCCAGCCGCTAGGTAAACATCACACCTGATCAAACCAATCTGTGAGCCCTACGAAAATCAGACACCACCTCCTCAAGCCAGACTCTAAAATTCCGCACATTGACCACCTGCCAGCCTTTTCCTCTGGGAAGTCCCCTCTCTCTTACTAGAGAGAGAGATTTTTCTTTCTCTTTCTCTTCCTTTTGCCTATTAAACCTCCGCTCCTAAACTCCAGTGTGTCCGTGCTCTAAATTTTCTTGGCGCAAAACAACGAACCTCAGGTATTTACCCCAGACGTCGCAGTCACTTCATTTCCTCATCCACACTTTTTATCTTGTGCCTTATTGATGGCAATCGTCCTAACAGATGTGAGGTGATATCTCACTGTAGCTTTTATTTGCATTTCCCGGTGATGAGTAATGTCTTCAGACACAGTTACATCAAGATGCTCCAGAGCCCACTCTAGATCTTCCCTCTTAATAACCCAGTACATCTCAGGGGTAGGCCCATAGCCAAGACTCAGTGAATTCAAGTCTCTCTGCTTGGACTGTGAATATTACATGGAGGCAGGTAAAGACTGAAACCAGTAAGAGTTCATTAGTTCCAGTGGCTATACCAAAGACCTTCTGAAGCTGCCTGGTTTTGTCTGTTCTAACCAGACATGCGGTCTTGATGGTGAGTTGCATAATCTAGTTGTATTAAATTCTCCTTTGGCTTAAGTCAGACAGAGTCAGGTCCCGTCACCTACAAACAAAAATCTCTGATGCATGTACTTTCTGTTAAAGCTTGCAGGTGGTTAGCTATTTTCCTTGGAGGTTGAATACTCAGACTTAATCAGGCTATTTGGCTCTGTATGAGTAGATGGGCATAAAAAGGGAGGAAATATTAACAGCAATAATTTACTAAGTGCCATGTAGGCACTAAACCTATATACGCCCTGCAGAAAGCTTTTCAGGGTTAAGTAATCTGCTTAAATGCAAAAAGTTGCAATTAGAAGAGTCCAGATTAGAACCCAGGTTTATCTAACTCCAACTAGTGCTCTTCACCACTCTGCTCTTATGTAAAGAGATTATAAAGTAGTAATGCATTCAGAATTAATATTCTACATAAATCCACGGGACTGGAAGTGCTCAGGAATATATGTTGACTGATTAAAACAAGAAAAGGTCTATCAACAATTTAGATGAATGAGGCAGAAATTTAAAAAAATAACATTTTCGGGTAAGCATTATTGCTTTATAAGGTCAAACTACTGTCAAGTTTTTTGATTATGTATCTGAAAAGAAGGAAAATTAACACATTGACCCATTGAGCATCAATACAGAATTACTTTTCAGCCTGGGCGACATAGTGAAACTCCGTCTCCATTAAAAATACAAAACTTAGCTGGGTATGGTGGCACAGTCCTATAATCCCAGCTATTTGAAAGGCTGAAGCACATGAATTGCTTGAGCCCAGGAGGCGGAGGTTGTAGTGAGCAGAGATTGTGCTACTGAAGTCCAGCCTGGGGGACACAGTGAGACTTTGTAAAAAAAAAAAAAAGAGAGAGAGAAAAGAAAATACATATATATCTGCACACACATATATATATATATATTACTTTTGTATCATATGTGAAGAACTAAGGTGTATCATATCATTATACAAGATATAAATTTACCATATGTAAATATTATAAAGCTCAATAAGTTGCTGCTTATAAAGCATATAATATGCCATTAAAAAAATCAAATGATGGCCGGGCACTGTGGCTCACTCCTGAAATCCCAGCACTTTGGGAGGCCGAGGCGGGCGGATCACGAGGTCAAGAGATCGAGACCATCCTGGCCAACAAGGTGAAACCCTGTCTCTGCTAAAAATACAAAAAAATTAGCCGCGCCTGTGGTCCCAGCTACTCGGGAGGCGGAGGTTGCAGTGAGCCGAAATTGCACCACTGCACTCTAGCCTGGTGACAGCAAGACTCCGTCTCAAAAAAAAAAAAAAAAAAAAAAATCAAATGATGGTGGGGCACGATGGCACATGCTTGTAATCCCAGCATTTTGGGAGGCTGAGGTGGGTGGATCACCTTAGGTTAGGACCAGCCTGGCCAATATGGTGAAACCCCTGTCTCTACTAAAAATACAAAATTAGCTAGGCGTGGTGGTGCATGCCTGTAATCCCAGCTACTGGGGAGGCTGAGGCAGGAGAATCGCTTGAACCCAGGAGGCAGAGGATGCCATGAGCTGAAATCGAGCCGTAGCACTCCAGCCTGGGGAAACAAGATTGAAATTCTGTCTCAAAAAAAAAAAAAAAAAAGATTCCCCTCATCCCAGGCTAGAAATAAGGCATACAGCAGAGGCTCTTCAACCCACAGATGAAATTTAAGGGAAATGAAGAAGACAGTCAATTAACTTGGATGCAGAAAAAATATGCCTTTATTTTCAATAACTTACAACTGAAAATTAACATATGGGTCAGTTATGAATGTAGGCCATAAAACTGGTATCATTAGCAGTGCCTGTGACTTTTGCCACCAAAAGTAATCACAGATTTAAATACAAAGTTGTTAGTGGCGCAGATCTCTTGAAATACTATTTATACTTGTTACTTCAAAATCACAGTAGTTAGTAAATGTGCCAGTCTCAGAGGCATTTGAAGTACAGCAACTCCACCTTAAATAGAAGCTGGGTAAAATGAGGCTGAGACCTACTGGGCTGCATTCCCAGACGGTTAAGGCATTCTAAGTCACAGGATGAGACAGGAGGTCAGCACAAGATATGGGTCATAAAAACCTTCCTGACAAAACAGCTTGCAGCAAAGAAGCTGGCTAAAACCCACCAAAATCAAGATGACAATGAGAGTGACCTAGGGTCGTCCTCACAGTCATCCTCACTGCTACACTTCCACCACCGCCATGACAGTTTACAGAGGCCATGGCAACATCAGGAAGTTACCCTATATGGTCTTAAAGGGGAATGCATAAATAATCTACCTCTTGTTTAGCATATAATCAAGAAACAAGCATAAAAATGGGTAACTCGTAGCCCTCAGGGTTCCTCTGTCTATGGAGTAGCCAATCTTTTACTCTTTCTTTTTTTTTTAAAAAAATACAGGGTTTCACCATGTTGGTCAGGCTGGTCTTGAACTCCCGACCTCAGGTGATCTGCCTGCCTTGGCCTCCAAAGTGCTTGGATCACAGGCGTGAGCCACCATGCCCAGCCTTAGTCTTTTACTTTCTTAATAAACTTACTTTCATTTTACTCTGTGAACTCACCCTGATATCTTTCTTGTGGGAGATTCAAGAACCCTCTCTAGGGGTCTCACTCAGGACTCCTTTCCTGCAACACCACTAGACCTTGTTATTCAATGCATTAATTAGAAAGTACCTCTACAGCTGTCAAAAATATTTTTAATAATTTATATTTCAATGTAATTGGCTTCTTTTATAATTCTCTTTTATTCATGTTTGCGTTTTTCTCTTGGTCACAAGCTAGACTACATTTCCTAGCCTCCCTTGCAGTTAGGTAAGACCATGTGACTGAGATCTAGCCAATGAAATGTGGACATATGTAAGCCATTTCTGGACATACATGCATATAAACACTTCCCACAGCCACTTCTCCATGCTCTTCTCTTTTGGCTGGCATGACCTTTGAAGCAACCATGAAAGCCACACAATGAAGATGGCAGTGCCTCCATCAGCCCGAGTTCCTAAATAACTATGTGAAAGAGACTACTCTGCCAACCTGATTACCTACACCTGTACCTTTAAATCAACGACAAATATATTTGTAGTTTGTTTGAGCCAATGAGTACATATTTGCTATAGGAATTTGCACTACCCTTATTCACTGGTTCTCAAACTTCACTAAGCATCAAAACCACCTAGAAGGCTTATTAAAACACAGACTTCTGGGCCACACCCTCAGAGTTTTTGATTCAGTAAGTAGGAGATAGGGCTAAGAATTTGCACTCCTAACAAATCCCCCAGCGATGTTGATGCCACCATCATGTGAGTACAGTCTAAGAAACCAAAGTTCCTGCCCCTTACTGTGTGGTGGGTGAGTAGTTTTGGTCATACTAATACTGTGTCCCATTGTGCTATATGCAGGGGGACCCTCAGTATTAGAGCAATTTAGTCCTTTGTGATTTTAATAACCCTACATTAAAAGATTGGTCCTGGAAGCCACTTTATCAGCTGGGAGAAAATGATAATGTATCTAGGAGCTATCTTTCTGTTTTTAGAGAGAATGTATTCCCTGGCAAATAAAGAAAAGAAGGGCAAAACATTACCTTTTTAAAATCTTTTCTAATGACTAGTCATTGTTTGGTATAGAACGTTGGTTCCCGGAGGTATGATGACAACAAAAAGTCTGTTTTGGAAAAGTCTACGGAACTGTACATTTCTTTTTATTTATTATTTTACAGAGATGAAGTCTCACTCAGTTGCCCAGGCTAGAGAAGAGTGGTGTGATCATAGCTCACTGTAGTCTAGAACTCCTGGGCTCAAGTGACCTCCTCGACCTCCCGAGCAGCTGGGAACACAGGTGTGCACCACTACATACACTTAATATTTTAAAGAGACAAGGTCTCACTATATTGCCCAGGCTGGTCTCGAACTCCTGGCCACAAGAAATCCTCCCACCTGGGCCTCCCAAAGTGCTGGGATTACAGATATAAGCCACTGTGCCCAGTTGAACTGTACATTTATTTGATTTATTTATTCATTTTGAGATGGAGTCTCACTCCATCGCCCAGGCTGGAGTGCGGTGGCGCAATATCAGCTCACTGCAACCTTGACATCCCGAGTTCAAGTGATTATCCTGCCTCAGCCTCCCAAGTAGCTGGGATTACAGGCATATACTGTGACAAGGTAAAAGCCCCATAAAACTGCATACCTCAACCATACCTCAGCTTTCTGTTAAAACTGCTCTCCGAAACCCTTAATGTGACAGGCAAGCAGTCCAAACCCACACCATCTTGGCCCCTGAGACTTGTAATAAGTAATTAAGGTCTGTGATTTCCTCCCTACCCAGACAATGTGTAAACTAATGCTTATCTTGACTTCTGTAAACCACTTAAGTAACAATCGGAATATCCAAAGTCCCCTGGCCCTCGAAATGTCCAGAGTCTGTCACCCTCATCTCCACCCAGGAAGTGGTTTATGGAATCCACTGGCCCTCAGAATGTCTCAAGCCCCTCACCCCGACCCTTGCCTCTCACCCTCACCCTCACCCTCATCCCCGAGGTGGTTTTGTGGGTATAAAAGGTCTTGACACCCTCCTTTTGGGGCCACGGGTTGGAGAGACACGAGTCCTCCGAGGCCGCCGGCAATGAAGACCCTGCAATTTGGCCTACTTTTGTCTTGGTGTTGACTTTCTATGCTTGGGCCAGTACAACAATACCACCACATCCAGCTAATTTTTGTATTTTTAGTAGAGGTGAGGGTTCACCATGTTGGCCAGGCTGGTCTCAAACTCCTGACCTCAAATGATCCACCCACTTCAGCCTCCCAAAGAGCTGGGATTACAGGCACCACCATGCTCATCCTGTACATTTATTTTAAATAAAGTTTCACAGGTTAGTGACTGATATTATATCAACTGCTTATTAGTCCCTGCTGGTAGGAAGCTCTGACTTACAGAGACTTAATGTTTTCTGAATTGCAAGTAAACAACAACTTAAGTGCAGTTTTATAAATGAAAATATTTTAAAATCTCTTTTTTTTTTTTTTTTTTTTGAGACGGAGTTTCGCTCCTGTTACCCAGGCTGGAGTGCAATGGCATGATCTTGGCTCACCGCAACCTCCGCCTCCTGGGTTCAGGCAATTCTCCTGCCTCAGCCTCCTGAGTAGCTGGGATTACAGGCACACGCCACCATGCCCAGCTAATTTTTAGTATTTTTAGTAGAGATGGGGTTTCACCATGTTGACCAGGATGGTCTCGATCTCTTGACCTCGTGATCCACCCGCCTCGGCCTCCCAAAGTGCTGGGATTACAGGCTTGAGCCACCGCGCCCGGCCTTAAAATCTCTTAATAATGTCAAGCATTCCTTCTTAAAAGTCTCTACCCACAGTCCTGCCTTAGGAAGCATGTTTTGTACCGTAGCCTCACACCCCTCCAGTTATGGTTGCTGGGTCTTGACACTTAGGCTGTGTCTATCAGTTTTTCCTTTGAGAGTTTGAGAAAAACTGAGAGCCTAGGCTGCTTAGCGCAGAGGTTGCAAGGGAGGAAGGGAGGGAGGGAGGAAGGAAGGAAATTAACCCTGTAGATCAGTGCTTCTCAAACTTTAATATGAACATGGATCACCTGGAAATCCTATTAAAATGCAGATTCTAATGCAATGGGTCTGGGTGAGGCCTGAGATTTTGCATTTCTAACAGGCTCCCAGGGTATTTTGATGCTGCTGGTCTGCAGACCAAACTGAGTAACAAAGATGTAGAAGGACTCTGGAAACTGTGCCCCTGGTACAGGTGAGGGTATCAGGGTACAGAAATCATAAGTGAAGAGAACAAAAGGAAAAGAAGCAGCTAGTGGAGTAGAACAGAGTCATTCCTATGGCATCTCACAAGTGCAAGGAGTGAGGTTTTTTGTTGTTGTTTTTTGTTTATCTTTTTTCTTTATTTTTAATTTTTTAATTTTAATCTCGCAGCAATAGAAACCTAAGGAGCAAGGTCTTGAATCCATAATCAATTTCCTGTTTTATTCATGTAAAGCCAGACCCTCCTATGGATCTTTTTCTTTGATTTCTATCAAATTATATATACAACATGCCTTAAAATATAATATGTCTCTGATTCTGCATCCAAATGAGCCTAAGACACTAAACAGAGTCTTGGATGGGGGCGGGGAAAAGACTAAATGAAGACTATGAGGTTGAAGCTGCTTGACATACAGCATCTTCTCCTTTAAAGAGCTTAAAGTGCTCTGGGCGCGGTGGCTCATGTCTGTAATCCCAGCACTTTGGGAGGCCAAGGAGGGTGGATCACAATATCAGGAGATCGAGACCATCCTGACCAACATGGTGAAACCCTGTCTCTAATAATAATAATACAAAAATTCGCTGGGTGGTGGTGTGTGCCTGTAATCCCAGCTACTCAGAAGGCTGAGGCAGGAGAATCCCTTGAACCAGGAAGTCAGAGGTTGCAGTGAGCTGAGATTGCGCCACTGCACTCTAGCCTGGCAACAGAGTAAGACTCCCTCTCAAAAAAAAAAAAAAAAAAAAAAAAGACCTTAAAGTGCTTTTAAATTACAAATGTTAGATTAGCCCAAGCAGAGATCATAGCGTACACTCAGAAAACAACCACATTTCCTTTCCTGGTTGACCTCTGAAATCCACAATGAGGCGTGTCTTTTCTCTCAACGCTACATAAGATTTTGTGTAGCTCCTATAATTTTTTCTGGTCATTCTCAGATAATTAAAAAGTCTCCCCAACCACTTCTAGTCACAAAAGCATACCATTCCAATGAGGTCACATCGCTTCTGGTTTCCTTCTAGACAAGGTTCAAAGTGACTCCAGGCTCTTTCTCCCAAGACAGCCATAAGAAATACTCATGGATCCTCTGCCCCAACAAATTCCGGAAGAGCAGGCTGCTTCCAGGGCAGCCCTTTCTGTTCACTCCACCATTAGAACAGCAGTCCAGCCACAGTCTCTGGCCCTTTAGAATTATTATGGAGGCTTGGGGTGGGGCGCAGCACACTGCTGAGACATCGCCCAGTCTCTAATCCTGACTTGTCTAACAGAGTAGCTACTAGCCACATATTTTTATTTAAATTTTAATTAACTAAAATTAAATTAAAAATTCAGCTTCTCAGGGCTGGGCGCAGTGGCTCACGCCTGTAATCCTAGCACTTTGGGAGGCCGAGGTGGGTGGATCACCTGCGGTCAGGAGTTCAAGACCAGCCTGGCCATCATGGTGAAACCCCATCTTATAAAAATAAATAAATAAATAAATATATATATATATATATATATATATATATATATATATATAAATTCAGCAAAGGCATGCTAGCCATATTCTAAGTACTCATACCGTATCTGGCTAGTAAAGACCCTACTGTACAGAAGTGAAATTCACAGAAAAACAAAAACAAACAAAAGACCCTACTGAATGCTGCAGATCAAACATTTGTGTTCTCACAGAAAGTTCTTCTAAACAGCATTCCTTTCGCCTCTCAGAGCTGAAACCTTAGCCTTTATCCATATAAATTAAAATGTTAAAATTGGTAACAGTTGACTATAACTATCAGCAGACTAACTGCTATAGCAAGCAACACCACAGCAACATCATGCTGATCTATGCATGATATGCCTTACTCCTGTCATGCATAGATAAGCAAGTAGGAGTGGTGCTCTGTTCCACAGAGTCATTTAGAACACCAGGCACCTTCCATCTGTGGCTCTTTAGGTCCTCAATGTCCTCTCCACTCTGCTGGTTAACGGAAGATAGAGCCAGGATTATGTGCATGGTTTCAGTACACCAGACCTGTAAATGGCACACATCATTTCTTACATTTCATTAACTAGAACTCAGTCACAGGGTCGTTACCAAGTTGCAAGGGAAGCTCAGGTGATGGCCCACCTTGGCCTCCCAAAGTGCTGGGATTACAGGCGTGAGCCACCGCACGCAGACGAACACTCTGTTTCTAACAGACTGAAAACTAATTTTGACTTGATGTTTTGGTCTGCTAATCAGTACTCTCAGTCAACAACCTAGTCTGTGAAATATAAGGTCAGTCTAATTTCCCTCTGGCAGTCATGTCTACTCCATCTGTTTGTAGTTTCTAAGCAGATCAAACAGCATCTGTTACGTTGTTTCGCCAAACACATAGATGATGCACTTGGATTATTTTTCTAATCTGATGATTTTTTTTATATTTAGACTGTAACTACCAGGCAAAAGTTTGCACAAATTTTAATCAACCCTACTGCTTTTGGTACAATAGTGTTCAACCTTTATCCTTCCCATTTCCAGTTTTGGTTTTTAGGGATGAAGTCATCACCCACTCACTGAGTGACAGCAGATTTTTATGGACAGTGGCTGTTCAGTAAAGCAGGGTTTATTCTGTTGAAATTGGCCTACACTCTATTTTTCCTTAGACTGAATTTATCAACTTCATGTTTTGTACCAAAATGAACCATAAAAAGAAAATAAATATGCTTGGCTTGCAGGCATATTTATGGAACCAACAATGCACCCATATTAAGCATGGAACCAACATTGCATCCATATTAAAATTAAAGTAAAAGTAGGGTAGAAAAAAAAAGTAGGGTAAAAATTGCGCTATATGCAAAACTATGACAAGTCTGGATAATATGAGGCATTCCCCACACTTTCCCCCATTCCTTGAGCCACTTGCTGAGAGGGTAGCAGCATGGCTTTTAGCTAGGAACTGTTCTCCGGCCTAAGAGCTAGCCTGTCCACATCCTGTCCACCAGGCCAATGCTGGTCGATAGGAAAGGGCTAGTAGTTGCTTCGACTAGGGACAACTCTGAAGCTTCCCATGGGATCTTGGGGCCATCTGCATATGCAATATAATTCAACTTCTCCCTGACCCAATCCTGCTTCCCTCACTCTCTTAGGAGTGTTTTTCCCAAGGGCACTCCCCAGTAAATCTCCTGCACGTAGTCTCCATCTCAAAGTATTTTCCTGGGAAGCTGACCTGAAACAAACACAGCCTGATCTCCTACACAGTGCCATCAATAACTTTTGAAGCATATTTAACATTCAAGAAAGATTAAGCAACAAAGAGCTTCCATAGGACAGGAAATCCATCAATACAAAAGATGAGAGTTAATGGTAAAACATAGGGCAATATACACATCCAAAACAGGCAGCAGTAACCATATGAAAAAGCAAAGTGGGAATAGACAAGAGTTCCAGAGAAAAGCAAGCTCCATTCAAAGCTAAGGAGGGCAAGCGAGGAAGGCTGACTGAGAAGCAGGAGCAGCAGTCAGTGCAATCTGCTCTTGCCGCAGCCAGAGCTCAGCTCCTCTCAGCAACGGGCCCACAGCCCCAGGCACAGACAGTCATGCGCAGTGACAGACTCTAGAAATAGCTGTGCAACCAGCAAATCATAAACCAGGCTTCATAATTATAGACCAAGGGATTTTACAGATGATTCTTTAAGTGTGAGCACAATCTGTCTGCATGCAGCCTTTTCTGAGATACTACTCACAGACATTATCACCAGTGACCATGTCTACAAATAAAGAGTCATGGTTTAAAAATATGTATATCTACGATAATGTCCTTCTCAAGACAAGAAGCTAGAAAATATAAAATAAAAAAGCATGTTTTATGGGGCATTTACAACTTCCCAACTGCAAATTCTGAGAAGCCAAATACCACCCAAACAGCAAGATTTCTGAAGCAGTAAATGGTCACGATAAGCAAAAGCCAGGAAGACTAATCATAAGAAGGTGCCTAGATAGAAGGCACCTATCTCAGTTGATTTTCCTTCCTGAGCTCTTTTAGAGGCCCCTTTTGTTCTCATCATAATGAGAGGGGCCTCTAAAAGAGCTCAGGAAAGAAAATCAGCTGAGATAAGTGAGTCTGTGCAGCCCGCTGGGTGTGCAGCAAAAAATATGCGGGTAGGGAGTGAAGACAGGGAACAAAAAAAGTTAAGAAACAAGATGAAAAAAGAAAGGAAAAAAATATGTGCTAATGTGCAATAAGTCACAGCAAAGTCCTAGCTGAGTTTTTTTTTTTTTGAGACAAAGTTTCGCTCTTGTTGCCCAGGCTAGAGTGCAATGGCACGATCTCAGCTCACTGCAATCTCTGCCTCCCAGGTTTAAATGATTCTCCTGCCTCAGCCTCCTGAGCAGATGGGATTACAGGCATGGCCACCATGCCTGGCTAATTTTTTTTGTTTTGAGTTAGTGAGACTGGTCTTGAACTCCCAGCCTCAGGTGATCTGCCTGCATCAACCTCACAAAGTGCTAGGATTGCAGGCATGAGCCACCACGCCTGGCAACTGAATCTATTTCAAGGGCATCCTTAAGTAACTTTCAATACCACTACAAAATCAGTCTTTGGAGACAAAAGTCAATGTATCAGGCAGTATATCAGAAACAACTCAAGACACAGGAAAGGACAAGACAGAATACAGACCCAAATGTATATGCAAACTGAACTGTTAACACTTTACACAAGTGAAGAATGAGTGGTTAACCTAATCTTACAACTATAGCTATATCAATAGCATCTCCAGCAAACTATTCTCAAGTAGTATCTTTGTCTTCAGGTACAAAGTAATCCTAACAGTTTCTTTGAGAATGTCCTGCATTGAAGCCAATCCTAACATGACTCAGGCAGGCTCCCATAAGGCAGATGGGGAGATGACAGATAGTTTAGATGGTTCAGATAATTCAGATCGTTCAGGCACATCAGTGATAGGGAAGAAGTAACAAGACAAGTTGGCTAAGCACCATGAATATGTACAGGCAAGAGCTCATACATCAGCACAGCCATGAGAAGATCCATGAATCAAATACTCAAAGCCAGGCTGACAAGAGCATTAGGACACTAGGTGATTAGTTCAAGCAGAGCAGGACCTGAGCAGCCATAAGGGGTAGAGACCCTAAGACCCCTGAGTGTCCTACTGTTGCACGCCCCCTCCCCAGAGTTCCTGAACCTCCCCCAGGATCTAGAAACTACAAAGTACTGGCCCTTCAGTTGGCATCTGTTCTGACTGCTCTGTGCCCACTTTCTACCAATTGTTAAATATTTTGAGCATCACCCCTGCCGGTACATGAACTTAACAAAAGCTATTCAGGGCCTTGGTGCCTATAATCCTAGCACTTTGGGAGGCCAAGGCGAGTGGATCGCTTGAGCCCAGGAGTTCAAGACCAGCCTGGGCAACATAGTGAGACCCTGTCACTACAAAAAATACAAAAACTTAGCTGGGTATGGTGGTGCCCATCTGTAGTCCCAGCTACCTGGGAGGCTGAGGTGGGAGGATCTCCTGAGCCCGGGAGGTCAAGCTGCAGTGAGCCATGATCAGGCCACTGCACTCCAGCCCTGAGACAAGATCCTGTCTCACACAGACACAAAATGCTATTCAGGCTTCGGGCTGGAGTTCCAGGCAGGATTTCAAGTCCCAAAGGTGAGCTACATTACTAAGGTAGGGAAGCAGCATTTGCCGGGCCCCCACACCAGCAGTCAGGAAATGGATGGCTGCCAAGACTCAGCATCAATCCCCAGGCATGCTAAAAAAAAGAAAAAAAAAAAAACACACACACACACAGAGGCTCCTAGCACACACGGCTCTGACCAGATATTTCTCAGAAACAGAAACAGCCCACTGAGGATACATGCAGCAAAAAGGACTGATCACTTCTGCCCACTTGCCCGCTGTCTGGGGGCTAAACCTTTGCCCTTGAAGAAATCAAATGTGTATTTGGTCTGTGTTCAAGTCTTAAATGCTTTTCTGGCAGCACATTCTCTCTCAAAATCTGCTTACTCTGAAGACACACTTAGCAAGAAAAGAGAAAACAATTCTCATGACCTAAAATCTTCTGATAATTTCCACTGAATAAAGACAGATAAGGCAGCAGGGAAAGCCAACAGATGCAGGTTTTAAACAAAGATGGTTAATCAAAGGTTTGTGAGAAATGTCTGTGGCTAGTCTATTTTGTGGTGGCTATAGCATTTTTCACTGTTCATTTCTGCTCTATCTTTGGCAGTGCATTACATGGATATCTGCATAAACTGTGCCTTAGAAGTCACCTTCTATTGACTCCTTTCCCTAAGATGACGTTACTGAATCTAGATCAATAGCTAAAAGCTTTGAAGAGATTTCTGTTACCTTCTATGACCCTCTTGCAATTATTTAGGAAAAAGCTATTAACTTTTTAACCTGGATCATATGATTCCTGTTGACTTTTCCCAGGAGACTGATTTAAAAGAAGTTTATTTCAATGTGGCTTTTTTATAGCACTTATCGCAGTTTGACTTATCATGGAAATGAAAGGAAGGGAAATGCTGCTTTTGCCTCCTTGTGTCCTTCATTGCTCCTACTTGTGTTTGAGCACAAAATAGATTCTCAATATGTTTTGGGTTTGATTTTTCCTTTTTAAAGATCTACTTGTCTGAAATTTTCAGAAAACACAAATTAGAAACTTAAATCCACCTGTAATGACAACCCACTTTTGAACCCCATAAATAAGTGTGAATGTCCTTGTTTTGTACCTTCAAATACATCCCTCTAGAGTAATCACTGTGACGTTAGTGCCTATCATCTTGACTTCTATAAAAATAATTTAACAAAAGGGGGATTTTGTTATATTTATGTTTTCTACTTTATTCTTTTTATAACATTTTAGGTGTACATTCTTTTTTTTTTTTTTTTTTTTTTTTGAGACAGAGTCTTGCTCCATCATCCAGGATGAAGGGCAGTGGCATGATCTCGCTCACTGCAACGTCCATCTCCTGGGTTCAAGTGATTCTCCTGCCTCAAACTCCTGAGTAGTTAAGATAACAGGTGTGTGCCACCATGACAGGCTAATTTTTGTATTTTTAGTAGAGACAGGATTTCACCATGTTGGCCAGGCTGATCTCAAACTCCCGACCTCAAGTGACCCACTCACCTCGACCTCCCAAAGTGCTGGGACTACAGGCCCAGGGTGTGAGCCACCACACCCTCTTTTTTACAACTGAATAATTTTCCAGTTTATGCATGTATCATACTTTAGTTAACTATTCTACTGAATGGAATTAGGACATTTTAATTTTTTTTCAATATAAACAGTGGAATAAACAAAATATCTTCAACTCAATCTTCTTTTCTTAGAAGTGGTATTTCCAGTCCATAGGAAAAAGTTTGAGAGATACTAGAGGTATCAAATTTGTCTCTAAAAATGTACCAAATTGGCCAGGTGCAGTGGCTCACACCTGTAATCCCAGCACTTTAAGGCCAAGGTGGGCAGATCACCTGAGGTCGGGAGTTTCAGACCGGCCTGGCCAACATGGAGAAACCCCATCTCTACTAAAAATACAACATTAGTCAGGCGTGGTGGCTCATGCCTATAGTCCCAGCTACTCAGAAGGCTGAGGCAGGAGAATTACCCAGGAGGTGGAGGTTGCGGTGAGCCGAGATTATGCCATTGCACTTCAGCCTGGGCAACAAGAACGAAACTCCATCTCAAAAGTAAATAAATAAAAATGTACCAAATTACATTTCTAGCAACACTATGAAAGTGACTTTTTAATTCTATTATCTCCGTCAACACTGGATAATATAAATCTTTATATCTGTTGCCTATGTGATTTGTAAAAACTAGTTTTAATTTGCATTATTCATTTGTAAGGTTAGAAATCTTTTTATGTTTTTATAAGCCATTTTTTTTCCTTCTCTGAATTGTCTTTTCATATCCTTTGCTCATTTTTGTGCAACTTGTATGTATTTCTTATTGATTTGAGAAGTTTTCATATAATATGAATAAAATTATTTGCTATATATGCAGCAAGTCTTTTTGCCTAGGTTGCAATCTGTCTTTTCATTTTGTTGCACATAATTTTAGAATTCTTTTATTCAAAACTGCCAATCTTTTCCTTTATGACTTTTAAATTTTTGTTTGTCCTAGAAAGCTTTTCCCAACTGCAAAATTATAAAACATTCTCCTACATCTTCTATTTCTTCTTTAAATCCGTTCGATGTACACTTATAATCCATCTGGAATTAATTATATGTACATTTTAATCCATCTGGAATTAATTTTTAAGTATAGTGTGAGAGACGCAACTAATTTTTTTTCCTACCAAGTGGGTAATGTCATCTACTGAACTATCCTTTCTCCAATGAATTTATTGTATTCTTATTTTTATTTTTAAATGTGTTAACTTTTTATTACAGAAAATTCCAAAATACAGAAAGATTTTAAAAAGAAACCTAAGTACCCATCACCCAACTTTAACAACTATCAGTGCCTATTAATTTAAAATGCCTATCTTTATCATTTACTAAACTCCTACGTATATTTAGATATATACATATATTTGAACCAGGCAAGGTGGCTTATACCTGTAATCCCAGCACTTTGGGAGGCCGAGGCAGGCAGATTATGTGAGCCCAGGAGTTTGAGACCAGCCTGGCCAACATGGTAAAAACCCATCTCTCCTAAAAATACAAAAATTAGCCAGGCATGGTGGCATGCACCTGTAATCCCAACTACTTGGGAGACGAAGGCAGGAGTATTGCTTGAACCCGAGAGACAGAAGTTGCAGTGAGCGGAGCTCACACCATGGCACTCCTGTACTCCAGCCTGGGTGATGGAGTGAGACTCTGTCTCCAGGAAAAAAAAACAAAAGGATATATATATCTAAACACTCTGCACTGAACCACTTTAATCAATGTGGTTATTTTTACAGCAATTATATAAACACATAAAAATTTTTATTAAAACAACAAAAATATAGACTCTTTACACTGCATTGTACAGAGGTAAAAAGTATAGTAAGATACAGGCTGGCTACTATAACAAAGAGATCCAAAAGGACAGCTACTCAAACAATATAAAGAACCCAGGATCCAAGGGATCCAAGAACCCAAAATCCTATTGTATCACTGCCCAGTCTTCCCTGCCAGTATTACTTGCCCACAGGGTTGAAGCTAGCTTACCACCACCATTCCTTCCCAGGCATAAGAAGAAAGGAGCTGTGAAAGGCATGCAGCTCTCTTTTAAGGACTTGACCTAGAATGTGTGTATATCACCTCCACTTATATCCAGCCAACCACAGCTTAGCCACAGAGTCACACATAGGTGCATGAAAGGCTGGGAAATGAAGTCTCTACCTTGTTCACCATGTGCCCAGCTACAACCAGGGCATTTTTATTACAAAAAGAAGAGAAGAATAATCCTTAGTAGAAATTCATAGTCTCTACTACAGTGAGCAACCGTTAAAAATTTTTTGGATCACAGAGTTTCATTGGTTGTCTATAAAAAGTGCTTCAAAGTACTGCCAAATTTAAAAGGGAATTATGCAGCTTTATTTTATAGAAAGACAAGACTTCCAAAATTACTAACTTTCAGTAACAGCAAGATGCCATCAGCAGCAGTTTTTCTTTTTCTTTCTTTCTTCCTTTTTTTTTCTTTTTGAGACAGGGTCTTGGTCTGTCACCCAGGCTACAGTGCAGTAGCACTATCACCAATCACTGCAGCCTCGACCTCCTGGGATCAAGTGATTTTCCTACCTCAGCCTGCAGAGTAGCTGGGACCACAGGAACACACAACCACACCCAGCTACTTTTTTTTTTTTTTTTTTTTTTTTAGAGACAGGGTTTCCCTATGTTGCCCAAGTTGATCTGGAACTCCTGGGCTCAAGAGATCTCATCTTGGTCTCCCAAAGTGCTGGGATTACAAGCCTACGCCACCACACCCAGCAGAGCAGCAAACATTTTTAAACAAATAAATCAGCTGGGCATGGTGGCTCACACCTGTAATCCCAGCACCTTGGGAGGCCAAGGTGGGAAGATCACCTGAGGTTGGGAGTTCGAGACTAGCCTGAACTCTTCACCTCAGGAGATCTGCCCTCCTTGGCCACCCAAAGACATGAAGAAACCCCTAAAAATACAAAATTAGCTGGGTGTGGTGGTGTATGCCTGTAATCCCAACTGCTCAGGAGGCTGAGGCAGGAGAATTGCTTGAACCCAGGAAGTGGAGGTGGAGGTGAGCCAAGATCACGCCATTGCACTCTAGCCTGGGCAACGGAGCGAAATTTTGTCTAAAAATAAATAAATAAATAAATAAATAAATAAATAAATAAATAAAACAAATAAAGGTGATATTTGAACAATGAATGAGAAAGTAACTGCCCTTTTAAATTTGTGGAAGAAAAAGAGCCTTTCAAAAATATGAATTTGAATTGTGTTCCTCCCCAAGAATATAAGTTTATTATCTAAAAAAGATCTAATTTTGCAGATATTAAAATTTGAAAATAGAGTTTTCTAACATGTTTTAAAGCCAACCAAATGAAGATCTTTAGTGAGTTCTGCAATCATTTGTTAAAAGTAGAAATATCAACACCTTCAGATTAGTTTATAAGAAAACCAGTTGACACCAAGAAAGATAAAAATTTGCGAGTAAATTTTATTTTTAAATAACTTTGCATAATCAATGGATAAACTGGAAAAACAAATGTCATGATTAGTAAGGGTAGTTATCAATGCATTTCTTCCATTTGAATCTTTTTTGAGATAGCAATGACTAAAAACAAATATCAAAATAAACTGACCTTAAAACCAGACATTGAATTACTAAGTCACATAGTGTTAAACAATTTTCTTTTAAAATAATGAAGCATGTTTAACTACATTTTTCTTATGTTGAAATTTGTTTTACATAATATTTCAGAATAGGTATATATATATATATAATTGATATATAAATACATCAAATATATATATTTGAGTGTGCATGCTTAAGTTTACTTTACTGGTGGGTGTGCAATCAAAACTGTGAAGACCACTGGCAGAAAAAAAATCCTTTTGTTATTACGTATATTTATCTTCAACATATAAAAGAGGAAGAAAAATCTAAATGGACTATGATCATAGACGATACAAAAGAGGATAGGAGAAAGATATAACATGGAAAAAGATTCTAGGCACAAAGACTCTGGACATATAGTCACCATTAAATGCTACCCACACAGCACTGAATTATTACTATATTGCTGTTCGTTTATGAAACGATTTCTTTAAATAAATATATACATATATATACATATGTGTCCTTTCTCCATATATATAGATATCTCCCATTAAAATATGTATGTAAGTTCCCATTCCCATTAACTATTAAAATCTCTGTTTTCCCATGCACTGATTCAGTTAGCACGCCCATTTCCAGAAGCGTGTTCCTTATGTTAAAAAGGGCTGTGTGGGTACTGTTAAGTTCTATCTAACCTACAACAGGTCATTCCTGTATTTTTCAGATTATTCTAAGAAATAGAAAAAGATTTTTAATAAACTCTCATCAGGCCAGCCATGGAGCTGCAGAGCCCTTTGTGCCCTTGTTGCCTTCCCTACATCGTGGTCCAGTTCCTGCCTTGATTTACTTCGGACAATGTGGTTGGAATGTGTCTAGCTCAGACCTATGGCATCCCATACCATATCTGGGTAAAAAACTTGAAATTAAAAAGGACTCGCATGCCAAGAAGGTTGGAGCCTAGTTCATGAGGCACCGCCTTATAGATACACTGATTCGAGACACACTCATTCTGCGGCTCTTGAGGGCCCCCGTTAGCATCTGAACCAAAAGCTTTTGTTTTCATCTCTAGCCTCAATGACTTTCTTCTTTGCTAGACCCTATTTTTTTTTTTTTTTTTTTTTTGCTTTAGAGAAAGCAAAATGGGGCCTCAATACAAGAACTACCCTTCCATTTTCAATATCTTCACCTCTTCCTTGTCCTCCCTCCAGCTGCATAAGGGGTTCTAAGATTGGAATTATGGTGCTAGATTAGTAAATAAGACTTTTAATAAGTAGTTTCTTCTTTATTGTTTGGGATTTTTACTACCTTTTGTTGAAAGAAAAATGGATGAGTTTTGTATAGCTGGTCAGATACATATAATGCTAATTTCACAGTTTAAAAATTATAATGGGTGCTTATTAAACATTTACTAAATTTCATTGTTTCAAAGTAATTAAAATTAATATCCAGAAGCCAAAAATAACTATAGATTCATGTTAAGATGCTAGCACAACCTAAAAACAGAACTTGATAAATTCAAGGAAAGAAACTATACATCAATCTAACATATGTTTTAAAGTCCTAAATAAAATCTTGCCAAAACCATCACAGTAAACTAAAATAATAATATTCCAAGACTAAATAGAGTCTATTCCAAGAAACCAAGGCTGATTCAATAGGGAACTCATTACTGTAATTCATTACAGTTATAAATTAAAGGAGAAATAATTATATCAATAGGTACATCAAAAATTCCTTTAAATTTTAAAAATTCAATTAAATTCAGGAGAAAGTATTGATTTTAAAATTGAGTAAAATAAGAATAGAAGGAAACTGCCTCAATATTTAAAAGATTAGCTATGAGGAATTTCTTTTTTGGGTCTTGTTGATTTTTTTTCCTTAGCTTTTCTGATCGCTGACAGAGACAGTGATCAGAAAGTACATTTTTGGGAATTCTTTATTTTTTTCCTAGATTAGATGGAGACAGTAGATGCTGGTAAACTGGCTCTCTGGAAAAAAAAAATTCCTAATGTAGGGTGTATTAAAGTTCTCCAGAGAAGCAAAGCAGACAAGGACCTGGGTCAGGCAACCTGGAGGCTGGCTAATCCAAATCTACAGGATGGGCCAGTGGTTCAGGAGATACAAGCAGAGCCAATGTTTTAGTCCAAAGGCCATTGGGCAGGAAGATCCAATGTTCCAGTTGAGGTCTGAAGGCACCAAGTATAAAATTCTCCCTTACTCAGGGGAAGGTCAGTCTTTTTATTTTATTAAGGCCTTCATCAGATTGGATAAGATCCAGCCACATTATGGAAGGCAATCTACTTTACTCAAATCCACCAATTTAAATGTTAATCTCATCCCAAAACACCCTCCCTATGGCCAGGCGCAGTGGCTCCTGCCTATAATCCCAACACTTTGGGAGGCAGGGTGGAGGATCACTTGAGGTCAGGCGTTAGAGACCAGCCTGGCCTACATGGCAAAATCCCATCTCTACTAAGGATACAAAAATTAGCAGTGTGTGGTAGTACGTGCCCATAGTCCCAGCTACTTGGGAGGCTGAGGCAACTGAATCGCCTGAGCCTGGGAGGTGGAGGCTGAAGTGAGCCGAGATCACAGCACTGCACTCCAGCCTGGGCAACAGTACCCCATGGCCCCGCCAAGCTGACACATAAAATTAACCATCACATAGTGCTTGCCAAGATTCAAAATTCGTGGTATAAACACTTCCCATGTGGCCATATCACTGAATGCAGAGTTGGAATGATAAGCATGTAACTGGCCATCCCTAGCTGATACAGCTCCCTATCAGATAGCTCTCCCAAAAGAACCAGTTACATGCATATCTATCCCCAGCTCCAGCTCACCAATGGATGGAGACTGATGTTACATATTTTTTAATATTTATATTTATGCTTATCTGTATGTATATATACATATACATACAGTTCAGCTTTTCTGTGTTCAAAGATAGCCTGAGGACAGTTTTAATATGCTTAAACAAGAAAATTTGAGAGCATGGTATCTTGCTGATACAAGCAATTATATTGGTTTCTTGTCAGCTTTGGTCATCTTAGATTTCTACTAATACTCTCTCGTGGTGAGGAAAATTTTACTAAGGTAATAAATTAAACATATATAGAGAGCTAGTCTTTTCTGGTATTGAAAACATACAAAGTCATCATTTCTAATTTTCATCATTTCTAATTTCTAATTTCTTCTTTCAAAAGAAGTCCATACTTCTTTTTTCTTTATATATATATATATATATATATTTTTTTTTTTTTTTAAGATGGTGTTTCTCCATGATGGCCAGGCTGGTCTTGAACTCCTGACTTCAGGTGATCCACCCACCTCGGCCTCCCAAAGTGCTAGGATTACAGGCGTGAGCCACCGCACCCAGCCAGAAGTCCATACTTCTTATGATTAAGTTAAAATAAGTGAAATATATGTTTCAATAAGTGACTCTCCATTCAGAGCACAGGAGAGAGTTCTCATTTCACCCTATCTTATGTACCCTAAAATGTTTCTAGGTAACTTCTCATTCACAGTAAAAATTCAAAATAGGCTTAAGTGAGAGGCCACTTTCCTGTGCTATGGGAATGGACTTAATCCAGGTTACCCCTTTTATATTAGAATACCTGTAACAAGAAACTGAAAACTACACTAACAACAGCATAGTAGGAAAGAGATGGAGAGGAGGGGGACACCGAGTTCTATATGTGGTCATTTGAGTTTAAAGAAAAATCCATGTTACAAATGCTTGCTTTAAAAAAAGTATTTCTTTAATAAGATAGGAGGAAGAGGATCAGGACATTCCATCTCATGCCAAATTTTGATGGAACTGGCTAACATCACATTAGTGGTTTTTTTTTTCCCCATGGGGATTAAAAATCATCTATTTGAGTACCTCCATGGTCAGCCCATTTAAAAAGCTTTCTTGGCATAATAATGCTAGGCCAATCAATTATTTTTTAAAAACATACAGTCAAAATAACATTAATAGGGAGTATATGACTTTTCTCACCTAGACCCTCTGGAGATTGGCAAATTCAGGAGTTAACGCACCCTCTGCCCCTGACAGAGATGGCAGAAACAGGGAAAAGAGATAGGCACCCATATTGACTTACAGGTAAAAATTGGCCTTCCTATATCTCTACATTTTGAGTAGGAAAAGGATCACAATGTTTATATAGTTCAGAATAATTTTGGTGGCTAAAGCAGTTCCAAAGAATTCTAAATTCCTCTTTGTCTTCCAAACACAGCTTGCCAATTAAAATTTTTCCAGCAGCTTAAGATGGGAAAACATTCAAGCTAAACACAATCCCAAACTCTCTTTATATTTATACTGTCCAAGTGGAAGCATCATGGAAATAGGCTTTATTTCCCTCAACCCCCTCAATTTAATCCTCTGCTTTCAGGTCATCTTATCTCCCAACGAATCTATTTTTAGCATCCTTTATTAATCCCTTTGATTCCCTTATCTCTACTATCATCATCTCTTAAAGCAGGACATAATTTCCTGATGCAGGAAGAATAAACCCAAATTTCCTGACCCTAAAGCTGAATTACTATAAAACGCTCAGAGGATTTTAGACTTTCATAGCCTTGACAACTGTCTTTCTGACTTATTCTGATGCATGTCTTCTGAGTAAGCAGATTTAGAAAGTGTGCTGCCAGAAAAGCATCCACAATGTGAACATAAATCAAATATAAATTAAGTTCACTCTGAATGAAAACACTATGTTTATTTTTCATATAGTATAGATGGATTAAAAAAAAAAAACTTTTTAGCATCTGGAACATGCCTGGAGCATGATACTACAGCTCCTACACAGTCCATTTATCCATTTGCCACTCATCTTTCTTTCTCTCCACTTTTTGTTGGGTCTCATTTATTCAATCATTCAGCTAATACATTTTGAAACCTACTATACAGCAGTGAGCTAAACATTGGAAACAAAAGAGAATAAACATGCAATTCACCCTGAGTAGCAACCAGCCTGGTGAAGGAGACAGGCTTATAAGTAAATAATGTAATGATGGTAACATGATGGAAGTAAGCTCAGGAGACAGGGGAAATTGAGAAGGTGGTCAGTTCATGAGGGGAAGGAGGAACCACTGTGTGAGGGAAGCCAAGGCCATCACTTCAAAAACCAATGAGGATTCAACAGGGACAAAGTCAAGGAAAGACCTGCTGGCCAGAGAGAGGAGGATGCAATGAAATGAGAGGAGGATGAAGGCACTGAAAATAAATAATGAGCTAGGCAGCTAGAGATTAGTTCACAATCACAAGGTGTTATTCCACCTTTTCTTTTACTCACACTAAAGATAGTTAGCTGGTGACCCTCTTTTTTGTTTGTTTGTTTGTTTGTTTGTTTGTTTGTTTTGAGACGGAGTTTCACTCTTGTTACCCAGGCTGGAGTGCAATGGCGCGATCTCGGCTCACTACAACCTCTGCCTTCTGGGTTCAAGCAATTCTCCTGCCTCAGCCTCCTGAGTAGCTGGGATTACAGGCGCGCGCCACCACGCCCAGCTAATTTTTGTATTTTTAGTAGAGAGGGGGTTTCACCATGTTGACCAGGATGGTCTCGATCAATTGACCTTGTAATCCACCTGCCTCGGCCTCCCAAACTGCTGGGATTATAGGCGTGAGCCATCGCACCCAGCCAACCCTCTTTTTTTTTTTTTTTTTTTTAAGAGGAAGACTGGAGGCTCCCTAAGGTTCCCAAGTGTAGAGTTTATTAAGTCTGTGTAAGTCAATGGGAGGATATGCTCTCCTCAAGTTGGTATGCTTATGCTTCACCTCAGGAATACATGTTCTTGAAGAAGGCAGAAGGGACACAAAACATACAGTACCAGGACCCAAGATTCTGCCAAGAACATATTCATAATTCTGCTAGGAAAATGCACGTTTTTTTTGCAGAGTATCAAAAAACCATATCAGTAGGTAACTTCAGCAGAGACTGGCAACAGAATAGGAGAGGAAAGAGGGAGAATTAATTAGACGCATATGTACAATAATTAAAGGATAAAAAGCGTACCAGAGACATGCTGCCTATTCCCCAGTTTGGTCTGAACTAATGCTGGTAGCCACAAAAGCTTTTTTGAACTAGACCAGCTGATGCAGGACATGCGAACATCATTTTATCTGTTAGTCATTTCTGGATTCGTTTAATGAAATAGGTTTCCCATTACATGATACCAAACTAGTACCAGTCCCAGAGTCTCATAAAGCAATGTTACCGAATCTTAAAAAATAAAAACGCCGGGCGCGGTGGCTCAAGCCTGTAATCCCAGCACTTTGGGAGGCCGAGGCGGGTGGATCACGAGGTCGAGAGATCCAGACCATCCTGGTCAACATGGTGAAACCCCGTCTCTACTAAAAATACAAAAAACTAGCTGGGCGTGGTGGCACGTGCCTGTAATCCCAGCTACTTAGGAGGCTCAGGCAGGAGAATTGCCTGAGCCCAGGAGGCGGAGGTTGCGGTGAGCCGAGATCGCGCCATTGCACTCCAGCCTGGGTAACAAGAGCGAAACTCCGTCTCAAAAAAAAATAAAAATAAAAATAAAAATAAAAACAAGACAAAACAACAACAAAAGCCTGAAAATGTTAAATGTCAAATGCTATTCGAACTGTTCCAGAGATTAGCAAAAATATGGAAAATCCAAAGGTTTTATAAAGCAAATACAACATTGAAATAGAAACCTGACATGGATTTCCCCAAAAAAGAAAAATTAAGACCAATCTCAGGTATAAATCTTAATACAGCCGGGCGCGGTGGCTCAAGCCTGTAATCCCAGCACTTTGGGAGGCCGAGACGGGTGGATCACAAGGTCAAGAGATCGAGACCATCCTGGTCAACATGGTGAAACCCCGTCTCTACTAAAAATACAAAAAATTAGCTGGGAATGGTGGCGCGTGCCTGTAATCCCAGCTACTCAGGAGGCTGAGGCAGGAGAATTGCCTGAACCCAGGAGGCAGAGGTTGCGGTGAGCCGAGATCGCGCCATTGCACTCCAGCCTGGGTAACGAGAGCGAAACACAGTCTCAAAAAAAAAAAAAAAAAAAAAAAAAAAAAATTAATACAAAAATCTAATTACAATATCAGCAAGTAGCATCCGTAGCACATTAAAAGAACACAATATAATGAAGGGAGATTATAGAAATTCTAGAAGTGTCTAGGGTTAGAAAAGTTCCTATTATATTTCACGGGACTAAAAAGAAAAACCATACAATCACCCCCGTTGACACAGAAAAACATTGGAAAAAAATGAGCAAATGATCTTGATAAAAATGTTTAATAGGCTGGGCGTGGTGGTTCACGCCTGTAATCCCAGCACTTCGGGAGGCCGAGGCGGGTGGATCACGAGGTCAATAGATGGAGACCATCCTGGTCAACATGGTGAAAACCCATCTCTACTAAAAATACAAAAAATTAGCTGGGCATGGTAGCACGTGCCTGTAATCCCAGCTACTCAGGAGGCTGAGGCAGGAGAATTGCCTGAACCCAGGAGGTGAAGGTTGCGGTGAGCTGAGATCGTGCCATTGCACTCCAGCCTGGGTAACAAGAGCGAAACTCCGTCTCATTTAAAAAAAAAAAAAAGTTTAATAAAACAGGAATGCATGAGTCATTCAGGATTGGGTCCTTTCAGGAAAACGGAAAGCACATCAGATATTTCAACAGAGGGGATTTAATAAAGGGAATTGTTTCAACCAGTATTAGAGATCTAGAACAGCAAAACTAGGACACTGAGGAACCTACAAACAATAAATGCAAGGAAGCAGCTGCCATCGCTAGTTCCTTTTTTGAAAGGGAAGAGATTAGGTTACAAGATCATGGGAGCTCAAAGGAAGGGCCTCACAAAGCTGAGGCTCAGACCTGTGGGGAGGGGACACTGCTCAGCTGCTATTAGTTCTTTAGGAGCTCAGAGGAGGGAAGTGCCTCTAAGCTGGGCCTCATACCACTGAGGTGGGGACACTGCCTAGCTGCTGCTTGTACCTACAAGGTGGAGTGATGAGGCTGGCTCTGGTAATCTAGAAAAACACATACATAGAGCTGAGAGGTAAGATACTCCTACTGTGGCACCTCTGACAGGAAGAGCAAGGGAGACAAGAAGTGCTTCTCCCTCCTTCCCCTTTCCAAGCCCCCTCTAGTACCCCCTACAGACAGAGCACACCAGAGAGTGCTGGCAAAGGAGTCTGGGAACCGTTGTCTGCAGAGTTCCAGCTCCAACACCAGAGAGCATAGAAGGGGGAGGTGAAGCCGGAAGACTAAGACTAAGTGACCAGCACAGATTTATCTCAAGCCAAAAGCCCACTTAATGCTAATTAAGGAAACACCAGAGATATTCCCAGTAAAGTCAGGAACAAGAAAAAGGTACACACTCTTATTTCTATTATTTAACATTTTGCTGGATGTCCCAACCAACACAATTATACCAGAGAAATAAATAAAAGGTAAAAGTTGGAAAGGAGCATATGTAATAATCATTATTTGCAGATGCTATGTTAGTATACTTGGAAAACCCAAGAGATTCTGCTATAATAAAACCCACCACAAACAGTAACGTAAGTTAGCGGATTATAAGCTTGAGATAATGAAACCAATAGCTTCACATACAGAAACTGCAAACAGAAGACATAATTTTAAAAAGGCCTGTTTTAATCACAACCAAATAACATACTAGATATAACCTTTACAAGAAATGTGCAAGAAATACATGAAAAAACTTCAGCAAAAAAGAAAAGTTAAACTAACAGAAAAGTATACCTACTGATAGGAAAACTCAAAATCAAAAATATTCCATTTTTCACTGGCTGCCTTTCCCAAAAGAAAGAAGAAAAATAAAATAAAAGATAAAAATAAAATAAATATTCCATTTATCCTTTTTCACATTTATCATGTTCAGTAAAAATACTGACATTTTTTTTCTTTGGAATTAGACAACCCAATTTGAATATTCACACGGGAATAAAAAGAATACAGCTAAAAGAGTATACCAATACAGGAGGACTAAAACACATTACGAAGCCTCAATAATTAGAATAAACCATTATAAATGGTCATGTGACAATATTTACCAAAATTGAAATATGTAAACATTTGATTCCATAATTCTCCTTCTGGGAATTCATCCCACAGATAACATTTGCACACATGTAAAAGGCTAAGGTCTTACATTTCAGCACTGATAGTAATAATGAAAGATTAGAAAAATCCCAAATACATTTATAGGTGGGTGGTTAGCTTGATTATGTTCATGCATCCAATAGAATACTACATACCTATAAAATGAAGTAGAATATTCTGTATGGAAAGCTCTTCAAGATACATTAAGTGAATAAAACAAGATGCAAAACAATGTATACAATGTACTACTATCCATATAAAAAGGGGAAAATAAAATATATTTTTATTTCCTTGTGTATGGAAAAATAAATAATGAAAAAACTTACAAGAATCTAAGATTAGTCATTACTTAGGAGATTTCTTATTCCAGAAATGACAAACAAGAAGAAAATAAAGAATTCTCACTGATATACTTTTATATGCTTTGATTTTTGAATCATGTAAATGTTTTACCTTTTCAAAAATCAAACAAATAAAAGCAATAACAGCAAAGGCTGCCACACTAAATTTTTAATCCCCCCAATTTACCCTTTCATTCCACACAAAACATACATAAAATGTTAATAAACCCAATTTACCTTTATTTCTATATAAACACATAGAAAACTCTCGGATAAATGCAGGCATAGCCAAAGAAGAGAAAAAAAGAAGTATCAAGAGAAGAAGAGAAGAAAAGAAGCATCAACACTAAATTCAATGAATGATTCAGTTCTTACCTGATCACCCATCACTGTAAGATAAAGGAATTGAAAAGAGAACTCCTCAAAGGTAGAGACAAGTCTTATTCAACTCGATTGTATTCCATTTAAGTTTCTGACAGAAGCTTCTCTCAGTTGGATTAATACGACCATGTCCTTCAGAACTAATGCCCCAAAGTGAGCTGGCCTCCAGGATCTGGTAGTTGTGTATGGGTAAGGACACCAACAGGTAAAGCAGGTGGTGATGGTTTGCAGGCCTCTGGCCTCATCTTACAGCTCTCAGTGCCTAGCCCACAGGCCTACGCCATATTTTGGTTTTTTAGGGCCCTAACTGGGATCTACTAAAATAGTTGCAGCAAAGCTATTACCTAGATTCAAGCTGTTGAAAAGACGTATGGCAAGAATTAATAACATCGAAGAAGGGACAGCCTGAAGGAAATCCAGGCATTTTTCCTCACCTTTTACCAGCAGACTGTCTTATGCAGAAAATGTCTTCTTAAAACACACAAAAGACAGGCGCGGTGGCTCGAGCCTGTAATCCCAGCACTTTGGGAGGCTGAGGCGGGTGGATCACGAGGTCAAGAGATCGAGACCATCCGGGTCAACATGGTGAAACCCTGTCTCTACTAAAAATACAAAAAAAATTTTAGCTGGGCATGGTGGCACGTGCCTGTAATCCCCAGCTACTCAGGAGGCTGAGGCCGGAGAATTGCCTGAACCCAGGAGGCGGAGGTTGCGGTGAGCCGAGATCACGCCATTGCACTCCAGCCTGGGTAACAAGAGCAAAACTCTGTCTCAAAAAAAAACAAAAAAAAACAAAAAAACACACAAAGAAACACACACACACACACAAAAGGCCGGGCGAGGTGACTCACATCTATAATCCCAGCATTTTGGGAGATCGAGGCAGGTGGATCAAGAGATCAAGACTATCCTGGCTAATACAATGAAATCTTGTCTCTACTAAAAATACAAAAATTAGCCGGGCATGGTGGCAGATGCCTGTTGTCCCAGCTACTCAGGAGGCTGAGGCAGGAGAATCGCTTGAACCCGGGAGGCCGAGATTGCATCGAGCTGAGATCATGCCACTGCATTCCAGCCTGGGCAACAGAGTGAGACTCCATCTCAAAAATAACAAAAAACAAACAACACACACACACACACACACACACACACACACACACACACACACACACAAAAACAACCAATGAAATGTACAGGAATCTCATGAGAAACTGGATGTCAGGGCCCAGAAACTAAAATATAAGATTAAAGATCTTTAATCTTCCTTTTTGTATATAATATTCAACAATAGAGTTCCAGAATTCCATACAGTTCCTTGCTTTTCCTTGTTTTCCTACCAATGAAACAGATTCTAGATGAGCTTAAATTCAGAAAGTATACACTTGAAGGTAGGAATTTCCTCTTTCTGGCTCATCTGATTTTTTATACCTTTATGTGAAGTGAACTGCTGTATGAGACCTAATTTCCCATTACCAGCATTAGCAGTAATTTTTCTAGTGTTCATTCATTTGTATAAGAAAGACATGAAAAAGCAATAAAATACTCAAATAATTGCACAAATGCTGCTGAACAAAGACAGCAATGTTGCTGAAACTGGTTATAGGCAGGCAGCTCGCAGAATATTCCTTTGTCATGAATGCATGACATAATCCAAAACCTTTGCATGAAAACATGTTTAGGATGGCATTAATATGTGAAAGATATGTGAAAGAGAAGTTACTATGTGAAAGAGAAGCTATACACACAGTCAGAAATTTGAACACCAAATCAATCACTTATATTGCGGAATTCAAAATCCAAACACTTCATGCTGCCTCACTGTCATTTATAGCCTGGCATAAATCAGGTTGAAGTGATAATCCCCTAATTATATCTAGCTGCTTTTCTCAGTATAGAAATGGTATTTTGACTGGAGTTGAGGGTAGAAGTTTTAGAAAGAAAGGCAAAGGGTATTTGGGAAGCTCAGGGGCTGATATGGTTTGGCTCTGTGTCCCCACCCAAATCTCATCTTGAATTGTACTCCCGTAATTCCCAGCTCTTGTGAAAGGGACCCAGTGAGAGATAATTTGAATCATGGGGGTGGTTTCTCCCAGACTGTTCTCCTGGTAGTGAATAAGTCTCACTAGATCTGATGGTTTTATCATTTTCCTCATTTTTTCTCTTGCTGCCACCATGTAAGAAGAGCCTTTCACCTCCCAGCATGATTCTGAGGCCTCCCCAGCCATGTGGAACTGTACGTCCAATTAAACCTCTTTTTCTTCCCAGTCTTGGGTATGTCTTTATCAGCAGTATGAAAATGGACTAATACAGTAAATTGGTACCAGTACAGTGGGGCATTGCTGAAAAGATACCTGAAAATGTGGAAGTGACTTTGGAACTGGGTAACAGGCAGAGGTTGGAACAATTTGGAGGGCTCAGAAGAAGACAGGAAAATGTGAGAAAGTTTAAAACTTCCTAGAGACTTGCTGAATAGCTTTGACCAAAAGCTTGATACCAATATGGACAAATAAGGTCCAGGCTGAGGTGGTCTCAGATGGAGATGAGAAACTTGTTGGGAACCGGAGCAAAGGTGACTCTTGCTATGTTTTAGCAGAGACTGGCAGCATTTTTCCCCTGCCCTAGAGGTTGGTGGAACTTTGAACTTGAGAGAGTTGATTTAGGGTATCTGGACCAAGAAATTTCTACGCAGCAAGGCATTCAAGAGGTAATCTGGGTGCTGTTAAAGACAATCAGTTTTATAAGGGAAGCAGAGCATAAAAGTTTAGAAAATTTGGCCGGGCGTGGTGGCTCATTCCTGTAATCCAAGCCTTTGGAGGCCAAGGCAGGCAGATCACCTGAGGTCGGGAGTTCAAGACCAGCCTGACCAACATGGTGAAACCCCGTCTTTATTAAAATTTTAAAAAAAGTTCAGAAAATTTGTAGCCTGACAATGTGATAGTACAGAAAAACGCATTTTCTGAAGGGAAATTCTAGCCAGCCGCAAAAATTTGTTAATCACTAAGACAATGGAAAAAAATGTCTCCAGGATATGTCAGAGGTCTTCACGGGAGCCCCGCCCATCACAGGCCTGGAGGCCTAGGAGAAAATGGTTTCATATGCTGTATGCAGCCTAGGGACTTGGTGCCCTAACATCCCAGGTGCTCCAGCTGAAAGGGGCCAACACAGAGCTCAAGCTGTGTCTTCAGAGGATGCAAGCTCCAAGCCCTGGAAGCTTCCACATGGTACTGAGCCTGCAAGTGCACAGAAGTCGAGAACTGGGGTTGGGAAACCTCCGCCTAGATTTCAGAAGATGTATGGAAATGCCTTGATGCCAGGCAGAAGTTTGCTGCAGGGGCAGGGCACTGATGGAGAACCTCTGCTAGGGCAGTGAAGAAGGGAAATGTGGGGTTGGAGCCCCCACAAAGAGTCCCTACCAGGGCACCAACTAGTCAAGCTGTGGGAAGAGGGCCACCGACCTCCAGATCCCATAATGGTAGATACCGACCGCCTACAGTGTTTGCCTGGAAAAGCCACAGACACAAGCCAGCCTGCGAAAGCAGCTGGGAAGGAGGTTATACCCTTCAAAGCCACAGGGGTGGAGCTGCCCAAGACCATGGGAACCCACCCCATGCATCGGCATGACCTGGAAGTGAGTCAAAGGAGATCATTTTGGAGCTTTAAAATTTGACTGCCCTGCTGGATTTCAGACTTGCCTGAGCCCTTGTAACAACTTTGTTTTGGCCAATTCCTCCCATTTGGAACTACTGTATTCACACAATACCTGTACTCCCATTGTATCTAAGAAGTAACTGCTTGTTTTTGATTTTACAGGCTCATAGGCAGAAGAAACTTGCCTTGTCTCAGATGAGACTTTGGACTGTAGACTTTTGGGTTCATGGTTGAAATGAGTTAAGACTTTGGGGAACTGCTGGAAATGCATGATTGGTTTTGAAATGTGAGGACATGAGATTTGGCGGGGCCAGGGGTGGAATGATATGGTTTGGCTCTGTGTCCCCAAATCTTTTTTTTTTTTTTTTTTTTTTTTGAGACAGAGTCTCACTCTGTCACCCAGGCTGGAGTGCAGTGGCATGAGCTCGGCTCACTGCAACCTCCACCTCCCAGGTTCAAGCGATTCTCCTGCCTCAGCCTCCTGAGTAGCTAGGATTTACAGGCGCGTGCCACCGCGCCCAGCTAAGGTTTGTATCCAAATCTCATCTTAAATTATACTCCCATAATTCCCACATGTTGTGGGAGGGACCCAGTGGAGATACTTTGAATCATGGGGGTGATTTCCCCCAGATTATTCTCATGGTAGTAAATAAGTCTCATGAGACCTGATGGTTTTATCAGGGGGTTCCCCTTTTGCTTCTCTCTCATTCTCTCTTGCCACCACCACGTAAGTGCCTTTCTCCTCCTGCCATGATTCTGAGGCCTCTCCAGCCACGTGGAAATTTAAGTCCAATTAAACTTCTTTTTATTGCAGAAAAACTCTTCCAAACCCAGTCTCGAGTTTGTCTTTATCAGCAGCATGAAAATGGACTAATACAGGGGCATTTAAGGGAAGGGCAAACCTAGGTAATCTTTTGACCAAGGTCTTCTGGGAAGCCACAGAACAGGCATGGGAGGAACAGGCAGCTGAGAGGCAAGAAAAGTTTGGGAGAGAAGGAGGAGGGAAAACAGCAGAACTAAAGTTCAACTACTTTGTGTTTTCTCAGATATGCCTGGTGACTCTAATTAGTTTACTCACTTGAATTCCCTTCCTATATACATCCAATATTTAGCCAATGTCAAATATTCAACAAATAGTAAGTGCCTATTCCATGCCAGATGCCACACAAGACTATGGAAACAAGACAAAAATGACATACTACCTGCCTTGGTGTGTAGTGGGACTTCCCCACATCTGGTGCCCTCATCCAGTCCCAGAGTGAGATGGAACAGGGACATTTCTTAGGGGTCGGTGGATCCCAAGCATAGAAATAACGGAAAATCTTGAGTTCCTTCAAGGGAATTTCCAGGCACCTAGCTCTCCCTGAATCTTAACATATGTACCTGAGTTATTTTTCAGAAACCTGGACCCTCAGCAAACAGCATGTAGACCTCAGATGTTGAGATTCACTCGGAGTGGCTGGCAAAATATCACAGAAGTAGTAGGGAAAGTTAGAAGATTATAGTCTCAAATCTTTTGGAAGGTTGAAAGGTTTTCATGGAACGAGCTGAAGGCAGCCAGTTCATTATGTTAGAATTTTAAGTAATAAGGTGAGATTAGGATAATAAAGCTTCCCCAGTTAAGTCTGTTTACCCCTCATTCCTTTGTCCCTATTCTAATTTGTTACTCACATCAACTTTGTGCTGGATGGCCCTCTCAGGGGGAGATCGAAGGGGAATTACCAGTTACTGGTGTTTATTCTGGGACCCTGGACCAAGACCTTTTATCATTCGTAAAAGCACTCTTTTAACCATGTTAATTATCCACAAGCATGTTGACTTAGAACCTGTGTTATTACATCTATACTGAATAAATGTGAGGAGGAGCAGCGAGTGGTGGTCAGTAGTCACCCTCTGAAAGTAGCTGGCGACCATCCCTAGCCCACTCAGATTCACTGTATTCCAGTGTGTGTGAATGCATTCATTCATCCAGTCATTAAGTCAGGGTCTGCAGGACAGACCTCCATAGGTGGTGATCAACCTCTCACTCAGGTAAGGGGGAAGTGAGGACTGATCTCTGACCACTTCTCTTTGCTCTAAATTTCTTCCTGATGGGCCTGAAAGAAGTCACACCACAAACCAGAGCTAACAATCTTTTCTGCTGATCCAAATCTTAAACAAAGCTTCCCTTCCTTAACCAATTGCAAAATCAGAAAATTTTTGAACCTACCTATGACCTGCTCCCACTTCAAGATATCCCACCCTTTTTAGGCCAAACCAATGTGTAACCTCCACATATTGATTTATGATTGTGTCTGTGTAACTTCGGCTTTCCTAAAATTTGACCACGCCTTTAAGAACTGGACTTGCAAGCCATTGAGGAGATCGGGTCTCTAAGCATGAGCTGCCCTATTCTCCTTGCTTGGCACCCTGCAAATAAATGCCCTCCTTTCTTCCACTGCAAACTTCAGTGTGGATATTTGGCCTTACCGTACCATGTGAGCAGGCCCCAGTTCAGTTCCATAACAAGAGGGGAGAATGTCCAGGAAGACTAAGGGAGGAATGTGCGATAAAGGAAGAAAATGATGTTTAATCCTCATTTTTAAGTAGAAATGGGAGTTTGCAGCAACAACAACACAAGTAGAATAGAGCATGTAGATTCCAGCATGAGCAATGGCATGAAAACAGAATGGGTCAGGGGACCAAGCAGCTGGGTCTCCTTTGAGTTTAGGGTAAACATTAGAGATAGTGTATGTGGGAGCTGATACCAAGAAAGGGTGTGCTTATCCTGTAAGCAACAGGAAGCCATTAAGCAAGGAAACGCCATTAAGCAAAAGGAGTGGAAGATGAGATCTGATTTTAGACAGCTTACTCTGCCAACAGTATAATAAAAAGTGAACTGAAACCCAGAGCCAAGGAAACCGGATAACAGGCTTTTGTAAGAGCCAGATCCTACGCTGTCTCTGTCTTAGGGGCTTTTACATTTGTCACTATTACATTTTATTTTATTTTGTAGATATGGGGGTCTCACTATGTTGCTCAGGCTGGTCACAAACTCCTGGCTCCTAAAAATCTTCCTGCCTCAGCCTCCCTAGTAGAACATTTTATTTAATTAGATGCTACGCATCTTTCCAGCTATTGCCTTCACCAGGTGACTGCAATATATCCTCCAAACAGGGACACTTTTTTAAGACTGAAGGAGAACAGTAACCAGATGGGATGTTAAAACAACAGACATAAACTCAAATTCTCCCCCTCCTCAGCCCCCACCAATGGGTTGATAGAATCTGCCCATCACTGAGGGTTGTTAGCATAACACATACTTTGACCCTGGAAAAATGACAACTCTTGCTTTTCCACTTAGTTTTTGTTTTTGTTTTTGTTTTTTTCATTTTGAAACCTAGCAATAAGAAGTTACTTTTTGTTATAGTCTAGGCTTATAAATTCTAGCACACTGCCTGTGAATGCATCAACTCAAGAGGGGGACAGTTTACCAATTTGTTAATCATCAGCCCACTAGTGCACTTTTCTATATACATACACACACACACACACACACACTCACACACACACACACACACACACACACACACACATATATATATATATATATATATATATATATATATACACAGAGAGAGAGAGAGAGAGAGAGAGACAGAGAGAGAGAGAGAATGACATGGAGAGAGAGAATGAATGCACACTAATGTCTCCATCACCAAAATGGAGAGATCATTGTTTTTGTGGACTATCCCAGATCGGCCACCCTCACTGAGGATGCCTCTAGGCTAACCCTTCCAGGAACTTCCAACTCTCTCTTTAACATATATTCAGAAAACACAAAATACTTTTAACATTATTCTTAAAAAAATTAGGAAGCTATACATTGCTTAAAAAATACTGTAACATATTCCAAAGCCAAATATTGATAACCACTAAAAGAGTTACCTAGTGTTTCTTCAAACAACATAGGTAACAAAGGGTTAACTAAATAGAAAAAGGAAATATCTTGTTAGCTTCATGGATGATTCCCATATTGTCACCCTATCAATTGGCAGTATCTCTGTTTTCCTAAGTTACACACTCTATTTCAGCTTTAATTAAAAGGCCCGTTGCCATAGTTTCTCAGAGAACAGCTCAAGGCATGCTTGAGTCCATTATTTACTGAGGTTTCTAGAGAAATTGTAATATAGCAGTAGCCAGCCAAAATTTCCCAATTTTATCTCCCACCCAGAAGAGCTGGTGATTCAGACATACAGCTAGGTAATCCAAATATTTCAAGATAGTCTAAACAGTTAAGAATGTATTTGGGATTCACTTTGGGATGCCCCCACAACCATTTTTAAAACAAGAGGCAGTCACACTCCATATCAGTCTGAAATGCTCGCAACTGCCGGCTGCCTGCTGCGTTTAGCTCACTGCAGAGTGGGCAGTAGCAGGAATATACCTATTTAACGTTCTTTTAATGATTCTTCAAAGACGGTCACTTAGTTATTTAAAACTTGTTAATGGTCTATTGCTTCTGCTTAATTACTTCTTAATGTGAAATTTCTGCTCATTGTAAACTCATCAGTAAACATGAAGAGATACATATTGTTTTCTTTTAAAAATCTGCAAGTAGTTCTTTAATCTTAATCTATTTTATGTTCAGAATTTGGAGGGAAATGCAGATATAAAGAATAATGAGACTGGACAAAAAAGAAGAGAAACTGTTCCAAATAAAAAATCTATTGATGTTTGATTCCTACAAAATTTGTATGATGGTAAAATAAACGGAATATTCAGTATTTCATGTGTTATATGTAGCAATACACATCTCTACCATCTCTTTTTATTTGTTTACCATTTAGAAAATCTTGCGGGATTTTACTGTCAAAATCTAATTAAAGTCAGTTCATGGTTCCAATTACAATAAAGTAGAATAAGCAGGTGTGTCATTGAACGGAGCTGTAAAACTGAACAGAATGCACTGAGCAGCTACTTGAGGATTCAGAAACGTAAACAGCAGCAGGCCAATTGAAGTAAAAAGGCCAGAATTCAACGTATATCAAAACCAGGGGTGAGTCTGCCATTTTTGACCTCCAGTATTCCCCAGACTGCATGCAAGGCAGCAATGCAGTCTGAAACTCAGAAATGGCTACTGAGATGCAGACAGAACTCCAGAAAAAGTGCCCTAATTCTGGCTAGAGAGGTGAGAAGGGGAATTCTTAAGACTCAGAGAAAATGCAGAAATCACTCAATTTTTTTTTTTTTTTCTCACAGCCCCTAAACAATCCCACAGCCAGGGCAAACTCCTATCCCTTTATGTTTGGTTTTTATCTTCCTCTGGGGTGCAAGCACAGTCATAGAAGCGTGCAACAGGACAGGATAAAAAAGCCCCAACTTTTTGGCTAGACAAACAAAAAGGTAATCTGAAAGTACAATCAACCCTACAGAAATTAAAAGGAACAAAAGAGAATACTATAAACAACTTTACGCCAGCAAACTAGAAAACTTAGATGAAATGAGCCATTTGTAGAAAGGCACAAATTGCCAAAGTGACTCATGAGGAAAAAAAATCTGAATAGGCATACAAAAAGGAAAGAAGTTGGCCGGGTACGGTAGCTCACGCCTGTAATCCCAGCACTTTGGGAGGTGGATCATGAGGTCAGGAGATAGAGACCATCCTGGCTAACACAGTGAAACCCTGTCTCTACTAAAAATACAAAAAATTAGCCGGGCATGGTGGTACGTGTCTGCACCACCACACCCAGTATATTCATAGAATGAAATACTATGAATATACGGTATATTTTTCATAGAATGAAATACTATTAAGCAATAAAAATGAACAAACTACTGATACATACTACAACACAGATAAACCTCAAAAACATTCAGCTACATCAAAGAAGCCAGATGGGAAAGACTACATATTATATGATTCTACTTATATGCAACGTCCAGGAAAGGCACTATCTACAGATACTGAAAGCAGCATGGGGTTAGGGATTGAAACAGAGATCGACTGCAAACAGGCATGAGAAGTCTTTGGGGGATGATGAAAAATATTCTAAAACTAGAAATTAAACACCTCAATTTTTTTTTTCTTTTTTTGGGGACAGGTTCTTGCTCTGTTGCTGGAGTGCAGGGGCATGATCATAGCTCACTGCAGCCTCAAACTCCTGGGCTCAAGTGGTCCTCCTTATCTCAGCCTCCCAGGTAACTGGGACAATAGGGGCATGCTACCATGCCCAGCTAATTTTTTTATTTTTTGTTTCATTATGTTGCCCAGGCTGGTCTTGAACTCCTGACCTCAAGCAACCTGCCCGTCTTGGCCTCCCAAAGCCCTGGGTTACAAGTAAGAGACACAGTACCCAGTATGAAATTTTTGAAAAACTAAGGCCTAGTAATGCCATTTCTTACAGTTTGTACAAACAAACAAAAAGAAAAAAGAAAAACTAAGGCTAAAAATGTCTGGTAGAAGTAATTTCCATGTATGTGAAAGCCAAGAAATTAGAAGACTGTCCAGAGAAAAGAACAGAAGAAGCTTAACACGAATACTTCAGGGATAGCAGACAGCAGCAAATCAAAAATAAATCGAAAGATTACCTATGGTAGATTGCAAAAGTGGCCACAATACTAGGCAACTCCTCCTATCAGTACTCAGCTTCTCTACCCGCTATGACTTGCTTTAGCAAAAACAGTGTGTTAGCAGAGGCACTATAATAGCCCAGAGACCAGACTTCAAGAGATCTCATGGACTTCCACTCTTGCTGCTTTTGGAACCCAAATTTAACCACATGTGAAGCAACTCGGGTTGGCTTGCTGGAAGAGGAGAGACCACGTAGAGGAAAACCATGAGTCAGCCAGAGCTCATCAAAAATACATGAGTGACTTCCAGCTGTGATGAGCCAGGCCTGACTCAGACCAGACCAAGTGCCCAACTGGGCACAGCCCAAATCGCCAACCCACAGATTTGTGGGCTAAATTATTACTAAGCTTTAAATAGTTTGTTACAGGGAAGCAGCTAAATGATACACTACAAAAGGGCAGTGATGACTGCTAGACAACAAAGGAACCAAATGGCTGGATTTTGTGAAGCTGTCCAATGAAGATACGCCTCCCAGGCACAAGAATAGAAAAGCAGTCCGTGTAGTTCACCCAAGTCTGGGAGGTGGCAAAGTCACTGTTTGGCAGAAGGACTGATTAATTGCATGAGTGAAGTGAGAATAACAAAGTTTCTCAAAACCGGTGGTCCAAGGGTCTATAGTGAGCAGACTGGTAAGTGATGTTAAATAAGAAGGTAATGACAGGCTGACCCCCAGAGAAGATTTTGGTCCTGACGAAGGTAAGAAGGGAACTCATTAAGAGCTCACAATAAGGTGCAGAGACAGAAGAGGGTGTGATCAGAGAAGAACATGTCAGAATTCAAGATCTTGGTATGACTGTAGTTCTAAGGCATGATACAATATGCACAAGAAGGAAGGATGGTTGCATGGATGAATGGATGAGTGAATGAACAGATGGGTGGGTAGATAAAAAGCTATAGATAAATATAAATAGATAAGAAAAGTTAGATACATAAAGATTAGAAAGTTCCCCTTATATCTAGGCTTTTCTTATAAATTTTCTGCTATCCTTATAAGTTGGTCAAACCATTTTCACTATTTTTGCATTTTGTTTGCATTTTTTAAAATATTTATCTTACTTTTATAGATGTGTATAAATCACTCTCACAGTAAAAATTATATAAATAAGCGGCTGGGCACAGTGGCTCATGCCTGTAATCCCAGCACTTTTGGAGGCCTACACAGGTGGATCACTTGAAGCCAGGAGTTCAAGACCAGCCCAGCCAACATGGTGAAACCCCATCTTTACTAAAAATACAAAAAATTAGCCGAGTGTGGTGGTGGGTGTCTATAATCCCAGCTACTTGGGAGGCTGAGGCAGGAGAATCGCCTGAACCCAGGAGGTGGAGGTTGCAGTAAGCTGAGATCACGTCACTACACTCCAGCCTGGGCAACAGAGCAAGACTCCATCTCAAAAAAAAAAAAAAAATTATAAAAGTGTAGCAGAAATGGAATAAAAAATGTTTTAGTCATACTATCAAAAATTCCATAGTCTTCAATATACTGTCAAGCAGTGTTTTATACACTCAAAATGATAGAAATTTCTTAAAGTAAAATAAATTCCACAGTGCCCCCACATATATATATATATATGCACATATATATATATATATGCACATATATATATGCACATATACATTATATGCATAAAATATATGTGTATATATAAACATATGTATATACTTCTTAACCAACTTCCCTGTGATATAAAGTGCATACAATAAACTTTACCTATCTAAAGCAGCAATTCTCAAAATGTGGTCCATAAACCTCTGGTGTCCACAAGACTCTTTTAGGAGTCCACAAAGAAAAGAACTATTTTCATAATAATAAGCCATCTTAGTTTGACATTTTTGTATCAATTTTAATGTTATATTTTTTTCAAAAAAAAATCCATTTCATCTAATTTATCCCTTCTCTGGGCATAAAGTTGTATAGAATATATATATTCTCTTATCCTTTTTTTTCATTTCATTTACTTTGAGACAGGGTCTTGCTATCACCCAGGGTGGCATGCAGTGGCGCAATCACAGCTCTTTGTAGCCTTGACCTGCTGGACTCGAGATCCTCCCACCTCAGCCTCTGGAGTAGCTGGGACTGCAGGCAGAGGCCACCATGCCCAGCTAATTTTTTTATCGTTTTGGAGAGTTAGGATCTCACTGTGTTGCCAAGACTGGTCTTCAACTCCTGGGCTCAAGTGATCCTCCCACCTCAGCCTCCCAAAATGCTGAGATCAGATGCATGAACCACTGCACCCAGTTTTCTTACCCTTCTAATGACTGTGGGTTCCATTGTTATACCCTCTTTCATTTATCATACCAGTGATTTGGTCAGTCTAGAAGTTTATAAACTTTGTAGATCTATTCAAGAGTCTAATTTGGTTTTCTTTTCTCAATTATATCCATGTCTGCTCTTACCTTTATTATCTCCTTCTTTCTACTTATTTTGTGCTTACTTTGCTTCCCCCCTCCCCAACTTCTGAAAGTTGAAGCTTTGTTGATTGATTTTACACTTTCCTTCTTTTCTAAGATAAGCAGTTAAAGCTATACATTTTCCTCTGAGCACTGCTTTGGCTGTATCTTACAATTTTGATATACAAAATGAATACTATGTTTTCATTATCATTCAGTTAAAAATATTTTTAAATTTCCTCCTGAGAGGCCTGGCATGGTGGCTCACGCCTGTAATCCCAACACTCTGGGAGGCCAAGGTTGGTGGATCACCTGAGGTCGGGAGTTCAAGACCAGCCTGACCAACATAGTGAAACCCTGTCTTTTATTAAAAAAAAAAAAAAAAAAAAAAAAATTCCTCCTGAGAAACAATCTAGGTGGAATAAAAAAATTTTTTTAAATTTCCTTTATGGTTTCTTTTTTGATACATGAATTATTTAGAAGCATGTTATTTAATTTATAAATATTCAAGGTTTTCTTGAGATATTACTGATTTCTATATAATCTGTATTATTTCAACCCTTTAAATTGATTGTAACTTGTATTGTGACCCAGAATATAGTCTGTCTTTGTGAATGAGTCATGTGAGTGTGGTGTTTCTTTACAAATATTTATTTATTCATTTTGAGAATGAATAATTAAATTCATCATGTTGCCCAGGCTGGTCTTACTCTGTCACCCAGGCTGGAGTGCAATGGTGCTATCATGGTTTACCATAACTTCAGCCACCCAGACTTTTTTTTTTTTTTTTTAGCCACCCAGACTTAATCAATCATCTCACCTCAGTCTCCCATGTAGTTAGGACTGCAGGTGTATGTCACCAAGCTTCGCTAATTTTTTTTTTGTTTTTTTTTGTAGAGACAGGGTTTTGCCATATTGCCTAGGCTGTTCTCAAACTCCTGAGCTCAAGTGATCCTACCACCTCAGCCTCCCAAAGTGTTAGGATTATAGGCCTAAGCCACCATGCCTGGCCAATGAGTGTGGTGTTTCTAGAAGTATCGGTTAGGTCAAGATAGTTGGGGCTGGGTGTAGTGGCTCACACCTGTAATTCTAGCACTTTGGGAGGCCTAGGTGGGTGGATTGCCTGAGCTCCGGAGTTCAAGACCAGCCTGGGCAACATGGTGAAACCCCGTCTCTACTAAAATACAAAAAATTAGCTTGGCATGGTGGCATGCGCCTATAATCCTGGCTACTCTGGAGGCTAAGGCAGGAGAATTGCTAGAACCTGGGAGGCATAGGCTGCAGTGATCTGAGATTGCACCACTGCACTCCAGCCTGGGCAACAACGTAAGACTCCATCTCTAGAAAAAAAAAAAAAAAAAAAGATAATTGGTAGAGTTGTTTAGATCTTTATCTACATTTTTATTGATTTTCTGTGTGGATGTTCTATCAATTGCTGAGAGAGGTATAAACTTTGCTGATTACCAACAATGATTACAGTATTGTCTAATTCTGTCTTTACTCTTGAAATGATTACATCATACATTTTGAGGTTATGTTTATATTAGGTAGATACACATTTATAATGATGTCTTCCAGAATGATTGGTCCTTTCATTGTGAAACATCCCTCTTTATCTCTTAATACTGTTTGCCTTGATATCTATTTTACCTAATACAATATAGCTAAGCTAATCTTCTTATGATTATTGTTTGCATCATTTATATTTTTTCCATCCATTCACTTTCAGTCTGTGTCTTTATACTCCAAGTCAATTTCTTGTAAACAGCATATAGTTAGGCCCTGCTATTTATCAATTCTGGTCATCTCTGTCTCATAAATGGAGTGTTTAGTCCATTAATATTTAATGTAATTATTGACATTGTGGGATGTAGGCCTATACTTTTATTATTTATTTTCAGTCTATCTCTTCTGGTTTTTTGTCTTTTGTTTTTTTCCTGTATTCCTTTCTTGCCTTCTTCAGGTCACTAGCTATTTTTTAGAAGTTCTAGTTGGATTTATCTCTTGGGTTTGCTTTTTTAATTAGTTGCTCTGAGAATTGAAATATGCATCCTTAACTTTTCATTCTACTTAATATGTCACTTCATATAAAATGTAGAAACCTTGCAAATCTATAGGAATTCCATTACTCCCCTGCCATTCTTTACATGAAAGGTGTCAAACATCTATATATTTTATACATCCTACAAAACAATGTTATAATTTGGCTCTATATTTACCTTAATATTTGTCATTTCTTTTCTTTCTTTTTTTTTTTTTTAAGAGACAGGGTCTTGCTGTGTTGTCCAGGCTAGAGTGCAGTGGCATGATCACGGCTCACTGTAGCCTCGAACTCCTGGGCTTAAGCAATCATCCGCCTCTGCCTCCCAAGTAGGTAGGACTACGGGAGCACATCACCATGCCCGCCAAATTTTTAAATTATTTTTTGTATAGACAAAGTCTTACTGTATTGGCTGGTTTCGAATTCCTGGGCTCAAGCAATTTCTCCTCCTCATCCTCCCAAAGTGCTGGGATTACAGGCATGAGCTGCCAAACCTGGCCCAATATTTGCAATTTCTGATGCTCTTTATTCAAATATACCACCACATTTCTCAAAATTAGTTAAACAGATGACCAAAGCACAGCATTTGGCTCTCATTTGGCATGAAGGCATAAATTACACATAATAATTGCCTCAGATCTTTCCTTTTAAGCTTATGACAGTTAAAGCAATAACACTTCGCACTAATGTAACTCTAAGTAAAACAAATTCAGGAACTGGAATTGGATGACAGTACTGGTTATAAGGTAATACGGTTATAAAATAATTCAGAATTATTTTTAGATTACAAATTGAAATAAAAACATGAAATATCAAACTTCAATTTAAAACTCTCAAAAGATGAGAGTCCCTCTAATTAAAAAATAAGTCAGGGTATTTTCAACTTATTTTCTCAAGTGTCTGAATCTGTGTGTCCATGAAGTAAACACAGGGCAAGGCATAACTAAGGTAAAACTGTATATCTAAAATAAAATGTGGGGCCAGGCACAGTGTTTTACACATGGAATCCCAGCACTTTGGAAGGCTGAAGCAGGTGGACCACCTAAGTTCAGGAGTTCCAGACCAGCCTGGCCAACATAGTCAAAGCCTGTCTCTACTAAAAATATAAAAATTAGCTGGGCATGGTGGTGAGTTACCATGAACAGTTAAAAGTATGACAGTAAAACTATCATGAATTTCTTTTTCCTTCTTCACAGTTTCACAGATAGAAGATTGATTCTTATGGTATATCTTAGAAACTTCAGTATATGATTTTTCTTCTTTCCTTACTAAGTCAAGAATTTTTACCTTTTCACTTTAAGGAAGCATTTTATGGCTTCTGTTTAGTGTATCTGAATTGCCAGGATCACTATTCTTGCTCTGTGGGGCCATTACTAAGTAAAATAAGGGTGATTTGAACATAAGTATGGCAATACAGTCAATCCAACAACTGAGATGGCCAGAGTATAAAGTATGGATATGTTAGACAAAGGGATGATCCTTTGTTGGGAAGGACAAAGTGGGATTCTAGTAGGGCAGCTCAGGGTTCCATCGTGCTACACAGGGTGGCATGCAATTTCAAACTTACGAATCGTTTATTTCTGTAATTTTCCACTTAATATTCTGAGATCACAGTTGGCCATGGGTAACTGAAATCACGGAAAGCAAAACCACACATAGAAGGGGACTACTATACTTACCATATAACCTTCAGGCTTCAGCATAAACATCACTCCTCTTGGAAGGCTTTCCTATCACTTGAGCTAGAAGCAACAATTTCACTGAACTATTCCAACCATTCCCTTTCTATACACGATTTGTTACTTGGTATTTATGCTAATGATATTTTTTATTTTTCCTGTCTTAAGCACCTAGAAGACAGGAATCACGTTTTCCTGGTGCCTTTACAGCACGACACTTTGTATGTAGTAGATACTTGGCCTATTACTTCTGCAAGAGGCTTCAGAGATCATCATCACATTACCAGTCATAATACAAAATCTAAGTCTTGACAGCAAAAGAGACTTGACCAAGGCGACACAGTTAGTTCGTGGCAGAGCTAGAACCCAAAACCAGGATTTTGAACTCCTTTTTTTTTTTTTTTTTTTTGAGATGGAGTCTCACTCTGTCACCCAGGCTGGAGTACAGTGGTGTGATCTTGGCTCACTGCAACCTCCATCTCCCAGGTTCAAGCGATTCTTCTGCTTCAGCCTCCTGAATAGCTGGGACTATAGGTGCCCACCACGATGCTTGACTAATTTTTGTATTTTTTAGTAGAAGATGGGGTTTCGCCATATTGGCCAGGTTGGTCTCGAGCTCCTGACCGCAGGGTCCGCCTGCCTTGGCCTCCCAAAGTGCTGGGATTACAGATGGGAGCCAGTGCCCCCAGCCTTGAACTCCTATTCTTATACTCCTTACATTATGCCAATAATTATTGTTATTATCCTAGTTCTATTTTGCCATCCAGATCTCAAAGAGAGTCATTCTTGAGCCTTAAGATTACACAAAGATGCAAACTTCTCTGGAAAATATTTTGTTTCAATTCTAATCTAAATGAATTTAATTGGCTTAGATGCGTGAAAAAAGTGGGAGTTTTTTCTTTCGTTTCTTGTTTTTCTGTTTTGTCAGCACGTAAGGGTTAATTACACGGCAGTGTTGACTCTGGGATGATAAACTCTGTGAATAGGATTAATTTGTCTTTTTTACATATGTATTGGCTGTACACTTTTACACAGCAACCTCCGATGCTCTCATACCATTTGTGATTCATAGCTGGAAATGGCACAGTTCAGTTACCATAACAGAAAAAACCAGTAACTATAAAATTTCAGCACTGATACTGGGAGTGACCTAGAAGTAACTGTCAAGGGCAGGGGCTCCATCTCCAACCCTTTGTTAGCCCTATTGTTTAACACAGTACCTCAGACAGAAAGAGAAAATAAATGTGTTTATTTGGAAAATAATTGGTGACACTCAATGAATACTGTATCATATGTACAGTTACAACTTACAGCTAACTAAATTAGTATAAATTAATTTAGACCTAAAACTTAACTCCAGACAAAGAATTCATTTACAAAGATAACCTAATTGCAAAAAATCGCTCAATAATAAACTATCACTTTCCTAGTCTACTAAATTAGGTAATTCTTAATGAAAGATGCAAATTTAATAAGATGCTGTGAAATTTGGTTATTTTGCTGGCCATTCTCCATTGATTTGATACAGGGACACTCGAGGAACATAATGAGGACAACAGGGCTTGGGTGGACCATTGTTTCATTGAGGATAGCTTACATAATCAATGGAAAAAAACTAAAGGATTGCCAATTTAGTATTACAAGAAACGTCAACTAAAAACTCAATTTCTTTCAGTTAAAATTTTGGTCATATTATTCTCTGGGCTATGAGTGACACGATTCAACACCAGAGGACACACAATATGTAGCCAGAGAATTCTTGTGTTACTCGGTCCTTATCTTGTTATGCGACTCTTTGGGAACTGCTTAACTTAACTCTTTGGGTTCATTTGCCTGAAACAGGAAGTGGAGATAGTTACTCAAAAACTGGTAGATACAGAACACACTCTTCTCCTTCGTTATGTCAAACAAGGCTTCCCTTATTCCACTGAGTTCATGAATAGGGATTATTTACCACTATTCACTCTGGATAGTCTCAAAGGGCATTATAATTGTCTCCATTCTACTGAAGTACTCTCAAGACACTTTTTTATAATCTAATGGCACCTCAATTACCCATATCACTTTCTGAAATTTCCTTAAAATCAGGATTGTCACAGCTTTTCACCACAGGAATCTAGGGTAATAGTTTACCATTGTTCAAAGTCATGGCATAAAGCATTATCAATCCTCAGGAAAAGTACACTTCCTAGATAACTGGATTCTAGAAACCAGAATGAACCCTTGGTTTCTAGACTGTCCTACTATATCAACATGAAATCACTTCTTATCATTAGCTGTTTAGAACAGGAACAAAAACACTGTATAAGTGTTAAATATGCATACACAAAACACATATTTCCATCTATTACTGAAATAAAGTTTCACTGTTCAGGCCTTGCTAGATGCATTAATAATTTCACATTCTCATATGCTATATATTAACATGTTGAGGACGACTACAAAGTAGTAAAGTTGGCGAGTATATGAAAATAAAAAGGGTTGGCAGTTATGGTTCCAAAACATCTTATAAACATCTACATGATTTGTAGCTTCATGAGGAAGAAACTGAAGAAATATGGTTTATTATATACTCAGTGAGGAAAAAACAGCTGGAGCTCCTCAGACGAGGAAGGTGGCTTTTTTCCCTACTCTAGAACTTCCCCAAAGCAAACTGAGTCCTGGTGCCATGATTTTTCTCTAGGAGTACTACTCTGATTACCTGAAAAGGAACTGGCTAAAACTTCCCATACAATTGGACTCCTTCCTGGGCGTGTGGGTACCAGAAGCAATACCTTCTGCCAAGTAAAGCAGCAAAGTGCTCACTGAACTTCTTCATCTGCACAAGGGCTAGCCCAAAGCTTTTTCGTGGTTTAAAGTGAGTCAGCAGATCCTAAACTAATTTTCCTTTTTTGACCACTGTAGAAATGCTAAAAGTGAATTATCTACTTACTGAGAATGGAAGGAGAAACAAAGTACTAATTTCTTAGTTCGATATGATTATGATTTGTCAGAAATCAAAATATATTCTTGGCTAACTATTTTGCAGCAGCTACTGATAAAAAGCAACAATAATATTCATTATGCTACACAAATTCTATTTTTTAAAATATGCTGAAATCCAAGTAAATTCAGAGATATTTCTCAAAGAGAAAATGTTGCAGAAAATGGCATCTTGATAGAAAAGGGCAAAGGAAAAGTATTCCCTATGTTTTCCTTAAGGGAAAACATTTCATTTGCGGTAAGCAAAATAGTGATGACATATGACATTCTTTTGCAACAAAGTCCCAGAATTTTCAATTATAAAATGGCATCCTTTGAGTGTTTTATCAAAATAGCTTGCTGATGGGTAACCCATCAACAAATTAAACTAATATTGCATTTAATTTTTTCAGAAAAAAATTCAAAACAAATCCATTTTGTTTCCGTTAATGACTTATACTTTTATAGCACAAATTCCAGGGCAGTTTTTAAAAGCCTGGAAAGAGCCAGTAAGAGTTGAGATTTAGCAAATATTGAATTCTGAGTGATATCCTGAGAATGTGCATTTTTCTTTTCTGCCCAACTCTTGAGTTCTATTTGCCTCGTTTCAAAAACTAGTACCCACTAGGAGATTTTTCTTTTCATTCATTCATTCAATAAATATTTATTAATAACCCACTGTATACAAGGCACTGAGCCAAGCAGTGGGGATACTGCCCTAAACAAGAAAGATATGGTCCTGCCCTCAAGGAGCTCACAGTCTAGTAGAAGAGGCAAATATCACACAAAGATGTCACACTATACCAGGAATCTTCTGAAGTGAGTTAAGGCATTAAACAACTACCCCCAGCTTTCCTAACCAAAAGCAAGCTCAGGACGAAAACATTCAACTGAGAGAGAACTAAACAAGGCATAGTTGTATCTCATTTTTTCTTTGTGCTTTAACTGAAATACCTGATGGCCAGTATAATGATCTTTAACAGGATTATTATTCTGATTCTATCATGTATTGTGTCGAACTGGTTATCTTTCTTTTTTTTTTCTTGTTCTTTTAAAAATTTTTTTTCCATTTTTTTGAAAATACTCCAATGCCTCGTTTCCAAGGTTATCTCTTTCTAAAATCAAAATTCTGTGTTTTGGTGTTTGCACTCTGACAATTATTTACTTCTTATCACATCTGAATGGGTTGCTCTACTGAATAAATCACATATTCAAAAATTGTTCCTTTATAATAGTACCAGTTTTTGTTGCTTTCCGTAAACTTGAATTAATTAATTTAATAAAGACTTGAAAATTTGCAAACATTAACTTTTATTTTTATACATTTTAAAATTCAACTTTACAAAATATAATGATAGCTACCAAATACTGAATACTTATTATGAACTAAGTGGGATTTTTCTTTACAGAATTTATTGTAATTTCCCCCACCCTCCCATAACCTGCAAGGTACTAATGGCCCTATCTTAGAGATAGGTAAACTGAGACACCGAGACGTACCAAACAGCTAGTTAATGTAAAGCCAGGAATGGAACCTCTGATTATCTGAGTGGTTAACGTCTCTTCTCAAGAGAATAGAGTTCTCACTCTCCAGGGCTATATGCAGTTACTCTCTGTGAAACATTTTAATTATTTTGCAATAATACAGCTAAAGTTGTTAAGCAACTACAACCCAATAAAACATCTAGTGTGCCATAAAACGTGATTAACGAAAGGTAAGAAAATTTCAGGTAAATGGAGGGCATTTAACTATGAAGTCTTTGCCAACCTGAGTAAACTGCACCAAGCAGCAACCTCCAAGTCTGGCAACGTGCAGCTTTCCTAAAAAGAGGGAAAATTATCTTAGGATAAGAGGTTGGCCTGAAAATTCCTAAAGAAATGCTGGGTCAGGGAGAGCTTGTGTTCCTTCAGCGGAGCTGGTTCCAGGGTGTGGTGATTAGGTTAATTGCCCTAGAGGGACGGTCCACGTTTTGAGAGTGGAGACTAGCACAAGGATGAAGCACACGCTACCATCATCGCTTTGCAAAAATCATCAGATGGTCTCCAATAAAACATGGATAGCTTTATGAGAGAACAGAAATGTGAACTTCAAAATCGAAAATGGATCAAATTGTTCTGCACTAACATCTTCGTTTATCCAAGGGCACAACCACAGTCAGCTGACAGCACCCAGAAAACACTTCCACCAGCAAATTACAAATTGTCAACTCAAGTGACGTCCACCCCGTGGGTAAGTTTTTAAGGTCTGCAGCGCTCTTAGGGTTTGCTCTGTCCCCTCTTGTACAACAGTTCCACTACACAAGAAATTTGCTAAACACCCTTCGCTGGGCACTAATACGGAATCACTTAAAAGGAAACATGCCACTTTCGGATCGGGGACAGCATGCTCGTCATTCAATGTCCTACTGGTTTCTTAACACGCATATAATTAATATTGGTACTCAGGAAAGAGAACTTCTTCTGACCTTGAGCGTGCGCGCTAAATAAATTACCTCAGAACGAAAGTGGTGCGATCTCAAAACAGCATCTGGAAAGAAAAAAGAGAAATGAGACTTCATTTAACTCCTTGTTCTTCACCTGCCGAGTGATTCATGGCTTACCTGGGAGACCAGGGTTGGGAAAGCGCATCGCAGATGCCGCAAATTTGGTGGGACATCCTGGGGGAGGGAGGAGGAGTACTGTGCCAACGGTATCTAGGTGATTTCTCCGCGAGAAGTTTGCATTAAAGTTTTGGGGGAGTTGGGGAACCCCGAACTTTCCATGCCTTACTTTTTTACCTCAGCGAAGGATGGGTGAAGGCGAGGCTGCCGCAGCCCTGGACTACGCTCAAATTACCCTAAGGCTTTAGCAAACTGACTAAAAATTTGAGTTCTTTCCTCCCCTCCCTGCCCTCCGCATCGCCGGGGTTATTCAAATCTGGGAGACCGGAGGGCGGAGGTGAGGGCAAAAAAGGACAAGGGGTGTTAAATAGAGAAACGTACTCAGCCCGGGAAGTGGGCAATGATAGGGCTGGGGAAGCCGAGGAGAAGGGAGGGAGCCGCGCTTCACTCTCCCAATCGGCTTAAATGTTCCTGGTAGCCCGCAGAAACCCGTGGCGGCGTGTCTTACCTCGGCTTCTAGAACGACCCGAAAAGACCGATTTCATCGGATGCCTCCCTTTCTGGAGCTTGCGGTGCCAGCAGCAGAAGAAGACGATGGTGGCGATGGTGCCCAGCAGAAGCAACAAGAGGAAGAGGGCACATTGGATGCTGTAGGGTCTCAGCAAGACGAGGAAAGCCGCGGCGATCATGGTGCGGGCGAGGCGGGGGCGACTCGACGGCGGGGCTGGAGGGCGGCGGCACAGGCACCCGCGCGGGGCGCACGCCGGGACGGCGGGCACGGGCGAGCGCGGCTCAGCGCGTCATGCCCGGCGCTCGCGGCCCCGCGCCCAGCCCAATGGCTGCGCACCCCGCGCCAGCCGCGCTACGCGAGTGATCCAGGGCTGCGGGTAGCGCTTGCCATGACTCAGCAGACAGCGACGAGGCTGCGACTCGGCGGCTGGGATCCTCTCCCCTCCCTCCCCGGGCGCCCCCGCCCCCGTCCGTGCGCAGCCCCCGGGCGCAGCCCCGCCGGGGACGCGGCGAGTGGGGAGGAGCAGCGCCGCCGCCGCGGCCGCCCGGGCCCAGCGCATCGTCCTGCGGCCGCCGCCGACCTCAGCATCCCAGAAGCCGGGCGCACGTGGGTCGGGGCGGGGACGCGGCGCACCGGCTGCAGTTGCGGCGGCCCGCGGGGGGCGGGAATGGGGTGCCGCGGCGGGGGCTCGGCTGATGACATCACGGCCGGGCTGCGGCAGCGCGGGCGCGCGGACATGGCTGCGGCGGTTTCGGCGGCGGCCGCGGGCTGCGCCAGGGCCTGAGAGCCCAGCGCCCTCCCGCGGGGCCGCCCGCCAGTCCACGCCGTCCGAGGGTGCTCTGGCCGGGCGCCTCTCGCTTCCCGGTCACCCGGGGCTTCCACCTAAGCAGCCTCCCTTGGCCAAATTGCTGCGAAGCCCTCGTCAGGGGGCGCCAAGGAGCCAGGGGAAAACCGTGAGGCGCCGGCAGGAGCCTCCCGGAGGTGCTACCCCCACCTCCCACCTCCCTACGCCCCGCCCGGAGGTTGGGGCTTTGAAGGATGCAGCCGGGTGAGCTATTGCTTGGGGTTCCTCGCGCGCTGAAGTGCGAGCGCCGGGAAGGGCCTTCCCTGGGAATTGGGATCCTCCAGGAACGGGAGGCCCACTCCTCTCCAAGCGTCTCTAAACTAGGAGAGCTCCGGGGTAGAACGCTCTGTTCTGCAGAGGTGAACTCTTCCGCCCCAAACTTGGTGCTTATTTCGCAGCCGAGAATTGGGCACTTTCGATCTTCTTGTATACCCGGGTTTGCCCTAAAACTCTGACTCATTTAGTTCATTTGAAGGGCGAGGCGATTTCAGATTTAGAGACCTGCCAGATGAAGTAAGTTGGGACTTGGCTTATAAATACTTGAGGGAGAAATTTTTTAGGGAGTGTGAGGCAATAGTGATCTCTCACCCTTGCGGGCACACTCTGTCTCCTCTTTGTTCCCTCCCCACGTTTCTTCATAACCAGCAAAAGTATATGGTAGTTGGTGGCCGGGGGACTTAACACTGATGCAGTGCCAGCCTGGAAGGTCTGGCGAGAGCGCTGCAGTGTGCCTTTCTGCGGACGGCCACCTGGTCTGGAAGCGGCTGCTGCAGCAGTCAGTCTGCGGCATCTTGCGGCCTTGGTTGCGGGTGCTGTGCCGCGTTCTGCTGCCCCCAAGGCAATGCTGGCTTTCCTCGTGTGGGGCTGGATTGTTTGTTTCATTTACTCGCATGAAGAAAACTGCAATTATAGTGACAAGGTAACACTTTACTGCATTTGTGGAGTTTCTCATAACGACTTCATTAGCCTCTTTTTTTTTGGGGATATTTAATAGACTGAAGAAATTGTGTCATAAAAAATTTATAAAATTTTGAAAAGCAGGTAAAGAATTGGGAAGAATAAAAGTTTTATTTGCTTCTAGTGATCTCAAAATCAGTGTTGTTTTCTAACTATACAAAACCAATTGTACAGCTCTGCATAAAAGCTTAATCATTGATGTCCTTAAGGCCAGTAACATATTGCAAGTATTGAACCTAAAAAGGCATTGCTTAATGCAGTCTCTTAGTGTCAGATTCATAAGCATGGAAAACAATGGGTACGTTTTGTTTGCAGCTGGTTTCCTAAAACAAAATAAACATTCGAATTGTTGACATGTTGCATCTCATTCATTCAGTTGTTTTGGATTGAACACAGAAGGGACCTCGCTTGGAGACACTGTGTAAGGTGGGAATCTTGAATGTGTAAGGTGGGAATCATGTAGGCTGCGCTTCATGCCAGGATAGGCTTCATGAGTCCCTAGCACTCAGAGGGGGTGACAGGTAGCACTGCATCATGTGCATATGGCTAAAGGTTTCCTGATACCGCAGCCCACTGCAGTGAGAAACTGTATCAACAGTTATGCAGGGGTTATTGAAGAGAATCGTGAGAGCTTGCAATGTGTGGCACATCAGGAAAGGAAATGTGCTCCACCGCATTGACTCAACAATGGCATGGTGGAGTAATTTTAAACAACAACAAAACTGAGCTAACCTTGTGCAAATATTGGGGGAAATAACTAAGAATTTTGGAAGCTCCTCTTCATGCTTCTCATTGACTGAAATTTGTAAGTGAGCTGAAACAACCTACATATCCTTGAAAAGAAACGTGTCAAAGACACAGGCACACAGCATAGTATTCAAATTGGCACAAACACTGTATTTTTTAACAACAAAAAGCAACTAAATAGCAATTATGGTTTTCTGAGCTATTACTTTAGCACAATTTTTATCATCCTGCGTCTTGCTGCAGCCATTTATAAGTTTCAAGTGCACACAAGAAAGTCATTTATCTCTCTTGGCAGGTAAATGCTTAACTGCCATGCCATAGGATTATAGATATTTCTTTTTAGATGCATTCATTTCTGTTCTTTCCATCAGTTGTTTTAAAGATACTAATAATAAGCAAACCAAATCCTTGAAAGAAGTATTTGGTTCCATTGTTATTTTCTTATTTGTTTGTTGCTAATTTATCACTTTTTCAAATTATTAATTGCATACATATTATTAATTGCTTCTTTCTTTGTGTTTATGTGGTGCCTAATGCATTGTGGAATTCAATAAATATTAAATCAGCCAAGCAGTGCTTTTTGGAACTTAATTTAGGAAAGATTATACCTTTTCTTCCTGGTCAGTTTTCGATTTTTTTAAAAAAGAATAATTAACATTGTATAAAAGTCACAAAAAGATTGTTAAGTTTGAGGGTACAGATGGAGTGGGAGAGCCATGGCCAAAATCTTTCATACAAAAAATGAAAATTCATAATGGAAAAGATGTATAATTTGTTGACATTTTTATGAGTAAGTTACCATTGTCACCCAAAAGAAGACAAAAGCGCTGGGGAAGTAGCTAAGAGAGTTTGATACCACGTATGTAGAAGATGGTGCGTTATGCAGCCCTTCTTCACTTTAGATTCTCAAACAAATTCAGAATCAACACAAGGAACCATAAGGAAATTAAAATACTGTGTTAACTCTATCAAGTTAAAGTCAGATTGAAGAACACAGCTTAGCCTCAAGGCCAGAATGGGGCTTCTCACTCCTTTTCCCTCACTCAGCATGCCTACCCAGTCACAGCTGAAGTATGACAGGCCTCCCCAACATTAGGGCTGGAGGGAACCCAACCTGTTCAAATTCCAGCATAAACACTAAACAGGCAAAGGAGAGCCTGACACTTTACAATCCATAAGGCACACAGCATGTGTGAGCAAGAGACAGGCCCATGTGTGAGAAGGGAAGTTTATAAGTCAGTCTTGCCCACTAATGGCTAGTAGACCCTCCCCAGTTTTTCCATTACGGAATCTTTCCGTTCCCCAAAGTAACAGTGAGTAAGGTGCTTTAATAAGGTGGCAGAAACATCTTCCTCAGTACTTCTCTAGAGGCAAATGTTGTGGCACAAGTTCCTAATGTATGGTTCAGGAAGAAACATCAAAAGAAAAGTTTCCACCCTAAGCTGTGTAGCAACCAGTTGAGAAAAAGGGAGGAACTGAAAATAACTCAGGTTTTGAGCTAGGGTAGAGGAATAATTGGGAAGGAGAAGATAACTGCATTTTATACCCACTGAGGTGGAAGCATCAGAAGGACATCAGTGTGGAAATCTCCAGCAAGCCCATGGAAATCTGGAGAGGTCAGAACCAAAAACAGATATGGAGTCATCAACATTCTAGTTGGAGTAATGGAAATAGAGGAAATGACTAAGGAGGAGATGCTAAAGAGAACGTCGGAATCAGAACTTTGGAGATGGCTTCCATTTGTGGACTGGAGGATAGTAAAGTGGTCGAAGCCAAGTAGGGAGTGTTCCAATTTAGCAGCTTTTTAGAACAGACGCACAAAAGGGAGGCTAAGGAGGGCAAAGACTGAGGACTGGTGACTAGGAGACCTCTGGAAACCTTTCAGAGAACTGATTCATCATGGCAGAAGAGGCTAAAAGTAGACGTTAATGAGTTAAAGGGGGAATGAGAAATGAAAAAGAGGAGAGAGCCATTGTCTACAATCTTTGCAGAAATTTAACTCTAAAGGGGATGAATCGGAAAGCAATTAAATCTTGAATAAAGACCAACAGTGATTATTTTGTCAAGCTAGGGATATTTGAACAAGTTTCTAGGGAACTTGGGAGATGGAGCCAGAAGAGGGAGAGAAGTAATTAAAGAGAAGGGAGAAGAGGACATTCTCCTGGGGATTTGTGATTTAGCAGTTTATTCAAAATACCTTGAGTTCCCTCACAGACTGGCTCTTTCTGCTCTCAGGTTGCTTTGGACTCTGCAGAGTTAAAATTGAGCCTGAACAGGTAGGATGGCTTCGTGCTTATGGTTTCTTCCCCATCAAATCTGGCTACTAATACTCAGACTTGAATAATGACTTTTTTTTTTTTTTTTTTTTTTTTTTTTTTTTTTTTTTTTGAGAGAGAGTCTTGCTCTGTCACCAGGCAGTACAATGGCACAGTCTCAACTCACTGCAACCTCTGCCTCCCAGGTTCAAGCGATTCTCCTGCCTCAGCCTCCCAAGTAGCTGGGAACCCAGGCGCACATCACCATGCCCAGCTAATTTTTATATTTTTAGTAGAGACCAGGTTTCACCATGTTAAAAAACAGTCATTATAAAAGTTCATAGTGACTTTTAGGGAAAGATAAGGAATGTCTTGGAATATAGCCTAGGTTGTCTGTGATTATTACCAATTTACATGGAAGTGAGTAAATTACCCAGTTGGTAATCACATAAGGACATTGTATTGAAATATTACCCCCTTGAAAACAAGAAGTTTAGGTAAGAATGGCTCTAACAGTAAATTATTAGAAACAAAGCACACTGATTTTGGCCTGGTAACCTCCTCATTTCTAGGTGAAGTGTTTTACATGTGCTTGTATTAAGAAGTAAAAGAGCTGTATCATCTGGAAGAATCTACTTCACCCAAAATAAAATTGGAGGTGATTTCCAGCCACCAGAACCCAGGAAACCATCATGTGGATGGATTACTGTTTTCTTCTTAACATTTGAGTATTTGGAAGGAAAATAATTTAACTAACTTGCAGTGATATCAAATATTTTTTTCAGCAAATGTTCACTGGGACAGGGCTTTATTTTACCATAGTGAAAACTTTTAAAATAATTTAGAAGTATACTCAAAGGAAAAGATTGCAAATGGAATCATTTCAGATTGTTCTTTTAACATTTTAGCTGTTTTAGAGCCTAATTAGTTTTGTTTTTTTTTGTTTTTGATATGGAGTTTTGCTCTTGTTACCCAGGCTGGAGTGCAATGGCGTGATCTCGGCTCACCGCAACCTCCACCTCCTGTGTTCAGGCAATTCTCCTGCCTCCGCTTCCTGAGTAGCTGGGATTACAGGTACGCACCACCATGCCCAGCTAATTTTTTTTGGTATTTTTAGTAGAGACGGGGTTTCACCTTGTTGACCAGGATGGTCTCGATCTCTTGACCTCGTGATCCACCCGCCTCAGCCTCCCATAGTGCTGGGATTACAGGCTTGAGCCACCGTGCCCACCTCCTAATTCGGTTTTGTTATTCTACAGGTTACCAAACTCCAGAAGCCATAATTCCAGGGGGTGTGGGGGAGTTCTTTTTGTGTGTGTGAGCAATACAGATTTTTCAAAAAAGTCAGCTGAGTTTGGGAGCTTAAAAATATCAATATAATTGAATTCATCTACTATATAATGCTTTGCAGACAGTTTTTGGAAAGTACTCACTTATTATCCGCAAGCAAATAGAATTCATTTATATAGTTTCCACATTGAGTGTGGGATTAGTCATGTGGGAAAATACTGAGTCATTTGGCCAGAAAATTTACTCATAGTTGTATGAACTGCCAATGGAAAATTTGAGAGCTATTAATAAATCAAATTATAAAGCTCCTAGAGTTATAATTCACTGAGCAATATTGTTCATTATTATTCAGATGGTGTAAAATATTTCCACCATTTCTAAGAATAGGCAATTTACAGAGCAAGTTTGAAAGCTGAAGGTATTGCCTTCTAGATCCAAGATGAGACTTGCCGTATAAGTTACAAACATTCTACATCTGAAACTTCTATACTTCTTAAGTAAAAAGAGAAAAAAATAAGAGCATTATCATTGCATAGCAAATGTTAAAAGATGGTTATTATTTATGAATTAAGTTCTAGGTTGTGTTGATAATAAAACTACAGCAACATTGCATAGCTAGATTTCCCCTATTTCTTACAATAATTCTTTGGCATTTAGGACTTTTGCATTAAATATTTTGTGCTGATTGAGTTGTATGCTAATTCATCAATGCACTCACAGCCTGAAAAAATAATGTCACTAGGAGGGTAGAAGTACCAAATGTACCGCGGAGAGCAAAAAACTGTGATGAGTAACTGATGATTAGTAAAAGATGTTTTAATAATATATGCTTCCAGAGGTTATTGATACCTCAATGCAAGGACATCCCATGAATCTAGGGACAGAAAGAAAAGTACATCTTAAAAATGCCTTTGTAGCCACAAATACTTTATGGAGTAAAACACAGCAACAAACAGGAAACACATTAAAATGGAATATAGTAGAGTTTATATTTCAAGGAAGAAAGCCATAAACCTAAAGCCTGTTCTTGCCAGTCCTATCTCTACTGTAGAAGCTCAAACTGGAATTCATGAATAGCTTTTCAGAGACCTGAAATTATATGTAAAAACTTGTGTCTCATTTTGAGGACATGATCCATACCTTTTGTTAGATTCTTACTGAGTCTTCCCCCAGTGAGAATCATCGGAATCATACAAATTCACACAGGTACCGAGGCTTCTGAACGCAGTATGAATCATTTGATGTATCAACATTGGCAGCACCTAGGTGCGCCTGAGACTAAGAAGTGTCTCAGGGACTATCGGTCTATGGTTAGCAAAGGAAACTTTCTGTTCTTAACTATAAAAGTTTAGCTAAGTCTCCCAAGTGCACGTAAATGCTGCCACCCAAAGACTAAATGGAGATGATGTGCTGTGAGTTTCTTTGTCCTCTGACAACTTTAAAACATATTGGGAGAGAGACAAATGAGTTCCCTAAGCTTATTCCCGCTGGGATGTCAGTTGTAACCCTAAGAGAAGAAGACTGTTAACAATTGAGGACCACTTCCATAGACCTCTGTTGTGGTAAGAAGAGCTAACTTGCTTCCTAAGCTGTCTTCATACTCATTGACTACCCAATTGATCGATAGATGTTTGAATGGATAAGCCCATTCCAAGCCAACAGCACTAGTTCTAAAAGCTGGTCTTGGTTCAGAGTCTGTAGAAATTGCTGTAGTCTTAAGGCCTAAAAGAAGGACAAAAGGAATTAATATTAAGTTCCCATAAACAACTTGTACACATTCTGGTAAATATAGCCACCACTCTTCCTAAATCTTCCCCATGCCCACATTCAACAGTCTGCTGTGGAGTCTGCAGACCTGGTAACAGGTGTCCTTGATCCCACCAGGGTGATTCTGCACTCTGGTGGGAAGACCGCCCTTCCAACTACCTTCAGTTTCACTTACTCATTATTTCTAGCTTCCCACCAGGAGTGAAATGCTATAGTTTAGATTTTTTCCTCTGCAAAAACTCATATCGAAATTTGATTATTGTTGTAAAAGTATTGGGAAGTGAGACCTTTGAGAGGTGATTAGGCCATGAGATGAATGGATTAATACTGCTACTTTAGGAGTTGATTTGTTATAAAAGAGCTAATTCAGCTCGCTCGCTCTCTCTCTCCCTCCCCCTGTGTGTGTCTCTCTCTCTTTCTCTCTCTCTGTCTCTCTTTCATATCTTCATCTTTCACCATGTGATGACACAGCAAGGCCCTCACCAGATGCTAGCACCTTGTTATTGGACTTCCCAGCCTCTAGTACTGAGCCAATAAATTTCTGTTCATTTTGAATTATTAAGCCTGTGGTATTCTGTTGTAACAGCACAAAACAGACTATGACACCACTCTTGCCATATTTGTGGACCTCAACTCCCTCCTTACCACCATATTTCCAGGATACTAGGTCTCCATGTCACCTCATCATGATGACATATTGTCACAGTATGAGGCTGGTTGTTTCATTATGTGACTGTCTCACTCCAGTGAGCAAGTCCAGTTTCCTGAGGTATCCTGATCTCTCAGTCTGGTTAGTTCTATTTCCTTCTTTTCTGACCCTCTAGGCTTGAAGGGTTTGGTGACACAACATTCATGCATTCCGCACAGAAACAGACCTTAGATCAATACAATGCCCTGGGTGCCTCAGACCCCCTCTGGGCCTAGTGGGCACTGTTCTTTGTACACTTTCAGTCTGTGGTCATTTGTAATGAGGCAGGAATCTATCCTGAGAAGACACTGCAGGATTGTAGTTAGTGTATCAGACTTCCTGGTGGGCTGCCATCTGGTGAGCTGTTATAAATCTAGGTCTTAGTGCCTGTATTAAGGGGCACCAACAGCACCCTGAGAGTTGATTGGTATGATTATTATTCACCTATCCCCTTTCCCCAAAAGACGTGGGACAGCAGGTACTGGTCATCCTTATTAATGAATGCCTACCTTGATGCAGACCACCTAGTTATTTGTAGTAATAGCTAGCACTTATTGAGTATTTACTCTTGGCTAAATGCTTTACATGCATTGACCCATTCAATCCTCACAGAAACCCTGAGTAGGTACTACTCTTACTCCTATTTCATAGATGAGAACCCCGGGGCTTAGAGATGTAAGGAACTGCCTGAAGACCACACACCTAGCAAGTAGCATGAAATTCTTCAGCACTTCACAAACCCTTGCTGTTGCATGTTTTTCATTTGCACTGCTTCCCTGCTTCATTTGCACTGCAGCTCTTCCCCTAAAGGAAACGTTCTTAGCTGGAGCTTGCTGAGCAGCTACTGTTTCTGTCTTCTGACTCTCCATAGGCTACCCCTACCCAGATTATGAAGGCCAACCCGACACTCCAGCAGAACATCAGAAGTTTCCTTGTACAGAAGAGCTGTGGTCCTCTCTTTCAGCCTGTGAGGAATTTACCTAGGCGGCTCCCCCTAATCCAACAATTTCACAAGACTCCTTGTATTCAAAAATTGTAGTTTCACCCTTACCATTTCATTGCCATGTGTCCATCACTATCACTTGGGTAAATTTGACCCAGCATCTCCAGAAAGCTGAAGAAGCTTAGGGGGTCTAGGCTGACTCCTACTTGGGGAAAAGGGCTCTGTGGGAGACCACGTGGCTATCCTTTATAAAATGGGAAGCTATAATAATTTTTTTCTTTATATTTTTCAAAAGATTGAGGTTTGTCTAACATAGAAGCATAAGCATCAAGGTTAATAAGCTAGGTTTCTTGAAGCCCTCCCCTGCCCTCAGCACTACAAACACCTCTCCAACTTTAACATGTTTCACCTAAGCTTGCCTGGGGATAATCTGGTTCAATTTGCTTCATAATAATAAAAATGTTGCTATTAATAAATTAACATAATTTATTACTATTAAAGTAATCTATAATGTAATAAATATAATAGTAGTGGTATAATAAAATACTATTAATATAATAATTAAAATAATTATAAAATATAATTTTAATTTTGGTAATAATTGTAATATTAATATAATTGTAATTAGTAATATAAATACTTATAATAATGTAGTAGTTATATTATTACAACTAATATTATAATTAATAATTAATTTATATTATCATATACCTAACATGTCAATTCATAATGGGGTACTTTATTATTTCCATTTCACAGATGGAGAAACAGAAGCACAGAAAGATTACATGGGTAGTATGTATTGGAGCTAGGGTTATGGATCAGACAATTTGGTTGTAGAACTTATGATTGTAAATACTTATGTGATCTGCTTCACCATCTAATACATTTGGAAGGGTTTCAGATTGGAAGATTGTCTTGAACTAGCTACATAGCAAAACTGTACCTCTACCAAAAAAAGAGTATCACACTAAGCTTTCCATCTCTTCATAGAAGGATAAGTTTAGTCTTTCCCTCTTCTGTGAACAGGATGTACATTTGCCCAAGCTTCTGTGTCCTGCTGACTGTTCTAACTTCTCTACCATAGAATCAAGGACTGTCACCACTGTCTCAAAATGCCATCCCTACTAAGTCCCCTGTTCCTCTGTCTTTTTGTCTTTTTTTTTTTGAGATGAGGGCTTGCTCTATCACCCACAGTGGAGTGTAGTGGCCTGATCATAGCTTACTGTAGCCTCTGTCTGCCAGGCTCAAGCAATCCTCCTGGCACAGTCTCTGAAGTAGCTGAAGCTACAGGTGGGCACCACCATACCCGGATAATTTTTTTTTTTTTTTTTTTGTAGAGATGAAGTCTCACTATGTTACTCAGGCTGGTAATTCTTGGTTTCAAACAATCCTCCCACCTCTGCCTCCCAAGTATTGGGATTACAGGTGTGAGCCTCCTCACCTGGCCTCCTCTCAATCTTTGACTTATGTACCTCACAGTTTGGTTGCATACTTCGATCTCACTCTCCACATCTATCCATCCTTGCTTTAATACAGCTTTCTGGGCCTCAGCTGGCTTAGAGAGTTTCATCCCATTTCCTTGAGCTTTCTTCTTCGATCAACACTTGTGTTCTCCTTCCTTAACTGGTTTCTTAGTTCTGACTTGCCCTAAGGCTAACCACACCTAGACTTACCAGTACACCAAGAGAAGATGGCCTTTTACATTCCTTTCCATTTTTATTGCTCTACGAGTTTACTGATATCACTGTCACTCATAAATATATATATGAATGTATTTTTCTAAGTGACCTTCATAGGGATAGGGAAATAACCTGATAAAATGTGTAATGTAGCTGATCATTTGTTTTTTAAAATTTTAATGTTGCACGCTCAAGGTGGTAAGAAAGAATATCAGAGTAAGAAGAGCAATGATTAGTAACAAGAGGGAAACCACTTAAGATGATTTGTTAAGTAAATTATCTAAAAAATGTGACGCAGGACATTGATTATATTTGGACCTAAACTTTTGATAGTATAAAAGTATAAAGTTAATGGAGACAATGGTGAATGGTAACCAGTTATTTCATTAATATACAATATTAGGCTAGGCGTGGTGGTTCATACCTGTAACACTAGGACTTGTGTCAAAAAACTGTTCAGAAATATTATTTAGCAAATAGATACGTTGATGTTGTTAGGAGATACGATTTTCAGTGAGAGAGAAAAATGCATTATAAAATCAGAAGATCTTTTGAGCCTAGGAGTTCAAGGCTGCAATCAGCCTTGATAATGTCACTGCATTCCAGCCTCTGTGACAAATCGAGATCCTGTCACACACACAAAAAAAATTTATATATGATATATGATATTAACATAGTGTATAATGGGATAGATATTTCAAAAAGAAATTATCTCATCTTTTCACATTATAAGTGATTAGATTAATATTTGAGAGTTGAATTACTCCTGATTTTTATGCATAAGCATTGATTCTCGGATTAGAATTACATACTACATTTTGTGAATTTTAAAAATTGGTCTAAAAGTTATTAACATCGTAGAACTACATTCATTTAAAGCAAGAAGCATAATCTCATTTTGCTCTCACCTTTCAAGATGAATAGAAAGTTCCACATTAATCAAAAAAAGGTGAAATGAAAAACAGTTTGTATGACCTATAGTCCTCCTGAAATAGAACTTTTAATTGATTTTACTCTTTAGGCTAAACTCTGGACCTGTGGTTCTTTTTTTTTTTTGAGTCCAAGTCTTGCTTTGTCACCCAAGCTGTAGTGTAGTGGCATGATCTTGGCTCACTGCAACCTCCGCCTCCCAGGTTCAAGCAATTCTCTTGCCTCAGCCTCCCAAGTAGCTGGGATTACAGGTGCCCACCACGACGCCGGGCTAATTTTTGCATTTTTAGTAGAGACAGGGTTTCATCATATTGGCCAGGGTCGTGTCTTGGCCCGGCTGGTCTTGAACTCCTGACCTTGTGGTCTGCCAGCCTCAGCCTCCCAAACTGCTGCTGGGATTACAGGCGTGAGCCACTGTGCCCGGCCTGTTTGTTTTATAAATATGGGGGAAGGCACATAATTACTGGGGGGACAAGTAGTAACACAATAGTAGCCAAGGAGAAAATGTTCAGAGACCCTAGAACCACAGGAAAATTTTAGAGTCCCTCTGAATTTTGCATTTCCTTTCTTCTGCAAGTTTTCAGATAGTTCTACCTGTGGCTGCAGGCTTTTTATTGACAATTTATTAGGATAAGTGACACTGTGGAGCAGGTGAAGATTGCCTTTCACTTTTCCCAGCCTCTTTGTTTCTGTGCTATCACCTCTGTGCTATAGTCTTCTTCGTGAACACATCAAGATGAAAGTAAGCCAGCCATACTTTAATTTCCGGTAAGACAAAGGCTGAGTCATTTAGCACGTGGTTCTCTTGCCAGGTCAGGAGCAAGAGAGAGACTCTGGTATAGATGAAGCTAACATGTGGAACCAATGATACTAGCAATGCTAAGGATATTGATCTAATAATACAGATAAGAGCATGAGGAAAAAAGCAAAAAAGAGCTTTTCTCCTTTACTTTAACCCCTTTCCCTGGAAATAGAGCTTGATCAGCGGTAGAAAGGATCATATCAGAACATGGAAATTAGAAATACCAGCTGAATCCAATGAAACAGTAAAAACCCAGTAAACAAATAAGTGTACATCAGGTACATCGTCAGTATCAGATGTCCATAGGGCAATAACAGGTGGATGTACTGGTGACAGAAGGAATCTACTGGCTGGCAATAAATAGGCACACAGGCAGTCAAGAGGCATGAGGAGCCCTGCAATGTTGTATCAGTCAGAGTTCTGGCAAGAAATAGATGGCCCGCAAAAATTAGGATGATTTGAAAAGGCTTTAGCTAAGGGACTATTTAAGAAAGTATGGGCTGGGTAAAGGGAAACCATGATGGATCATATTGTACCTCAGGGCTGGTCATAGTGGAAATGTTACCAGCCCTGGATCAAAAGAAGAGGAAAGGCATGGCTATTGCAACTGGAAAGGAGAAAGGCACATGAAATCTGAGGTGACCCTACAGGAAGGGAACCAGGAGGATAAATTCTCCTGACTCACTCTCCTCCCTCCCTCTGATCTCATGCCTGGACACTCACTGGCTGAACTCAGCTGGAAAGAGAGCAAGGGAGCCCAAACAGGTCCAACTCCAGACTCAGAGAGTGGGATAGAGACAGCTAGGGAAAGGATCTGGAGGGGCAGAGAAAGGATCTCCTTCTCTAGCATTTAAGCAGGACTATAGTCTAATAAACACTGATGAGCAAGCCAGACTCCAGTCTCTGGGGGAATGGTGTTACAGAAACTTAAGCAAGGAGGGCCCTGTAAGGGACTTCTTGAAGTGAAAAAAGCAAAATCTTATTAATGGAATTGACAGCCTGTTGCAAAGCTGACTTGATGATTGGTTTCTAAGTTCTGGCTTGAGCCCTTCTTCAGCCTGCTTATGGGTTACCAACTAGGCGTGGTTGCCAGGTTCCACTGGGGACCTCAGCTGCCTCATCTGTAAAGTGTGAATAATACTTGTACCTACTCCAGAGGGTGTCTGTGAGGATTAAATGAGTTAGTACAGGTTAAATGCATAGAATAGCACCTTATATATATTAAATACTCATAAATGTTAACTATGTTTTTATTCTTATTAAGCGAAAGAGGCAGGATTGGAGAGATCTGAGGATGTCATATAGGGCAGTACAGGGAGCTAAATTGATTCCTTTTCTGAATAATGGTTACACATAAGAAAACACATGATATCACTGCTTATTCATTCAGTTAGCTTCAGTAAAAGTACATCCACAAACTCCAGAAACATGAGAATGTTTTTTTTTTCCTTTCCCATTGTGGAAAATATAAAATGATTCAGGTCTATAGCTCCTCAAAAATAATAAATATAATGTTTCTTTTCCTTTTTCTCTTTCTTTCTTTCTTTCTTTTCTTTTTTTTTTTTTTTTTTTGGAGATCGGTCTCACTCTGCCTGGGTACCCAGGCTGGAGTGCAGTGGTAGGAACATAGGCTCAAACTTCTGGCCTCAAGTGATCCTCCCACCTCAGCCTCCAAAGTAGCTAGGACTATAGGTGTGACCCACCATGCCATGCTAATTTTTTTTATTTTTTGTAGAACTGGATTCTCATGATGCTGCTTAGGTTAATCTCAAACTCCTGGGCGGAAGCAATCCTCCCACCTCAGCCTCCGAGCCACTGCACTCGGCCCAAACATGTTTCTTAGGCTCCTGCATAATCTCTAATCCAGTTCCAGTTATGCCATAATAGTTTGGCAGTATCGTTGAACCATCCCAATGCATATTGACCATGTTTTTAATCATGATATTACCAGAACAACTTGGAAATTGAAAATATTTGTGTCATTTGAAAATGAAAGAAGTAAAAGCAGTAAGGTGAAATGCTACGTAATGAACATGAATAAAACCTAGTAGTTTTTCCTCTGAAAGTCAGAACATTTTGGTGAGAAAGCCATCCATGCATTGTTTTGCTCAGCAGAGTCTTGTCTGAGAGTTGGAGTGCTCGGAATGCACCTAGACATTTACAGCCATTTCAATCTTGATTTCTTTTCCTCTAGAACATATATAACTAAAAATAAATAACGTAGACATTTCTCTCCTCCATACCACATCTTGCTAAGCAGCTGGACAGAGACTAGTAGTGCATTTTATAGAAATCATTAAGCCAGCCACTGGATATTTAGAATTACATTGGCATGAATTTTCTGCCACTTTGGAATTCATTTAGGAGGTAGTCGTCAGTTCATATTCTGACCTGAGTACTACAAGGGGTCTTTTATACATTTCAAAACTAATATATGTATAAAGCAATCCAAAACTTTTTTTTTCTTTTTTTTTTTAAAGACGGGGTTTCACCACATTGGTCAGGCTGGTTTTGAACTCCCAACCTCAGGTAATCTGCCCGCCTTGGCCTCCAAAGTGCTTGGATTACAGGCGTGAGCCACCACACCCAGCCACAATCCAAAACTTTTGAAACCTATGAAAGGGCACTTAGGTTTTATTGTAGTGCCATACTTGCCTTTCAGAATTTTTAATTGAATTCATAATAGAGAACGTATATTTAAATACAAAGGCAGGTGGGATGACTGTATTATATTTTGATATTAATTTAGTTTCCTTAAGTTTGGTGACTTTTCTTTTTTCTTTTTTTTTTTTTTTAGCGATGGGGTTTCATCATGTTGGTCAGGCTGATCTCGAATTCCTGACCTCGTGATCTGCCTACCTCAGCCTCCCAAAGTTCTGGGATTACAGGTGTGAGCCAGACTTTTGTTTTTGAGTATTTCAGAGATGGCTTTTGAATTCCTGCATTAGGTGTGTCATTGATTCGTTAAAATTAAACATAAATGCATTAAGAATTTATGTTTTGATTTGCTTCCATTAGTTACAAAATTCTCCTTTTTCTAGGTTTTAATTCTGAGATATTGTGTTTTTCATAATTTGGATGTTGCTTAGGAAATTGTTTTTCAAATTGTTGATTATAATCCATTAATGGGTTGTGAAATCAGTTGAATGTGCTAAGACCAGCACTTTTTTTAATGAAATAACAGAACAGACAGAATAGAATCTGAGAGAGTACATTGCATATAGTAAGAGTAAATATGTTTCTTAAAATTTTTAGTTGTGTGTGTGTGTGTGTGTGTGTGTGTGTGTTTTCTAGATCAAAATGTATTTTTTTACTGTAACAGTCAAAAAAAATTAAAGCCATTGGCTTATATTATTCCTCCAACCACATCTTGTTTTCTTTTTTTGAGAGTCTCACTCTGTCACCCAGGCTGGAGTGCAGTGGTGTGATCTCAGCTCACTACAACCTCTGCCTCCCAGTTTGAAGCGATTCTTGTGCCTCAGCCTCTCCGGTAGCTGGGATTGCAGGCACACACCACCATGCCTGGCTACTTTTTGTGTTTTTAGTAAAGACAGGGTTTCACCATGTTGGCCGTGCTGGTCTCAAACTCCTGAACTCAGGTGATCCGCCCACCTTGGCCTCCCAAAGTGCTGAGATTACAGGCGTGAACCAGCACACCACACCCCCAACCACATATTTTAAGTGTTATCATGGCTGTGTTTATGTTTCATCTCATCTCCTTCAACTATCTAGAGAATTAATACGATGCATTCTTTTAGTAAATAAATAAATAAATTGGGGGCAGATAGCCACATAGTGAATTTTTTTGCTACCTATTACATAGCCATATTCATAATATTCCTTCTGAAGTTACTAATTGACAGCTAACATAAACATTGGATCACCCATGTATGGAATTTATAACATAATATTGACTTGAAATCTACTGTAAAGTAGACATTCTAAATAAGGTCTGACATGTCTATATCTGGTTGGTCTTGAGTGAAATTGTGTGTTTGTGAAGAAACTTGAGGATTTGCTCTTTAACCAAATCATATCTGCAGGAGAAATGTTTAACATTAATACAACTAGGGATAATATAAAAACCATGTTTTTGTAAACTGATTTGTTTTTGTCCAAGTTTTTTGTTGTGGTAAAACACACATAACATAAAATTTACCATCTTAACAATTCTTTTTTTTTTTTTTTTTTTTTTGAGACAGAGTTTTGCTCTTATTACCCAGGCTGGAGTGCAATGGCGCGATCTCGGCTCACCACAACCTCCACCTCCTGGGTTCAGGCAATTCTCCTGCCTCAACCTCCTGTGTAGCTGGGATTACAGGCATGCGCCACCATGCCCAGCTAATTTTTTGTATTTTTAGTAGAGACAGGGTTTCACCATGTTGACCAGGATGGTCTCGATTTCTTGACCTCGTGATCCACCCGCCTCGGCCTCCCAAAGTGCTGGGATTACAGGCTTGAGCCACCGCGCCCAGCCCATCTTAACAATTCTTAACTGTTTGGTTCAGTGACATTAAATACCTTCGTATTATCGTGCAGCCATCACTACCATCCATCTCTAGGATACTTTTCATCTTGCAAAACTGAAGCTCTGTGCTCCTTAAACAATAATTCCTATTACTTCACTTCCCCCACCCCTGGCAACCACGATTCTGCTTTCCATCTCTGTGAATTTGACTATTCTGGTATCTCATGTAAATGGAATCATACAATATTTGTATTTTTGGAACTGGCATATTTCACTTAGCATAATGTTCTCAAGGTAAATCCGTGTTGTAGCACATCAGAATTTCCTTCCTTTTTAAGGTCGAATGCTATTACATTATATGTATATGTCCCATTTTGTTTATATATTGTCTTTCGACGGACGTGGGTTGCTTCCCCTTTTAGCTATTGTGAATAATGCTGCTATGAACATGGGTGTGCAGGTATCTCTTCAAGACTATGCTTTAATTCTTTTCAGTATATATGCAGAAGTAGAATTGCTGGATCGTATGTTAATTGTATTTTTAATTTTTCGAGAAGCTGTCATGCTGTTTTCTATCAGTGGCTGTGCCATCTTACATTACCACCAACAGTGCACAGGGTTCCAGTTATTCTATGTCCTTACCAATAATTAGGATTTTGTATTTTTGTTTGTAGCCATCCTAATGGCTATGAGGTAGTTTCTTCTTGTACTTTTGATTTGCATTTCCCAATGATTAGTGATGCTGAGCAGCTTTCTGTGTGATATTGGCCATTTGTATATCTTCTACGGAAAAAAGTCTTTTGCCCATTTTTGAATCATTTTTTTGTTAAGTTTCAAGAATTCTATGCATTCTGGTTATTAATATCTTACTAAATACATCATTTGAAAATATTTTCTCACATTCTATGGGTTGCCTTTTTAACTCTGTCAATATTGACTTCTGATGCACAAAACTTTAATTTGCATAAAGTCCAATATTCCTATTTTTTTGTTTTATCGTCTATGGCCTTTGGTATCATAGCCAAGAAATCTTTGAAAAATCCAGTGGCATAAAGGTTCTGCCATATGTTTTCTTTTCATTTTCTTTTTCTTTTTTCTCTTTCTTTCTTTCCTTTCTTCTTCTTTTTTTTTTTTTTACCCCAGGGTCTTACTGTTATCACCCAGGCTGGAGTGCAGTTACCTGATCTCAGCTCACAACAGGCTCCCCCTCCTGTATTCAAGTGATTCCCCTGTCTCAGCATCCTGAGTGACTGAGACTAATTTTTTTTTTTAGTAGAGACAGAGTTTCCCCATGTTGGCCAGGCTGATCTCCAACCTCTGAGCTCAAGTGGTCCACCCATCTCAGCCTCCCAAAATGCTGGGATTACAGGTGTGAGCCACTGCACCCAGCCATATGTTTCTTTGTAGGAAACTTATTATTTATTTTTAATGATTTTGCAATCCTAAAGCAATTTTTTTTTTTTTTTTTTTTTTTTTTTTTTTTAGACAGAGTCCTGCTCTGTCACCAGGTTCCAGGCTGGAGTGCAGTGGCACAATCTCGGCTCACTGAAATCTCCGCCTCCTGGGTTCAAGCAATTCTCCTACCTCAGCCTCCCGAGTAGCTGAGATTACAGGCGCGCGCCACCACGCCCAGCTAATTTTTGTATTTTTTAGTAGAGACGAGGTTTCACCATGCTGGCCAGGATGCTCTTGATCTCTTGACCTCGTGATCCACCCGCCTCGGCCTCCCAAAGTGCTGGAATTACAGGTGTGAGCCACCGCGCCCGGCCCTAAAGCAATTTTTAGCAGGAATTAATGAAGTTTAAAGTAAAAAAATATAACTCTTGACAATTAATTATGTACTTTAAAAGAAAAAAGAACTGAAAGGAAGACTTATACTTTTTTTTTAGACTTTTATACTTTTATTTCATGCACTATATGTGATCTTTTACTTTTGTAATGAGCATTAATTACTACCTTTCAAATAAAAAGAAGATAAATTTCTCAATTACGTCACTTTCTACAGTACTCTAAGCACTTAGGTTCTCAGTAGAAAACTGACACCCCATTTTGCGATAGAAATGTATCAGTAAGGTCAGGCTGCCATAACAAATACCATAGACTGGGTGGCTTAAACAACAAATGGTTGTTTCTCTCACTCCACAAGATCAGGCCCAGCAAGGTTCAGTGAAGGCTCCATTTCTGGCTTGCAGGTGGCAGCCTTCTTGCTGTGTCCTCTCAAGGCAGAGAAGGAGAGAGAAAGGGAGCTAATTTTTGTATTTTTAGTACAGGTGGGGTTTCACTATATTGGCCAGAATGGTCTTAAACTACTGGCCTCAAGTGATCCAGCTGCCTCACTTCCCAAAGTACTGGGACTATAGGCATGAGCACTGCAATCGATTGTGTTTATTATACAATGACATTATAGTTGTGCTGAAAGAACATCATATATGTTAGCATTAGCCAACTAAGCACTCATCACAATATTTCCAACTCACGGGGAAATAGCAGTCAGAAAAATTAGGAAATTTAAAATGGAATATCTCATATTTCATTACAGCCAAATTTCTTCACAAAAATTTAAAAATGAAAATTAGTGCAAGCAGAATTTATTATGGCTCATTTGCTAGCCAAGAAGGAAAGCCATTTACAGAAAATGAGTTATAATCATTGAATTATACTTGACTACAGTAGTTTACAACAATTAGCCTTTGGCCAGGCATGGTGGCTCATGCCTGTAATCCAAGCACTTTGGAGGCCAAGTTGGGTGGATCACCTGAGGTCAGGAGTTCAAGGCCAGCCCGACCAACATGGTGAAACCCTGTCTTAAAACAAAAAACAAAAAAACAAAAACAAAAAAAAACAAAAACAAAAACAAAAAAACAAAAAACAAACAAACAAAAAAAACTATTAGCTTTTCAGCAAAGATAGTTGCCCAAGGGGTTGGGGACATTGGGAGCAGCAGAATAATCAATTAAATAACAGGAAAGTGACTGTTAGTTTTTATTGGTTCTAGCTGCTCAGTTGTTTTTTTCATTTGAGAAACAAATGCTGAGTTTAGAGTGACTAACAAATTAGTTTGTATAAATAACCTTTGTGAAAAAAACTGTGGGCAAAAATAGTTTCAAAGAAATTGAGAAAACACTAATTGAGTACAACCTGAAGTAGAATCCACTAAGATGTTACAAATATGTGTAGAGCAGAAAAATAATTAGACAAATTTGCAGAATTTATGACAATATAAAGTGCTTAAAGCCTATGGTTATTCATTTTATTAGTCATCAGCAGATACTTTGAAGAAAATATTTGAACCATTATTTGTATTTTTTTTTAAAGAGTTCCTACTATGTGGGAGGGGATTCCAGAGAGCTGGAAATCCCCATTATGTGTATTTTTTAAAAACAGCTTTATTGAAATAATATTCACAAACCAATCAGTTGATCCATTTAAAGTGTATGATTAATCAGACACGATGGATCATGCCTGTAATCCCAGCATTTAGAAGACCAAGGCAGGAAGATCACTTGAAGCCAGGAGTTTGAAATCAGCCTGGACAACACAATGAGATCCCATCTCTACAAAAAATAAAAAAATTAGCTGGGCATAGTGGCACATGCCTGTAGTCCCAGCTATTTGGGAAGCCGAGATGGGAGGATCACTTGAGCCCAAGAAGTCAAAGCTGAAGTGAGCCAAAATTATACCACTATACTCCAGCCTGAGCAGCAGAGCAAGACCCTGTCTCAAAAGAAAAAAAAAATTCAGTCAAGTATGGTGGCTCATGCCTATAATTCTAATGCTTTGGAAGGCCAAAGCAGAAGGATCACTTGAGGCCAGGAGTTCAAGATCAGCCTGGGCAACATCCTGAGACCTTTTCTCAAAAAAAAAAAACAAAAACCAAAAAATCAGTCTGCTGTCATGGTGCATGCCTGTAGTCTCAGCTACTCTGGAGGCTTAGGCAAGAGGATCCCTTGAGCCTAGAACTGTAAGGCTGCAGTGTCTTGTGATTGTGGTGCTGTGCTCCAGCCTGTGTGAGGGAACAAGACTCTGTCTAAAATAAAATAAAACAAAATAAAATAAAGTGTACAATTAAATGTGGAGGTAATTTTTTTTTTGTATACTCAGAGTATGTTGCAACCATCACTATTCATTTTTTTTATGTACCATTTTAGTTTTTATTAATAAAATAGAAACCTAAACTCAGACAACTGCTTTATTCTTGCATCTAATCTGACCATATACTGGAGTAGCAATTCTTTATAAAAGGACTTAGATGAGAATTGCCAATATATCAGTTCCATCAAAAACTCTAGGTTGAAATATCTTAAAAAGAGCAAATTAAATATGAGAAAGCACAGAAATCTCTCGCTCAAACAAGAGGGGCCTCCTTTAATAGTCTTTAATATAGCTCATTTGCAATCATATGGAAATCCATCAAGATCAGTCATGTTGCACAATCCCTAAAGGATAAAACTGAGGGAACTCATGGATAATTTTCACAGCTTCATTTTAAAGTCCAAGATCAAAAGGATGGTTATCTTCTTTAAACTGGACATAAGATGAACACATGATGGTCGCCTTAGCAGTTACTTTTCCAACCACTTCCATAATTCCAGATATTCCTTCATCAAGAGGTTCCATCAACTCGATGGTTCCATTTTTTCATTCTCCATCTGAAATAATAAACATTTTTCTGGTGGGATGAATCTTTTCCACCTTCCCTACGAAGCAGACAGGCTTGTCGATGAACTGAATTAGCATGCTGGAGTTGATGTGCGCCCTGGGCAACTCCATCACATCCACCATGATTATATGGTCCAACACTGCTGCGGGCGGGAAACTTACCCACTATTCATTTTTTAAAACATTTTTCCCCTCTAAAAGAAATGCTGGGCCAGGCACGGTGGCTCATGCCTGTAATCCTAGCATTTTGGGAGGCCAAGGTGGGTGGATCACCTGAGGTCAGGAGTTCAAGACCAGCCTGGCCATAATGGTGAAACCCCATCTTTTTAAAAAAAAGAAATGCTATACCAATTTCCTCTCCCCAACCTACTCCTCACCCCTAAGAAATCACATATCTATTTTCTGCCTGTATAAATTTGACAATTCTTCTTCAAGATTGTTTTGGCCATTCTAAGTCTCTTACATTTTCATACAAATTTTAAGATCACCTTGCAATTTCTGAAAATATCATGTATTGTTGAACCAATAATGTCAACAGTGAACATTCATTCTTATGGACTTGACTATCATCAATTCCATGAATTTTTTCATGAAACTTCAAATAGAAGTTGGATATTCTGACTTGCCTTACTACCCAGCATTTTGATAGCTTAGCAGTGGCAAAGTTTTACTGCAAATATTTGCATTGGGGCCAAGATTGAAATTTTTGTGAAAGAGACTGCTGTTCCATACTCCTATGGCTTTTTAAATAAGCGTTTGTTGTAGACTTAGTAATGTCTCTTAAGTGAATTGTTAAGAAATTAGAAGACAAAATTATATAAAAACAAGCACCTATAGCAAAACTTATGATGAAGCAAAGTCCTTTTAACAATGACTAATTTATGATGCATAAGTGATATCAAACTACTTTTTATACTTCCCCTATTGTCAAAAGTTAAAACAAAACATGAGACCTTCATCCCCACTCAGATTTGCAGTGGCTATATTTTTAAGTTCAAATTACGGTTCTAGCACTGCCCCTCAGATCTCAATGCAAATGTAAGATAAATTTTCATATTTCAAAATCCATTTTATTGTGGAATGTGAGGCTCTTCCACCTAACTTTGGTTGGGAGTAATTAGTCTTCAAAGTATGACATGCTAAAATGCAAATATCAAGAGAAGAATCTAATAAAATTCTTTGAAAGTCTTCTAAGAAGTTAATATGCTCAACTAAAATTATAAGCTAATTCTGGGATGTATGGCGTTTCTTGGTAATGGTTATACACTATGATAAGCATACTAAAAATCATTGAAGTGTACCCTTTAAATAGATGTATACCCTTTTAAATGGTTAAAATGGTGAATTTATATGTTGTGTAAACTTTACTTCAGTTAAGAAAATTATAAGTTCATGGAATATATGCCAGTACCTATCAATGTAAAAGACATTTTCAAAGAGGAAATATGTAAAATTTCATTACAGGTCAGATGACCATTTGGAATTGATTTTGTCGATAGGAAACACTAACTCCAAACCCCAATTAAGCAAGATGGTTTTTGTTAATTCCATTCTTTTCATTAATAAACTTAGCTTACAAAAAGTTGTACTCAGATGTTAGATTTTGAATTTTGTGAAAATTTGTCTTCTCTTGCTATGTAAATACCTGTGTAATATCCTACATTTGGCCTACTGGCTTGCAGTGCTTAAAATATTTACTGTCTAGCCCTTTGCGGGAAAAGTTTTTGCAAATAGACTAATGTATTTACTAGGAGGACAGTTTGTATTTATGCAATGCTGTTAAGAGTATATCCTTGGTTAGGGATTGCTTATGGCAAACATACCTAGAATCTGGATTTATACCTTCCTAGAGAGTGTCATGCAAGCTACATAGCTCTGAAATATAAAATGGAGATGTATCAGCTCAAACATTCTCACTGTGTGAGGTAACCTGCTACATTAATTTAGAGGCCTCACCTATTATTCTCGACAGAGTGCATGATGTGAGAAGGAAGGAACTAGGAAGCCGGCAGGGATTCCCTGGATCTCTTCCTACTTTGCCTGTGCCTCTTGATTGCTTTTTATTTTGCTTTTGTGAGGGTTTTTTTGTTTGTTTGTTTGTCTGTTTTTGTTTTCTTTTTTTTTTTTTTTTTTTTTTGAGACGGAGTTTCGCTCTTGTTACCCAGGCTGGAGTGCAATGGCGCGATCTCGGCTCACTGCAACCTCCACCTCCTGGGTTCAGGCAATTCTCCTGCCTCAGCCTCCTGAGTAGCTGGGATTACAGGCACGTGCCACCATGCCCAGCTAATTTTTTGTATTTTTAGTAGAGACGGGGTTTCACCATGTTGACCAGGATGGTCTCGATCTCTCGACCTCGTGATCCACCCGCCTCGGCCTCCCAAAGTGCTGGGATTACAGGCTTGAGCCACCGCGCCCGGCCCTGTTTTCTTTTTTGGAGACAGAGTTTCCCTCTGTCGCCGTGGCTGGAGTGCAGTGGCACAATCTCTATCCACTGCAGCCTCCACCCTCCAGGTTCAAGCAATTCTTGTTTCTCATCCTCCAGAGTAGCTGGAACTATAGGCGTGAGCCACCATGCCCGGTTAATTTTTTTGTATTTTAGTAGAGATGGGGGTTTCACCATGTTGCCCAGGCTGTTCTTGAATTTTTGAACTCAGGGAATCTGCCCACCTGAGCCTCCCAAAGTGCTAGGGTTACAGTTGTGAGCCACAGCACCTGGTTTGATTGCTTCTATCTTTGAAATTATTTGTAAAGATTGATACTGGGCAAGCTGTCTGATATTTGTGAGTGAAATTTACAGTGCAATCCTGTGTTAGCTCAAGCACTGTTCATGTATTTGAAAGGCTCAAGTAAGTTTTCAAAGAAGAGTCACAACAAGCATTTTTGTTAAGACCATCCAAATATTTTATACTTAGAGTAGATCATAATGACTTTCACTTAAAATAGGCAAAGAACTATATTTTCTAAAATAATGACTTACTGTAATTTGATAAGGATTGTATGTTACTATCTGTTCAACAGTCTACATATTTCTTGAAGACTTCTAAGCTCGGTCCTTTCTCTAAAGCTTTATTATCTATAATTAAATATTTTTTCATGAAAACAAACTAATATATATAAGTAGTAAGGATGCTGAGACCTAACATGCTGCATCATTTGTACAGAGCAAAAGTTAAGTTTGATCATTTACCGTCACTCACCACACCTAGCAACTTTTTGTATTCTTTGTAGAGATGGGGTTTTGCCATGTTTCCCAGGCTGATCTTCAACTCCTGGGATCAATCTTCCCACCTCAGCCTCCAAGTGCTGGGATTATAGGTATGAGCAACCATGTCCAGCCTACTTTATCAGATTTTGAGAAATGATTATTCCTTAAAATCTTTATGAAATGTACTATTGCCTTTGAGATTTTTTCCCCCATTTTTTATGGCAGAATTATTCAGTTTGTACCAAGGAAAATCCTGCATTTCAAGACTTAAGAACTTTTAGCAGGGAAAAAGCCTTTCAAGAAATTCTTATTGATTTCCCTGGAATATTTTAGTCTTTGATTCTCATGAAATCTATTATTAACGTCTTTTTCCTAAAGACATATAAGGTCAGTCCTCTGAGATATTGTTTCTATAAATTTGTAATATTTCTAATCTGTTTTTTAGACTCCTCATAATATAACTGACAAGAAAAGACTTAAAAAGATGATAAAATGTTACAATGTTTGATTTTATCAATGACAACTCACTGCACATTACATCATGAAAATATGAAAATCTTTGTGATAATAAAATTAAAAGATTTTTGCATCAAATGAAAATGTGTACTAAATTTGTCAGTGGAAGAAAGAATAGGAAACATTAATAAAAGTGGTTTATCTGAGTAGTTAGTACCATTATGAAACATGCAGTTGTGAATAAGTTATGTGTCCTGTTTTTGTTTTTGTTTTTAAGGGAAAACATTAACTTTTGAGCTCCGTCCAGAATAGCATCATCTACATGGTTATTCCCTCCTCCTAGGATATCAGAAAACCTTTGATAACTAATTGAGAAAATGCAGAAGATCTTGCAGACAGATGAAATTACCAATACACAAGCTTTTAGAAAAGGAAAGAGGAAAAGGACAGAGACAATGGACTCAGAAAACGGAAATAGTGACATGGATAAAGGACAGGTTGGTTTTTTGTTACCTTGATTCAATTTTATTATCTAGCTCAATCATAATTTTATGATTTCTTTCATAATTTATTAGTGCTTTTCCCTCTTCTATTATTTCATTCTTCTTTTTATTTCTTTATTCAATGGAGGAAATAGAATCCTACTTTTTTTCTCTTTTTAAAAATGTTTTGTAGAGTCAGAGTCTCCCTATGTTGCCTGGGCTGGTCTCAAATTCCTGGGTTTAAGCGATCCTTCCACCTTAGTCTCTCAAAGTGCTGAGATTACAGGCGTAAGCCACTGGACCGTCTTACGTTCTTTTTTTTTAATGTTGAAGTGTTGAGTTAGAAACATACTCAACAGACAATTTACCTGCTTCTATTATTCAATAACAGTCTTTAATTCAAGAAATTAAAGATCAGCAAACTGTCAGAAAATATTTTTCCTCCCCCCAAATACTGAAGAAATTAGAATGCCTCTTTTTTTTTTTTTAGACAGAGTCTCATTCAGGTTGAAGTGCAGTGGCATGATCTTAGCTCACTGCAACCTCCACTTTCCGGGTTCAAGTGATTCTCCTTCCTCAGCCTCCCAAGTAGATAGGACTACAGGCTCCTGCCACCACATCCAGCTAATTTTTGTATTTTTAGTGGACATGGTATTTCACTATGTTGGCCAGGATGGTCCCGATCTCTTGATCTCGTCATCCTCCTACCTTGGCTTCCCAAAGTGCTGGGATTACAGGCATCAGTCACCATGTCCAGCCAGTGCCTCATCTTTAAGACTGTTTTTCTTTTTGGACCTCAGTTTGTGGCCTGTCCTTATCACTGGTTTGGTCAGGGCACCTCTCCTATTTTTATTTATTCATTTGTTCCTTTTAAATCTGAATTCCCCACTTCCATTACCCACCTATGCTTTGGACAACCAATCAGTATATTTATTTCTGTATCTTTTTGTGTGTTTTTGTAGTACATATATTTATGTATATCTCTGTAATATGGTGTTTTATTTCATATATCCTTAATTATTTAAATAAATATTACATTCTTATAGTTTAAAATGTTTTTTAAAGGTGAACAGTGAAAAGTCTCCCTCACATCCCTGTCTCCCCCCTACCCTGTTCCTGCCACCAGCCTCCCAATACAAGTAATTACACTTATTGCTTTCTTGTTTATCCTTCTTGTGTTTCTTTGTTCAAATAAATCAAATATGAATGTACATTCTTATCCCCGCCTTTGGCAAAAAACTATCCATATATATTGCTTTATACTTTGCTTTTTGACTTAATATATTTTGAAGATATTTTCATTATTATATAAAGAACTTTGTCGCTTTTACAGCTCCATGTTATTACACTGTGTGTATTCACCATCCTTTATTTAACTGGTTTCCTGTGATAGACATAGGTTGTTTCCAATCTTTTTATTAACCACACAACACTGTACCACCTTATGTGTGCATCATTTGGTAGTACAGTAGTGTTATAGACCTTAATCTGTTTTGGATTTTCAATCAGCACTTTTTTTTAAATAAATTTTGTTGTGTGTATTTCAGGTATACAACATATTATTGGAAACATACAGACAGTAAGAAGGTTACTATAGTGAAACATATCCATCACTCACATAGTTGCCCATTTAAAAATTTTTGTGACAAGAGCAGATAAAAATCTATGCATGTAGCATGAATCCCAAACACACTACAATTTTATTACCTATGGTCCTCGTGTTGTACATTAGATCTCTAAACTTGTTTATTCTATGTGTCTGCTACTTCATATCCTCTGACTTACATCTCCCCATTTTCTCTCCTGTAAGCCCCGTCTGCCCTGGTAATTACTGTTTTGTTCTCTATCTCTGTATATTTGAAAGTTTTTTTAGATTCCAGGTATAAGTGAGATCATGCATTAATTTTCTTTCTATGTGTGGTTTATTTCACCTAACATAACATCCTCCAGGCTCATCTACTTTGTGGCAAATAGCGATATTTCATTCTTTTTTAGGGCTCAATGATATTCCACTTATAAATATATTAATACTGTAGTTTCTTTATCCATTCATTCATTGATGGACACTTTGCTTGCTTCCACACAATTAGCACTGTTTTTAATATCTGTCTATATTACTATGTATACATCTGATCCCTTGCTTCTAGCTGCTGAATAGTACCATGTTTTATTTATCGTTTCCTCAGTGATGAATACCCAGGTTACCTCCAGCATCTTGCTACCATAAACAATGACAAAGTAAATATTGTTATACATGTCCTTTTAAGAAACCATGTGAGGCTTGGTGCAGCGGCTCATGCCTATAATCCCAGAACTTTGGAAGGCCAAGGCGGGAGGATCACTTGAGCCCAGGAGTTTGAGACCAACCTGGGCAACACAGGGAGACTTTGTCTCTACCAAAAAAAAAAAAAAAATTAAAATTAACTAGGTGCAATCACTCACACCTGTAGTCCCAGCTGCTTGGGAAGCTGAGGTGAGAGGATTGCTTGGGCCTAGGAGTTTGAGGCTACATGGAGCTGTGTTCCCACCACTGCACTTCAGGCTGGGTGACAGAGCCAGACCTTGTCTCAAAAGAAAAAAGAAAAAAACTGTGTGACAATTTATCTGGGAAAATACATGGGAAAGTGATTTATACCTTTTAAGTTATAGGTTTATTTCTAATTCATTTGACTAGATATTGTAAGATTACTTTTCAAGAGTGTTCATATCAGTCTGCATGTCCAGTATCAGTGTTTAAGAGGTTCCTGTATTTGTACTTCCCAAATCATTAGCATTAATATCCAGAGTTCTAATTTTTGCCAAATTGATGGGTGAAAATGATACCTCATTGTTTTAATCTCCTGGTGCAGATTTGGGGGAACCCAAGGATTGCTTGAGAGGTAAAACAGTCACATGCTCTCGTAGGCCGGTATTGAGACTTCTTTAGCAAAAACTGAATAGCTTTCTAAACCACTTATTTCTTCTTTGTTCCATTGAAATTCCCTATAGCCAGAGATTTTATTTGGTCATAGATTGTAAGTCTGAAAACTGTTCTTTTCAATTATGGCATCTGTATTCAGCCTCTTTTCTCTCAAATTTATGACAGTTATCTAAACAACCATACAAAACAAAAAGCTTGAAGGTAACATCCTGCATCTGAAGCTTACCACTGGGCTAGATTTCATTATGTGGCAAGAATACTTAAAGAAAACTCTTTTTTTTTCTTTTTATTTATTTATTCATTTATTTATTTTTATAAAGACGGGGTTTCACCATGTTGGTCAGGCTGGTCTTGAACTACCGACCTCAGGTGATCCGCCTGCCTTGGCCCCCAAAGTGCTTGGATTACAGGTGTGAGCCACCAGGCCCAGCCTAAAGAAAACTCTTGAGAAAGCCTTGAGAATACAGTCTTACCTCCTGCTATTTAGACATAAAAGTAATTGGCTTTTTGAAAATTTGAAGGTTGAACATCATTGTACTTTCAGTTCATTTAAATTGCGTGTTGCACTAAGAGAGCCTTCCATGTCTGCTTGCAAACTGACTAGAACTGAAAAGGAGTAGCTGATATACACCAGCATTCTTCTTCCAGGTTCAGTAAGCTTGTGGTCTGCATTTAAAGGTATTCCAGGTGACTGTTGTACCAAATATGCCCAAGGTCTAACAAGAATCAACGGCTATCTAGTGTGCCTACCACCTGACCTCTCAGTAATTCAAATATATTTCAGGTTTTAGTTATTCCTACTTCTGGGTACTAAATTTTGGACTAGTTATAATATATGTTGCACAGGCTGTAAAAACATACCCAAATAGCATAATAATGGCTTATACAGGATGAAATTTATTTCCGTCTTACCTCATAGTATGAGCAGTTTAGGGGTGCTATAGCAGCTCCACATGTTGAGGGTCCCTCTTACCTTGTTGATCTACCTCCCTCAACATACAACCTCTATCTCTGGCTCTAAGATGACCATCCTCACTCTCATCATGCCTTCCCCTCTGCCAACAGAAGAAGGAGAATACAGGCAGAAGAAGGCATGCCTGTTCCTTTAAGATTATAAATACGTCAGTGGTCCACGACACTCTTGCTCATATCCTATTGGAGGGAACTTAGTCATATAGTCACACTGAGCTGTGTGGGAGTCAGGGAAATGAAGTCTTTAGCTGACAACTATGAGTCCAGCTAAAACCTTTACTGTACGATACAAGAATGGGAGAAGAGATACCTGGAGATAGATAGATAGTCTCTGCACTGTCCATTTTTCTATTAGGTTTTTGTTTTCTGTTTGTTTTCTTGGTTTATTCTGGTAGATTTCCTGTTCTGTCAATTCTTATTGATTTGCACAAATACTTTATTATAGAAATTGGTCTCTTATGGTTTGAGATATTACAAATACAGTCTTCCAATCTAGTATGTGTCTATTAACTTTATTTCCTTCCACTGATGCTTACAAATGGATTGGCTTTCGCCTTTTGTCCTTTCCTTCTTGTAGCAACTTGCTAAAACTTGCTAATAAAAACTAGACCGTAGATTGTAATTACTGCTCATAGGATTATGGTCTCAATAGGCTATCTTCAGTTTTTAAGAGTTTCTTATTTATATTTAATCAATATGTCATTTTTTCTTTGGGATTTATACATTTAATGTGAGTACATTAGCTATTTGTCTACATATGATGTTAGTAATTTGCATCACTATAAGATGTATGGGACATGTATATATATATGCAAATACATATATAACAATAAAATATGTAAACATATACATATATTTGTACATTTATAAAATGAAGGCTAGGGCCAGGTATGGTGGGTTGCACCTATAATCCCAGCTACTCAGGAGGCTAAGGCGGGAGGATTGCTTGGGCCCAGGAGTTCGAGGCTGCAGTGAGCTAAAATTGTGTCACTGCATCCAGCCTGAGCAACAGAGCAAGACCCTGTTTCCAGAAAATAATAATAATAATAAATAAACAAAATAAAATAAAGGTTGAATGTAAATGCTACAAATCATATAAAAATCTAATTGTATTTTCTGTAACAGATCTCATCTGACTTTCAATTCTCCATTCTTGATTGATAAGACAATAAAAAGCTTAAACTTGTTTATTCCTTTTCTAGTGTAAAACAATCTTTCTGAGCTATTATTATCTAAGTCACTTCAGGATTTAAGCCTCAGTGAATTCTAAATTCTTCCCTTCTTCTACTTTCTACTTCTTTTCTTGGGAAGTAAACCAAGTTTTTCAAAGTCTTACCTTCAGCCTCTGGGGAAAGATACTTGATCTTTTACTGAGGTTTTAATTTCCCTGCCTTGTTACAGGGTGTCCCTTGGTGTTACCATTGACCCAATCCTTACAGGTCCATTGGGGATTCTACTGGTAGCTGCTGCTGAAGTTTGCCATCCTGGCGCACACTGCCATCCTCTATAATGTTCTAACACCTTGTGGCCTCTCTGTCTAGATATTAAGCTGTTTGTCTTTCTCTCTCTCTCTTTTTTTTTTTTTTTTTTTGAGATGGAGTCTCGCTCTGCCACCTAGGCTGGAGTGCAGTGGCATGATCTCCGCTCATTGCAACCTCCACCTCCTGGGTTGAAACGATTCTCATGCTTCAGCCTCCCAAGTAGCTGGGATTACAGGCGTGAGCCACCACACCTGGCTAATTTTTTGTATTTTTAGTAGAGACGAATTTTACCTTTTAGCCAGTTTGATCTCAAACTCTTGACTTAAAGTGATCCACCTGCCTCGGCCTCCCAAAGTGCTGGATTACAGGTGTGAGCCACCATGCCTGGCCAGCTGTTTCTATTTCATTAGTTCTCCCAGAACTTATTATCCCCTAACCAGGACACAAGCACCATTTGGATTCTCCAGCTGTTTTGCATGACCTCTCGGAAATCTGGATGCAGTTTCTGGCCCATTTGCCTGGACACCAATTTGGCCATTTCCAATCTATGGCCCAGAGAGACACCATGTTGCCCTGATGCTGAACATGAGGGCTCCTTAGAGAACTTAAGAATGAGCAAGGAGCCAGCCTGCTGTTCTGGGATAGCCCCCATTTATCCATATGTCTCTATCATCTACCCACAACCCCTGAAATTCATCTTCTTTCCCCCTAAAGGGCAGGACAGGAAGAGCAAAGACCTTTAAATTAGATTTCATGCCAATTAAGTTCTTATTCCCCAGGTTCCACATCTACGCACCAGGTCTTTTCTTTTCCTGGGCAGTAGAGGCTTTATTTCATGCTTTTACCTCTTCTACTCTCACATTAATTTGCAAAAATTTTATACAACAAACTTCTAGGTTTGTATCCTTATAAATTCCACTATGTACTCCAATTTTCCAGATTTATATATATATATATATATACACATATATATGTGTGTGTGTATATATATATATATATATGAATGTATATGTGTGTGTATGTGTATGTGTATATATATATATATATATATATATATATGCCAGTTTGGTCGTTTGAGAAAATCTTTTTGTCTCAACACAGCTTGAATGTTACAACTTAAAAGCATGTTTTCAAATAACTGTCTTGCTATTGACCTTTAAGAGTATTTTTTAAACTAAAAGGTAAATGTGAATGCTTTTCTTTGACTGAATCTGTTCTCTACCTTCTCTGATTCAGTAACCCCCAAATTGAGACCCCTTATAGCATAGTCTCAATCAGAAGGTTGTGAATGAGAAATACGAATGGAAATGGAGAAAGGAGATTAATTACAGAGAAGGAAATTACGTTGTATACTAATACGATAAAAATGATTTTTCTTTTTCTTTTTTTTTTTTTTGAGACAGAGTCTCACTCTGTTGCCCAGGCTGGAGTGCAATGGCGCAATCTTGGTTTACTGCAGTCTCCACCTCCCGGGTCCAAGCAATTCTCCTTCCTCAACCTCCAGAGTAGCTGGGATTACAGGCACATGCCACCACGCCTGGCTAATTTTTTTGTACTTTTAGTAGAAGCAAGGTTTCACTATATTGGTTAGGCTGGTCTTGAACTCCTGACTTCAAGTGATCCACCTGCCTTGGCCTCCCAAAGTACTGGTATTGCAGGCATGAGCCACCACAAACAGCCAAAAAAATGACTACTGAATGTTTACTATGTGCAATGCAATATGATAGATAGTCTCTATTTATTGCTTCATGTCAGCTTTCATTTTTTACTTAAAAAATATGGTGAACTCCAATAAATCTGCTGCCCAACCCAAGACCTAAAACATTACTATAACTCATAACTTCCTATAGACTCCTTGCCTACCCCATCCCCTGCCTGCCTCGTTCTAAAGGCAATCACATTCAATTTTGCTTAATTTACTAGTGTTTTAATAGTTTTATAGTCTGGGTATGGTGGCTTATGCCTGTAATCCCAGCACTTTGGGAGGCTGAGGTGAGCAGATCACTTAAGGTCGGGAGTTTGAAACCAGCTTTGGCAATATGGCAAAACCTTGTCTCTACAAAATGTACAAAAAAAAAAAAATAGCTAGACATGGTGGCATGTGCCTGAAATCCCAGCCACCTGGGAGGCTGAGGCAGGAGAATCACTTGAACCCGTGAGGTAGAGGTTGCAGCGAGTTGAGATCGTGCCACTGCACTCCAGCCTGGGAGACAGAGTGAGACTCCATCTCAAAAAGTAAATAAATAAATGATAACAATAATAGTTTTATAAAAATATACATACACACCCATAATGTAGTCTCATTACCTGTTTCTATTTAAACATATATATTATGGATTATATATCATATATGACATATATTTATCTAGATAATATATCATTAGTTTTACCTGTTTTCAAACTTTACAAAAAATTTACCATATTATGTTTACTTCTGGAACTTGCATTTCTCACTCTACATTTTACCAAAAGTAATTCATTTTGGCTATAATTTATTCACTATCAATGCTGTATAATATCCCAACTTGTAACTAACACAACTCATTTGCCCATTGTCCTATCAATGGGAATTTGGGCTGTTTTCAGGTTTTTGATATTATGAACAACACTGTTACAGAAAGTCTTGGACATATTTCCTTGTATACAAATGTTGAAAGTGTCCCTTATGTATAGACCTATAAATCAATTACAAGATGAGAGGGTAGGTGAATGTTAAACTTTACAAGATAATGTCAAATGTTTTCCAAAGTAGTTTTGCCAGTTTACATTCCCACCAACAATATGAGGAAATTCCACTGATCCGAATCTACTCCATGCTCTTGTCAAGCTCATTCTATTTTTTTTTTTTTTTTTTTTTTTTTTTTTTTGCCCCAAATGATATCTCACTGTCATCTGGATCATCTTTTCCCTGAGTGTTCATGAGGTTGAGCATCCCTTTGTACATTTATAAGCCCTATGGGTTTTTTTGTTCTGTAAATTGTTTGTTTGTGTCTTTTGCCTATTTTTCCATTGGGTTGCTGGCTTCTTTTTCCTTACTGATTTGCCACTTAACAGTATTGCAAATATCCACCAGCTGTGATGTGTCTTTTCACTTTTTTTTAATGTGCCTTAATGAACAAAAGTTCTTAATTTTAATTTAGCTGACTTTATTCATCTTTTTTTTTTTTTTTTTTTTTGAAACAGAGTTTCGCTCTTGTTACCCAGGCTGGAGTGCAATGGCGCGATCTCGGCTCACCGCAACCTCCGCCTCCTGGGTTCAGGCAATTCTCCTGCCTCAGCCTCCCCGACTTTATTCATCTTTTTAATTATGATCAATGATTTTATGCCTAAGAAATTCTTTCCTGCCCCAGGTTCAAAATACCTGTACTTAGCTTTCTTGCAAAACTTAATTTTGTTCTTGATGTTTAAATTCTTAAACCATCTGAAGTTTTGTGTGTGTGTGTGTAATAAGAGATCCATTTCCTTTAATTTTTTTTCCAAATGGTTAACCAATTTTTCTAAGTTTCATTTGGTGAACAGATCCCATTTCTGCAGTAAGCTGCCATGCCACCTTTATCATGTGGAAGTTATTCATCTGCGTGCATCTATTTTGGGGCACTCTCTCTCTTTTTTTTTTTTTTTTTTTAAGACAGGGTCTTGCTCTGTCTTCCAGTCTGTGATGTGATCATGGCTCCCCACAGCCTCAACCTACCAAGCTCAAACAATCCTTCCATCTCAGTCTCCCAAGTAACCAGGACTACAGGTGTGCACCAGCATTCCTACATAATTGTTGTATTTTTTTGTAGAAACATGGTTTTGCCACATTGTCTAGGCTGGCCTTGAACTTCTGGGTTCAAGAGATCATCCTGCCTCAGCCTCCCAGAGTGCTGGGAGTACAGGCATGAGCCACCATGCCCAGTCTCGGGTCACTGTCTTCTATTTCTTGGTCATGTTGTCTATCCCTGAACCAGCAGCCTACTATTTTAATTACTCTGGATTTTTAATAAGCCTTTTTATTTGTGAAGAAAGACCCTGCTTCTTATACTTCTTTAGCTTTGGATATTCTTGGCCTTTTGTTCGTCCATATAAATTTTAGAACAAATTTATTAGGTTACCAAAATATCTTTTTAGATTTTTATTGAAATCATATTAATTCTATGGCTCAATTTTGGGATAATCAGTATTTTTTTTTAAATGAAGGATGTTCTTCCATATAAATTTTAGAACAAATTCATTAGGTCACCAAAATATCTTTTTAGATTTTTATTGAAATCATATTAATTCTATGGCTCAATTTTGGGATAATCAGTATTTTTTTAAATGAAGGATTCTACAGGAACCAATCTTGAGATCTCTTCCAAGCTTCAGTGTTTACTAGATATGTGACCTTTAACAAATGACAGTATCTCTGAATCTATTCTCTCATTTGTAAAGCAGGCATTTCATATAAAGGTACAGATAAAGTACCTACACCACCACTAAATGCCTGGTGTACACTCAACAAATACTTTATCATTTTCACCAATAATGTTGCAATCTAATAAAAACATTACTTGTAAATAATGAACCACAATTATAGTTTCACAATAAAATGATAATTGAACAAAGGGCAAATTAATTAAGCTTTCTTATCTTTGAACATGATTCTCTCCACATTAATTTAGATTATCTTTCAGTCAAGTTTTTTTTTTTTTTTTTTTTTTGCTTCCCTCATAAAGATCTTGCACATCTTTTGTTGTATATTAATGACATCTGTTCTCAGGATTTAAACATAAATACAGAATATTTGAGCAATAGGGATTGGAAACTGTCAAGAGAAGCTATAAAATTTTACTTTCTGGAGGTTTTTGTTTGTTTGTTTGTTTTTAGTTTTTACTTTCTTTTTTTTAAACCAAGAACATGTGTACTTTATTGGATGTCATTGTAGAAAAGTGTGTGAGGATAAAGGGTGGATACAGGACTCAGCTCCGGGGCAGGATGAGGAATGGAAGGCTGAGTACGTGGGAGACAGGTCACGGGCAGAACAGGTTCCCTGGCCGAGATGATTCCTCCTGATTTATTGATAGTCTTGCAAAATCAGTATTGGGATGGCAATAAGCAGAATGGTCATGATGATGCCCACGATCAGGGCCCAGACGTTCAGGCACTTAGCGGTGGAGGCATAGGCTTGGGCCCCGGTCAGGTCGCCAACCATCTTCCTGTCCCTAGACTTCACGGAGTAGGCGAACGCTATGAAGTCCAGGCAGCAGGAGTTCATGAAGAGGGTGTTGAACAGGGACCAGATGACATGGTCAGGCACGGAGGTCTCCCTGTGGATGTGGATCACTGTGGATGTCGGGGGAGCAGGGTTGTGGGGCGCTCCCAGCACATCCACTTCATGCTCAGTAGCAGCAGGTGCCTGTGAGAACAAGAAATTCTTGGGTCTGATGAAGTCGCAACAACATGCAATGGTTAACCTGGGATAAACCATTAAAGATGCTATGAAGCTTCTTTTGTTGTGCCTGCCTTCTATTTTAGAGAGACCCATATTCAGGAAATGCCTTTCTGCCTGGTGAAAGCTCCAGTGAGGATGAGGAGCCTTTAGCAGAATTGTCAAAGGAAGAATTGTGCACCAAAATAAAAAGCCTGAAAGAAAAACTAACAAACACCCGGAAAGAAAACAGCCGACTTCGACAGTCTTTGGTCATGCTTCAAGGTAAACTTTGAGAAACTTGACATTTTAGATAAAAAGGGCAAGTATGTGACCAGTGGAAAGTATTGCAAATTAGCTGTCAAGAATGAAAAAGAAAATGCATACCTCAGAGAGCTCAAAACTCACAGTTTTAGAAAAAAAAAAATCACATGATTATATCATTGAAATACAGAAGCACTCTATGGGAGCATCCAGTTTATGACTCAAAAAATTTTAGATTCTCTTACAAAATATTAAATGTTGTACTCATTTAATAGTGTTTAAGATATATTTATTGAGCATTTAATATACACCACTCATACTGCTAAGCCCTAGAGAGAAAAGATTATAAAGAGCAAATACGTCAAGGTGCTCATGATGTACTTAGGTCACCTCTCTCTGCTAGGGAAATCTCTAGAAAATGGAGCTTGTTGTGCTTTTTCATGAAATTACTGGAATTAGAGTTCATTTAGTACACTTTAGTTTTTTTCTGTTGGGAAGAGTGACTTGGGAAAATAATAGCATTCCACTGGAAACATATAAAGGAGAAAGATCATGAAATACTCCAGTGGCTGGAAAAAAAACAAAAAACAGAAAAAGAAAAACGTCAGCATAAGCAAATTAAAAACCACTTGGCTTAATGCCTTTTTGTAGGATCCTATGTTATGTCCAAGTGTTTATTTTTCAAAAATTATGCTTTCCATTTGTAATTAAGCACTATACATTATTTTATACAGCTGAATATTTTATAATTAAGCTACTTTGTTGGCAGCACTCAGTTGTAAAATAGTAAATACACAGAAAATAAGTCCTTCCAGTTGCTGTGTACAGAATGAGTATAAGCAGTACAAGAACGTGAGGCAGAGCCAACAGAAAGGCCATGCAATAGTCCAGTCTTGTGTCGTAACAGCCTACCTTAAGAATGATGGCTTATGGGAATAAAGAGAGTGGTTTGCAACATATTTGGAGACAGAACAGTAGTAAGAGACAGATAGAACATGGTGATGAATGAGGTTGAGAGTAATGATTCACATCTTTTCCTAAGAATATTTATCAAATTAAAGGCTTCATTCTTTTTTTTTTTTTTTTTTTGAGGCGGAGTTTCGCTCTTGTTACCCAGGCTGGAGTGCAATGGCGTGATCTCGGCTCACCGCAACCTCCACCTCCTGGGTTCAGGCAATTCTCCTGCCTCAGCCTCCTGACTAGCTGGGATTACAGGCACGTGCCACCATGCCCAGCTAATTTTTTGTATTTTTAGTAGAGACGGGGTTTCACCATGTTGACCAGGATGGTCTCGATCTCTCGACCTCGTGATCCACCCGCCTCGGCCTCCCAAAGTGCTGGGATTACAGGCTTGAGCCACCGCGCCCGGCAAGGCTTCATTCTTTTAAGTAGAAATAGCCACGTGTAAATACAAAGATGTTTATTCAATTAACAAGCCATTACCTCTTTATTTCTTCACCTCATTTTTTTAAATTAGTTTAGCTGTTTTATAGAGACAGGGTCTTGCTCTGTTGCCCAGGATGGAGTGCAGTGGTAAGATCATAGCTTACTGCAACCTCAAACTCCTAGGCGTAAGCAATCCTCCTGCCTCAGACTCCTGAGTAGCTAGGACTATAAGTGTGCACCATCACACCCGACCAGTTTTTTAAATTTTTGTGGAGATGGGGGTCTCTCTGTGTTATGCAGGCTGATTTCAAACTCCTGGCCTCAAGCCATCTTCCTGCTTCGGCCTCCCAAAATGCTGGGATTACAGGTGTGAGCCACCATATCTGCCTTATTTTTTCATTTTAAATACTTTATTTTTAAAACTGATGTCTTCTTTTAATAAGTTTTTTGTGATTTCCAAAGAATAGGTAATTCCCATTTTTATATCACCTCTTCCAGAACTTAGCATAGGTTGAAAAGCTAGTTTATAAAGTTAGCATGAATTGCTGGTTAAAAGCATTAATCTTGGAGCTATAGAACTTGGTGTGAATCCCAACTTTGTTTTAAAACTCTGGCATATTACTTCACTGTGCCCTTATTCCCCACTGCAATTTCCTCAACCAAAAAGCAGAGGAAATGGCTGGGCACAGTGGCTTATGCTTATAATCCCAGCACTTTGGGAGGCTGAGGCGGGTGGATCAAGAGCTCAGGAGTTTGAGACCAGTCTGACCAACAAGGTGAAACCCCATCTCTACTAAAATACAAAAATTAGTCAGGTGTGGTGGTGTGCACCTGTAATCCCAGCTACTCAGGAAGCTGAGGCAGGAGAATCACTTGAATCCGGGAGGCGGAGTTTGCAGTGAGCTGAGATCACACCACTGCACTCCAGCCTGGGCAACAGAGTGAGACTCTGTCTCAAAAAAAAAAAAAAAAAAAAAAAAAAAAGGCAGAGGAAGGCATATATGATTTCCTTGTTACTATGAGAATCGAATGAGCTAATTAGTAGAAATGCTTTACCTAGTACCTGGCACAAGAGAGGAACTCAGTAATGGTAGTTATTATTACTATATATTTTTATTGACATCTGACACATAACCCATTCCCAAAAAAAACAGTAGGCTAATTTTCATTATAAATATAGATGAGAAAATTTTAAATAAAGTGTGCCTATCAGTTTCAATAGCATATGAAAATTGTCACTTACTATGACCAGTTTCTACTCTTTCCCACACTCCCAAATTGCCATTTCATTTTCTTCTCTTTCTACCAATTTCCAGTCTTCTTAACTCTCAGTTGATGGCTTTATTTCTTACTTCTCTGAGCAGTGGGAGGATATGAAGCCACTGCCATCTCCCTGCACCTGTGCTTCTGTACCCTATTTACTTCCTATTATTCGTGAATAACCTGTCCTTGTGAGTCTTAGTCTCCTTCAGTGCACCAGATCTCCTTCAGTGCAGACCCATCTACTCCATCTCCTGCAAGATCAAATTTTCCTTCTCTAATGAATCATTCCCATTAGTATCAAACATACGATTATTTCTCCCCCTTAAAAAACAAAAAAACTGCTCTTTCAGACCATTTGCTTTTCTGCCGTCTTCTATTTTTCTCCTTCCATTTACGGAAAAACACCTTAAAAGTCTTGACTATACACACTCTACATATTCAGCTTCTTCCTTGTTATTCTCTCTGGATCCCACTCCAATTAGATCCTTTTAATTTTATTGTAATTTTTCTTCTCATGACAATCATTCATCTCCATGTATTAGCTTGCTAGGGCTGCAGTGGCAAAGTATCACAAACTAGGTTGCTTAAATACAGGAATTTATTCTCTCACAGGTCTGGAAGTCGGAGTTACAAAATCAAAGTGTCAGCAGGGCCATGCTTCCCCTGTAGGTGCTAGGATGAATCTGTTCATGTTTCTGTCCTAACTTCTCATTGTTCCTTGGATAAGTCAGCATAACCCCAATCTTCACAGGGTGTTCTCCTTGTGTGCTTCTCTATGTGTGTCTAAACTTCTCCCTTTTTATAAGAACACCAGTCATATTATATTAGGGTCCACCCTAATAACCTCATTTCAACTTGATTATATCTGTAAAAATCCTGTGTTTAAATAAGGTCACATTCTGAGGTAACAGGAGTTAGTCTTCCAACACATCTTTTTATGGGGACACAGTTCACTTATGATATTCTGCATTGTTAACCTCAGTAGTCATTTCTCAATTATCATCTTAAACATCCTCTTACCAGCATTTTGACACATTTGGACAACTCTCCATCCTTGAAAAAGATCCTTTACCCACTTTCCAGGATACCACATTCACCAGCTTTCTTCCTGTATTGCTGGTCTTTCCATCTTATTCCATTTAGCTGATTCATCATCTCATCCTCTAAATATTTGATGATTCCCCTGGCTCAGTACTTGGACTTTTTTCTTTTCAATGTGCTTCATTCTCTAGATGTTCCCTCTCCAATAATATGGTGTTAAAATCCATCAGTGAGGCCAGGCACAGTGGCTCGCAGCTGTAATCCAGCACTTTGAGAGGCCAAAGAGGGTGGATCACTTAAAGCCAGGATTTTGAGACCATCGTGGGAAACATGGCGAAACTTCATTTCTACTCAAAATACAAAAATTAGCCAGGCATGGTGGTGCATGGGTATGGTCCCAGCTACCCGGGAGGCTGAGGCAAGAGAACTGCTTGAACCCGGCGGGGTGGATGTTGCAGTGAACTGAGATAGCACCACTGCACTCTAGCCTGAGTGACATAGTGAGACTCTGTTAAAAAAAAAAAAAAAAACAAAACAAAAAAAAAAAAAAACCTCAATGAACTATGATTGTCAGATATCTGTCTCCTGCCTAGGCCTCTACAACTCGTTGTCTAACTACATATTTGACATGACTGATAGGCTAAAATGTTTCAAACCACATTCCTCATCCCCCTCAATCTGTTTCTTTCTTCCTCATCTTAGCTAGTGCTAACTTCATTGTTCAAGTTACGCCAGAAACTATGATGTTATCTTCATGTTATCTTCTATTTCTGTATTTATTTTACACCCCACACTCAGTCCATTAGCAAATCCCACTAGCTTTGCCTTCAAAATATTTCTGAAACTCAGTACCTTTTACCACCCCTACTGCTGCTACTCTGGTCCTAGCCACCATTACCTCTCATCTATATAATTAAGGTGGCATCATAACTTGCATCCCTACTTTTTTTTTTTTTTTTGAGATGGAGACAGGGTTTCACCAGATTGATCAGGCTGATCTTGAACTCCTGACCTTGTGATCTGCCCAGCTTGACCTCCCAAAATGGTGAGATTACAGGCGTGAGCCACTGCACCCAGCCACATCCCTACCTCTAGTCTTGTTCCTATTGCAGTCTGTTCTCAAAACCTCAATGAGAATGTTTCTGTTAAATGTAAATCAGTTCATGTCCTCCTGTACTTAAAATTCTTCAGTGGATTCGTACCTCACTTAGGATAAAAACTAAAGTTCTTTTTTAATCTTTGCTTCCTTACATGATCTGGCTATCTCCCCTCCATTTACCTCTCTGGCCTTGTTTTCTTCTCCTCATCCTCTCCTCTGTGATTCAAACACACTGGACCACTTGCTTTCCCTCCGAATACATCAGGCATGATCTTGTCTTCAGTGTCTGTGCTTTCCATCCCTTCTGCCTAGAATGTTCTTCCTCCAGGTATCCATATGCCTTCAACCTCCAGTTCTTTCAGATTTTCACTGCAAATTCATCTTTTACCTGATCTTCCTCCCATCTAAAATGTTAGCCTCTCATCTCCTGGTTTTTATTCTTCTCCCGTGTTTTGTTTCCTTTTTGGCACTTGCAACTCTATGTAATCTACTGTGCATTTAATATTGTCCACCTCCTCATCTCCCCACCGCATAAACACACACTAGAATTTAACCCTAGAAATGAAGTAGTAAAGTTGGCAATTGACTCGACTTCAGGCAACAGAAAAAGTCAGGAACTGCCTACTGCCACTGCAGTGTTCGTTCATGCATAAATACTTATAAAGTCCCTACCACGTGAAAAGCACTATTCTAAGTACCTAGGAAAATCAATGGACAAAACAGGTGAATATTCCTGCTTTCAAGGAGAGGGAGAGAGGGAGAGAGGGAGAGAGGGAGAGAGAGAGAGAGAGAGAGAGAGAGAGAGAGAGAGAGAGAGAAAGGGATGGTTAAAAACCATAAAAAATGATAATCAAGTGAATTGTATAATATGTTGGATGGTAAAAGGTGCTATGGAAAAAATAGAGGCTGCAAAAAAGGATTACATTTTGAGGGAGAGGGAGTGGTTTACAATTTTAATGGCATGGTGATAGCAGGCCTCCTTGTAAAGCTGAAGTTGGGAACTAGGAAGATACCAGAAAGTTGAAATTTCTTGTATAATATTATTAAGAAAGGGATCTAAGGGAAGACAGCATGCTGGTTATTTACTTTGTTTGCAATAATGTTCCTAACTCTTTAAAAATTAGAGCTGTTTCTGTGTTTATAAAGCCTGCTAACTAAGAAAAATGGCAGCAGGAATATGCCATTCTAGACATTCAGGATGGCAAAAGTGTGTGTGCTATATGTGTGTGTGCGTTAAGCATTTAATACATACCTTGTGCACCACAGCTGCCCAACACAATAGGATGTGAAAGAAAATAAGTGATATATCAATTATATAGAAAGGTATTACATTATCAATATTTATCATGTGTACACCTAGGAATAACAAATCCTCAACTAAAACTCGACTCTTAAAATAATGAGATTTTAGTAAATAATGAAAAATCAATGTTTTAAGACCCCAAAAATCAACTGAAAAAGGATTAAAGACAAACATAAGATCAGAAACTGTGAAACTTCTAGAAGAAAGCATTGGGAAATAGTTTCTGACATTGGACTGGGAAAGGATTTTTTTTAATAAGACCTCAAAAGCATAGGCAACAAAAGCAAAAATAGACAAATAGAATTACATCAAATCAAAAAGCTTCTACACAACAAAGGAAACAATCAACAGAGTGAAGAGACAACCTATGAAATGGAGAGAATGTTTGTGAACTCTGGATCTGACATGAGGTTAACATCCAGAAAATATAGGTAACTCAAACAAACCAATAGCAAAAAATCAAATAATTCTTTTTTTTTTTAAATGGGCAAGAAAATTGCTGGGTGCATGAGCCCACTCCCCTGAGGTCATGGTTCACTCATTAGAGTGCACCAGCAACCAACAGAATGGGAAAAATGTTTTGCAATCTACCCATCTGACAAAGGGCTAATATCCAGAATCTACAAAGAATTAAAACAGATTTTTTTTTTTTTTTTTTTTTTTTTTTTTGAGACGGAGTTTCGCTCGTTACCCAGGCTGGAGTGCAATGGCGCGATCTCGGCTCACCGCAACCTCCGCCTCCTGGGTTCAGGCAATTCTCCTGCCTCAGCTTCCTGAGCAGCTGGGATTACAGGCACACGCCACCATGCCCAGCTAATTTTTTTGTATTTTTAGTAGAGACGGGGTTTCACCATGTTGACCAGGATGGTCTCAATCTCTTGACCTCGTGATCCACCCGCCTCAGCCTCCCAAAGTGCTGGGATTACAGGCTTGAGCCACCGTGCCCGGCCCTTCTAAAACAGATTTACAAGAAAAAAAACAAACAAACCCTTCCAAAAGTGGGCAAAGGATATGAAGAGACGCTTTTCAAAAGAAGACATATATGAGGCCAATAATCATATGAAAAAATGCTCCTCATCACTGATTATTAGAGAATGCAAGTCAAAACCACATTGAGATACCACCTCACACCAGTTAGACTGGTGATCATTAAAAAATCTGGAGACAACAGATGCTAGAGAGGATGTGAAGAAATAGGAACACTTTTACACTGTCGGTGGGAGTGTAAACTTCCAACCATAGTGGAAGACAGTGTGACGCTTCCTCAAGAACCTAGAAATAGAAATTCCATTTGACCCAGCAATCCCATTACTGGATATATACCCAAAGGATTATAAATCATTCTATTATAAAGACAGATGCACATGTATGTTCATACTGGCACTGTTTGCAATAGCAAAGACCTGGAATCAACCCAAATGCCCATCGACAATAGACTGGACAAGGAAAATTGGCACATATACACCATGGAATACTATTCAGCCATCAAAAATGATGTGTTTGTGTCCTTTGTAGGGACATGGGTGAATCTGGAAACCATCATTCTCAGCAAACTGACACAAGAACAGAAAATCAAACACCACATTTTCTCACTCATAGGCAGGTGGTGAACAATGAGAACACATGGACACAGGGAGGGGAGCATCACACATTGGTGTCTGTTGGGGGGGCGAGGGAGAGACAGTGGGGAGTGGGGAGATCAGGAAGGCATAACATGGGGAGAAATGCCAGATGTAGGTGATGGGGAGGATGGAGGCAGCAAACCACATTGCCATGTGTGTACCTATGCAACAATCCTGCATGATCTGCATGCGTACCCCAGAATGTAAGTACAATAAATTAAAAACAAAAAGCTTCTGCACATCAAAAGAAAATATCAACAGAATAAAACAGAAAACATACAGAATGGGAGAAAATATTTGCAAAGTACACATTTGACAAAGGTTTAACATCCACAATCTATAAGGAACTTAAACTACAAGCAAAAAACAAATAATCCCATTAAAAATGGGCAAAAGACATGAACAGACACTTCTCAAAAGAAGACATACAAGTGGCCAAAAAACATGAAAAAGTGCTCCACCCGGTGAGATACCATCTCATACCAGTTAGAATGGCTACTATTAGAAACTTGAAAAACAACAGATGCTGGCAAGGCTGTGGAGAAAAGGGAATGCTTATACACTTTGGTGGACATGTAAATTAGTTCAGTCACTAAGGAAGGCAATTTGAAGACTTCTCAAAGAACTGAAAACAGAACTACCATTCAATCCAGCAATCCCATTACTGGGTATATATTCAAAGGAAAATAAATCATTCTATCAAAAGATACATGCACTCTCATGTTCATCACAGTGTAATTCACAATAGCAAAGACACGAATCAACCTAGATGTCCATCAATGGTGAATTGGATGAAGAAAATGTGTTGCATATACACCATGGAATACTATGCAGTCATAAAAAAGAACAAAGCCATGTCCTTTGCAGCAACATGGTTAGAGCTGGAGGCCATTCTCCAAAGTGAATTGACACAGGAAGAGAAAACTGAATACCACAGGTTCTCACTTATAAGTGGGAGTTAAGAGTGAGACTGTTTAAAAAAAAAAAAGTGGGCAAAGAATCTGAATAAATATTTTTCAAAAGAAGACACAAAAGGCTGGGTGCCATGGCTCACACCTGTATTCTTAGAACTTTGGGAGGCCAAGACAGGCGGACCACCTGAGATCAGGAGTTTGAGAACAGCCTGGCCAGCCTTGCAAAATCCCATCTCTACTACAAACACACAAAAAATTAGCGTGCCTGTAGTCCCAGCTACCTGGGAGGCGGAGGCAAGAGAATTGCTTGAACCCAGGCAGTGGAGGTTGGCAGTGAGCCAAGATCACGCCACTGCACTCCAGCCTGGGTGACAGAGCAAGATTCCATCTCTATTTAAAAAAAAAAAAAAAAAAGGCCGGGTGCGGTGGCTCAAGCCTATAATCCCAGCACTTTCGGAGGCCGAGGTGGGTGGATCACAAGGTCAAGAGATCGAGACCATCCTGGTCAACATGGTGAAACCCCGTCTCTACTAAAAAATCCAAAAAAATTAGCTGGGCATGGTGGCGCATGCCTGTAATCCCAGCTACTCAGGAGGCTGAGGCAGGAGAATTGCCTGAACCCGGGAGGTGGAGGTTGCGGTGGGCTGAGATCGCACCATTGCACTCCAGCCTGGGTAACAAGCGAACCTCCGCCTCAAAAAAAAGAAAGAAAGACACAAAACTGGCCAACAAGTATATTTTAAAATGCTCAACATCACTAATAATTAGGGAAATGCAAATGAAGCCCACAGTAAGATATCACCTTACCCCAGTTAGAATGACCATTACTAAAAAGACAGAAAGTAGCAAATGCTGGCAAGGGTACGGAGAAAGGGAAACTCATACACTTGATGGGATATAAATTAGTACAGCCATTATGGACAACAGTATGTCCACAAATATACTGACAACAGTATATTTAACATTCTTTTCTTTTTTTCTTTTTTGAGACCGAGTCTCACTCTGTCACCAGGCGCTAGGCTGGGGTGCAGTGGCACAATCTCGGCTCACTGCAACCTCCGCCTCCCAGGTTCAAGCAATTCTCCTGCCTCAGCCTCCCGAGTAGCTGGGACTACAGGCTCATGCCACCATGCCCAGCTAATTTTTGTATTTTTCGTAGAGACGGGGTTTCACCATGTTGGACAGGATGGTCTCGTTCTTTTGACCTTGTGATCCGTCCACCTCAGCCTCCCAAAGTGCTGTGATTACAGGCTTGAGCCACTGCGCCTGGCTTTAATATTCTTTAATATTAAAAATAGGGCTGGGCATGGCAATCCCAGCACTTTAGGAGGCCAAGGCAGGGGGATTGCCTGACCTCAGGACTTGGAGACCAGCCTGGGCAACAAGGCAATACCTCATCTCCAGTATAAAGAAAAAAAAAAAATTAGCCGGGCACAGTGGCTTATGCTTATAGTCCCAACTACTCGGGAGGCTGAGGCAGGAGGATTGCTTGGGTCTGGGAGGTTGACACAGCAATGATCATGCCAGTGCACTCCAGCATGGTGACAGAGCAAGACCCTGTCTCAAAAAAAAAAAAAAATTAATGATGGAATTACCGTATGATCTAGCAATCTCACTACTGGGAATTTATGCAAGGTAAAGGAAATCATTATGTATAAGAGATATCTGCACCCCCATGTTTGTTGCAGCACTTTTCACAATAGCCAAGATGTGGAATCCACGTGTCCATCAATGGATGAATGGATGGAGAAAATGTGGTGTATATACACAGTGGAATACTATTCAGCCATAAGAAAGAATGAAACCTTGTCATTTGCAGCAACATGGATGAACCTCAGAGATATTACATTAAGTCAAATAAGCCAACCAGAGAAAGATGAATACTGCATGATCTCACTTATACATGAAATCTAAAAAGGTTGATCCAGAAATAGCAGAACAGTGGTTATCAGAGGCCAGGAGGAGTAAGGGAGGGGGAGATAGGGAGAGGTTGGTCAACAGGTACAAACTCACAGTTAGGTAGAATAAATGAGTCGTAAAATCCATAAGACCAAGAAGATTCAAGACCACACCAGATAAAAGATGGTAATACGGGCCAGGCGCGGTGGCTCAAGCCTGTAATCCCAGCACTTTGGGAGGCCGAGGCGGGTGGATCACGAGGTCGAGAGATCGAGACCGTCCTGGTCAACATGGTGAAACCCCGTCTCTACTAAAAAAATACAAAAAATTAGCTGGGCATGGTGGCACGTGCCTCTAATCCCAGCTACTAAGGAGGCTGAGGCAGGAGAATTGCCTGAACCCAGGAGGCAGAGGTTGCGGTGAGCCGAGATCGCGCCATTGCACTCCAGCCTGGGTAACAAGAGTGAAACTCCGTCTCAAAAAAAAAAAAAAAAGATGCCAATACAATTTCAGAAGTTGAAAAGCAGATGATTGAGTGGTGACTGACTTAACAATCTGAAAAAAGCTGAACATTCACTATTTATGGTGGAGGTGGGCAGGAGACAGGGAGAGAAGTTAAAAAGAAATAAGCTAGGCTAGGTGTAGTGGCTCACTCCTGTAATCCTAGCACTTTAGGAGGCCCAAGGAGGGTGGATCACAAGGTCAAAAGATCAAGACCATCCTGGCCAACATAGTGAAACCCCGTCTCTACTGAAATACAAAAATTAGCTGGCTGTGGTGGCACATACCTGTAGTCCCTGCTACTCGGGAGGCTGAGGCAGGAGAATTGCTTGAACCCTGGAGACAGAGATTGCAGTGAGTTGATATTGAGCCACTGCACTTCAGCCTGGCGCTTGGTGACAGAGCAAGACTCTGTCTCAAAAAAAAAAAAAAATGCTAAATCACATCAAGAGCAAAAGCTTTCAGGAACTGAGCCTGTGAAAGGGATTATGGTAGTACTGATAGTGTGAAAACTGGAAAACTCACTGAAAAACCTATAGGAAGACACTTTCAGGCCAGGCACAATGGCTCAATCTTGTGATCCAGGCACTTTGGGAGGCCAAAGCGAGAGGTTTGCTTGAGGCCAGGAGGTTGAGACAAGCCTGGGCAATATAGTGAGACTATCTATACAGGAAGTAAAAACTGTAGAGATTTGGTCTCTACAGTTCTTGGAGGGCTGACTTGGGAGGATCGCCTGAGCCCAGGAGGTCGAGGCTGCAGTGAGACATGATCGTACCATTACACTTTAGCCTGGGTAACAGAGTGAGACCATATTTAAAAAAAAAAAAAAAGACTCTTTCAGACCACAAATTCACAAATACATTCTTCCAATATAGCCTGCAATTGTCACTCCTTTGTCACAGCAGAAGCCAGATGTTTTCTCTCAGGAGAGGTTGAATCAAAGCTATGAACTTTGGGACACTGGAAACAGCTGAGGAAAGGGGTGTGATTATTTGAGAAAATTCTCTAACATGGAAAACAGAGATAAAAAGAAACAAACAAGAAAATAAACTCTGAAGAAACAGAGATAAGGCAGGGAGTAGAAGAAAACTCCACCGAGAAAAAATACTGCATTCATGAAAAAAAGAATGGGGTAGTTTTAAACAGAAATATTCAGCTGGATGTGGTGGCTCATGCCTGTATTCCCAACACTTTGGGAGGCTGACGTGGGGAGATCACTTGAGATCAGGAGTTCAAGACCAGCCTGGCCAACATGGTGACACCCCATCTCTACGAAAAACACGAAAATTAGCCGGGCATTGTGGTGCGTGTATGTAATCCCAGCTATTCAGGAGGCTAAGGCAGGAGAATCACTCGAGCCCAGGAGGCAGAGGTTGCAATGAGCTGAGATTGTGCCACTGTACTCTAGCCTAGGCAGCAGTGTGAGATTCTATCTCAAAAAAATAAAAATAAAAATAAAAATAAAAAATAATACTCTAAATTTCTAGAACTGAAGGACACAAATTTCCAGATTGATACCATTAAAATACAGATAAATTTATTTGCCAAGTCTTTAAAACTTTTAAATGAATTTCATTGCATATATATAAGGTATGCTATACAGTATGTTTTGAAATACGTATAGATAATGCAATGGTTTCTATAGTCAAACAAATTAACGTGTCCATCATCTCACATAGTTACCACTTTTTTTCTTTCTATTTTTAAAGCAAGAGCTTAGCATGAAAGCAATCAGTAGAGACAGGAAAAAAATGTAAATACCTTACTTTCAGATAAAAATTGCCTTTTTTTTTACCACGGTAAATGAAACTTTTTATTATAAACAGTGATTAGAAATTATAAATATTAGGAATTATTAGGTATAGTGAATCAGCCTTTGTGTCTAAATGTATCAAATACACTGTCAAGTTTCTTTTTTAAAAAAAAGATACTACCAAAAGCCCAGGAAAATGAATGAAAAATGACTTATCTAAGGCATAAGATTGTGACATTTCAGAGCCCCGGAAGCAAAGGGAAGATCCAATAGCTTTCAGAACAGGCAGGCCACATGATAAGGATTAGAATCAGAATGGCATGAGACTTTTCACCAGCAATGATCACAGATAATAAGCAATGCCTTCAAAATTCTGGAGGGAAATGATCTAAACCTAGAATTCTATAGCTAGTGAAACTATCAACCAAATGTAAGGGTAGAATAATAATATTTCACCCTTATAAAGTTTCAAAAATGTTCTTCCCATGTTTTCTTTTTCAAAAGCCAATGGAGGATGTGCTTCTCCAAAATGAGAGTAAATCTTTAAAGAGAAAGACATGGTACCCAGAAAACAGATGATCCATTTCAGCAGAGAGACAAGGGGGATCCATGAAACAACAGTGAAGGGAAGCCCCAGAATGACAATATACGGTGCCTGGGAAAAGCTAGTCCACGTATGGAGGGTGCCAGGAAAGAGATCGTTAAGAAAAGTATGAAATTGATAGATGACATGCTATATCCAAACATACCAAAAATAGATTTTATACCTCTGGCAGGAAGTTTAGAGATACATTACTGAAAGAACATTTTTTGTAAAAGTATTAAAATTTTTAAAATGATGTAAGTATTAACTCCAAGAAAAATATCATGTTTTAAAGGAAAGAACTTGTGAGTAATATTTACATCTCTATAATAATATAAGCACAATATTTCTTGAACTAGCAATTCTGTTATAATATAGTAGGATGGTAGAAAAGGAGAAATTGCATTGATCCCAGTACCTTCAAGTCCTGTCTACTTTGGTACTGGAGTGATTATTTCTATCTTACCTCCTTTACAGCTTGGTACAGAGAACTGCCTTAGACTCTCCAATGAATCTATTCAAAAAGCTGCCTCTGTTACCTTGACTCATATCAGATATAGGTCCTGGCACTAGGAATCAAAGACTGTCTCTATTATTTTGGCTTGCTCCAGGTTAGGGAGAAGCCCATGCAAGGCTCCTACTGATCATATGTTTCATTTCTAGCTTTGATGTCTGGGCATTGATTTCCTTAGGTTTAACTAAGTTGCTCAGTGTCAAGGCAGTGCTATGGAAATCTGTCTGTGTCACTGGAGAGCTATGCAGGCCTGTCTGGGTGACTGTCACGTTGGCTTGTCTGTGCGATTGTCAGAGAGAATTGGCCTGCCACAACTTCACTTCAGCCTACATGACAGATCAAGACACTGTCTCTTAAAAAAGAAAAAAACGGGCAAACGATCTGAACAGATATTTTTCAATATCCGTGGCTGCTATGATCACAAAGACATACCAATGAAATAAGACATACGTGAAAAACTGCTCAACATTACTAATCACTGGGGAAATGCGTATCAAAACCAAAGTGAGAAAGCATCTCATCCCGGGAAGGATGGTTATTATCAAAAAGACAAAAAAATAACAAATTCTGGTGAGGATGTGGAGAAAATCAAACTCTTTAACACTGTGAGTGGGAATGTAAACCAGTACAGCCACTATGGAGACAGCACTGTTCACAATAGACAACACTGTGAATCAACTTAAGTGTCCAACAACAGATGAATAAAGAAAATGTGAGATATATATATATACCACATAATGGAGGTATTATTCATCCATAAAACAGAATGAAATCCTGTGATTTTTGGCAACATGGATGATCATTATGTTAAGTGAAATAAGCTAGGAATAGAAAGTTAAACACTGCATGTTCTCATTTGTATAAGCTAAAAAAAAAGGTTAATCTCATAAAAGGTAGAACAGAGGATACAAGAGGCTGGAAACAGTTAGGGTAGGGGGAAGGGAGGGATAGGGAGAGATGTATTAAAGGATATAAAATTGCAGCTAGATAGGAAGAATAAGTTCTAATGTTCAATACCCCTGTGGGATTGCTATAGTTAACAATAGTATATATTTTCAAGTAGCTAGAAAGAGGATTTTGAATGTTCCCAACATGAAGAAATGATAAATGTTTGCAGTAATAGATATGCTATTTGCCCTGATCTGATCACTGTGTATTATATGTATCGAAACATTATTATTTGCCCTACGTATATATATAACTATTTGCCAATTTTAAAAAATTAAAATATTAAATAAAATCAAATTTTAAAAAAAAGTCTTTCCTAATATAGTCCCAATGTAGGTCTAGCAACAACTCAATAGCCAAGGGCACTCCTAGCAATTAGACGCTACCTTGTAATATTGTTTCCCATTAAAGGGAACTATGGCTCCTTGGATAGATGCCTGACTCCATGTCTTGCATATGAAATATACAAAATGAGACTTGTCAAGAAGCTTGAGCAGGAAATATACAGGAACGCCTTGTCATGTCAGAAAGCAAGGAAATTAGACTATTCAGACTTATCAACTAGAAGAACTTCCCACAAGCCAAAGATGGGACAGTTCGAGCATCAGTAAGAAAGACAACCACAATAGACAGAAACATATTTGCATTAATACATGTTTAATGCATGAGTTCATAGTCATATTCAAAAAGAAGAAAATGTGGCCAGACACAGTGGCTAATGCCTATAATCTCAGCACCTTGGGAGGCCAAGGTGGGTGGTTCACGAGGTCAGAAGTTCGAGAGCAGCCTGACCAAGATGTTGGAACCCCATCTCTACTAAAAAATACAAAAATTAACCGAGTGTGGTGGTGAACGCCTGTAATCCCAGCTACTCGGGAGGCTGAGGCAGGAGAATTGCTTGAACCAGTGAGTTGAGATCGTGCCACTGAACTCTAGCCTGGGCAACAGAGCACAACTCTCTCTCAAAAAAAAAAAAAAAAAAAAAAAGGCCGGGCGCCGTGGCTCACGCCTGTAATCCCAGCACTTTGGGAGGCTGAGGCGGGTGGATCAAGAGGTCCAGAGATCGAGACCATCCTGGTCAACATGGTGAAACCCCGTCTCTACTAAAAATACAAAAAAAAAATTAGCTGGGCATGGTGGCACGTGCCTGTAATCCCAGCTACTCAGGAGGCTGAGGCAGGAGAATTGCCTGAACCCAGGAGGTGGAGGTTGCGGTGAGCCAAGATTGCGCCATTGCACTCCAGCCTGGGTAACAAGAGCAAAACTCCATCTCAAAAAAAGAAAAAAAAAAAAAGAAGAAGAAGAAGAAAGAAAACGTAATGGTCATCTGAAAACAACCAAGTTGTAATTTTGAAAATTGGCAGATACAAACCAAAATCAAGCATATCTTGCCATTACTATATGAAATGAACTTCCGGGTCACCAAATAGTTGATGAGAGGAAGTTTCCCCTTGTAGAATTCCAGCTAGTAAATGAAGAAGAAAAGAATTAGAATATCATTATTTTACAGCCCACTGTGACGTAATGAATCTACACAATGATCATCTGTAGCTGCTAAGATCACAAAAAAGCTAACCAGGCACTAAAAGCCCCCTGATGGAACTTAAAACACTCTCTGAACCCGATCTAGCCTTCAGATCTAACTACCAAGCTACATCAAATACAGCCAACAGGAGATTTATGTTAAATACCACCGAAGGCTGCAATCACAGCAAAATCTAACTATAGGAAATTCTCCAGGACAAATGACCCAGTGTCTAATATTAATAAATTGCAAGGGAAAAAACCAGGAAGGAAGAGGAAACCTATAGTTCATATGAAGGAGACAGCAACCGATTGTAATGTATAGTCCTTGCTGAAACCTGATCCAAACAAACTGTTAAAAAATAAAACCAGCAGAGAAATTGAACATTGACTAGGGTTTTGTTTTTTTTTTAATGATATTAAAGACTATTGTTAACTATTTCTGGCTGCAGTAGTGGTGTTAACAGTTATATTTTTAAATATACCTTTTAGAGATGCCTATGGAAATATTTACAGATAAAAATGAGATGATGCCTGTGCTTTGCATCAGATAATTTGGGGAAGATCAGAGTTTAAGTGGAATGAGACTTGCCGTGAATTGAAATGGGATAGTTTGCTATTTTTGTTTCTGTTTAAATTTTTCCATTAAAATTTTAAAAAATATATACAGCAAAACAGCTTACTTGTGAAAAGATATTTAAACTATACAAAATTGTTGGTGACTATTTAACTGATCTGAATGATGAATGACTTTCTAAGTATAAAACGAATGGATAATATACTAAGAAAAGACTGCTACTTTCAACTAAAATGAAAATTTAAACTGTGTTTAAAATATCATAAAATTAAAAGATAAACAATTTGAGAAAATTATTTGCAACTCAAGAAAAATGAAAGGTTAAAATGCTTAATATAGGCCGGGCGTGGTGGCTCACACCTGTAATTCCAGAACTTTGGGAGGCTGAGGCAGGTAGAATCACAAGATCAAGATATCGAGACCATTCTGGCCAAAATGGTGAAACCCCGTCTCTACTAAAAATACAAAATTAGCTGAGTATGGTGGTGCACTCCTGTAGTCCCAGCTATTCGGGAGGCTGAGGCAGGAAAATCACTTGAACCAAGGAGGTGGAGGTTGCAGTGATCCAAGATCATGCCACTGCACTCGAGCCTGGTGACAGAGTGAGACTCTGTTCCAAAAAAAAGCTTAATATATAAGGGAGTTAATAATAAAGCTAATACGTTCTGCTTACAATGTGCTAGGCCCTCTTATAACCACTTTACAAAAACCATTTGAATTCTTATAAAACAGAAAAAGTACCAATATCCCATGCTCCAATAAATAATTGATAGAAGAAATTCAAGCAATTGATAAACAAATTATATTTAATTTCACAATAATTAAATAATTATAATTTAAAATGTACTAAGATTTTAACCTATCAAACAAATGAAGATTGTTGTTACTGATTAACACCTGTTATTGGTAGTTCAGTGAAATGGTCAATTTCCTATATTGCTAGTGGGAGTGTAAGTTGGAAAATTTTTTCTAGAGAGCAATTCAGCAATATAAATTGTGTCTTGAAACTAAAACAGATTTACAAGAAAAAAACAAACAAGCCCATTCAAAAGTGGGCAAAGGATATGAACAGATACTTTACAAAAGAAGACATACATGAGGCCAACAAACAAAAAATGCTCATCATCACTGGTCATTAGAGACATGCAAATCAAAACTACATTGAGATACCATCCCACGCCCGTTAGAGTGGCGATCATTAAAATATCTGGAGACAACAGATGCTGGAGAGGATGTGAAGAAATAGGAACAATTTTACACTGTTGGTGGGAGTGTAAATTAGTTCAACCATTGTGGAAGACAGTGTGGCGATTCCTCAAGGACTTAGAAATAGAAATTCCATTTGACCCAGCAATGCCATTACTGGTTATATACCCAAAGGATTATAAATCATTCTACTATAAGGACACATGCACACGAATGTTCATTGCAGCACTGTTTACAAAAGCAAACACCTGGAACCAACCCAAATGCCAATCGATTATAGACTGGACAGGGAAAATGTGGCACATATACACCATGGAATATTATGGAGCCATCAAAAATGATGAGTTTGTGTCCTTTGTAGGGACGTGGATGAACCTGGAAACCATCATTCTCAGCAAACTGACACAAGAACAGAAAATCAAACACCGCATGTTCTCACTCACAGGCGGGTGTTGAACAGTGAAAACACATGGACACAGGGAGGGGAGCATCACACACTGGGGTCTGTTGGGGGGCAATAGGGGAGGGACAGCATGGGGTGGGGAGTTGGGGAGAGATAGCGTGGGGAGAAATGCCAGATATAGGTGAAGCAGGGAAGGAAGCAAATCACGCTGCCATGTGTGTACCTATGTAACAATCCTGCATGTTCTTCACATGTACCCCAAAACCTAAAATGCAATTAAAAAATAAAATAAAATAAAAATAGATTGCATCTTGAAAGCATTTATACCCCTTAATGCTATTATTATGCTCTTAGGAATTTATAGCATTGACATGATCAAAGGTGCATATGAAGATGTAGATGCAAGAAGGTTCATCAAAGCTTTGTTTGTAATAAAGAAAAATTGGGCCTAGCAGTGGATCCCCACTGTAATTCTAGCACTTTGGAAGAATCACTTGAGCCCAGGAATTCAAGAGCAACTTGGGCAACATAGGGAGACCCCGTTTGTACAAAAAATAAAAATATTAGCCAGGCACAGTGGCACACACCTGTAGTCCCAGATACTCAGGAGACTGCAGTGGGAGGATTGTTTGAGCCTGGGAAGTCAAGGCTGCAGTAAGCTGTGTTCACACCACGCTGCTCCAGCCTGGGTGACAGCAGGGCCCTGTCTCAAAAAAAAAAAAGAAAGAAAAGAAAAAGAAAAATTGGAAGCAACCTAATTTCCAAGTTTAGAAAGGAGCATTTAAAGAAGTTACAGGACCTGGCACGGTGGCTTACACCTGTAATCCAGCACTTTGGGAGGCCAGCACTTTGGGAGGATCATTTGAGCTCAGAAGTTCAAGACTAGCCTGGCCAACATGGTGAAACCCCATCTCTACCAAAAATACAAAAGTTAGCCAGATGTGGTGGTGCACACCTGTAGTTCCAGCTACTCGGGCGGCTGAAGCCAGAGGATCGCTTGAACCTGGGAGGTGGAGGTTGCAGTGAGCCGAGATCATGCCACTACACTCCAGCCGGGGTGACAGAGTGAGACTCCATCTCAAAATATATAAATAAATGAATAATTTACAGAACATGAGTATCTTAGATATTAGGGAAATAACCCATCAACAGGTGAATGGATACATTAATTATAAAGTAATGGAATGTTAGCAATAAAAATGAATGAATTATGGTAGACACAGCATGAATGTCTTAAAATATGCAGAGAAAAAAGAAAAAAAAGGAGAATATACTGTTTGAGTTCATTTATTTGGGATTTTAGAACAAGTAAAATTTCTTTACAGCTAAAGAAGTTAAATTAGTGATTGCCTCTGAGGTAAGTCCAGGGATTGATTTAGACAGAATGTAGAGGAATATTCTGGGAGGATGGAAGTGTTCTATATCTTGATTAGGTGTGTTTAAAATCAGTGCATCCACTTGTCAAACTCATATCCTTTACCTACGTAATTTTTGCTCAGACTTCCTGTAAGATTTTGCCTTTGACTGTATGTGAATTAGACCTTAAACACTCATATTTTCTAAAAAGATTTAATAAACAGGCAAAATATTCACTTTACCATTTTAATTGGGAAAAAAAGAGCCATGATACAATTCAATATATACAGCATGGTTCTAATTATGTCAAAGAAAATACATTAATAAAAATAGAGATAGGCAGAAATGACAAGAATGATGTATGCCAGTGAGCATGTACCAACATAATTCGAAAACATTGTAAATATCCTTATAGTTCCACTTCATACCAAATTCCCTTTTCATCTTACATTGTAGATTTGACCTTTCAGTTCCACATATGAAAAAAGCTGCTGTTCCTATGCCTCTAATGACCCCCTCAGTCTCTTTAGCAATTTAATTCCTGCTCAGCCTTAAGTCGTCAGATCAATCTTGACTTGCTCAGAGAAGCCCTGCTTGCCCCACCTACGTCAAGACCTTCCATTCCCCACGCTTAGTCAAGTACCTATGCCTCTTCTTTACGGCATTTAGGAATTGTGATTTTTTATTTTTTTTTAATATACCTCAAGTAAACCACACTGCAAAGTTAAGGGGGTGTCTTCCAGACTGCCAAATGTGCCTAAGACTTATGACACTGGCCTGGCACGGTGGCTCATGCCTGTAATCCCAGCACTTTGGGAGGCCGAGGCGGGTGGATCACAGAGATCGAGACCATTCTGGTCAACATGGTGAAACCCTGTCTCCACTAAAAATACAAAAATTAGCTGGGCATGGTGGCGCACGCCTGTAGTCCCAGCTACTCAGGAGGCTGAGGCAGGAGAATTGCCTGAACCCAGGAGGCAGAGGTTGCGGTGAGCCGAGATTGCGCCATTGCACTCCAGCCTGGGTAGCAAGAGCAAAACTCCGTCTCAAAAAAAAAAAAAAAAAAAAAAAAAAAAGACTTCTGACACCAACTACACATTCAGGAGTTTCCCAAAACCACTCTCATATTCAGTAATTTGATATAATAGAAAAATTCACAGAACACTTATTACAAGGAAAGGATACAAATTAGAATCAGCTAAAGAAAGAGGGCAGAGTCTGGGAGGTTTCCACTTGTGTGAGGCTTTGGTTGTCTCAGGATGCCTTATGCCCATAGCATCTGTATGTGACAATAGACATAAAGTATTGTCTATCCAGGAAGCTCACCAGAGCTCTACTGTCCAAACTTTTTATTGGAGCTTCATAATGTAGGCACGATTGATCGGCTGATTGAGTGCCCATGTGGTTGAACTCAGTCTCTAAATCATATGGTTGGTCTTTCGGGATTTCAGGCTGTGGCCAGCTGCCACCCCGAGTCAGCTCATTAGCATAAACTATAGTGTATGGTCGGAGAGCTCACAATGAGTGGGGAAGACACTCCTATCAGTCAGTAAGGCTATTGCGTGTGATTTGGCCCCACCCCGAGTCAGCTCATTAGCATAAACTATAGTGTATGGTCGGAGAGCTCACAATGAGTGGGGAAGACACTCCTATCAGTCAGGAAATTCCAAGGATTTAACAGTTACTTCCCAGAAACGGGGACAAAGTCCAGATCATTCTTTGAGCAGGACAAAGTTCTTGCTATACAGCCTGGTTTGTAAATAAGTCTTCCCTTCACCCGTCACTGTAAGCTCCAAAAGGACGTGGACCACATCTGGTTTTGCTCCCAGTTTTATCCCTCACACCTAGCATAGTGGTTGGCAAATATTGAGAATCTGCATAACATGAACTTGGGAGGCAGCCAGTCTGAATTTGAATCTTGGCTCTTCTCTTCACTTACTGTGTGACTCTTAACAAGTTACTTCTTGTTGCCACATTGACTTCATCTGGAAATTAGATAAAGAAAATGCCTATTTCAGAAAGTTGCAATGAGCATTGGATGAAAGAACATCAGTTAAGATCTCAGAATAGTGCCTGGCACAGAGAAAAAGAAACCAGATAAATATTTAATATTATTAAATGCTCAATAAGTAATTACTGATGGAATAAGTGTCTGGCATATGAAAGGTGCTTAATAAATGTTCTTGAAAGAACAGAAAATAAGATTTTCTTCTTTAGTAGATTTACCTTTAATATAGTACCAGATGTACTGATTTGCACATCATTAATCATTGTAAAATTATAGCTCAATAATACACTTAAGAAAAGCAAAAAAAAGTTTCAGAGTCTTTCACCTCTCCAGCAGGCTGTGCCCTCAACTATATAGTGAGGAATTGAGTTAGACAGGGTTCAAGACCTCGTCCAACTCCAACATGTTGTTTGTCCTTAGGAAACAAACTAGATATAACAACAGAGAAGACCATTCTACATGGAGGCATGAACCCTCTGAATGTGTAAGTTTCCATTTTAAAAAAGGAACAGATAAAATAATCCACTGATTAGCAAAATTCATCTTTATTCACAACATAGTTTTGAACTGTGGCAGTGCATTTTTAATAATTTGATGAAATTTGACTCCCTTGTAAACCATACACGAAGGTCCTAGAAAATTTATTTTAACCTGTGAGAAATGGCTAGTTTTATCTTGGCACATAAACAAGCCTAATGTGAGCTTCTAGAAGGGATTGATAATAGAATCACTACTAGCTCCAAAGAACAGATTCAACTCAACACCTTCAAATAAAACCCCTAACAACTAGAAAAAAAAAGAATCAACTTCTTTTTAAAACATTCCTTTTAGTTACAAAGTAATGCATATACATTTAAGTGCAATAACCAAATGTTTTTTCATTGCTTTATTATTAAGCAATTATTAAATTATTTAATAATAAAAGAAAATATGTTCCAAACACCTTTCCTGCCCTGTTTATTTTCCAAAGATAGCAAATGTTGACAGTGTTCTGCATTTCTTTTTCTTTCTTTCTTTCTTTTTGCTTGAGACAGAATTTCACTCTGTTGCCAGGCTGGAGTGCAATGGCACCATCTGGGCTCACTGCAACCTCCACCTCCCGGGTCAAGCGATTCTCCTGCCTCAGCCTCCCGAGTAGCTGGGATTACAGATGCGCACTGCAACACTCAGCTAATTTTTGTATTTGTAGTAAGGACGAGCTTGCACCATGTTGGACAAGATGGTCTTGATCTCCTGACCTTGTGATCCACCCACTTCAGCTTCCCAAAGTGCTGAGATTACAGGCGTGAGCCACCACACCGGGCCAACAGTTTGTTTGCATATTTCTATGCACATACACGCAACAAAAAATACGTACATATGCACCTATTACAGATGATATTTGTAAAGTTTACTTTTTCTTGTCATTTTAGTGTTACCACAAGCAGTCACCCAGTTTGAAGAACTGGTTGGCATGGCTGAGGCTCTGCTTAAGGGTGGAGGAACCATGTCTACATCTGCATCCACCCTCTGGAGAGCAACCAACAACTCCTCACCAGATTCATTGGCCTCGACCTGTAGTAATTCTAATTCGAATTCCAGTTCACCAGTTTCCTTAAAGCCTGAGGAAGAGCATCAGACTGATGAGAAACAGGTCAGTTGCGGTACCTACCTTACTGTTCTGTGGAATATGGTTAAATAAAAAATTAAATAAGGGTAGAAAATGATCATTGGTTTATCAGATAACTATTGGATGAAATAATTTTATGCAATAGGAGTATTAAAATTCTTAAGTACCACAAAGAAGAGGCATAAAATGCTTGATCTAGCCTGGTGAAAGGGAGGCCTTGACTTTGGAGGGGGCAAGAACGTCTCTGAGGAAGTCAAGACCGATCTGAGAACAAAAGGCATCAAACTGTTGTATTTTTATAGTAAAAACTAATATTTGTGAAACAAATACCCAGTTTAGAAAAGTGAAGGCAAATTGGGGACAAAGATGAAGTTATTAAACTTTAAAATTCTTAAACCAGTGACAGAAGGATACCTGTACATTCAGGGTTATATAATTTTTTATCACTGACAGGTAAATTTCAGCCTCAGCATGCCGGCTGAACATATTTCTTTCTCTACTTTTCTACTTAATCAAGACACGAAAGCTAAAAAGACAAGTTTTGTTATAATCAGGTAGCCTTAGAAAGTATACTATCAAAAATAGTAGCTGTTAACTAACATATCTAACATTGAAACTATTTGAAACTGAGTGTATCAGTTACCTATTGCTATGTAACAGATTATCACAAATTTGGTGATTTCAAATGACCCAAATTTATTATCTTAGAGTTCTATAGATCAGAAGTCTGTTACAGGTCTCACTAGACTAAAGTCAAGGTGTTAGCAGGTGCATTTCTTTCTGGAAGCTCTAGGACAGAATCTGTTTCCTGCTCATCTAGGCTCTGGTAGAATTCAATTTTTTGTAGTTGTAAAACTCAATTTCCCATTTTCTTGCTGGTTGTAAACTGAAAGCCATTCCCACTTCTAGAGACAATCACATCCCTTGGTTTACAGCCCACTTCTGCCATCTTCAAAGCCAGCAACAGCTCTCACACTTCACATCTTTCCTTCTTCTTCTGTCTATTTTTCCTGATCTACCCTTCTGTTTCCTTCTGCTTTTAAGAACTCATATGATTAGATTGAGCCCACCTAGATAATCCAGGATAATCACCCATCTCAAGGTACTTAACTTTAATCACATCTACAGAACTGTTTTTGCCCTGTGAGGCAAGCTGTTACAGGTTTCAGGAATTAAGATGTGACCCTTCCGAAAGCCATTATTCTGCCTTCTACATTTACAATGAAGCACTTAATATGGGACTAAATCTGAAAGGACCAAATCCAGTTTACGTGACAATTTTTGTTTTCCAGCATTAAAGGCTTACATCTACACTGAACGTGACAAGAATTTGTATGCACCCTGGAACAAATACCTCATAAATAATGAAGAGTATCACAAAGATAACATTTAACTCTAATCCCTGACATGTAAACTACATATTAAATTAAAATGTAAAATATATATTAAAATATATATAATACATTACCTTTAAAAATGTTGACATTGTTTTATGCCTTAACTCAATTAGTAATGTATTTCTCCGTATGGCACTATCTCTTTCCAACTTCAGCTCTTTCTTATCTTTTTAGTTCCAGATTGAAAAATGGCAGATTGCCCGTTGTAATAAGAGCAAGCCTCAGAAGTTTATTAATGATTTAATGCAAGTACTTTACACAAATGAATACATGGCCACTCACAGCCTGACAGGGGCAAAATCCTCTACTTCAAGGGACAAAGCCGTAAAACCAGCTATGAATCAGAATGAAGTTCAAGAAATCATAGGTGATACTATGATTGCATTACATTGTCATATGAATTTTAAGTCATGTTACTACTCAAGGTCAGGATAGTCTTTCATGGTCCTTTTTTCTAGGAACAAAAAAAATCTCAGGATAGTCTAAAGTTCTCGTTAAATATGGAAGATTTTATAGAAAAACTTTACACTAAAAATGGTTATTAAAATAAAACTAAGTTTTATATCACCAAAAAGTCTGAATTCATACACGTTATGGCTTTGGAAATGTAAATTTTCACAATCTTTTAAAGTAAAATTTCAATAACAATTTCTATCTTGCTTTTGTTATATTTCTTGTCTTTTATTCTAGAAAGATAAATGCTAATTTGACTATGCTATTTATAGTTTTTAAGTTAATGAATCTCCTTAAATATAATCTAGATTATCCAATTAATTTTTTCACGACATCCGACAAATGTAGATTCTCTGAATCCCAGTCTTATATATGTCATTTCTTAGTTGGAAAAAGATAAGTCAGAGTTTAGTTGTTTCAACTAATGCTGGAAATGGATCAAAATACATTCCTAACATTTTAGAGCAGGAAGACTGAGTTTAAACCAAGCAGGAGGCTTAAAATTAATTGTAACCATAGAATGTCAGTTGATAATATAGACCTTCTGATATCGCCTGCTTTACTTAGAAAAACCTGCCTACCTACTCATCTGTTTAAATATCTCATGGGTTGGGTGATTGGGCTGCTTTTCTTAAATGGAAAAAAAAATTATAATGTAGAATACTTGATGTTTTACCTCAGTTCATACCCTAAGATGTAAAGGACTCAAAGTTTCTCGTGTGTTACTGTTGGTTTTTTACAGGAGTAACAAAACAATTATTTCCCAATACGGATGATGTTTCAATAAGGAGAATGATAGGGCAGAAGCTAAACAACTGTACCAAGAAGCCAAATTTAAGCAAAAATCTTAACTCTCAGGATATTAAATAGATCCTTTTGGTAAGTCTTTTAAATCTTCATTGCTTTCAGTGTGGCAAGAAAATGTAATACTTTTTTCTGTGGAATAACATTTTCCAATTACTCTACTAGAAAGTACTAGTGAGCCGTGAAAGGCTAATACGTATTCCTGGTGGCAAAAGGGGGGAACTGGGAGCGGGGCTTAAATTTGGAAAACGCTGGGTTCAGTTTTTCTTTCTCAGAACCACTCAGATGTTTTGATATACTTTTAACGTGCCCATTTGCATAAGGAATCTCTAAGAAAGGGATAGAGCATGTCGTGTTTTCCGAATGTGCTGTACTGAGGAAGTTTTCTTCACAGAACTCCTGTTAACTTGGTGGGGACAGAAAGGAGCTAAAGGAAGGACACATGACAATTTCAGAAGTATTTCTCTAGGCCGGGCACAGTGGCTCACGCCTGGAATCCTAGCACTTTGGGAGGCCGAGGTGGGTGGATCATGAGGTCAAGAGATCAAGACCATCCTGGTCAACATGGTGAAACCCGCCTCTACTAAAAATACAAAAAATTAGCTGGGCATGGTGGCGCCTGCCTGTAATCCCAGCTACTCAGGAGGCTGAGGCAGGAGAATTGCCTGAACCCAGGAGGCAGAGGTTGCAGTGAGCCAAGATTGCGCCATTGCACTCCAGCCTGGATAACAGGAGCAAAACTCCGTCTCAAAAAAAAAAAAAAAAAAAAAAAAAAAAAGGAAGTATTTCTCTTTAGAACAGAGGAGATTTTAGACCCTAGGGAAATCTCTGAGGTTCATTGATGAGATTGAATTTACAACTCAAATCGATGGTCTCTGACATTTGCAAAAACGATTGGCTGAAATATGGAGGATTCTTCTCCACCAACCTACATGTTGCTTCTCATGGTCTTTAAACTTTTTTTATTTTTTTGAGATGGAGTAACACTCTGTCACCCAGGCTAAAGTGCGGTGGTGTCATCTCGGCTCACTGCAACCTCCACCTTCCAGGTTAAAGCGATTCCCTGCCTTAACCTCCTGAATAGCTGGGATTACAGGTGCACGCTACCATGCCCAGCTAATTTTTGTATGTTTAGTAGAGACTGGGTTTTACCATCTTGGTTAGGCTGGTCTTGAACTCCTGACCTCTTGATCCACCCGCCTCGGCCTCTCAAAGTGCTGGGATTACAGGTGGGAGCCACTGTATCTGGCCGGTCTTTAAATTTTTAAATTAGTTGTTATTGTTTAATAAGGATTTATACCAAGATGCTTGCACCATACTAAGAAAAAGAATAATTTAGGGGGTGAGAGTTCCGAAGTAAATACACTTTCTATTCAGGCCTTGACCCAGGCAAAGCTGTGAAGTGGAATTTTGCCAGCCACTGTCCTGGCCAGCTCACTTGTACTTACCCCTCCTCTCTCTCTACTATTTTGATGGAAAATATGTGAAACCATGTGTATGACTGCGTTAATATTTTCATTGATTAATAGAGGTATGTGGGTAACATATGAGGGTAAGGCCCACTACGGATATTCCCTCTTTTCTTTCCATTTTCTCGACTTCTGTCTTTGACTTGTATTTTGACTGTCCTCTGCCTAACTCTAGCCACTTCTGAGACCATTTTACTTGCCTTCATTTCTTCTGACCGTGTTTAAATGAGATGTGGAGCTGAATGTGATGCAGTAATCCCCTGCCCCCAACATCCTACCTGTTACTGACTACCACTCCATTCTCCCCCGAGAGTCCCTTATTTTGCTACACAACTAAGACAAGCTCTGCTGAGAGTCAACAATGTCCGTCGTCCTGAAACAAAAACAAACAAAAAAACTACTACTTGTAACAACTGCAGTAAAATTCTTTCCCTTGGCTCACACATACTGTTAGATCGACTTTTATAGTAAGAAAACATGGCTGGGTGTGGAGGCACATGGCCGTAATCCCAATGGTTTGGGAGGCTGAGGCAGACAGATACTTGAGCCCAGGAGTTTGAGACCAGCCTGGCCAACATGACAAGGCCCTGTCTGTAGAAAATACAGGGGCAAAAAATTAGCCTGATGTGGTAGTGCACACCTGCAGTCCCAGGAACCTGGGAGGCTGAGGTGGGCGAGAGGTTGAGGCTGCAGTGAGCCGTGATCATTCCACTGCGCTTCAGCCTGGGGGACAGAGTGAGGCCTTGTTTTGCACCCCCCCCAAAAAAAAAAAAGTTATAAAAAATAAGATAAAGTTACCTGTATCCTTTTTTTTTTCCCAAGTGATAGTAAATTTCAGTAGATTGTGATCTCACAGCTTTTCAATTATTAGATAATGGCTTAAATATGCCCTTAGTACTTCCCATTTTGACATGAGGCTGCCCACCCAGTTACCTTGATGTATGATGACCAAGTTCTCGTTTTTTTTTGTTGTTGCTTTGTTTTTTGTTTTTCGTTTTTCTTTGAGACAGGGTTCTTGCTTTATTGCCCTGACTGCTTTTGAGCTCACAGCCTCAAGCAGTCCTCCTACCTTGGCCTCTCCAAGTGTCAGAAAGCACTCCACCCAGCAACTAAGTTCCTTTTATTTTCTTTTTGAAATGGAGTCTTACTCTGTAGCCCAGGCTGTAGTGTAGTGGTGCGATCTCTGCTCACTGCAGCCTCCACCTCCTGGATTCAAACGATCCTCCCGCCTCAGCCGCCCGAGTTGCTGGAACTACAGGCTCGTGCCACCATACCCAGCTACTCTGTGTATTTTTAGTAGAGATGGAGTTTTACCATGCTGGCCAGGCTGGTCTTGAACTCCTGATGTCAAGTGATCTGCCCACCACCACCTCTCAAAGTGCTGCAATTACAGGCATGACCCACAGTGACCAGCAAGTTCCTTTTTTTTTTGAGATGAAGTCTTGCTCTGTAGCCCAGGCTGGAGTACAGTGGCGCCATCTCAGCTCACTGCAACCTCCGCCTCTCGGGTCCAGGTTCAAGCAATTCTCCTACTTCAGACTCCCGAGTAGCTGGGATTACAGGCGCGAGCCACCATGGCCAGCTACGTTTTGTATTTTTGGTAGACACGGGGTTTCACCATGTTGGCCAGTCTGGTCTTGAACGCCTGACCTCATGATCTGCCCTCCTCAGCCCCCCAAAGTGCTGGGATCACAGGTGTGTGCCACCATGCCCAGCTACAAGTTCCTTTTTTTAATGCTATAGTGGCTATCTTTTGGTGCACACTGTCATATTTCAGAGCTCTGTAAAGCATTTTAATATCCTAACCTCTTGTTTTTCAATGTTTCTGACTTCTAAGGAGAGGCACAAAACTCATCTCTGGCTATATCAGCCAGCAAAATGTTAAAGAAATGAAAGTTAAGATATCTTTATATCAGTTTTGCTTGTACTTAACACTGGAAGTGTTATTATATCCCTTAGCTATGGCATTAATTAAAATTGAAACAAGGAACAGACATTTTGCTATGAACCTTGTACCTTTTGGACCTGAGCCTGGCTTAACAGTGCAAGTTGTTTAGACTAGAAATGCATATATTTTGAATCAGTAATGGAGATGAGCTAGAATGGAATTTTTTAAATTTGCAGGTATCTTTCATTTTAAGTACAGCTGATGTCAAATTATTGCAAAAGGACTGAGGAAAATATGCTGGAAAAGACAGGATCATGTACGACCTAGTTTGGACATGCTGGATGAATTAATCCGATATAGCACCATCTAGTGGAGTGCTGCTATATTTTTCTCTTCTTAGTCATTTAACTCATAGGCGCCTAAGGGTGACTACGTTTGAGGCAAACCACACCCACATTCTGCCGCGCTACCAAAAGTATTCTTTGGAAAAATTACTTTTCTAGCATGGTCCCTGTGGTAGACTGTGCCCTCCACTCAGTACTGAGCTCAGGTTGTCACTGGTAGCTTAGATTTAAAAGGGCAACAGTTTCCCAGCTATGGCTCAGGTCTGTGAGGGTAAGACCTAAACTCCCTTCTTTTTTTCATCTATTCTCTCTTTTTTCCATGGCTGCCCTGAATTTGCCCGTACCTCTCACATGCCAAGAGCTTGAATTTTTTCCAGGCTGTCTCCATTTTTTACTTCCTTCTTGCAGATGTTGAAGAAAAATTTATTTATGAGATTTACAGAACATTAAATAACCTCTATAACATTCAACTAAGTGACCAAACAGCCTTCTCCTGAAATTTCCAAAGGGGCCTCAGTGTATATAATCTCTGGCATAATGTTACATAACATATGCTATAACTTACAGGTGTTCTAATACAGTGGTGCTCAAATGGTGGGGGGCAACAGGGAGGGAGGTGTGATTTAGCCACCTTCCTCCAACTCAGAGTATTTAGGAACATCTGGAGATATTTTTGATTGTCACAACTGGTGGTACTTCTGGAATCCAGTGGTCAGAGGCCAGGGATGCTGCTAAACATCCTACAACGTATAGAAAAGCTCCCTCACAACAAAGAATTACCCAACCCAAAATGTCAGTAATGTTGAGGTTGAGAAAACATGGTCTAATATAATTTCCTTATTTGGTCCAATTGATTTCTAGGGTTCTTATGTATTTTTGTAGGTATTATAAATGGAATTGCTTTCTTGATTTCTTTTTCAGTTGGTGTGTATAAATGCTATTGATTTTTGAGGGCCGGGGTTGGGCTGGGGATGGAGTTTCACTATTGTCACCCAGGCTGGAGTGCAATGATGCCATCTCGGCTCACTGCAACCTCTACCTCCTGGGTTCAAGCGATTCTCCTGCCTCAGCCTCCTAAGTAGCTGGGATGATTATAGGCACCTGCCACCATACCCAGCTGATTTGTGTATTTTTAATAGAGATGGCGTTTCACCTTGTTGCCCAGGCTGGTCTGGAACTCCTGACCTCAAGCAGTCCACCTGCTTCAGCCTCTCAAAGGTCTGGAATTACAGGTGTGAGCCACCACGCCCTGCCTCAACGCTATCAATCTTTGTATGTTGTTTATGTATCCTGCAATTTTACTGAGTTTATCAATTCTAACAGTTTTTTGGTGGAGTCTTAAGGTTTTTCTAAGTATACAACCATCATCTACAAACAAGGCTCATTTAACTTCTTCCTTTTCAATTTGGATACCCTTTACTTCTTTCTCTTAACAAATTTCTCTGGCCAGACTGCTAGCATTATGTCGAATCAAACTGGTGAAAGTGGGCATCTTTGTCTTGTTCCAGATCTAGATGAAAGGCTTTCAACTTTCAAATTTTCCCCACTCAGTACAATGTGAGCTGTGGGTTTGTCACATATGGCCTTTATTATTTATATATATATATTCCTTGTATGCCCAATTTATTGGGGGGGGTTATCATAAAGGAATGTTTAATTTTATAGAACGTTTTTCAGTATCTACTGAACTGCTCATGTGGTTTTTGTTCTTGGTTCTGTTAATATGATGTACCCTGCTTATTGATTTGTGTATGTTGAACCATCTTTGCATACCCGGGATGAATTCCACTTAATCATGGTGAATGATCTTTTCAGTGTGTTTTTGAATTCGGTTTGCTAGTATTTTGTTGAGGATTTTTGTATCTAGGTTCATCAGTTATATTGGCCTGTAGTTTTCTTTTTTTGTTGTGCCCTTCTGTGGTTTTGGTGTCAAGGTAATACTACTTTGTAGAATGAGTTTGGAAGTATTCCTTCCTCTTCAATTTTTTTTTTAATAATTACGGTAGAATTGGTATTACTGTCTTTTCAAATGTTTGGTAGATTCAGGCTTTTCTTTGATGGAAGACTTTTTATTATAATTTTGAACTTTTTACTTTCTATTGATTTGTTGAGGTTTTCTATTTCTTCATGGTTCAATCTTGCTAGGTTGTGTGTGTCTAGGAATTTAACCGTTTCTTCTAGATTTTCCAATTTGTTGGCATAGAGTTTTTCATAATAGTCTCTAATGATTCTTTGTATTTGTGTGGTCTCAGTTATTATGTCTCCTTTTCCATTTCTGATTTTATTTATTTGGACTTCTCTTTTTTATTTCTTAGTCTAGCTAATGGTTTGTTGATTTTCTTGCCTTCTGAAAATACCAGCTTTTGGTTTCATGGATCTGGTTTTTAAAATCTCTGTTTTGTTTATTTCTGCTCTGCTCTTTATTATTTGTTTCTTTCTACCAATTTAGGTTTTGTTTGTTCTTGCTTTCCTAGTTCTTTGAGGTACACTATTAGGTTGTTTATTTGAAATCTTGTTACTTTTTTGATATAGGTGTTTATTGCTATAAACTTCCTTCTTAGTACTTCTTTTGCTGTATTCTGTAGATTTGGGAATGTTGTATTTCCATTTACATTTGTTTCAGGAAATTTTAAACTTTTCTTCTTAGTTACTTCACTGGTCATTCAAGAGTGTGTTGTTTAATCTCCATGTGTTTGTGCATTTTCTGAGATACTCATGTTATCCGTTTCTAGTGCCATTCCATTGTGATCATAAAAAATACTTGATATGATTTCCAATCTTTTGAATTTATTGAGACATGTTTTGTGGCCTAAATATGGCCTATTCTTGAGAACGTGCCATGTGCTAAAGTTTTATGTGTGTTATAGCAGTTGGGTGAAATATTCTGTCAATATCAGTTTGGCCTATGTCATCAATTGTGTAGTTTAACTCCAAATGTTTCCTTGTCGATTTTCTGTCTAGATGATCTGTCCATTACTGAGAGTGAAGTGTTTAAATTTCTCAATATTATTGTATTGCAGTCTGTCTCTCCCTTCAGATATATGAGTGTTTGCTTTATATACTTGGGAGCTCTCGTGTTGTATGAATATAACATTTTTAAGTGTTACATCGTCTTGCTGAAATGACTCCTTTATCATTGTATGGTGACCTCCTGTGTCTCTTTTTACAGTCTGACTTGTAGCCTGTTTTTCCTGATATAACTACTCCTGGTCTTTTTTGGTTTCCAGTTGCATAGAATATCTATTTCTATACCTTCACTTTCAATCTGTGTTGTCTTCATAGGTGAAGTGGCTTTCTCATAGGCAACATGTAGTTGGGTCATGTTTCTTTGCCATTCAACCATCCTGTGCCTTTTAATGGGAAAACTGAGTCCATTTACATTCAGTGTTATTATTTTTCTTCGAGACAGGGTCTCACTCCTCTCTAGGCAATGGTGTGATCATGGCTCACTGCAGCCTCAACTTCCTGGGCTCAAGCGATCTTCCTACCTCAGCCTTCTGAGTATCTGGGACTATAGGCACATTCCACCACACCTTAGGGTCTCACTGTGTTGGACCAGTCTCAGTGTTATTATTGATCCGTACTTACTACTGCGATTTTGTAGCTTTTTTATTTTGTAACTCCTCACTTCCTTTCTTACTATATTTCTTTGTGGTTAAATGATTTCCTCAGATGATATTTTGTAATTTTTTGCTTTTTATTTTTAGTGAATCTATTACAGGTTTTCACATTGTGGTTGCTATAAAGCTTATAAAAAATATAGACATAACAAATGATTTTTAACAGATGAAAAGTTTTGTTACAGAGAAGTTCTGATAAGAACAGATACTACGCTTGATCTTAGCCAAAAGGCCAAGAAGCGATATTACAGAGAAGTTCTATGAAACTTTATAAAGGTTTTCTTAGGTCTACAGTTTAATTCCATTAACCTCACATTTTGACTTTATGTTGCCTCAATGCACATATTTTTATATTGCCTATCTTTTTTTTTTTTTTTTTTTTTTTTAAAGACGGGGTTTCACCATGTTGGTCATGTCGGTCTTGAACTCCTGACCTCAGGTGATCCGCCTGCCTTGGCCTCCAAAGTGCTTGGATTACAGGCGTGAACCACCACGCCTGGCCTATATTGCCTATCTTTTAATAGGTTGCTGTAGATATTATTGTTTTGATAGATTTGTCTTTTGAGCTTTGTAGTAGTGTTATAAGTGGATTGTAAACCACAAATACAGTGTTAGAAAATTTTATGTTTGTCTGTATAATTTTACCAGTGAGTTTTATACCTTCAGATGTTTTGTTCTTGTACATTAGCATTTTTCTCTTTCAGACTGAAGAGCTCTCTTTAGATTTCATATAAGATAAGACTGTTGGCCGGGCGCGGTGGCTCAAGCCTGTAATCCCAGCACTTTGGGAGGCCAAGGCGGGTGGATCACGAGGTCGAGAGATCGAGACCAACCTGGTCAACATGGTGAAACCCCGTCTCTACTAAAAATACAAAAAATTAGCTGGGCATGGTGGTGCATGCCTGTAATCCCAGCTACTCAGGAGGCTGAGGCAGGAGAATTGCCTGAACCCAGGAGGCGGAGGTTGCGGTGAGCCGAGATCGCGCCATTGCACTCCAGCCTGGGTAACAAGAGCGAAACTCCGTCTCAAAAAAAAAAAAAAAAAAAAGATAAGACTGTTGGTGGTGAATTTGCTCAGCTTTTGCTTTTTCTAGGAAATATTTTATGTATCCTTCATAGTTGAAAGATGACTTTTTTGGATGACAGTGTTTTTTCTTTGAGCACTTTGAAAATATTGTTGTTTCACTTCCTTCTGGCCTGTGTGATTTCTGCTGAGAAGTCTATTGCCAGATGAATTTGAGTTCCCTCAAATGCTAGTTGTTTCTTTTCTCCGGCGGCTCTTAGAATCCTTCTTTGTCCCTGATGTTTGAGAATTAATTATATTCCTTTGAGCAGTCTGATTTAGGTTGAATGTGTTTGGTGTTCTCTGGCCTCCTGTACCTGGATATTTAGCTCTTCCTCAAGTTTTGGAAAGTTTTCTGTTACTATCTTTAAAAAAGAGCTTTCTACTTCTTGCTCTTGTATGATTCCCTCTTGAACAATAATAATTCTTAGATTTGGTTTTTTGAGTTAGATTTCTGTATCTTGAAGGTGACCTTCATTCTTCTTCATGTTTATTTATTTTTGCTCCTCTGACTGTATACTTTCAAAGAGCCTGTCTTTGATTTCACAGATTATTTTCTCCACTTGATCCATTCTGCTGTTGAGAGCCTCTAATGAATTTTTCAGTTAAGCAAATATATTTCTCAATTTCAAGATTTCTGTTTTATTTTTTAAATTATTCCTATCTCTTTGTTAAATATCCCTGATAAATTTGTGAATTGCTTTTCTGTTCTCTTGGAGGTCACATAGTTTCCCTAAAATTGCGATTTTGAATTCTTTGTTAGAGAGTTCACATATGACCATCTCAGTAAGGTCAGTCACTGATTTCTTGTTTTGTCTGTATGAAGAGGTCATAGTTGCCTGTTTGCTCTTATTTCTTGTGGGTCTACATCTATGACTTTGCATTGAAGATTAGTTATTCATTTCAGTCTCTTTGGTCTGGCTTGTTTTGGTTTTTATTGGATATGTTTGCTAAGAGATTATTTGTAATATACCAGTTGATTTTCTGTCTTTTTTCCCAACTAGGTCACTGCCTCCTTTTTGGCACTAGCTGGTGCCTTAAGCCCAGGTTTGCTTCAGTTCTAGCCAACAATCAGAGTGCTGCCTAACCTGAATGGGGGATGTCCCAAAGAGGATATCCTGGTAATGTAGAAAGGCTAGCCAGGGTTCCACGCTAAGGGGACCTATGGAATAAACCTCCTACAGTGTGGTGCTGCTGAACAAGCACTCTGATTTGGTGCCTTAAGATGATGAGGAAGCTCACTGTCTACCTTGACCTCCCTTTTTGCAGTGTAAAAACTGTGAGTCAGAAAGAAAATTTCCTTGTGCTTGACTCTAGGGATACTAGGGAGAGAGGATTATGAATAAGGAAGCCTGAATCTCTCACCACCTGCTTGGAATATGTGTGTGTGTGTGTGTGTGTGTGTGTGTGTGTGTGTGTGTGTGTGTTCTCTCTCTGTCATTGGCCCTGGAAACTGTCACATCTTCCTATTTGAGTTCTGGAATATTGCTGGTGATAATCTTGGCACTGTATGTTTGTTTTAGATTTTCCGTGTTGAAGAGAAGCCAGCTTGCTTCTACGCTGATATTTTGGAACCAGAAATCCCTCAACAATTTGTATTTTTAATACAAATTTATAGTAGATACAAAAATGATTAACTCATACAACTGTTAAAATACTATGAGAATGTTAACATAAATTTGTATTTCTTTGAAATTTGCTTTTTATAGGTATTACGGGTATCTGAAACAAAGCACCTTCAGTTCTAAATCTAACATTGGATTTTGTTGGAGAATCTGCAAAATTCCTGGCAGTGAGCAAAGACAGACATGTGCAGTGACAGGCTGTAAGACATATGTAACATTGCTGAACTCTCCTAAGGGACCAACAAGCTTGCTGAAGAAGCTGCATGTAGATTCCACCCTCAGAACTAGTGATGCATCAAATCAGTGAATTTCTTCCAGTCAAATAAGCATGCAATATGGTTTCTTTGGAAATAAGCATTTCTCAATCCCCAAATACCCCTTTATACAGTTAATTTAACAAAGTAGTCAGATGTCTTATCATAGCAGCCAAAACTTCAGCCCATACGATTTATTATCAGCCCATACATTTATTATTACCAATAACTTCCCATTATAGTTTTTGGATCTTTAGCATAAGCATGTGTTTGTAACAGTAAACAGTGAAATAATTAATGTTGAAAAATATGAGAACAAAAAAATCAGCCCAAAATCTGATAATCATGTCTAACCAAGTAATAATGTTTTAGCAATAAAATTGCAGGATTAGTCTGTTATCTAAAAATGCATAAAGCAGGAATATGAAAAAATGACAACAGCAAGATTTTTTATTTTAATATTAGACAGTTCCACCGCACTTCTGAAGAATAAACCCAAATTCTGGTGATTGTTAAAACAATGCATCAGTTTTCAGGGAAATATTTTTGTTTGTTTATTTACCAGATATGTTTTAACTTTGTATTGCCCAAATTATGTTAAATACAGATGTGTAATATAAATCATCAGTATCAACTAAAACATCCTCTATTTATAACGTGATGTATAGTTGGTCGATTACATTGCTATACTGCTCAGTTTTAACTAGTTTATTTTCATTGTAGCAGAAGAAAAGTGAATTGAAAAGAAAATTATATGGGTTTGATAATCACGCACACACAAATACCGTTTTGTAACTCAACAAAAGATAGAAAATTCTTCATCCAAAAGCTTCTTGCTTGATGTCAGATTGTCACATGTGACCACTCTGCAATGTGAAGCCATGCTTCTTCAGTGCACAAAGTCATGTTTAAACTTGAAAAAGAGGATGCTACAGTAGTTTCAAAGATCAGTATTGTGGACCCAGGAAACGTTCCGTAAGTCTTGCTTGTTCACAATGTGATTGTACAAAATACATGTTCTTAAGGAAATAACTTATGTAACATTTGCTACTTTTACTTAAACATAAATAAATCACATTGAAAAGATAAAAGATTTTTTTTGCTTCTTTATTAATGTGTAAAAATTAGGGAAAATTCTTTTTCTTGGCTGATGACTTTTTCACTCATGCATTAAGGCATTACCATTACAATTTAACTATATAGCTCTGGTTAATTTTTCTTGTAAAGAGCCATGCTGTGTAGGATATATAGACAATATCCAGGAAAGTAAATACATTTAATATTTTTATTGAAAAAGGATAATCTTACTAAGATGTATGCTACTTGCTTTCTTAAAAATGCTACTTGATAATGTAAGTTTTACCGACTAAAGGTAAATAAAATTACCTTTGCAAAATGTAACTGTATCATTCAACTAGAACTTGTATGGTCTTTTCTTACAGATTTTGAAATATGTGATATCTTTATAGGTAATAGAATAAACGTATTTTTGATTCATCTTTGCATATTGGTTCTAAATGAGTTACAAAATAAGAAAACTAATAAAACCAAAGAGAGTGCTCAGCAAGCAATTCACATACGTGTGTGTGTGTGTGTGTGTGTGTGTGTGTATAATGTATTCACATGTATAAGACTTAAGAATATAATTAAAGCAGAATCTTTAATAAGTAGGAAAGGAAGGTTTATTCAATGTTACTGAGACAACTAATAAATGGAAAAAGTTGTTATATCCTTACTTCAAAACATATTACATAGAAACTTTCAGACTAATGAAAAGCAAAAAATGGACTCAGATAAAAAAATTTCAAATATAAGAATATATTTGTTTTCTGAAGAAGAAATACATTTTCAGTCCAAAGATAGCACAGCCAAAATGCCAAAGAAAAAAACATACTAACACATGAGTTCCTACATGTGTGTTCTGTGATTTTCCTACACAGAGGTGATCATTTCACTAAAAACTTTACCCTCTATGGATATATGACATGGTCAGCATTCTCATTAGTTCTGTGACATCATCTTTCTTGTGAATATTTTCATGCATTTATCCATTTTCCAGCTTTATGAATTTTTTTATTATAAAATCTTTGTATTGATGCTGTGCTATAGTCTTTCTTGAACATTTATTGTTTAATGACATAATTTTTCCTGGACCAGCAATGTACAGGAAGTTTCGTGGATGGTAGGAGGCTCCAGGGTTTTCTTCTGGGCTTTAAACCTTTCAAACACCCTTTCTTTGCTTTCACAGAGACCAGTGATCTTGACTGGCTTTTCTGGGAAATTTTTTTGTGCAGTCCTGCTTCCTCTAGTTCTCTGATTCAAGCTGAATGTGGAAGGGTTTCTGTGACCAGCCCTGTACATTGCAGGCCCTTCAGGACCTGTAAACAAAGGGCAAAACCCTTGGCTGGGCATGCAACATCATAAGACCTGTCGTTACTTAAAAATAAAATAAAAGGCCGGGCGCGGTGGCTCAAGCCTGTAATCCCAGCACTTTGGGAGGCCGAGGTGGGTGGATCACGAGGTCAAGAGATGGAGACCATCCTGGTCAACATAGTGAAACCCCGTCTCCACTAAAAATACAAAAAATTAGCTGGTCATGGTGGCGTGTGCCTGTAATCCCAGCTACTCAGGAGGCTGAGGCAGGAGAATTGCCTGAACCCAGGAGGTGGAGGTTGCGGTGAGCCGAGATTGCGCCATTGCACTCCAACCTGGGTAACAAGAGCGAAACTCCGTCTCAAAAAAAATAAAATAAAATAAAAATATAAAAGTTAGCTGGGCATGGTGGCCTATGTCTGTAGTCCCAGCTACTTGGGAAGCTGAGTAGGGAGGATCACTTGAGTCCAGAAGGTCAAGGCTGCAGTGAGTTATTATGGATGTCATAGGTTTTGGCCCCATAAAGATTTGCTAAAAATCACTGAAATCACCTTTGCAAAAATCTTAACTGAGGAAATTATGACAGTGAAAGAGATTAGACCTAACTGACCCCATCTTCCTTGTAACCTCTAAACTGTCTTTGTTCTTTCCTGGGCAAAGGCCGAACTGACCTTGGGAAAGAATTTATAGTTTAAACTCTAAAACAAAATTGATAATGGCCCTTTCCTGAAAAACCCCTTCTTGCCTGGTGACCAGTCTGCTTTTGTAGGACTAACAAATTAGCTACAAGATTAGAAATTACAGTTTAGGGGCCACGCAGCCTCTGGCTGCGAGAGTCTGAACCTCCCCAAATTGTTCCTGGGAATAACATGACTATTGCAAAACCTAAGATCAGTGTTGAGATATTTTGTAGAGCCTGGATTACATTGCAGCAGATAACACCACCCAGACCAACAGTCTGGCTCAACCAGTTCTGCAGTCCCACCCAGGAACAGCAGTCGGCAAGAACTCACTTTGATCCCAAAGATTTCATCTTCAACCTGACCATCCCGCACTCTTCACTTTCTGAGCCCATACCTGCCAAAGTGTCTTTAAATGATCCCGAAGGCTTGGGGAGACTGATTTGAGTAATAATAAAACTCTGGTCTCCCACACAGCATGGTCTCCGTGAATTGCTCTTTGGCCATGGCAATTCCCTCGTCTTGACAAATCGGCTCCGTCTAGGCAGCAGGCAAGGTGAGCCCACTGGGCAGTTACATCACTAATGTGAGGCAGATCGGTCAATAGCAGAAAAAGCTTGCAAATTTATTTAACACGTATACACAGGAATCTTCAGAATTGCTACCGGTGAATCCATAGGGGTCTGCAGTAACCTCAGTTTTTGCCTCTTCAGAAGAAAGACTTGAACTGAGGGTCATAAAACAGAAGAAGAGACCGAGGCAAGTTTCAGAGCAGGAGAGCAAGTTTATCAAAAAGCTTTGTTTAGAACAGTAAGGAGAGGAAGGAAAGGAAAGAAGGAAAGTACGACTTGGAAGAGGGCTAAGTGGGCAACTCGAGAAACCAAGCTCGCCTCTTCCCATCTTTAATATCGTGGCAATGTATCCAGACCTATCTTTTGACACTTAACCACTTTTTCAACTAGTATTAAGTAGCGATATGTGTATATCAATTCCTCTGATAGTGTTTGACTGTGTTCATGTTTGTATGAGTGTGCATTTATACTTGTTTATTTATATACCCTTGATTTCCAAAAGAAGAAATATTGGCATCAGCTTGCAAAGAAACTACTATACTGGCTAATATAGATGTTGTGATTGAGTTAAATTTGAGTTTCTGAGGTAAAACTTATAAGTTTCATAGTTTAATTTTTGGATATGGAGTCTTGCCAGGCTGGAGTGCAGTGGTGCAATCTCAGCTCACTGCAACCTCCGCCTCCCGGGTTCAAGCAATACTCCTGCCCCAGCCTCCTGAGTAGCTGGGAGTACAGGTGCACAACCAGCTAATTTTTGTATTTTTAGTAGAGACGGAGTTTCACCATGTTGTCCAGGATGACCTCGATCTCTTGACCTCGTGATCCGTCTGCCTCAGCCTCCCAAAGTGTTGGGATTACAGGTGTGAGCCACCGCGCCTGGCCATGTAAAATTTTACAACGGACAATCACATTTGTTTTATAGCACACGTGGAAGATGTTGGCTATTGTTGCAGACTAAAAATAGCATAGACTTGGATTTTACTTCTGTTTCTGACACATCCAAACACCATAGCTTTGGACAAAATACTTCACCGTTTTATTTGTCTCTGTTTAGTTAATTATAAAATAGGGATCATACCACTTACAAAATTTAGATTTGAATGAGGTATATCAATGTATATCATGTATCTGTATATAAATATGTATATATATATATATGTATGAGTGTGTGTGTATATTAGGTATCTGTCACATGGTGGGTTTAAGCATACCTTAATTCACATAAATCTCTTCTAACAATGATTTTCAATAAAAACTCAAGGGCGTACCACTAAGTTTACCCACAGTGAAAGTAATTTTACACGGGGCAAGCAAATATCTGCAGGGTTCATACCCTTCTGGGAGTTTGGTATAAACCAAAAGAACACTTAAGTAGCTGGCAGGGTAGATGGAAGATGTATGTCTTAAAATATTTTTCTTGAACTTTGCCCAGGAATGAACAAGGGCAGCTTGGAGGCTAGAAGCAAAATAGAGCAGATTATGTCAGATCCCCTCCACAGTCAAAGTTTTCTCACTGTTAGAACTTTTGCAAAGACAGTTTCATTTTCAGGAAGTATACTTTTGTTGATGCGCTCTGAGATATACCATTCATGAAGTACCTTGACATTCTCTTTGCATTTTTTGCCCAATTTAACTTCTAACAGCAACTTTTAAAAGTCTTTGGATTCTGCAGATTTTCCATCAATTACATCGCTAAAAATAGCAGACTGCGTATTTTGTTTTAACTGCTATTGTTCTGTTTCTATTTCTCTGTGTTGTTTTTTCTTGTTTCTTAGATGAAAGTCTAATTGCATATTCATATGGAAAAGTTAGATCCAGTGCTGCTACTGCAGGATTGCTGGTAAAGATGACTGCTAAGCTAAATTAGAATCAGAAGAAAAATGAGTATTTCTCACTATAAGTATATCTCATGTCATATTTGGCATAACCTTATCTTCAATCATTACTCATATGAAATTCAAATTTAACTGGGTGTCCTATACTTTTATTTACTAAATCTGGAAACCCTATGATATGATGAAGACTAACGTCATTCTAATTCTCATTGTTTTATTCAGAAAATGTTTCCTTATTCTCTCTGAGGCTCCTTTAATTTTCTCTTTCCCCAATATAGTAGAATTTGATGGAAAGGTGCTTTGTTGCATATCCTTTTTTATTCATTGCACTGGGCACATGATGGACCCTTTCAAATGGAATACTTATGACCTTTAATTCCAGGGACATATAGAGATATAGATAAAGACAGATATTTCCAGTATTCCAATTAATTTGTCAATTTAGTGATAATATATTGATCCTGTTGATTTCTTATCTTTATAATTTGTTAATCTCCTTACTTCTTTCTTTTTTCTGCTTTCTGGAAGATTTTATTATATATTTTCAAGCCCATCTATTAAATTATTTAATTCACCATCAAAATTCTAATTTCCAAGAGTTGTTTCTTGTTCAGTGATTATTCTTTTATCATAAAGTAATAGGCTTATATGTGCATGCTGTATTGCTGTAGACTGGATGCTTGTATTTCACCCCCCATCCCTCTGCAAATTATACTTTAAAATCTAATTCCTAAGTTGGGGTTATCTGCAGGTGGGGTCTTTAAGAGGTTCTGCCCTCATGGATGGAATTAGTGCCCTTACAAAAGAGGCCCCAGAAAGGTCCCTCACCTTTTCTGCCATGGAGAACGCAGCAAAAAAACAGCTGTCTACGAATCAGGAAGCAGGCCCTCACCAGACACTGAATCTGCTGGCACCTTGACCTTGAACTTCTTAGCCTCCAGGACAATGAAAGATAAATTTCTGTTGTTTATATGCCATCCAGGCTATGATATTCTGTTATAGTAGCTCAAGCTGACCAAGATAATTACCTGTAACTCTCTGAAATTTTTTTTTTACTGCCATCCTGCTTTTTGAAATATTTTCCATACTAAATCTGTTTCACCCACGATTCCTTATTATTTTTATTATTTTGGTGTCTGTTTCCTCATGACACTCTTAGTATAATATCTATAATTTTTGTTTTTTCTTTTGTCTGATGGATCATTAGATAGGAAGCCAGCTATTTTGTTGAGGTATCCATACATATAAGCTTACACTGACAGTCTTTCACTTGGTTAGCCAAAAGGCTGAGAAGCGAAATGATTCCGTGGGTCTTCTGCTCGCTCATATTTTCCTTTTTTCTTTTTTTTTTTGGTAGGTGGAGTGGAGTCTCACTCTGTCACCCAGGCTGGAGTACAGTGGCGTGATCTTGGCTCACTGCAACCTCTACCTCTCAGGTTCCAGCAATTCTCCTGCCTCAGCCTCCCAAATAGCTGGGACTACAGGCGCATGCCACCATGCCTGGCTAATTTTTTGTATTTTTAGTAGAGATAGGATTTCACCGTGTTGCCCAAGCTGGTCTCGAACTCCTTAGCTCAGGCAGCCCACCTGCCTTGGCCTCCCAAAGTGCTAAGATTACAGGCGTGAGCCACCGAGTCTGAGACTCAAAGTCTCAGTTTCCATGATTTAAGCCAATTTGTGCATTTATTAATATGCCCCTCAGGAGCAAGCACTTGATTACAAAAAGGAAACAGAGAAGGCCAGAAAATGATGTGGGTTCTCTAGAAAATGATACATCTGAAGAACACAGACATACCTTGGAAATATTGCAGGTTTAGTTACTGATCTCAGTAATGCAGCAAATATCACAACAAAGCAAGCCACATGAATGTTTTGGCTTCCTGGTGCAAAAAAATTTATGTTTACACTATACTATAGTGCAATAAATTATGTCTTTTAAAAGTACATATCTTAACTTAAAAATACTTTATTGCAACTGGATGTAGTGACTTACACCTATAATCTCAACACTTTGGGAGGCCAAGGTGGGAGGATCACTTGAAGCCAGGAGTTTGAGACCAGCCTGGATGGCAAAGTGAGACTCTGATCCCTTTTCTACAAACCAACCAAACAACCAGAAAAATTTTTATTACTTACAAGTGATAACAATTATCAGAGCTTTCAATGACTTGTAATCTTTTTGCTGGTGGGTGGACTTGTGTCTATTGATGGCTGCTGACTGATCAAAATGTTGGTTACAGAAGGTTAAGGTACTTGTGGCAATTTTTCAAAATAAGACAGCAATGAAGTTTGCCACATTGATGGACTATTTCATGGAAGATTTCTCTATGGCATATGATGCTGTTTGATAGTATTTTAACCACAGTGGGACTTATTTCTAAATCAGAGTCAATCCTCTTAAATTCTGACATGGCTTCATTTGCTAAGTTTATGTAATATACTGGATCCTTTGTTGTCATTTCAATAATGTTCACAGCGTTTTCAGCAGGAATAGATTTCATCTCAAAAACTGCTTTCTTTGCTTATCCATAAGAAGGAACTCCTTATTTGTTCAGGCTTTATTACGAGATTACAGCAATTCAGTTCCATCTTCAAGCTCCATATCTAATTCTAACTAAGATTAGAACTAAATTAGCATTAACTCTAGAATTAATTTAACTCTTGCTATTTCCTCCACATCTTCAGTGACTTCCTTCACTGAAGTCCCAAACCCTCAAACTCAGTTCGAGTCAACTCTTGCTGATGTTGATATTTTGACCTCCTCCCATAAATCATATATGATAATAGTATCTAGAATAGTGAATCTTTTTGAGAAGATTTTCAATTTATTTTGCCCAGATCCATCAAAGGAATCACTCTTGATGGCAGCTATAGTCTTATAAAATGTATTTCTTTCTTTCTTTCTTTCTTTCTGAGACTGGGTTTTGCTCTTGTCGCCCAGGCTAGAGTGCAATGGGGTAATCTCGGCTCATGGCAACCTCTGCCTCCCAGATTCAAGTGATTCTCCTGCCTCAGCCTCCCAAGCAGCTGGGATTACAGGCACCCACCACCTAGATCAGCTAAGTTATTGTATTTTCAGTAGAGATGGGTTTTCACCATGTTGGCTAGGCTGGTCTTGAATGTCTGACCTCAAGTGATGCACCTGCCTAGACCTCCCAAAGTGCTGGGATTACAGACATGAGCTACCGCGGCGCCCAGCCAGAAATGTATTTCTTAAATAATAAGACTCGGAAGTCAAAGTGACTCCTTGATTCATGAGCTAAAGAACGGATGCTGTTTTAGCAGGCATGAAAAACAACGTTAATCTTTTTCTACATCTTTCTAAGAGCTCTTAGATAACCAGGCGCATTGTCAATGAGCAGTAATATTTTGTAAGAAATCTTTGTATCTGAGCAACAAGTCTCAACAGTGGACTTAAAATACTTAGTAGGCACTTCTGTAAACAAACGTACTGTCATCCAGGCTTTGTTTTTCCTTTTCTTGGAGGCAGTGACAGTGATGAGAAAGCATCTCTTATGGAGCAGATGGGGTGGGGCGGGAGAATGGTGAACAAGGTTGGGGGAGGGAGCAAACAGAAGCTGCTGTAGAAAAGGAAAGAAGCCCCTCCAATGGATCCCTCTTCCCTGTATCTCTATGAAACAAATATCTTTAGCCGCTGGGAAAAGGGTATGAAACTAAGTCACTAGGCACTCTTCAGAGCCCTAGTGAAACCCCATTGTAGGAAAGAGAAAAAGAAAAAAGCAATTACCCTGTAGGGAAACAGGACATTTGTTAGACTCCTAGCTATAGCTGGGGGCAAACTGGATCATTGGGAAGTCCTCACCCTGAGACTCAGGGACACATCACCTCAGATAGTCTTAAAGGAATAGAGAAAGCCACCTGTCAGCCACGTGTGGTGACTCATCCCTGTAATCCCAGCACTTTGGGAGGCCAAGGTGGGCAGATCCTTGAGCTCAAGAGTTCAAGACCAGCCTGAGCAATGTGGTGAAACCCTGTCTCTATAAAAAAATACAAAAATTACCCGGGCATGATGGTATGGTCCCAGCTTCTTGGAAGGCTGAGGTGGGGGAATCAATTGTGGCTGGGTGGTTAAGGCTGCAGTTAGCTGTGATGCCACTGCACTCCGTCCTAGGTGACAGAGCAAAACCCTGTCTAAAAAAAAAACAAACATCAAATAACAGATCAGGGCAATCTACTCCTGGACTGCTAGGAGAGCAGCAAGAATTTGGGGAAGAGACCCCTTCTAAGGAACACCAAAAAGAGAAGATCTGAAGTTTGAGGTTGGAGTAGACGTTGAGATAAACCCTCTAGTAAGCCAGCCCCCAGCCTAAGCACAGAGGAATCTGAAGCCTGATGTGCAGTGAGAGAAACATGACAGCAATACATTCCACACCTCACCCACCTCCTAATTAGACGGGCTCAACTCCACACAGTAAAGGCCTACCAGAAGGAAAGAAGTACTCATTTCCAGGCAGAAAACCATTAAACTAAGAGTTTGGATTTGGATCAAGATGAACTATTGAGGACTGGATTTGCCCTCCCAACTGAAAGAACTAAAACACTATATAAAATATATGACACAGCCCTCAACATATTGCATGTCAATCATTCAAGGACAGTGATCCTCAGAAGACAGAAAACCTTAAAATTGACCCAGCTTTTTCTTGGAGGAAGTTTCTAAGCCAACAAGAAAGGAAGAGAAACCCAGAATAGCCTGGTGGTCTCCCTAAATTAAGGAGATGGGCTTAAGAGTCCAGGGAAGCCAAGGTAGCTAGAGCACACAGAGAAGACCACCAGAGAGGAGAGACCAAAGAACTCCAGGGATCTGCAGAGGCTCTGCCTTGCCATTGAGTCTGATCAGCACACGTATGGGAGAAAAACATCCAGGCAAGAGCAAACACTGCTCAGATTTCAGGGATAAGTGCCTGCCAGATTTACAATTCCTGCTGAAAGCTTCAGGTGGGAAAGGACACATGGCTTGGAGTCCTTCCCTCCCTGTCCCATCTGTCCCCATTTTTCACTGACTGAAAATCATCAGACTTTCAACTACCTCTTGAAGATACATTATTGCTATTGAATTTTTGTGTTTGGCTTTCTAGACTATTTGCAGTCTGACAATTTGTAACTTTCATGGCAGAAGTTACTCAACAGTGAGCTGATCACATGACTCTATTTATGTTACTTTTTCCCCCGTTATATATTCCTCAGTAGTTTGATTGTTGTCCCCACAATATGATTATAATGGGGTGTCCTCATAATGGGATTATCTTTACTAGGCTGCCACTAAATATGATTGGAACAAAAGGTTTGAGAAATTATACGCATCTATTTTGAAATTTTTGAACGTTCAGGATCTTGCTTTGACCTGGCTTCATGCATTGTTCTTTTTCATTATTCTTTTTCCTACAGCCTGGATTAAGGGAGCCTAGGAGATATCAGACTTAATTCTGGTTAAGTTGTCTAAAAGTGCTTTTCTATGAAAATATTTTTCTCCCTCTAACACCCAAATCCTCTTGCCAAAAGCTCTGGGTGAAAGTGGGAAATAATTGGGGAAAAAATATGAGGTTATAGTTAGTGAAATGAGACACACAGATTTTGTAACAATGAAGGAAGAACAAAAACTTTGGTATCCAAAGAGGTAAATTTTAGACTCCAGAAAAAGTGTGAGGGGAGAGAGGTTGAGGAAGCAGAAATAAAAACAGCTGATTAGGAGCAGCTCAGGTTTGCAGCTCCCAGCGAAAGCACGGAGGTTGAGTGGATGCCACATTTCCAGATGGATTTTTATTGCCCACAGACCATGAAATTCCCAGGTGGAGGAGCCCCATGGGTGGCCAGTGTGGCTGGTTTGGCCGGCATGGCTGTTTTACTGGCACGGCTCTTTTGCCAGCGCCCTGGTGCAGCACTTCTCCACACAAAATACATGGGTCCGAGCACCATTTTAGCTGGCGATTGGAGCTCCTGGGAGACAGAGTCACCCATTCATCTGATTAAAAAGGGGGACTGAAACAGGGAGCCAGGCCAGGAGATTCCCAGGCAAAAAAGTGCCATGAATCTCAGCTCAGCTGCTTCAGCCAGTGCAGTGGGTTGCCACATGGGAAATCACAATTCTCTTAGTAGAAGAATTGATCAAGCAGAAGAAAGAAAAAGTGAACTTGAAGACAAGTTCCATGAAAATATACAGTCAGAGAAGCCAAAAGAAAAAAGAATAAAAAAGAATGAAGCACACCTACAAGATCTAGAAAATAGCCTCAAAAGTGCACATCTCAGAGATATTTGCCTTAAAGAAAAGCTAAAGAGAGAGACAGGGATAGAAAGTTTATCCAAAGGGGCTGGCTGTGGTGGCTCACACCTGTAATCCCAGCACTTTGGGAGGCCGACGTGGGTGGATAGTTTGAGGTTAGGAGTTCAAGACCAGCCTGGTCAGCATGGCGAAATCCTGTCTCCACTAAAAATACAAAAATTAGCCATGGGTGGTGGTGGGTGCCTGTAATCTCAGCTACTCAGGAGGCTGAGGCAGGAGAATCACTTGAATCTGGGAGGTGGAGGTTGAAGCGAGCCGAGATTGCACCTCTGAACTCCAGCCTGGGTGACAGAGCAAGACTTCGTCTTTAGAAGTTACTCTTTGCTCTATTTCAAAACAGCGTCTTAGAAGCCAGCATTTGATTTTAAGTCTACATGAAAGGCAGGGGGCGAGATTAAGTGTACAGCACGTTCTTTAGGCCATGCTCTTTGTGATGGCTACTGGGGGTGGTTCAGATACCTCTTTTGGTAAATTTCCCAATCCCGTGCCATGCTCCATAGTGTCTAGTATGTATTAGACACTCAAACATAAGTTAAATGACCAGGTGAGGTAAAATTATATAATGGCCCACCATAGTCTTTAACTCTGGAAAAAAATCATCAGTTTGTGCGTGTGTGTGTGTGTGTGTGTGTGTGTATACTCAGCCATAAAAAGGAGCAAAATAAGGCCATTCACAGCAACCTAGATGGAACTGGAGACTATTATTCTAAGCGATATAACTCAGGAATGGAAAACCAAATATCGTATGTTCTCAGTCATAAGTGGAAGCTAAGCTATGAGGACACAAAGGCATAAGAATGATACATAGGACTTTGGGCACTCAGGGGAAGAGGCGGGAAAGGGTGAGGGATTAAAGCTGCTGGGCACATTGTACAATGTACAATGTACTTGGGTTATGGGTGCACCAAAATCTCAGAAACCACCACTAAAGAACTTATGCATGTAACATGCATGTAACCAAACACCACCTGCTTCCTAAAAATCTACTGAAATAAAAAATAAAGTTCTATAAAAAAGAAAAAAAAATGCCCATACTACCCCAAACAATCTACAAACTCAATCCAATCCCCATAAAAATTCCAGTGACATTCTTCACAGAAATAGTGTTGTAACTGAGCGAGTTAGAAGGAACGCGCCACGCTCTGAGGTCCAAATGAAGAGTGCTTTATTAGCCAGTGACCAAGACATGGCTAATGCTCAAAATTCTCTCCGCCCCAAGGAAATGGCCTGATTATCTTTTATACCTTGATTTAGGTAGGGGAGGGGAGTAACTAGCTGAAGCGGAATTTTACAGAAGCAGAAAAGCAGGTTAGAGGAAGGGGCTTCCAGCACAGGTGGTCCAAGAAGGGGAGCGATCAGGCTTCTTCTACACAATCATCAAGGGGAAACTTTTTTCTTACAATAGGAGGGAGGAGGTACGCCAAGCAGGATGCGGTTACAATGGTTACAAGTGTTAGGAACAGTAGGCTTCAAGGCTTCTAAGTGCAGCACGACTCAGTTATGCATCCAAAGGAGCTGTGGTAAGGAGGGGGAAGCCACGTTGGAGTTTACAGGTAAAATGGAGTCAGTCATGCTAGCCCAGGGTAGGTTATTACAATAGAAGAAACAATTCTAAAATTTATGTGGAACCACAAAAGACCAATAATAATAGCAAAAGCTAACCTCCGCAGAAAGAACAAAACTGGAGGAATCACATTACCTGACTTCAAATTCTACTACAGATCTCTTGTAACCAAAACAGGATGGTACTGGTATAAAAACAGATACATAGACCAATGGAACAGAATACAGTACCCAGAAATAAAGCCACACGCATAGTGCACAGCTACACATAGGGAGGGGTTTCTGAGCACAACACTCTGCATGTGTTAACTTTGTAGTTTTGAAGTTAACAAGACCCTTGGCTCACTGTGCAGTCCATATGTGATGTTGAACCCTTTACACACAGCCCTATACGGTTTCGAACCTATCAAAACACTACTTCACTTAAATTTTACCAACTCTACCCTTCCTTAAAATCTTAGTCTGTGTTTTCCTTTGTATAGTTAGATGCCTCATAGCTCCTCTGTAGTATAATTTTGTGTATTGAAGGTCAGGGTCAAAACCATAAAGGTGATTTTCTGGGACTACAGTCTTGTCAATAACAGGTGGTCCTAAGCTGACAGATGTAAAAAAGAAAAGCTTTAAAAGAACGTTCTCTGTTAAAATTTGCTTTCATAAACTTCACGTTTAAAATCATATGTGTATAAATAATAAAATAAAAGGGTGAGCCACGATTTTGGTAAGGCAATTTGTGGGCACGTCACAGACAAATTTTTTTAAAATCACCATTGATTTATTACATAGACTAATATTTGGCTGTGAAAAAGGCAAGAGAAAGAACTTGGCTTTCATTTTAGAGCAACAGCGAAGAGAGGCCCCTGCGCTGGAGCTCACAGTCCTTTCCCATCCTTCACTCAGCGCGCGGCGGTCGCGCGGAGGATCGGGACTGCTATCCCAGCATCCTGCGCGGCGCGGGGCGGGAAGCCCGGGAATGGCGGAAGGAGGCTCCGGGGGATAGCGGGCCAGTGAGGGCCGCTCCTCCTATGAAGCGGTTTTCTCCTTTTAACGCCGGTGGCGAGGGCGCTTCCTCAGGGGCGGGTCCCGGTAGCGCGAGGCGGTGCAGGGCGGGAAGGGGAGTCGTGGCGGCCGCGGCGGCAGGGACAGCAGGAGCGGTGGTGCTGTCAGCGCGGCCGTCGGAGAAATGGGAGAGCCGGGGTCGGAGGTGAGTAGTCGAGTGAGGGCCCCGGCGTTCTCAGAGGCGAACCGCGAAGGGTTTGTGTTTCCTGCGGTCTGAGGCCTGGTGCTCCGCCGCGGCCTCGGGGCGATACCTCTTCAGCGTCGTGGGCCGAGCCCCGCTCCGGGGCCTGGTGCGTGTCGGAGCGAGGAACCCGCAGCAACAATGGCCGCCCGGCCCCCCGCACGGGCCCCGGCGTTCGTTGTGGCCGCGGCTGGGCCCGTGAGAGCGACGTGTGAAGGCAGGGTGCCCTGCGGCGGTGAGCTTGCGCCCCTCCTCCTGGAGTTGATCGGGGGAATTCTGAGAGGCTGGGAACGCGTTTTCGGCGTTGGGTTCCTGCAGCTCCGCGCACGCGGCGGCCAGAGCCGACTCCGAGCTCCGCTCCTCCTGGGGTTTGCGTGGCATTGTGCTCGGTTCGTTTTCCTCGAGAGCGCTTTGTTTTAAGTTGTTCTTTCGGAAAAGCTCTCTTCCTCCAATTGTGTGGCTGAATAGATAAGCGTGTTTTGGCTTGTTTTTATAGATAATAGAATCTGTCCCTCCAGCCGGCCCTGAGGCATCGGAGTCAACCACGGATGAAAACGAGGACGACATTCAGTTTGTCAGTGTAAGTAGCAAGCGATGATTGGGTTTCTCCCAGAGTTAAAGACTGCGGTGGGCCGCGATGTGCTTTGACCTCACCTGGTCATTTGATGTGTGAGTGTCTGATGCATACTGGACACTATGGAGCATGGCACAGGATTGGGAAATTTACCAAAAGAGGCGTCAGAGCCACCCCCGTAGCCATGATAAAGAGCACGGCCTAAAGAACCTGCTGTTCCCTTAGTCTCGCCCCCTGCCTTTCCTGTAGACTTAAGATAAAACACTGGCCTCTAAGACGCTGTTTTGAAATGGAGCAAAGAGTAACTTCTAAAGGCGTCATGGAGGAAGGAGCTGCTAATGATGAGCGAGGACAGAGAAAACAGGAAGGGTTGTGAGAGCCCAGAGTCTTAGCGTTATGCTGCTGCTAACATGAAGGCGAATAGCTTGAAGATTTCACAGAGCTCTGAGGTCATGATGTTACAGCATAGTACGATTGATGCTCATAAGGCAGAATCCTACATCACTGGGAACATGCTTTATTTTTCTGGGTTTCTTCCCTTTGGGACAGTAGTTTTGTTTTGTTTTGAGACGGAGTTTCGCTCTTGCTGCCCAGGCTGGAGTGCAATGGCGCGATCTGGGCTCAGCGCAACCTCCGCCTCCTGGGTTCAGGCAATTCTCCTGCCTCAGCCTCCTGAGTAGCTGGGATTACAGGCACGCGCCACCACGCCCAGCTAATTTTTTGTATTTTTAGTAGAGACGGGGTTTCACCATGTTGACCAGGATGGTCTCGATCTCCCGACCTCGTGATCCACCCACCTCGGCCTCCCAAAGTGTTGGGATTACAGGCGTGAGCCACCGCGCCCAGCCTGGGACAATACTTTTTAAGCCTTAGTAAATGTATACAGGCAGATTGCTGGACCCCACTCCAGACTACCGAATCAGAATTTCAAGGTGTGGCCTAGGGAATCTTCATTTTCGGACAAATGCAGGTACAGAGGGATTTCTGAGCACACTTTGTAAAGCTTTGGTTTCTCAAGCAGAAGGGAGTGTTTTATGATATATTTTGGTGTGATTTTCATCCATAATGATTGGAGTTTTAGAAAAGCTCTGCGTAAAGTGGTATCTCAGCTCGCTAGGCAGAAAATACTTCTGTCCCAAACTCCTCTTTTGGAATGCTGTATTTACTTGCAGTTTGGTATTCAAGCTGTAGAATTTTTCTTTAATGGTGTCTAATGTTTTTGTGTTTTTTAGTTTTTGTAGGTTTAGGGTGAGTTTGTAAGTTACTTGTTTTTTAAATTAAAATTTCCTCCCTAAACATCGTCATTGTTTTTCTTGTTTTGTGTAGAATTTCTTTACCTTGTCACTTTCTGGACATTTTTCCCCATTATTTGTGTATATTTTGTTCCTGACATTTGGAACCTTTATAAATATTGCTGGTGCCAAGGGTGGTTGTATGCTGACTCTGCCTCACTGTTGTGATGAGTAAGCAACATAACTCAAAGTCGAAGAGCAATGGTGTCTGTTTTTGTAACAAGAAACATTTGGGAAGAGAATTTCATGAGTCTTTAGGAAAAATAATTTTGGTTTCTCCTAACTGGTATAAAAACAGGAATGATTGGGATGATCTTGAGTTTTTTGTGCAACTGTATGTAGAAGTGACACATGTCTGATTCATGATGCATGTGCCATTGAGAAATATAGAAGGGATCTATAAAATTAAGTTTGGAAAAGTAAATAGGTATAGGTTTGTGTAATATCCTGAGGAATAAATCATTATATTTTAAGTTCTGTGTTAAAATATAGGCTTGTGTTTAGCTGAGGTTTAAAACTCTTGCTTTAAATATAGAAATCTTTCTTCGTCCGTTCATACAATGTTTTGTATATCCAGCGTGATAGAACCCTTTAACCCTGTTCAAAATAGAGGATTGAAGGTTTGACAGCTTTTATATGGAGAAGTGATTTACATGCTGTCAGTGTAATTGCAGTACCAGAAAGAATGTGGTGAAACATCCCTGTTGCATTTCAGTGGTGCCACCTAAAAGACAATGATAACTTAATTGTACTTTAACATGCATTCAGAGACAACTTTCCTTTGTAACCCCAACCTGTACTGGGCTCTACCAGGATATGCTTATTTCTCTGTGTTTTTTATAGTAACATCCAATAAAAATGCAATGCTGCTGGGTATAGTTCTCTGTGAGTTCTTCAGATTTTTTTTTTTAAAGTTTGTTACTTCTTAATATATTCTGATTTGAATTCCTTAGCCTTTTCATATAAACCTTGATTATCCTGCCTTCATTCTGCATGTGGCACAGAATCCTCTTTGTGTTTCATCACATACCTAACCTCCAAAATAAACAATATGCTGAAAGAAAGCAATGATAAAAGATTTGGGAATACAAAAAGAGCTCTTATCTTCATGTAAATTTTATTAAAATACAGTACATATACAGAGAAGTTTACTTTCTCTTTGCCATCACTCTGTTTTTGTACCACATTACCATTTGTCTAGATTGATTATCTTGTTTGCATTCTTCCCACATACTCTCCTATGTGGTTAACCTTGAAACAGCTGTAATGATGTTCCCATCTTGATATTATTTATTGATTCCTTGGCCTATAGAATAAAATCTAGGCTTTTGACTATGGCATTTATGGCCTGGTCTATGATGAGGGTAGTGTGTATGTAAGAAAGGATGAAGAAGATTCAGAGTTTGATATTTGGCTGTATAGTGATGTGGAGGATAAAGCATGGTTATCAAAGAACTCCATTGTTTTGAACTCGGATATCTAAGAGATCACTGATAACCATTTCAGTTAAACAAAAATTGTACCATGAAATCTGTTGTCTTTTCTTTTTTTGTGTGAGGTCAGGCCAGGGGGTGGGTTTTTCACTATGTTGCCCAGGCTGGACTTGAACTCCTGGGCTCAAGTGATCCTCCTGCATCAGCCTCCTGAGCAACCTAGACTGGCACTGTGCCTAGCTGAAACCTGTATCTTTTTAATACAATGCCTGTGCTATTTCCCATTTTGAAAGGAATCTACATGGTTTTATTCCTCTATATAGATTTAGGCTATTTGGGTTTTGTCATTATTGCATTTTTTTTTTCCTTTTTACTAGCAAGAATATTACTACATATTTATGTACTCTGAATCTTTTCCCATGCCTCTTTTTTTTTTTTTTTTTTTTTTTCTTTTTTGAGACTGTCTTGCTTTTTCATCTAGGCTGGAATGGGATGGCACAATTATAGCTCACTGTGGTCCCAACTTCCTGGGTTTAAGTGATCCTCTCACTTCAGCCTCCCAAGTAGCTGGGATTACAGATGTGAACCATTGCACCTATCTTTTTTTTTTTTTTTTTTTGGAGAGTTGGGGTCTCACTGTGTTGCCCAGGCTGATCTTGAACTTCTGTGCTAGGATTAAGGTGTGGGCCACTGCTCCCAGCCCCGTGACCCTTTTGTTTCTAATTATTCTGTGCCACTTGCAAGATTTTCTGAGGAATCTTTGCCAATTCCAACTAAAAAAACTCCCACTGATTGTTAAATATAATTTTACTTTAAATAATTGTTCATGATTTGTAAATTTGCTCACTTCCTTTTTAGGAAGGACTATCGAGACCTGTTCTTGAATACACTGATCTGGTCTGTGGTGATGATGAAAAGCCTACCACCTATCATAGTAATGTAAGAACATTATATTTCTATTTTTTCAGTTTTCTTTTCTTTTTTTTTTTTTTTTGAGACGCAGTTTCGCCCTTGTTACCCAGGCTGGAGTGCAATGGCGCCATCTCGGCTCACCGCAACCTCTGCCTCCTGGGTTCAGGCAATTCTCCTGCCTCAGCCTCCTGAGTAGCTGGGATTACAGGCATGCGCCACCATGCCTAGCTAATTTTTTGTATTTTTAGTAGAGACGGGGTTTCACTATGTTGACCAGGATGTTCTTGATCTCTTGACCTCGTGATCCACCCGCCTCAGCCTCCCAAAGTGCTGGGATTACAGGCATGAGCCACCGCACCCGGCCCTCTCAGTTTTCTTATTAAGTGCAATAGTGTGTTGGAGGTGGCTTGAACTGTATCATAAGAACTAATTGTTGGCCAGGCGCTGTGACTTACGCCTGTAATCCCAGCACTTTGGGAGGCTGAGGCAGTTGGATCACCTGAGGTCAGGAATTTGAGACCAGCTTGGGCAACATGGCAAAACCCCATATTTATTAAAAGTACAAAAAATTAGCTGGGTGTGGTGGCATGTGCCTGTAATCCCAGCTACTTGGAAAGCTGAGGCAGGAGAAATGCTTGAACCTGGGAGATGGAGGTTGCAGTGAGCCGAGATCATGCCATTGCACTCCAGCCTAAGCAACAGAGCAAGACTTCATCTCAAAAAAAAAAAAAACCAAAAAACCAAAACTAATTGTTAAACTTTCAGGAATTTTGTGAGCTGATTGTAAACATAGCAGTTATTAAAAATTAAAGTATATAAACACACAAGTACATAAATGATCATTGTATTTAAGGTAATACTTAATAATATCATTTCCTACTATCTGTGCACTTGAGGTTATTTGCATCTGTTGATAGAAATACTATTAATACATAGTGCTGCTGCAGCGTGATGATAGAACATATCCCATTATGATCAGTAAAATACAAACCAGAGTTTGATTTATTATTTGTTGATTAAACTTGAAGTGAAAGATAAAATGTTAATGCAGGTTAAATTTCAAAGTATGATGTGTCTCTGCTAAACTATATAAAATACAAAAAATTGAGGAAGTTGGTTTGCAGTATTCCAAACCTCGGCCAGGCAAAGTGGCTCACATATGTAGTCCCCTCACTTCCAGAGGTCAAGGCTGGCGGATCACTTGAGGTCAGGAGTTCGAGACCAGCCTGCCCAGTAAAGTGAAACCCAATCTCTTCCAAAGATACAAAAATTAACTGTGTGTGGTGGTGCATTCCTGTAGTCCAAACTACTTGGGAGGCTGAGGCAGGAGAATCACTTGAACCTGGGAGGCAGAGATTGCAGTGTGCCAAGATTGCACTACTGCAGTATAGCCTGGGCAACAGAGTGAGACTCTGTCTCAAAAAAAAAAAATTCGAAACTCTTCACTAGTTCAGAAAGATGGTAATGTTATTGATGAGTGAAACTCTAATATATGTCTGTATTGTTTCATCTTATTCGCTAATGTAATTGAAAATATTATCCGCCCTTTATATCGATACTGCAGTCAGCCCTTCATATCCTGTGGGTTCCACATCTGTGGATTCAGCCAACTGCAAATGGAAAATATTTTTTAAATAATAAGTACAATAATAAAAAAATGCACATTAACAAACTACACATTACAAAAACTATTTTATGGTATTTACATTATATTAGGTATTAAAAATAATCTAGAAATGACTTAAAGTATATAGGAGGATATTCATAGGTTGAGTGCAAATAACTTTTTTATACAAGGGACTTGAGCATGGGAGGATTTTGGTATGAAGAGGTGCAAATAGTATACTCATTTGTAAATCTCGTGACCAGCGTTTTTGCTGATTTGGATGATAATAATTCATAGTCAGATTTTGTGAAACTATTGTTGGCTGTAGAATTTTAAAAACTGATAGTGGGTTTTTCAAGAAATAGCAAGTTGTGTATATACATATATATATATGTATGTATATAAATATATATAAATATGCATATTCATATAAAAATATGTATATTCATATATAAATATGTATAATTATGTATATATAAAAATATATGCATGTATATATAAATATGTATAAATATATTAAAATATGTATATTTATATATAAATATATAATATATAAATATAAATTTATAAATATATGTAATCTATAAATATAAATATATATTATATAAATATATAACTTTTATATATAATATAAATATAAATAAATATAATATATATTTATATATTATATTTATTTATATTTATATTATATATAAATTTTTTTTTTTTTTTTGAGATGGAGTCTTGCTGTGTCTCCCAGGCTGGAGTGCAGTGGTGTGATCTCAGCACACTGCAGCCTCCACCTCCTGAGATTCAAGTGATTCTTCTGCCTCAGCCTTCCGAGTAGCTGGGACTACAGGTACATGCCACCACACCTGGCGAATTTTTGTATTTTTAGTAGAGACGGGGTTGGCCAGGCTGGTCTCGAACTCCTGACCTCATGATCTGCTCACCTCAGCCTTCCAAAGTGCTGGGATTATATGCGTGAGCCACCACGCCCACCCACATCATATTAATGTTATAGATACAAGCTGAAAATCAGGTTAAATATTTAAGTTTAAAATTTATTTCCAAAATTAGATTAAGATTCACTAAGTTAACTTTTTATTTTGAACCTTAAAATGTTATGAATTTTACTTACATATATAAAATTATTTTTCAGATTCTGTTTCCTAAAATGCCAAAACGACAGGGTGATTTTTTGCATTTTTTAAAAGTGAAGAAGGTGAAAACAGACACAGAAAGTAATGAAGTGAGCAAAAATCATTGTGGATTGTCTAAGGCAAAGGAACCAGATTTCAAGTATATTGAACAGCCAGTCATTGAAGAAATACCATCATGTTCATCAAAGGAAGAAATAGATAATCTTGTGCTTCCAGATTGTTGGAATGAAAAACAAGCATTTATGTTTACAGAACAGTACAAATGGCTTGAAATAAAAGAAGGTAAATTAGGATGTAAGGATTGTTCAACAGTTCGGCATTTAGGATCGAAAGCAGAAAAACATGTTCATGTGTCCAAGGAATGGATTGCATATTTAGTAACCCCTAATGGCAGTAATAAAACTACTAGACAAGCTTCTCTACGAAAAAAAATTAGGGAACATGATGTTTCTAAAGCTCATGGTAAAATTCAGGATTTGTTAAAGGAATCAGCTAATGATTCAATTTCTAATTTAGTACATAAACAAAATAATAAAAACATCGATGCTACTGTAAAAGTTTTCAATACTGTTTACAGTTTAGTAAAACATAATAGACCTTTATCTGATATTGAGGGGGCAATGGAATTACAGGAAAAAAACGGAGAGGTAAATTGTTTAAATACACGTTACAGTGCAACAAGAATAGCAGAACATATTGCAAAAGAAATGAAAATGAAGATATTTACGAATATTATAGAAGAGAATGCCAAAATCTGTATCATAATTGACGAGGCATCTACAGTTTCAAAGAAAAGCACTCTAGTGATCTATCTCCAGTGCACAATTCAGTCAGCTTCTGCACCTGTTATGTTATTTGTTGCTTTAAAAGAATTGGTGTCAACTACAGCAGAATATATTATCAATACATTATTGACTACTTTAAATGATTGTGGTTTTACAGATGATTATTTGAAAGCAAATCTAATTGCATTTTGTTCTGATGGTGCTAATACAATTCTGGGAAGAAAGTCTGGAGTAACTACAAAATTGTTAGAAAATTTTCCTGAAATCATCATTTGGAACTGTTTAAATCATCGATTGCAATTGTCACTTGATGATTCTATATCTGAAATAAAACAAATTAATCATTTAAAAATATTTCTTGATAAAATTTATTCTGTTTATCATCAACCTAATAAAAATCAAACCAAGCTTCTAGGAACTGTAGCTAAAGAACTTGAAACTGAAATTATTAAAATTGGTCGGGTTATGGGACCAAAATGGGCAGCATGTCGTTTACAAGCTGCTACTGCTATATGGCATGCGTATCCTGTATTATATGTTCATTTTTCTCATTCTTACTCTGGTTTGGCAAAGAGATTAGCCAACATTAATTTTTTACAAGACCTTGGTTTAATGATTGACATCCTTGAAGAATTTTCAGTACTTTCAACTGCATTACAGTCAAGATCAACCAATATTCAGAAAGCACAAAAATTGATCAAATGTACCATAAGAGCTTTGGAAAATTTAAAAATTCGTACTGGAAAGTATGAATCTCAAATTGAAGATTTAATCAAGTCAGATAAGTTTAAAGATATTCCATTTAATAAAAACAATAAATTTAATGCTCTTCCTAGGAATATCTTACTAGACAATATAATTCAGCACATGAATCTACGCCTTTTATCTGAGCGAAACCATGATGAAAGTATTTTTGATTACCTTGATTTGCTAGAACCTTCTACCTGGCCTTATGAAGAAATAACTTCACCGTGGATAGCTGGTGAAAAAAAATTATTTCATTTGTGTGAAATTTTAAAATATGAAGTTGATTTGAATGATTTTCGGGAATTTGTAAACAACAATATAAAATCAAACAATGTTTCAATTCCTCCAACTATACAAAAAGCTAGAAAGATAGTTAGCACCATTGCAATCAATAGTGCTGAAGCTGAAAGAGGTTTCAATTTAATGAACATAATTTGTACAAGGGTGAGAAATAGTTTAACAATAGATCATGTATCAGATTTAATGACAATAAATTTATTGGGGAAGGAATTAGCAGATTGGGATGCAACACCATTTGTAAAATCTTGGTCAAATTGCCACCACAGGTTGGCTACAGATACAAGAGTTCGGCAAAAGTCAACAAAAGTCTTCCATGAGAATCAATTGGCTATATGGAACTTACAATAGAATATTGTATGTGTTTTTTATCATCTGTAAATTATGTACATCCTTTATATAGATAAAGGTTTTTTGTTGTTGTTGTTTTGGAAAGCCAGTTAAACTTTTATCAGCATGTTGCTGTTTAAAAGGCGTTTAATGAGATAACCTTGAAGACTGGTTTTAGGGATATAGTTTTTTAAGGATTGGCCCATGTTTGCTAGAGTGGGTCATAATACATATTCCATGAAGTTCTGTACAGAACAAACACCGTTTATAATTTTTTACTGTTTTACTTGAAGTAAAGATGCAAAAAAAAAAACCAAAAAAACTCAGATAAGTTCTAAGTCCTGGAGGTTACATCAAATAAAAGAGAAATAGAATCAAAACTGTAAGCCTTTTGGTGCTTTTCTCATTTCTATATCTGTGGTATCTAGTGTGGTAGTCACTAGCTACATGTGGCTAATCAGCTCAGTAGGACTAAAAGTAAATTTTTAATGTACTTAATTTTACTTAAATATAAAAACTGAATGTAAAATATTTTTTTGCTTAGCTTTACTGTTTTTCAGGAATGCATTTCACTCTGTTACCTTGCATAAGGTTTGGTTGTTGTAGTGTGCCTGTCAGACTTGTATGTCATTTCCAATACTGAATATAAACATACTGCTGATAGATATGATACTGCTGTCAGCAGATGGATTCAGTGCAAATTATTTTTTCTGTGAATTGATGTAACATCATGTTTATCTGAATATTTTATGCAGACAACAGGAATTACAGTGATTCCTGTGTAAATTGTAACTGGCAATTGAAATACTTATTTTAATCATGATTAAATTATTTTTCTAGTTTACACATGAATATGAGCAAATTTTTAAATTTAAAATGAAGGCATACTGAAAAAGAATCAAGTGGAGATGCAGAACCTAGTACAACAACTGGAACAGTAAACAAACAGACTCAAAGAAGGTATGTTGCGGATTTGACAATGGCAATTGCAGTTTGCTGTGGCCGAGCAAAACAAGCTGTTATTTAAGAAACAATTAAAGTGGGAAAGTTAAGACCTCAGCAGGTGCAAAATGAATTAGGTAAATTACATTTCTTATGCCAAAAAGAATCAATGAAATTTAGTCACCTGAAATTAGAATTAACAAAAAATTTTAAAAACAATTTTAGAAGGAACTAAGGTTATAAGTTTGACCAGATGTAAAAATCTGAGATTCTTACATGAAAGAATTAGGATTTTTTGAGTGGGTTGGAGAGGGGAGGGTCTTGCTCTGTCACCCAGACTGGACTGCAGCCACTTGCTGCAGCCTGTTTCTCTTGGGCTCAAGCAGTCCTCCCACCTCAGCCTCCTGAGTAGCTGGGAATACAGGTGCATGCCACCACACCCAGCTAGTTTTCCTATCTTTTTATACAGGTGGGGTTTTGCTGTGTTGCCCAGGTTGCTACTGAACTCCTGGGCTCAAGCAGTCCTCCTGCCTCAGCCTCCCAAAGTGCTGGGATTGTAGGCGTGGGCCACCATGACTGGCTGAGAACTAGTTTTAATGGATAAATGTGAAATAAATTATTTCAGTTGAAGAAATTGTTAGAAAATTATGAGTACAAGCCTAAATAAGATGTTTATTAAAATGTACAGGGCCTTAGCCAGGTGGAGTGGCTCATGCCCGTAATAGCAACACTTTGGGAGGCCAAGACGGGTGGATCAGGAGGTCAGGAGATCGAGACCATCCGGGCCAACATGGTGAAACCCCATCTTTACTAAAATACAGGAAAATTAGCTGGGCATGGTGGCACACGCCTGTAGTCCCTGCTGCTTGGGAGACTGAGGCAGGAGAATTGCCTGAACCCGGGAGGTGGAGGTTGCAGTGAGCAGATTGCACCACTGCGCTCAAGCCTGGGTGACAGACTGAGAGTCCATCTCAAAAAAAAAAAAAAAGTGCAAGGCCTTTAGTTAAGCACCAAACAACTGCTTGTAGAATACAGTACCTAGCAATATTAAAGATTGATTCTAAATCTGAAAAATTAGAAGTACATTTCTGTAGTTTAAGAACAGTTTTGTGGGCCGGGCGTGGTGGCTCAAGCCTGTAATACCAGCACTTTGGGAGGTCGAGGCGGGTAGATCACGAGGTGGAGAGATCGAGACCATCCTGGTCAACATGGTGAAACCCCGTCTCTACTAAAAAAAAACACAGAAAATTAGCTGGGCATGGTGGCATGTGCCTGTAACCCCAGCTACTCAGGAGGCTGAGGCAGGAGAATTGCTTGAACCCAGGAGGCGGAGGTTGCAGTGAGCCGAGATCGCGCCATTGCACTTACTCCAGCCTGGGTAACAAGAGTGAAACTCCGTCTAAAAAAAAAAAAAAAAAAAAAAAAAAAAAAAAAAAAAAAACAGTTTTGTAATATGAGAAACTACCCAACTGCACTACATTGTGTCTCACAGGATTTAAAAATTTTGAAGAAATAATTTCAATTCATGGCCTCATAAGTCAAATTTATGGCCAGGCATGGTGGCTCACTCCTGTAATCCCAGCATTTTGGGAGGCTGAGGCGGGGTGGATTACCTGAGTTCAGGGGTTCAAGAACAGCCCGACCAAGAAAGTGAACCCTTGTGTATTTTTTTGTAAAATACAAAAATTAGCTGCGTGTGGTGGCAGACAGCTGTATTTTGAGCTACTTGCAGGAGAATTGCTTGAACCCGGGAGGTGGAGGTTGCAGTGAGCCAAAATTGCGCTGCTGTACTCCAGTCTGGGCAACAGAGCAAAACTCCATCTAAAAAAAAAAAGGCAAAATTATGCAGCTTTAAAAAAAATTTTTTTTAAATTAACTTTTAATGAATTTTTTTTTTGAGATAAAGTTGTGCTTTGTTGCTCAGGTAGTGACATGATCATTGCTCACTGCAACCTCTGCTTCCAGCCCCAAGCCATCTTCCCACCTCAGCTTCCCAAGTAGTAGGGATTATAGGCACACAGGACCATAACCGGCTAGTTTTTGTATTTTTGGTAGAAACAGGGTTTCCCCATATTGTCCAGGCTAGCCTTGAACTCCCTGGTTTAAATGATCCACCCACCTTAGCCTCCCAAAATGCTGAGATTACAGGTGTGAGCCACTGCACACGTCTCATGCAGCTGTTTTAAAATCATTGCTTAGAACAGTTTCAGCTGGAGGAGAAAAAAAACTAATTTCTGCCACAATAAATGACGACCCAGCTAAGTTAGGTTAAAAAAGTCAGATTTCATTAGAATTTTGTAATAAACTTGATGTTTCTGTTATTTCTTCATTCCACTAAATGATACGGTTTGAAAATCTGCTCAGTGTTTTGAAATGGTCTCTACAACAAATTGTCACTTGTTGGGTACAGTTAAGTGCCCATTATGTTAGTACACGTGGTACAAATCAATACCAGCTTAAAGGATTCTGGAAATAAGAGATGAATTTAGTGATCATATATACCCTGTCAGTCAATTGGTCATATTGTAGAAGAGCTCTACAAAACTTACTATACTGTTAAGTCCAAGATTTTCTTCCAGTAACAGGAATGCTAGCCAAATATTTAATAATCAAAGACCAAAAATGGCAGTTTAATTTTTCTGCCCAATATCCCATGGCATATGAATGATCTAAATTTGAAGCTCCAAGGATAGGAAAAAGCTTACTTGTGCCTGACCTAGACAAGTTCTAGAGTTTATATTGAAATCAAAACTTTTAAAAAATATCAGTAAGATTAATTGTATTCATTTTTCTAACATAAGTCAATATGCTTGAAGTTTTAATTGTATTTGATAGTGTCATGTAAATTTACTCTAAAAACTAAGAAAAAATTTTAAACTGCTCTATTGACTAGATTTAGGGTTGCTTTTCAGTATACTCAGTAACTCTGAATTCAGTGTTAACAGTAAACTGAGCTTACATAAAATTTATTGAATTTACCTAACTTAGGCAAATGTTTTCAAACTGATATGCTTTTGGTCTAAAGTCAAATCAATTATTTTGAAAAAGACGAATGGGATTTTTTTTCAGTGTGGATATGAAAAATAAAAGAAAATTATAATTATGTTTGGAACAATTTGAATATTTGAGTCTACTTTGTCACCTGTGATTTTTCACTGTGTTTCTATTTTAGAATTACATATGTGGCTTGCAGTGTAGTTGTATTAGATAGCACTACCTTATATGATAGTTACTCTTAAAACCAAGTTTCAGCAATCTAGACCTTACTTTTGACTTCAGGATCCATGGTGAACTGTCTTTTCTTCAGTTTCACATTGTTGTTCCTTAGGCATCTTAAAATGATTAGGTCCAAAGTTGAACTTATTCATCTCTCATCATACCTGTTTTGAGAAATGGTCCAACCATTTCCCTTGATGCTCAAACTAGAAATGTTGAAGACATTTGAAACCTTTTCTTCATCTACCTTGCCTTGTCTCTTCCACCTCTCTTGTTGTAGTTATCTTGGTTCAAGTTGCCATTTTTCTTGCTTTGAGTAATATAATAACTTTCTAACAAGTCTCTCTGCCCTCATTCGTAGCCCTTGTTAATATTATATATCCTTTATACTAAGGATTAACTATTCTAAAGTACACATTTATTCTTATATAAATTATTGGGAAGACATTCAGACAACAAGAAACTCAAATCACTTAAACAGATTTATAATCTTGTATAGCAAATCTGGGATAGCTACAATCTTTGCTTGAGTAGCTGAATAGTGTCATTATTGTGTTATCTGGGGTGATTTAGGTCTTTCTCTCATAATTGCAGGATGCCTGTCACAATTTCAGGGATGCTCAATGTAAGGCAACATGGCAAGGGCTGGGTCAAGCCCTGTATATTCATCAGGAAGTCAGAAGCTTTGTCAGAAGCGTTACTAAGCAGACTTATATTTCAGTGGCCTTAACTGTGTCAGCATGGCGATACTCGTTGCAAGGGAAAGTTGGAATGTGAGCTTTTACTTTTCATAGCTTTTGTATTAGAAGTAGGCAAGGGAGAAATAATTGGGAATAGGTGGTTGGTTAGCTGGTCTATGAAGTCTAACATATTTTTCCTCTACTGAAAAGCTTTTACTGGCTCCCCATTTTGTTCGGGATAGTTTAAGGTTATAATGAGTCTGTGCCCTCCATCTGGTACTGAACTCAAGGTAGCTGTCACTGGCCTGGTTATGAAAGGTCAATTTAAAGATGATCTAATAGGGTGTCTCTGTTTTGTAGGTAGTAAAATTGACATTTCAAGAGGTTTAGTTAATTGCCAGGGTCGTAGTTTGTTATGAACAGATAACCAAAATTACTACTGAATGTTTTGGGAACTGAAAATTTGATTTCTTTATTTATTTTTATTATAGAGACTGAGTCTTGCCATGTTGCCCAGGCTTGTCTTGAACTCCTGGCGTCAAGCGATCCTCCTGCCTTGGCCTCCCAAAGTGCTGGGATTACAGGCATGAACCACTGCACCTGGCCTGAAAAATGTGATTTTAAATTATGTTCCACCTTTTAATATCAAGATGGCCTGGGAGAGTTAATTAATGTCTCTGAGTGTTAATTTATCTGTCTTTCAACGAGGATAATAATTGCATATTGAATGGTTCCATTTATGTATGTATGTATGTATGTATGTATGTATGTATGTATGTATTGAGACAAGTTCTCACTCTGTTGCCCAGGCTGGAGTACAGTGGCACAGTCACGGCTAACTGCAGACTTGACCTCCCAGACATGGGCAGTCCTCCTGCCTCAACCTCCCAAGTAGCTAGAACTATAGGCATGTGCCACCATCCCCAGCTAATTTTAAAATTATTTGTAGAGACAGGGATCTTCTTCTGTTCCCCAGGCTGGTCTCGAACTCCTAGGCTCAAGTGATCATTCTACCTCAGCCTCCCCAAATGCTGCGATTACAGGCGTGAGCCACCACACCTAGCCTGGTTTCAGGTTTTATGGGCCCTGTTGATTACTGAATTTGGCACACTCTAAGAAAAATAATCCCACACAATTGTGAAGACACCATTAGAAATTATTTGAAATATTTAGATTAGGAAAATAAATCACTATAATCTTCACAATATTTAAAAGTTAACAATATCACAAAATACAGATGTGAAAAAGACATGATCTTTTTATTATAACTTTATAATTATTTTTTTCTAGGTTGGTTGGTTGGTTTGTTTTGAGACAGGGTCTTATTCTGTTGCCCAGGCTGAAGTGCAGTGGCAAGATCTCAGCTTACTGCAACCTCCACCTCAGTCTTCTGAGTAGCTGGGACCACAGGCACGTGCCACCACGTTGGGCCAATTTTTGTATGTTTTTGTGGAGACAGGGTTTCACCATGTCGCCCAGGCTAGTCTCTAACTCCTGAGCTCTAGGAATCCACCTACCTTGGCCTCCCCAAATTGTAAGATTACAGGGGTGAGCCACTGTGCCTGACCCCGAGTTTTCTTTTGGTTATATATGCATTGATTGTCTCCATTTGACTGTTCTGTAATGTCATTTTCTATAGAGGAATAGAAGGATAATTTAGAGTACCTCTAGCTTAGTTAATGGAAATTTGCTTTTTTATTTTTGACAGTTTACATAGGTTTCTTTCAAATTCTCAACTATGACTAATACAATGTAATTTTTTAGGATTATTATCACATGTGGGGAAACCCTTTTTTTTTTTTTTTTTCCCAGACAGTGTTTCCCTCTGTTGCCAGGCGCCAGGCTGGGTGCAGTGGCACGATCTTGGCTCGCTGTAACCTCCGCCTCCTGGATTCAAGCAATTCTCCTGCCTCAGTGTCCCAAGTAGTTGGGACTACAGGCACGCGCCACCACACCCAACTAATTTTTGTATTTTTTTTTTTTTTTTTTTTTTTCCTGAGACAGTCTCACTCCATCACCAGGAACCAGGCTGGAGTGCAGTGGCGCGAACTCGGCTTGCTGCAACCTCTGTCTCCTGGGTTCAAGCAATTCTCCTGCCTCAGCCTCCAGAGTAGCTGGGACTACAGGTGCGTGCCACCATGCCCAGCTAATTTTTTTGCATTTTTAGTAAGACGGGGTTTCACCATGTTGGCCAGGATGGTCTCGATCTTTTGACCTTGTGATCCGCCCACCTTGGCCTCCCAAAGTGCTGGGATTACAGGCGTAAGCTACTGCGCCCAGCCGGGAAACAAATTCTTTTAAGAGTCACAACTGAACTACAAGATTTCAGAGCATTTCAATTTTTTGTGAAGTGACTGCTCTTAAATATTGTTTCAGTTGACCAAAGTATTCTTAGAAGACTTCCCAACTGAGATGGACAGCAATAGTTTACACATGGAAGAGATTTCAGAGTACACAAATATATCCCAGTCACTCATTAACAAGATCTCAGAAATGTCTACTGCAACTACATGGTTACAACAGGAAGGGAAAGTACACAGAAGGTGCAGGTGAAATGGAAAGAGACAGTAGTCTTAACTGATTATGGTAAAAATATTTCTGTGGCAGGGTGTGGTGGCTCATGTCTTGTAATCCTAGCACTTTGGAAGGTCAAGGCAGGTGGATTACCTGAGCTAAGGAGTTTGAGACCAGCCTGGGCAGCAAGGCAAAACAGTCTCTACTAAAATACAAAAACTTAGCTGGGTGTGGTGGCATGTGCCTGTAGTCATAGCTACTTGGGAGAATGAGGCGGGAGAATCGCTTGAACCAAGGAGGTGGAAGTTGCAGTGAGCTGAGATTGCACCACTTCACTCCAGCCTAGGCTAAAAAGTGACGCTCTGTCTTAAAAAAAAAAAATTGGCAAATTTAACAAAAAAGTATATAAATGTGAAGAGATATTACTTTGTTCCTTTTTTGGAAGGTACTCATTAGTAAGTTTCATAGTTATTCCGCCTCTGACTTGCCTCTTCTAGTTTTTTGGATTCTTGAATGAGGTAAAGCAGACTTGAGAAATTCTTAAGACGCTTAATATGTAATCAACAAATATTACCAGAAAAATGAAAGAATTTTGGATAATTTTTTAAGCTGGTTGTTGAATATGTGTGTGTGGGAGGGAAGGGCTTGCTTTTTCCTTTTTCTTTTTTTTAGAGATGGGGGGTTTTGCTATGTTGCCCAGGCTGGAGTGCAGTGGCTATTCACAGGCGTGATTCCACTACTGGTCAACTTGGGAGTTTTGACCTGCTCTGTTTCTGACCTGGGCTGGTTCACACCTAGGCAACCTGGTGGTTCCCCACTCCGGGGAGGTCACCATATTGATGCTGAACTTAGTGCGGACACCTGACTGGGCATAGTACACTACAGCCCAGAACTTCTGGGCTCAAGCAATCCTCCTACCTCAGCCTCCCGAGTAGCTGGGACTATCGGCACCTGCCACCATGCCTGGCTTTACCTTGGCTTAAAATTTTCCCAATAAAAGTATTTTTAAAATCACATGAGATAAATGTAAAATAATTGAACATTTTTGTATGCTGGAATCCTCTAAATAGATTCTTTTCTTTTTCTTTCTTTCTTTTTTCTTTCTTTTTTTTTTTTTTGAGTTTGAGTCTCACTCTGTTTCCCAGGCTGGAGTACAGTTGCATGATCTCTGCTCATTGCAACCTCCTTCCCCCACATTCAAGCAATTATTCTGTCTCAGCCTCCTGAGTAACTTGGATTACAGGTGCGCTCTACTGCACTTGGTTAATTTTTGTATTTTTAGTTGAGACAGGATTTCACCATGTTGGTCAGGCTGGTCTCAAAATCCCAACCTGAAGTGATCCGCCTGCCTCAGCCTCCCAAAGTGCTGGAATTATAGGAGTGAGCCACCCCACTTGGCAAATTATATTATTTCTAAGTAATAATAGCTATTATTAACAATTTTTATTTTTAAGCAAAAACCCCTAGTCCCAAAATAACTTAAAATATTTCAAATACTATAATACAATACTATGAATTGGCCCTTTTTTTAAAAAAAAATTGCTTTTTAAGATACTATATGTACCTGAAAAAAAGCACCTTGAGTTCTAAATATAGCGTTGGATTTTGTGGGAGAATCTGTAACCTTCGCAGTGAGCACCCAGAGACATGCGCTGTGTAAGACATCAGTAGCATTGCTGGGCTCTCCTAAGGGAGCAACAGGCTTGCTGAAGAAGCTGATATAGTTAACGATGATGCATCAAACCCGAGCATTTCTACCAGTCAATTAAGCATGCATAGTGGTTTCTTTGAGGATACATATTTCCCCATTCCAAAATACACAGTTGATGTATGAGAAAAATTTGTTATATTCCTACCTCAAACCAATTCTAGAAAAGATTAAAGATGGAATAAAGAGGAAAAATTAAGTCATAAAATAAAAATAAACTGATGATTATTTTTGTGTTCTCTGAATGAGAAGGATATTTTCAATCCAAAGGTAGTGAAGCCAAAGTGCTCCAACAAACCTTAGCTAATGCATGAGTTCTGCCTGTGAACATTTCTTTTTTTTTTTTTGAGACAGAGTTTCGCTCTTGTTACCCAGGCTGGAGTGCAATGGCGCGATCTCGGCTCACCGCAACCTCCGCCTCCTGGGTTCAGGCAATTCTCCTGCCTCAGCCTCCTGAGTAGCTGGGATTACAGGCACACACCACCATGCCCAGCTAATTTTTTGTATTTTTAGTAGAGACGGGGTTTCACCATGTTGACCAGGATGGTCTCGATCTCTTGACCTCGTGATCCACCCGCCTCAGCCTCCCAAAGTGCTGGGATTACAGGCTTGAGCCACCGCGCCCGGCTCTGTGAATATTTCATTAAGAATTTTACTCTGTGGTAGATGTATGGTCAGCATTTTCATCTGTTCTATAACAACATTTTTCTTGTGAATGTTTTTCATGCATTTGTCAATTTTGCAGCTTTCTCACAATTTTTCTTATAAAACCTTTATATTGACGCTGTGCCATAGCATTTCTTGAACATATATTTTAGTGGCGTGCAGTTCCCTGGGCCAGCAGTTTGCAAATGGATTCCTGGATGGTGGGAGGCCCCGGAGTCTTCTTCCAGGCTTTATAAATGTTCCAAAGGCCTTCTCTTTATTGTCATAGAGACCACTGATTCTAACAGGTGTGGCTTTTCTGCGAAATTTTTTTGTGTGTATCCTTGCTCTCTCTGGTTCTTTGTTCCGAGATGAATCTGGAAGAGCTTCTGTCACCAGCCCTGCACTCCCCAGGCCCTTCAGCACCTGCAGCTTCATGTGAACCTTTCACCTCAGGGAATATGTTTTTGCTGGACCTTTCTGAGCTGTACTGCTAAGAGCCCTCTGTTCTCTGTGCTTTTCTCTCTGCATTCCATCCTCATGACTTCTGGTGAAGCTCAGCTCCCACAGCTCTGTGCTCACTCAGTTGTTAGGTTTTTGGGTTGAAGATTTTACATTTCTTGGTAAGTTCCTCCTTTTCGGGAAGTATCGTTTTACTGATGCTCTCAGATTTGCTATTCATAAGGGACTCTGATATTCTCTTTGCACTTTCTTAATTTTAATTGCTTTTCCTTTTGACTGTAGATTTTAGGTGACCTACTTGCTGAAAAAAATGGGGCAATTTTTAAAAATCTTCTATATTTTGTTCCTAATTTTTCTTTGTTTCATTGTTTGCTATCTCAGAGGAGGAGAAAGAGGGTAAGGCTACCTACCAATGTGCTCCTAACAAAGAGGTATATCCAGTGTTGGTAATCACAAGCCTAATGCAAATCTGATTCTCATTTTATTCAGAAGCTGTCCCTCTATACTCCTCAAGGCTGTTTCAATGTTTTCATCTGATATACTAGAATTCGATGAAAATGCCTGTTGAGTTGTTTTTTTGTTGTTGTTTTTTTGTTTTTTTTTTTTGAGTTGGGGTTTTGCTCTGTCACTCAGGCTGGAGTGCAGTGGCATGATCACAATTCACTGCAGCCTCGATCTCCTGGGCTCAAGCAATCCTTATGGATTGAATACATGTCTTATCTTTTCTCTACCATGAAAATCCACGCATATTTCATTTTTCAGTTTCTGGGAAATTTCCTTCAATGGATAACTTCCAGCCTTTGAAAATTGTGGCTATTAAATTCTAATTTCTGGCTGGGTACGGTAGCTCACACCTGTAATCTCAACACTTCGGGAGGCCGAGGTGGGTGCATCAGCTGAGGTCAGGAGTTCAATACCAACCTAGCCAACAACCAACCAACCCTAGGTTCAATACCAACCTAGGGTTTTTAAGTGAAACCCTCTCTCTACTTAAAAAAAAAATAGCCAGGGGTGGTGGTGCACGCCTGTAATCTCAGCTACTCAGGAGGCTGAAGTGGGAGAATTGCTTGAACCCAAGAGTTGGAGGTTGCGGTGAGCCAAGATCTCAACACTGTACTCCAGCTCCAGCCTGTGGGCAACATTGAGACTCCTATCTTAAAAAAAAATTCTAGCTCTCTAGCCTACAGCCTGTGTCTATGGTTGGGCCGTCTGCGTCCAGCTGCCTGGGACAGAGATCGGGTGTATGGGGCCGCAGGAACTGGCTCCAGGGCCCCCATAACGGGCCACCCCGCAGCACCCCGGCCTGGCGTGAGGGTGTCCCTTGATCTGAGAATGGCTACCTCTCGATATGAGCCAGTGGCTGAAATTGGTGTCGGTGCCTATGGGACAGTATACAAGACCTGTGATCTGCACAGTGGCCACTTTGTGGCCCTCAAGATGTGAGAGTCCCCAGTGGAGGAGCTGGAGGAGGACTTCCCATCAGCACAGTTTGTGAGGTGGCCTTACTGAAGTGACTGGAGGCTTTTGAGCATCCCAACATTGCCTGGCTGATGGATGTCTGTGCCACATCCCGAACTGACCGAGAGGTCAAGGTAACCCTGGTGTTTGAGCACGTAGACCAAGATCTAAGAACGTATCTGGACAAGGCACCCCCACCAGGCTTGTCAGCCGAGACCATCAAGGATCTGATGCACCAGTTTCTAAGAGGCCTAGATTTTCTTCATGCCAATTGCATCGTTCGCCGAGATCTGAAGTCAGAGAACATTCTGGTGACAAGTGGTGGAAGAGTCAAGCTTGCTGTCTTTGGCCTGGCCAGAATCTACAGCTACCAGATGGCACTTACACCCATGGTTGTTACACTCTGGTACCGAGCTCCTGAAGTTCTTCTGCAGTCCACATATGCAATACCTGTGGACATGTGGAGTGTTGGCTGTATCTTTGCTGAGATATTTCGTTGAAAGCCTCTCTTCTGCGGAAACTCTGAAGCTGACCAGTTGGGCAAAATCTCTGACCTGATTGGGCTGTCTACAGAGGATGACTGGCCTCGAGATGTATCTCTGCCCCATGGAGTCTTTCACCCCAGAGGGCCCCACCCAGTGCAGTCGGTGGCACCTGAGATGGAGGAGTTGGGAGCACATCTGCTGCTGGAAATGCAGACTTTTAACCGACATAAGCCAATCTCTGCCTTTCGAGCTCTGCAACACTCTTATCTACATAAGGAAGAAGGTAATCCTGAGTGAGCAATGAAGTGGCTGCCATGGAAGGAAGAAAAGCTGTCGTTTCCCTTCTGGACACTGAGAGGGCAGTCTCTCCCTTCGTCTCTGAGGCTGTGGAGGCTCCACCTCCATCTTTCTACAGAGATTACTTTGCTGCCTTAAAATGACATTGCCTCTCCTACCTCTCCTTCTGAGGCCTCTCCTTCTGCGCCCCTGTTTCTCAACGCTAAGGGGTATGTTCCCTCATGTCCCTTTCCCTACGTTTATATTGGGGATCTTTTTTTATACAGGAAAAAAAAAAACAAAACAAAGAAAAAAAATTCTAACTTCTAAGAGCTGTTTCTTGTTTTCTGATTGTTTCATTTAATACTATGCTTATCTCTGGAAGCCTTTGATTTATCCTCTGAGAATAATAATTTTATTAAAAACTTATTTTCTGGGCATTATTTATTTCACTTAAGATCTCTTTCTCTTGTTATCTGAAATTTGCTTTCCTCTCTGATGCCTTTTTCTTTTATCCTTGGATGTTCTTTCATATTTAACCTGTTACTGGGTAGCTTCACTGGGAGTCACTGGGTAGAAGGGCATTTATTTTGTTGGGATAGCTACATATTAGTCTGATACTGTGTCTTGTAGTTTATGCTAAGTGGTTCTCCACAAGTTTCCTTGGTTCTCCTGGCTGATAATGTTTGCACAGAGGACAGACAAAAGGGGGCTGGAACTGTTAAAAACAGAATTATAATGAATTCTGTTTTCAGCTGTCCCTCATACTCACAACTGCACATGAAGTCCTGGGCCATGGGTGAATCCTTTGAACTTAATGCAGAGAATGTCTTGTGAGTAGATATGTGGAGATGTGTGTATGCAGTTTTTCAACCTTTTTGTTAAGTGGCACCTTACCTTCATTAATTCATTGCATGTGGTGTCATAGTTCTGAGTCCTTCCTGGATTCCCTGGGGCAGACTGGTTTTTTTGCCTTTGCCCTCTGAAATAAACTACTTCTCCACCTACTTTTCCCTCTCAAACTTCCTAAGCTGTCTAATGGAGATAATACTACATGATACCTTACAAAGCTGTTGTGTAGATTACACAAATTTATATATGTAATATGCATAGCACAGTATCTGGCATGGTGTAGATTACACGAATTTATATGTGTAATATGCATAGCACAGCACCTGGCATGGAGTAATCATTCTATAAATGGTAGTTATTAGTATTATACAATTTCTCAATATCCCAGACAGTCCTGGTCATATTAATTACCTGGGTAGTGATGCCAATAAAAATCCCTATGGCTGCTTTTGTGCAATTACTAATTTATTTGTATTCATTTTAGCAAAATAAAAAGTTGAGAGAAATGAAATAAATTCATGCTTTAATCCTGCCATTACAGTGTCTTAATTGTTAGAAATTTGTGATAAATTTTAACATCTGATAGTTAATCATTATTGAATATTCTTTTTCAAGAATATTTTGACTGTTTTCCTACATTAGTCCAGAAGAGTTTTACAATCATTTTGACTGGTTTTCTCTAATCTCCTTCACCCTTAAAATACTCTTTAAGATTTTGGTTACGATTATACTTAAGTAATTTTCAAATCTGAGGATAAGTTATATATTTATACAACTTATTTTTTCAAACCAAGAACAAGGTCAGCTTAACATATACTTTTTCTTTCTCCTCAGCAAATATTTGCATTTTTTTCATGTAGACCCTACCTACTAATTTAATTTCTATGTATTTTATATGTTCATATTTTACATGTTGCTACTATAAATGGGACATTATTTTATTTTTATTTTTGACTATTGCCTTATAGAAAAAATATATTTATATATTTATTTTTAAGTGTCCAAATAACTTTTTTGATTCAAGTAGGTTTTTTGGGTAGGAAAAAAAGTTTTTTTTTTTCAAATAATGATCATTTTACCTTCTCTTTCTAATATTTATGACTAGTATTCTTTTTCATATCTCATAGCATTGCTTATTACTTGAGAAATAGTAGACTTCAGAAGTAGTGGTTATAAATATGTTTATTTTATCCTTCACTTGAATAGGAATGCCTTTAGGGTTGTTATGTCTGATACTGGTTGACTGCATATAAGACATTCTTTAAACAAGTTTACCACTGACTTGTGTTTTACTTTTGCTGCTTTAAGCTAGAATGTCCCAGGAAGTACACACACAGTTTCTCTCACACATACAGCTCTCATAATACACTCATGAAAAGAAAACAGTTATTTGAGATTCTAATGTCTGGGACCTTTGTGGTAGACAATCAAGCTCTATCCTCAGAGGAAAAAAAAATGGACACTTGGATTTAAAAGTGGCAGGATCCAGAGGCAAAAAGAAGAGGAAAGGAAACAGAAGAGATTCTGTATCTTTGGAATTATGTGGCACAAATTCCTGGTACCACTTTCAGGTTCATTTGCTTTCTACATGATTTCATTTTATGATCACACTAGTGTGGAGACTGTACCCCATGATTTAAAAAAATCTTCTTGGCATTATTTTATTCTGTTAGTTTGAATTAAGCTGAACTTGTGAACAGTGATGGCTGTATCATAAATTCAAAAGTTATTGACTATTTGCTCCTATACCAAACAGTCCTGACTGCGTTTTTCTCTGTTTCAGATACTTGTTTTCTACCCTGAATTTTCCAGCTGTTATCTTTTCCTGCAACTTTGAGTATACTTGCTTCCAGTAAATCTCCCCTATCTCTACTAATCTGCTGCTTCTGGTCATGTCAGACTCAGTTATGCAATAAACCTGTTTAATGTAACTAAATCTAAAGAATAAATTGGGTATGTTATAGGATCTGAGTATAACACCCGTGAGTAATTCAGAGTAATTGTTATGTAATGATAAAATTATTTTGGCTCCCAGCTGGCTAATAAAAAGTAATTATTTTAACTAATTAACTAATTTTGAATGGGTAGTACATGCACATAGTGAAGTATTTTTAAAATGTAGGCCCAGCATGGTGGCTTATACTTGCAATCCCAGAACTTTGGGAGATGGAGGCAGGAGGATCTCTTGAGGCCAGGAATGCCAGATCAGCCTGGGCATCATAGCAAGACGCTGTCTCGACGTCTCGACAAAATCTTTTTTTTTTTTTTTTTTTTTTTTTAAATTAGGTGGGTTTTGTAGCACGTGCCTTTAGCCCCAGGTATTCAGGAGGCTGAGGTGGGAGGATCACTTGAGCCTAGGAGTTTGGGGTTACAGTGACCTCTGATGGCACCACTGCATTCCAGCCTGGGTAGCAGAGTGAGACCCTGTCTTTAAAAATAAAGTAAAAAATCCAAGTGGTTACACATTGAAAAATAGTTTGTCCCTCATCTCTTCCCCAGACACTCTCCAGAGAAAACCACTCCTATCACTTTCCTATGTATATTTCCAGATTGTATATATTATATATATATAACAATATACATAAATTTTTCACAAATGGTAAGCTTTTATATAGACTTCTGAACTTTGCTTCTTTTTGGTAAGAATGTATCTTAAAGGTGATTGCATATGTCTATTTAAAGCTGCTTTATTTATTTACAAAGTTTTTCTTGAAAGACACATACAAGAAATATAAGTTGTAAGTGTACAATGTGATGATTTTCCAGTGAGCCTGGCCTGAAACAATTTTTAAAGAGAAGAATATGGTGGGAGTAATCAATTATTCAATTTTAAGACATCATATAGCTACAGTACTCAAGACTGTGTGGTATCTTGGGGATATAGGTATAGAGATCAGTTAGACACAATACAAAACCCAGAAATAGACCCATGAAAGTATGTCCACCTGAGTTTTTTCCCTTTTTTTTTTTAATTGCATTTTAGGTTTTGGGGTACATGTGAAGAACATGCAAGATTGTTGCATAGGTACACACATGGCAGTGTGATTTGCTGCCTTCCTCCCCATCACTTATATCTGGCATTTCTCCCCATGCTATCTCTCCCCAGCTCCCCATCCCCCACTGTCCCTCTCTTATTTCCCCCCCAACAGACCCCAGTGTGTGATAATCCCCTCCCTGTGTCCATGTGTTCTCATTGTTAAACACCCACCTATGAGTGAAAACATGGTGTTTGATTTTCTGTTCTTGTGTCAGTTTGCTGAGAATGATGGTTTCCAGGTTCATCCATGTCCCTACAAAGGACACGAATTCATCGTTTTTGATGGCTGCATGATATTCCATGGTGTATATGTGCCACATTTTTCCCTGTCCAGTCTATCATCGATGGGCATTTGGGTTGGTTCCAGGTCTTTGCTATTGTAAACAGTGCTGCAGTGGACATTTGTGTGCATGTGTCCTTATAGTAGGACGATTTATAATCCTTTGGATATATACCCAGTAATGGGATTGCTGGGTCAAATGGAATTTCTATTTCTAAGTCCTTGAGGAATCGCCACACTGTCTTCCACAATGGTTGAACTAATTTACACTATTTAAGACAGTGTAAAAGTGTTCTATTTCTCCACATCCTCTCCAGCATCTGTTATCTCCAGATATTTTAATGATCGCCATTCTAACCGATGTGAGATGGTATCGCAATGTAGTTTTGATTTGCATTTCTCTAATGACCAGTGATGATGAGCATTTTTTCATATGTTTGTTGGCCTCATGTATGTCTTCTTTTGTAAAGTGTCTGTTCATGTCCTTTGCCCACTTTTGAATGGGCTTGTTTGTTTTTTTCTTTTAAATCTGTTTTAGTTCTTTGTAGATTCTGGATATCAGCTCTTTGTCAGATGGGTAGACTGCAAAAAGTTTTTCTCATTCTATTGGTTGCCGATTCACTCTAATGACTGTTTCTTTTGTTGTGCAGAAGCTGTGGAGTTTGATTAGGTCCCATTTGTCTATTTTAGCTTTTGTTACCATTTGTCTATTTTGGCTTTTGGTGTTTTGGTCATGAAATCCTTGCCTACACCTATGTCCTGAATGGTTTTGCCTAGATTTTCTTATAGGGTTTTTATGGTGTTAGGTCTTACGTTTAAGTCTTTAATCCATCTGGAGTTAATTTTAGTGTAAGGTGTCAGGAAGGGGTCCTTTCTGTACATGGCTAGCCAGTTTTCCCAACACCATTTATTAAACAGGGAATCCTTTCCCCATTGCTTTTGTCAGGTTTGCCAAAGATCAGATGGTAGTAGATGTGTGGTGTTGCCTCCAAGGCCTCTGTTCTGCTCCATTGGTCTATATCTCTGTTTTGGTACCAGTACCATGCTGTTTTGATTACTGTAGTCTTGTAGTATAGTTTGAAGTCCAGTAGTGTGATGCCTCCTGCTTTGTTCTTTTTGCTTAGAATTGACTTGGCTATACAGGCTCTCTTTTGGTTCCATATGAAGTTTAAGGTGGTTTTTTTCCAGTTCTGGGAAGAAAGTCATTGGTGGCTTGAAGGGGATAGCGTTGAATCTATAAATTACTTTGGGCAGTATGGCCATTTTCACGTTATTGATTCTTCCTAACCATGAACATGGAATGTTTCTCCATCTGTTTGTGTCCTCTCCTATTTCGTTGAGCAGTGGTTTGTAGTTCTCCTTGAAGAGGTCCTTTACATTCTTGTTAGTTGTATTCCTAGGTATTTTATTCTCTTTGTAGCAATTGTGAATGGCAGTTCATTCTTGATTTGGCTCTCTTTAATAAAGTCTGTTATTGGTATATAGGAATGCTTGTCATTTTTGCACATCGATTTTGTATCCTGAGACTTTGCTGAAGTTGCTTAACAGTTTCAGGAGATTTTGGGCTGAGACAATGGGGTCTTCTAGATATACAGTCATGTCATCTGCAAATAGAGACAATTTGACTTCCTCCTTTCCTATGTGAATACTCTTTATTTTTTTTTTCTTGCCTGATTGCTCTGGCTAGAACTTCCAGTACTATATTGAATAGGAGTGGTGAGAGAGGGCATCCTCGTCTAGTGTTAGATTTCAAAGGTAACGCTTCCAGTTTGTGCCCATTCAGTATGATATTGGCTATTGGTTTGTCATAAATAGCTTTTATTATTTTGAGATACATTCTGTCAATACCTAGTTTATTGAGGGTTTTTAGCATAAAGAGCTATCAAATTTTGTCAAAGGCCTTCTCTACATCAATTGAGCTAATCATGTGGTTTTTGTCTTCGGTTCTGTTTATGTGGTCAATTACGTTTATAGACTTGCGTATGTTGAACCAGCCTTGCGTCCCCAGGATGAATCCGACTTGATCATGGTGGATAAGCTTTTTCATGTGCTGTTGCAGTTGGTTTGTCAGCATTTTATTGAAGATTTTTGCATCTATGTTCATCATGGATATTGACCCGAAGTTTTCTTTTCTTGCTGAGTCTCTGCTGGGTTTTGGTATCAGGATGATGTTGGTCTCATAAAATGATTTGGGAAGGATTCCTTCTTTTTGGATTGTTTGGAATAGTTTCAGAAGGCATGGTACCAGCTCCTCTTTGTATGTCTGGTAGAATTCGGCTGTGAACCCATCTGGACCTGGGCTTTTTTGGGGTGGTAGGCTCTTAATTGCTGCCTCAACTTCAGACCTTGTTATTGGTCTATTCAGGGTTTCAACTTCTTCCTGGTTTAGGCTTGGTAGGATGCAAGTGTCCAGGAATTTATCCATTTCTTCCAGGTTTACTAGTTTATGTGCATAGAGTTGTTTGTAATAATCTCTGATGATGGTTTGTATTTCTGTGGAATCTGTGGTGATATACCCTTTATCATTTTTTATTACATCAATCTGATTATTCTCTCTTTTCTTTTTTATTAATCTGGCTAGTGGTCTGTCTACTTTGTTGATCTTTTCGAGAAACCAGCTCCTGGATTTATTGATTTTTTGAAGGGTTTTTTGTGTCTCTATCTCCTTCAGTTCTACTCTGATCTTAGTCATTTCTTGCCTTCTGCTAGGTTTTGAGTTTTTTTGGTCTTGCTCCTCTAGCTCTTTCAATTTTGATGATAGGGTGTCGATTTTAGATTTCTCCTTGCTTCTCTTGTGGGCATTTATTGCTATATATTTTCCTCTAGAGACTGCTTTAAATGTGTCCCAGAGATTCTGGTTTGTTATGTCTTTGTTCTTGTTGGTTTCAAAGATCATCTTTATTTCTGCCTTCATTTCATTGTTTATCCAGTCAACATTCAAGAGCCAGTTGTTCAGTTTCCATGAAGCTGTGTGGTTCTGAGTTAGTTTCTGGATTCTGAGTTCTAACTTGATTGCACTGTGGTCTGAAAGACTGTCTGTTATAATTTCCGTTCTTTTGCATTTGCTGAGGAGTGATTTACTTCCAATCATGTGGTCAATTTTAGAGTAGGTGCGATGTGGTGCTGAAAAGAATGTATATTCTATGGATTTGGGGTGGAGAGTTCTGTAAATGTCTATTAGGTTTGCTTGGTCCAGGTCTGAGTTCAAGTACTGGATATGCTTGTTGATTTTCTGTCTGGTTGATCTGTCTCATATTGACAATGGGGTGTTAAAGTCTCCCACTATTATTGTGTGTGAGTCTAAGTCTCTGTAAGTCATTAAGAACTTGCCTTATGTATCTGGGTGCCCCTGTATTGAGTGCGTATGTATTTAGGATTGTTAGCTCTTCTTGCTGTATTGATTCTTTTACATTATGTAATGTCCTTCTTTGTTTCTTTTGACCTTTGTTGGTTTAAAGTCTATTTTATCAGAGATGAGAATTGCAACTTCTGCCTTTTTTCTTTTTTCTCTCCATTTTCTTGGCAAATCTTCCTCCATCCCTTTATTTTGAGCCTTTGTGTATCCTTGCATGTGAGATGGGTTTCCTGGATACAGCACAGATGGGTTTTGGCTTTTTATCCAGTTTGCCAGTCTGTGTCTTTTGATTGGGGCATTTAGCCCATTTACATTTAGGGTTAATATTGTTATGTGTGAATTTGACCCTGCCATTTTGATGCTAGCTGGCTGTTTTGCCCATTAGTTGATGCAGTTTCTTCATTGTGTAGATGCTCTTTACCATTTGGTATGTTTTTGGAGTGGCTGGTACTGCTTGTTCCTTTCTATGTTTAGTGCCTCTTTCAGGAGCTCTTGTAAAGCAGGCCTGGTGGTGATGAAATCTCGGTTGTTCGCAAAGGGTTTTACTTTTCCTTCACTTATGAAGCTTAGTTTGGCTGGATATGTGATTCTGAGTTGAAAGTTCTTTTCTTTAAGGATGTTGAATATTGGCCATCACTCTCTTCTGGCTTGTAGGGTTTCTGCTGAGAGATCTACTGTGAGTCTGATGGGCTTCCCTTTGTGGGTAACCCGACCTTTCTCTCTGGCTGCCCTTAGCATTTTCTCCTTCATTTCAGCCCTGGTGAATCTGACGATTATGTGCCTTGGGGTGGCTCTTCTTGAGGAATATCTTTGTGGTGTTCTCTGTATTTCCTCGACTTGAATATTGGCTCGCCTTGCTAGATTGGGGAAGTTTTCCTGGATAATATCCTGAAGAATATTTTTCAGCTTGGATTCATTCTCTCCCTCACATTCAGATACACCTATCAAACGTAGATTAGGTCTTTTCATGTAGTACCATGTTTCTTGGAGACTTTGTTCATTCCTTTTTACCCTTTTTTCTCTAATCTTGCCTTCTCGTTTTATTTCTTTGAATTGATCTTCAACCTCTGATATCCTTTCTTCTGCTTGGTCAATTTGGGTGTTGAAACTTGTATGCTTCGTGAAGTTCTCATGTTGTGTTTCTCAGCTCCATCAATTCACCTATATTCCTCTCTAAGTCGTTTATTCTCGTTAGCATTTCGTGAAATCTTTTTTCAAGGTTCTTAGTTTCTTTGCATTGGGTTAGAACATGTTCTTTTAGCTCCAAGGAGTTTCTTATTACCCACCTCTGAAGCCTGATTCTGTCATTTCATCACGCTACATTCTCCATCCAGCCTCGTTCCCTTGCTGGTGAGGAGTTGTAATCCCTTGTAGGAGGAGAGGCATTCTGGTTTTGGGTGTTTTCATCCTTTTTACCCTGGTTTCTTCCCGTGGATCTATCCACCTGTCATCTTTGTAGTTGTCATCTGTCAGATGGGGTCTCTGAGTGGGCATCCTGTTTGTTGATGATGAAGTTATTTCTTTCTGTTTCTTAGTTTTCCTTCTAACAGTCTGGTCCCTCTGCTGTAAGACTGCTGAGGTCCACTCCAGGCCCTGCTTGCCTGGGGAATCACCTGCAGCAGCTGCAGAACAGTAAGGGTTGCTACCAGTTTCTTCTTCTGCTATCTTTGTCCCAGAAGGATACCTGCCAGATGTCAGTCTGAGCTCTCCTTTATCAGATGACTCTTTGGATATATGGGGGTCAGGGAGCTGCTTGAAGAGACAGTCTGTCCTTCATAGGAGCTCAAGTGCTGAGCTGTGAGCTCTCTTATTCATTCAGAGCTGCTGGGCAGGTACGTTTAAGTCTGCTGCAGCAGAACTCATAAACCCTCCTTTTTTTTTCCTTGGGTGCTCTGTCCCAGGGAGTTAGGGCACTTTATTTATGAGTTTCTGTTGTGCTGCTCCCTTTTTTCAGGGCTGCCCTGCTCAGCAAGGAGGCAGCCTAGTCACTGTCTTCCTGCAAGGCTTTGCTGAGCTGCTGTGGGCTCTGCCCAGCTGCCATGTGAACTTCCCTGCAGTCCTGTTTATATCGGTGTAGTAAGAACTGCCTCAGCAATGGCAGCCCACCTCTATAATGGCGGACTCTATCTGTAATGGCAGACTGCCTCAGCAATGGCAAACTACCTCTGTAGTGGTGGACTGCCTTGGTAATGGCAGACACCCCTCCCCCACAGAGCTGTGCTTCCTGTGAAACTCTCAATCCAGAGCATTTCCGATTGCTGTTTTTTTGTCGGGGTGGGACCAGCCGAGCCTGATCACCTGACTCCCTGCCTCAGAGCCCCCCCTTTTTTTTTCAGTTGAACGGTCGACTCTGTCTTCCAGATGTTCCATTTGCCTGTTAGAAAGGCACTGGGATCTGTGTGATTTCCCATGTGGCAACCCACTGCACTGGCTGAAGCAGCTGCGCTGAGATTCATGGCGCTTTTTTGCCTGGGAATCTCCTGGCCTGGCTCCCTGTTTCAGTCCCCCTTTTTAATCAGATGAATGGGTGACTCTGTCTCCCAGGAGCTCCAATCGCCAGCTAAAATGGTGCCTGGACCCATGTATTTTGTATGGAGAAGTGCTGCACCAGAGCGCTGGCAAAACAGCTGTGCCAGTAAAACAGCCATGCCGGCCAAACCAGCCACACTGGCCACCCATGGGGCTCCTCCACCTGGGAATTTCATGGTCTGTGGGCAATAAAAATCCATCTGGAAATGTGGCATCCACTCACCCTCCGTGCTTTCGCTGGGAGCTGCAAACCTGAATTGCTCCTAATCAGCCATCTTGGATCCCCTCCAGACTCTGTCCACCTGATTTTTGACAAAGGTGCAAAAACCGATAGAGGAAAGACAGCCTTCTTAACAAATACTGTTGGAGAAAGTGAACATCCATAGTAAAGAAGAAAAATGAATGTCAGCATCACATCTTATAAAAAGTTAACTTAAAATGGATTACAGACTGAAGTGTAAAATGTAAAACTATAAATCTTCTAGAAAAAACAGGAGAAAAATCTTTGAGATCTAAGACTAGCAGAATTCTTAGAGTTGACACCAAAGGCATGATAATAAAAGAAACATGGATAAATTGAACATTAAAAGTTTTACTCTGTGAAATACACTGTTGAGAGGATGAAAGACAAGCTGTATAATGGGAGAAAATATTTTCAAACCACATGTGTGACAAGGGACTAGTATCTAGAATGTATAAAGAGCTCTCAAACTCAATTGCAAAAAAGTAATCCAGGGTGGTTGTGGTTGATCATGCCTGTAACTCCAGTGCTTGAGGAGGCTGAGACAAGAGGATTGGTTGACCTCAGGAGTTCGAGACCAGCCTGAGAAACACAGTGAGACCTCATCTCTATTACATTTTTATTTTAAATATCTGGGAGTGGTGGTGTGCATATGTGTTGCTGACTACTCAGAAGGCTAAGGTGGGAGGATTCCTTGAGCCCAGGAAATCGAGGCTGCAGTCAGCTAGGATCACACCATGGCAGTCCAGCCTGTGTGACAGAGTGAGACCTTGACTCTAATAAATAAAATTCTAAAAAAGCAATCCAATTAGAAAATAGGCAAAAGATATGAAGAGACATTTCAACACATAGGATATACAGGTGGCATATAATTACATGAAAAGATAGTATCATTTACCATTAGGAAAATAAAAATTAAACCTACAATGAACTATCACTACACACTTAACAGAATGGCTAAAATAGAAAATAATGACACCACCAAATGCTGGCAAGGATGTGGAGAGATTTGATCATTCATACACTGCTGGCAGGCATGTAAAATGGTGTGGCAACTTTGGAAAAACAGTTTGGCAGTTTCTTTAAAAAGTAAACATGTTAAACCCTGTGACCCAGGAATTGCAGTCTGGGTATTTCTCCCAGATAAATGAAATCTACGCTCATAGAAAAACCTGTACATGAAAGTTCATTGCAGCTTTGTAATAGTCAAAAGCTAGAAACAACTTAGGTGTTCTTCAACATGTAAATAGTTGAACTGTAGTACATCCATACCATGGAATGCTACTCAGCAATTAAAAACAAACAACCAAAAACCTATTGATATATGAAATAACCTGGAAGAATCTCCAGAAAATTATTCTGAGTGAAAAAAAAGCCATCCCCAAAAGGTTACGTACTGTATTATTCCAGTTATATAATGTGAGAAACCCGCTCACCTATTCAAACCCAAAGAATGGACTCAGAGGCATGAAGAGTAGCAAAAGTGCAACTTTTAGTAGTGATCTTGCAAGGTGTCATGTCTGGTAGGCAGGCATACCCAGGCAGCTACAGCAGGTAATTTATCTCCTAGCCTGCAAGTCCCTCCCCTAGTTCCTCATTGGTTGAGTACTATGGGGTTACAATCTTCCCAGACATCGCCTAAGTTTCATTATCCCCGTTATAAGTTTATACCCTTATCCCCTTCCCTAATTAAGTTTTGATTTCGCAGTAACAAAACCTTCTTCCCTTTGATGGGCTGACCCCTCTACCTTCTGTTCGCTTATCATGACTTTCTAGGAGCATGAGCCGTGTTCTTTGTTACATCTGCAGGCTGGCTCCAGTGTGTAGATTTATCATGCCTTGAAAATAAATTATTTAAAATGTTTTCTCACATATAACATTATAGAAATGACAAAAATAATAGTAATCGAAAACTCATTAGTAGTAGGTAAGAATTAAGGAGAAGGCAGGGCTGGGAGAGAAGTTATGGGTATAAAAGGACAACAGAAGAGATCTTTGTGGTGATAGAAACATTCTGTATTTTGACTGTAGCACTATCAATGTCCTGGCTAGGATATGTGGTGACACACTACTATAGTTTTGTAAGGTTATCACCACTGGAAAAGTGATACATGGAGTCTGTCTTAATTCTTTTTTTGAAACTTTTTTTGCGATATAATTCACACACCACACATTCACCCATTTAAAGTGTACACTTCCATTATTTTTAGTATGTTCACGGATACGTACAACTATCACCACAGTCAATTTTGCAACATTTTTTCATCACCACAAAATGAAACCTTGTACATGTTAGCTATCACCCTCCTATCCTTATGTAACCCTCCACAACCCTAAGCAACTACTAAACTATTTTCTGTTTATGTAGATTTCCCTCTTCTGGATATTTAATGAGAATGGAATCATACAATATGTGGTATTTGTGACTGGCTTATTTTACTACTTGTCATGTTTTGAAGGCTCATCTGTGTTGTATTATGCATCAGCACTTCATTCCTTTTTTTTTTTTTTTTTTTTTGAGATGGAGTTTAACTCTTGTTGCCCAGGCTGGAGTACAATGGTGTGATCTTAGCTCACTGCAAACTCTGCGTCCCGGGTTTAAGCAATTCTCCTACCTCAGCCTCTCCAGTAGCTGGGATTACAGGAATGCACCACCACGTCCAGCTAATTTTTTTGTATTTTCAGTAGAGACAGGGTTTTACCACGTTGTCCAGGCTGGTCTCTAACTCCTGACCTCAGGTGATCCACCTGCCTCGGCTTCCCAGAGCTTCATTCTTTTTTTTTTTTTTTTTTTTTTTTTTGAGACGGAGTTTCGCTCTTGTTACCCAGGCTGGAGTGCAATGGCGCGATCTCGGCTCACCGCAACCTCCGCCTCCTGGGCTCAGGCAATTCTCCTGCCTCAGCCTCCTGAGTAGCTGGGATTACAGGCACGCGCCACCACGCCGAGCTAGTTTTTTGTATTTTTAGTAGAGACGGGGTTTCACCATGTTGACCAGGATGGTCTCGGTCTCTCGACCTCGTGATCCACCCGCCTCGGCCTCCCAAAGTGCTGGGATTGCAGGCTTGAGCCACCGCGCCCGGCCGAGCTTCATTCTTTTTTAAGGCTGTATAATACTCCATTGTTTATGAACATACAACATTTTATTTACCTATTCATCAGTTAATGGACATTTGAGTTGTTTCCACCTACTGGCTATTATGAATAATGCTGTAATAAACATTCACAGACCAATTTTTGAGTGAACATGTTGTATATATCTAGAGTGGAATTGCTAGGTTATATGGTAACTCTGTGTTTAATCAGTTGAGGAACTGCCAAATGGCATTCCACAATGGCTGCACCCTTTTATATTGCCACCAGCAGTGTGTTAAGTTTACTATTTCTCCACATTATTGTCAACTCCAGTTATTACCTGATTTTTAAATTCTAGCTATCCTTGTGGTTGTGAAGTGGTATTTCACAGTGGTTTTGATTTGCATTTACCCAGTGACTAATGATATTGAACATATTTCCATGTGCTTATTTGTCTATTTGTATATCTTCTGTGCAGAAATATCTGTTCAGATAATTTGCCCATTTTTAAATTGGGTTGTCTTTTTATTATTGAGTTGTAAGGGTTATTTATATTCTGGATACAAGTCTCTTATTACATATATAATGTCTCCATTGTCCTTTCTCTTTATTGATGGTATCCTCTGGAGCACAGAAGTTTTTATTCTTTGTTTTTTTTTTTTTTGTTTTGTTTTTGAGACAGAGACTCACTCTGCCACCCAGGCTGGAGTGCAGTGGCACGATCATAGCTCACTCCAGCCTTGACCTCCCCAGGCTCAGGTTATCATCTCACCTCAGCTTCCTGAGTAGGTGGGACTACAAGTGTCCACCATCATGCCTGGCTAATTTTTGTATTTTTTGTAGAGACAGGGTTTCACCATGTTGCCTAGGCTGGTCTTGATTCCTACATGTAAGCAATCTGCCTGTGTTGGCCTCCCAAAATTTTGGGATTTCAGGCATGAGCCACTGTGCCTGGCTAGCACAGAAGTTTTAAATCTTGATGAAGTGGAATTTATTTATTCTTTTGTTGCTTGTGCTTTTGGGGTCCTATCTCAAAATTATTTCCCAAATTCAATGTCATGAAGACGTACCTCTACGTTTTCTCAAAAGAGTTTTATTTTATAGTTTTCACACCTTACATTTAGGTCCTTGATCCATTTTGAGATAATTTTTGTATATGCTGTGAGCTAAGGTCCAGCTTCATTCATTTGCATATGGCTGTCCAGCTTTCCCAGCCTCATTTGTTGAAAAGACTATACTTTCCCATTGGACAGTCTTGGCATCCTTGCTAAAAATGAGTTGACCATGGATGTATGGATTTATATCTAGACTCTCAGTTGTATTACATTGATGTATATGTCTGTCCTTGTGTCAGTACCAGTGTTTTGGTTGCCATTGCTTTGTAGTAAGTTTTAAAACTGGTGAGTCCTCCAACTGTAAGGCCGGCTGCCTTGCAGAGGGTTAAATGGACACATCCATCTCTTTCCGCACCTGATAACTGTGTCATCACCCAAGCTCGTTATCTGGCCTCGCTGCATGGCTTCCCCGGACCGCCTCCGCATACCAGACCCAAGCCCACATTCAGCACTAAATTTTGCATCCAATCCCCAGCCTGCTGTTGAAAAACCCTGCAGAAAAAATTTTAAAGAAGCCCCATTAGACCCTGCCCGGTAGCAGTCTGCTCTGTATGTCTCCGGAAGGCCCACTTAACCAGGTCCCGCCCACCTATCCATGACAACTAGCTCCAGGTATTTCCTGCTTCTTAATAGCCAATAAGATTGCCTTCACTTTGTTTCCCCAACAGCCAATCAAGGCCCACTTACCCAAAGTCCCGCCCACCTACCAATGGCAACTAGTTCCAAGTGTTTCCTGCTTCCTGACAGCCAATAAAATTGCCTTTGCTTTGTTTCCCCAATAGCCAATCAATCACCTTCCCTTCCCATAAAACCCCATGACCTGAACAGCCAGGCATGACTTCTTTGGCCCCTTCTTGGACCACAGAACCTCACCTGGGAGCTGAATACATTAGCTTCTCATTTTCTTATACTTGCCTCAGTTTCCTCATTTTACCTCAGCAATAAATCTTACACCAACTTTATCTTTACAAGATTGTCTTGGCTATTCTGGGTCCCCTTCAGTTCCATATAAATTTTAGAACCAGTTTGTCAATATCTATGAAGATGTTATTCTGATAGGGATTTGGATAGGGTTGACACTGAATTTGTAGATCACTGTGAAGAATATTGTCATATAATGATGTTAAATCCTCTGACACATCAACATAAGATGTTTTTCCAGTTATTTCGATCTTTAATTTCATTAAAACAATGTTTTGTAGTTTTTCAGAGTATACATTTAGCGTTTTTCTTAAATTTATTTTGATGCTATTAAAAATGGAATTGTTTTCTTAATTTCATTTCTGGATTAGTTATTGTGACTGTATAGAAATACATCTGATTTTCATATATTAGTCTTTTTTTTTTCCTTTGGACACAGTGTCTCACTCTGTTGCCCAGGCTGGAGTAGAATGGCACAATCTTGGCCTATTGCAACCTCAGCCTCCAGGGTTCAAGCAATTCTCCTGCCTCAGCCTCCTGAGTAGCTGGGGTTACAGGCACATGCCACCGCACCTGCCTAATTTTTGTATTTTTAGTAGAGATGGGGTTTCACCATGAGTTCAAGGCTGGTCTTGAACTCCTGATCTCAAGTGATCCACCTGCCTCAGCCTCCCGAAGTGCTGCTATTACAGGCGTGAGCCACTACACTCTGCCAATTTTCATGTATTAGTCTTGGATCCTGCAGCCTTGTGAAGCTTGTTTTTAGGTCTTATGTGAATAGTTTTACTTTTTCCTCTTAAATATGGTTGCTTTTGTATCTTTTCTTTCTTTTTTTTGAGACAGAGTCTCATTCTTCTTGCCCAGGCTGGAAAGCAATGGTGTGATCTCAGCTCACTGCAACCTCAGCCTCCCAGGTTCAAGCGATTCTCTTGTTTCAGCCTCACAAGTAGCTGGGATTACAGGCACCCACCACCACACCTGGCTAATTCTTTTTGTATTTTTAGTAGAGACAGGTTTTCACCATTTTGGCCAGGCTGCTCTCAAACTCCTGACCTCAGGTGATCCACCCACTTTGGCCTCACAAAGTGCTGGGATAACAGGCATGAGCCACTGCACCGCACTGCCTTTTATATCTTCTTAGTGCCTAATTGCCCTTTCTAGAACCTCCAATTCATTGTTGAATTGAAGAATCAGGACCTATTTGCCTTGTTCCTGATCCTGGGGGAAAGCATTTACTTACTAAATATGATGGTAGTAAGGCCGGGCGCGGTGGCTCAAGCCTGTAATCCCAGCACTTTGGGAGGCCGAGGCGGGTGGATCACGAGGTCAAGAGATCGAGACCATCCTGGTCAACATAGTGAAACCCCGTCTCTACTAAAAATACAAAAAATTAGCTGGGCATGGTGGCGCGTGCCTGTAATCCCAGCTACTCAGGAGGCCGAGACAGGAGAATTGCCTGAGCCCAGGAGGTGGAGGTTGCGGTGAGCCGAGATCGCGCCATTGCACTCCAGCCTGGGTAACAAGAGCGAAACTCTGTCTCAAAAAAAAAAAAAAAAAAAAAATATATGATGGTAGCTGTGGGTTTTTCATAGATGTCCTTTATCAGGTTGAGGAAGTTTCCTTCTCTTCCTAGTTTATTGACTGTTTTGATCATGAAATGGTGTTAGAGTTTGTCAAATACTTTATCTGCATCTATTAAGATGATCATGCGATTTTAATTTTTAATTGATAGGATGTATTACATTAATTGATTTTTGGATGCTAAACCAGACTTGCATTCCTGGGAAAATTCTCACTTGGTCATGGCTTTTAATGTTTTGTATGTATTGCTGGATTTGGTTTCATAGTATTTTGCTGAGGATTTTCATGTCCATGTTTACAAGAGATATTGGTTTATAATTTTCTTTTTTTTGTGGTATCATTTTCTAGTTTTGTCAGTGTAATATTGACTTTATTTTATACATAAATTAATAAATTGCATATATTTATGGTGTACAGTATGATGTTTTGAAATATAATGACTTCATTAAAATGAAATCATTATTACATTACTTCCAAAACCAGAAAAGGATATCACAAGAAAAGAAAATTGGGAAATATTTCTGCTATTCTGCTTTTTGGAGAAGTTTGTGAAGAATTTGTATTAATTTTTTGTTACATGTTTGGTAGAATTCATTAGTGAAGGTACCTGGGCCTGAGCTTTTCTTCATGGGTTTTTGATTACTGATAGAATCTCTACTTGTGATAGCTCTATGAAAGTTTCTATTTCTTCTTGAGTCAGTTTTTGTAGTTTGAGTCTTTCTAAGAGTTTGACCATCTTGTCTAAGTTTTCTAATTGTTGGTGTATAGTTGTTCATTGTATATTTTATAATCTTTTTTTATTTCTGCAAGTTTGGTAGAAATGAATCCTCTTTCATGTCTGATCTAGTAATTTCAGTCTTCTTTTCTTCTTGGTCAATCTAAGATAAAGTTTTGTCTATTTCTTGATCTTTTTAAAGAGCCAGCTTTTGATATCATTGATTTTCTGTTACTTTCCTATTCTCTATTTTATTAAATTTTGCTGTATTCTCTACTATCCCCTTCCCTCCTGTTTCTTTTGGGTTTAGTTTTCTGTTCCCCACCTCCTCCAGTGAGCTATTGGAATTTTAGCTTATTGATTGGAGACCTTCTGTCTTTTATTTATGTGTTTATTTATTATTAAGACAGGGTCTCTCTCTGTCGCCCAGGCTAGAGTGCAGTGGCGCAATCTCAGCTCAGTACAACCTCAACCTCTTGGGCTCAAATGATCCTCCCACCTCAGCCTCCTGAATAGCTGGGACTACAGGCGTGCACCATTATGCCTGACTAATTTTTGTATTTTTTTTTGTTAGAGACAGGGTTTCACTATGTTGCCCAAAGTGGTTTTGAACTCCTGAGCTCAAACAATCCATCTACCTTGACCTCCCAAAGTGCTGGGATTACAAGCATAAGCCACCACACCCAGCCCCAAGATCTTTTGTCTTTTAAAAAAATTATTTATTTTTTTAAATTGACAAAGATTGCATGTATTTATGGTGTACAATATAACATTTGAAATACATACATTGTAGGAAGGCTAAATGAAGCTAATTAATATGTACATTCACATGGTTTTGTCATGCTTAATATAGGCAGTTATAGTTATAAATTTTTCTCTAAGTGCTGCTTTAGCTGCATCTCATCAGTTTTGTTATGTCTTTACTTTCATTCACCTCAAAATATTTTTATTCTTCTTTTGCTTTCTTCTTTGAGCCATTGGTTATTTAGAAGTATGTTATTTAATTTCCACATATTTGTGAGCTTCCCAAACTCTTTGCTGGTATTGATTTCTAAGTTCATTCCCTTTTGGTCAAAGAATCTATTCTGTATGATTTTATTTTTTAAAGTTTGTTATTTTATAGTCTAGCATATGATCTATCCTGGAGAACGTTCCATGTGCATTCGAGGACAATGTATATTGTGTTGCTGAATGGAGTGTTCTATAGATGTCTATTAGTTCTAGTTATTTTATTGTGTTGTTTTTTTTCTGTTTCCTAGTTGAGCTGCTATCTATATTGAGAGTAAGTTATTAAAGTCTTCAACTATGATTGTTGAATTATCTGTTTCTCCCTTACTTCCTGTCAGTTCTTGTGTCATGTATTTTAGTGCTCTGTTATAAGTGCAAATTAGTGTATCTTCCTGATGAGTTAATTGTTTTATTATTACAAAATGACTCAGCTGGGTCTGGTGGCTCATGCCTGTAATTCCATCATATTGGGAGGCCAAGGTAGGAAGATTGCTTGAGCTCAGGAATTTGAGACCAGCCTGGGCAACATGGTGAAACCCCATATCTACCAAAAAATATTCAAAAATTAGCTGGGCCTAGTGGTATGCACTTGTAGTCTCAGTGACTTTGGAGACTGAGGTGGGAGGATTGAGGCTTGAGCCCAGGAGGCAGAGGTTGCAGTGAGCCAAGATTGTGCCACTGCCCTGTAGCAGAATGAGAGACCCTGTTTCAAAATAAATAAAATAAAATAAAAATTCTCTTCATTTCTAGTAACTTTTTTTGGTTTTAAAGCCTATTTTATCTCACATTTGTATTGTCACTTCAGCTTTCTTGTGGTTACTGTTTGCATGTTGTCTTTTTCCATTCTTTTACTTTGAATCTATTTGTGTCTTTGAATCTAAGTGAGCTTCCTCTGGACAGCTTGCAGTTGCAAGTGGGAACAATGTTAAACTTCTCTTTCGGTGAGCTCTAGAAGCTGACTGCTTGGTAGAGGATTGAGAGCAGCAGCCTGAGGTCCTCTTGCCTTTCCTTTCCTGGTAAGGCATGGAACCATCATTTTTCCAGGTTAGGCAAGGGTCCTAAGGCCCTCAGTATTCTCTATGTGCTGAGTTGAAGGTAAGAGCCTCTGTCCCAGTGGAAGAGGAGAGCCCCTACCTCTCAAATGCACTAGCCTAATGATTAGCTTCAGCAATAGGTAGCTGAGGACGAGAAACAATGATGTTTTGCTCTTTACAGGAAGAGGGCCCTCCATGTGGAAGTTGAGGAAGGGCGATAAGGTGAAGAGGGAGCCTGTGTTCTTGATATACAGCAGTCTAGAGTGAAGCCTGTCTTGCTGAGCTGGAAAGTGGGTGGGAGCAAGTGCTCTTGGTTTACATACTACAGACTCTTCTTTCTTACAGAATTTTCAGATTTTATTTGATATATATTTCATTTCCTGTTTCCTGTTAGGACTATTCCCATAGGCTTTGAGTGATTTTTAAAAATATTTTTTATCAGTTTCACATGGGAGCAGGCCAGTGGAACTCCTCATACTGTCAAGCCAGAAGTACTACAGTACTACTCTTTCTTTCTTTCCTTCCTTGCTTCTCTCTTTGTTTTGTTCTTTCATTCTTTCTCTTCCTGCTCCCTCCTTCCTTCCTTCCTTCCTTCCTTCCTTCCTCTCTCTTTCTCTCTTTCTTTCTTCCTACCCTCCCCTAAATTTTTTGATTTTTAGTAGAGATAGGGTTTCACCATGTTGGCCAAGCTGGTCTCCAACTTCTGCCCTCAGGTGATCTGCCTATCTCAGCTTCCCAAAGTGCTGACCATTCTTGGCCAGAAGTACTATTGTTATTAAAACTACATGTGAATCTAAAATTATCACAAAAGGAAACTTAAGAAAAAGAATGGAATCAGAACATAAATATATAGCATGGCAAAACTATATCTAAAACAAGTAGTATAGGTCTCCTGGTGGAAAAAGTAGACCCATAAGAAAAGTTGTTAATTATCACTGATATTCTGAACCATTGATATCTGCAAAGTGATTACTAGCTATGTGCAATGAAGGACATTGGTGTTATTCTGTGTATCTACACTACAAATGCTGTCAAATCACATAATAAAAAGTTAAAAAGGAAATAGATGCATCAATATTTAATAAATTTTAAAAATGGAAAAGTTAAGACTTTCTTACAGAAAAATGCCAATTGAAATCATTGAGAAAACAGTACTATTGGACAGTTACCACTTGAAGCCATCATAATAAAAACTGATACAGGCAAAAATCATCAGAGGATGATATATCTAAGGGAAAAGTTTCATAAGGAACATGATGTTTGTGCGGCCTGAAAGTATATCCTTACAGATTGTTTACTACTTGTAAGGGGAAAAATAGTAACTACATAGTGGTCATACTAGATGACACCTTAACCAGCTGGCTAAAATTAATATCCTCAGTGAGGGGCATATAGCCATCATGTGCCTCAACATGTAATAATCAAAAACAACTGAATGTCACTGATAGTATTTTTTCTGGTCTAACCTATATCTAATCATGAGGGAACATCTGCCAAACCAAAATTAAGGAACATATAAAATAAGTGGCCTTGGTTCTTCAAAAACATCAATATTGTAAAGACAGTGGCTGAAAAATTATTCTAAATTAAAGAATAAACAGATATAACATCTGAATGCATTATGTGATCCTAGACTAGACACTGAATTTGGACAACTGACAAAATGTGATAAGGACTGTAGATTTTTAAAAAGTATTTTATCAATGTTAACTTCCAGATTTTGGTAATAGTACTGTTTATGTCAAAGAAAATCCTGGTTCTTAGGAAACAGATACTGAAATATTAAGGGATAAGGAGGCATGATACATGCAACATACTTTCCAATGATTCAGAAAAAGTAATATGTAAACATATGTCTCTGTATATGTACACAGACAGAAATTATGGTAAAACAAATATTATTCTTGCAACTTTTCTATAGTTGTGAAATCATCCCGAGATGTCTTGCTTCTTATTAAAATTTTTCACTCTCCTTTAGCTTGTAGGAAGTAACAAATGTTAGTCATACGTGTCTTAAATTCCTCCTCAGTTGCTCTTCAGTAAATCACTTTTGACAATGATTTTAACAGGTAGATTATTGTAGAAGAGTTTAGACGATATAACCTTCTAATAAGACTGTTACAATTATGCCTACTTACTGCGCTGCAGACCAATTCCTTTAATGAATATAATTTGGTTCCTTGTTAACTACCACAAGTTAAACTATCAGTAGTTTTGTTCAGTGGTCTGACATGGAATAATACTATTAATATGATCCAAATATAGTGAACTGTGATCCTCCAAATCTTTCTAGAAAGAGAATAGGATGTGTAGCAACTTACTTACAATGTTTAGTGCTAACACCAAAAACTATTGTCATCAGTTTACTCATAAGGTAAATGCATTTCGCTTGAAAGGGAAAATGTCCATATTCTAAATGAATTATGATAGCTTGCTCTAAATGAGTCAAGCAGCTTGTACTTATGAACCAATAACAGAAAGGTGCAACCCTCTCTTTTGTCCTGTGCTCCAACAGGCTTCTTTTTCTTATGGGCTAGTCCGTTATACTTTTTCAGAATCAAATACTCTTTATTTTGCTCCCATAACTCCCAGGCAATGACTATGACACCAGGTTACTAAGAGCCATTTTCTTCCCTGAAGAATATTCTCTTTTAAAATTCCTACAAATCGATTTTCTACTTTATCAGAAATTGTTAATGAGAATATTCCAGTTCCACGTCTTAAAACCAGAGCATTTAATCCAAACCAAATGTGGTTCTTAATAATAGAATTACATTGGGAGTATCTGTGCTTTACTAAACCATAATAAAATTTGGTGCTGTATATACATGAACTCTTCTGCCCATGTTGAATGCAACTTAAATGAATTAGAGGCTAATGCTAATCAGGATGGAAATATCAACCCTGAAACTTTCCCTTTTTCAAAATTTATGAGTATCAGATAATGTTTCTAATCAGGGGTTCCAAACATTGATGCATTTAATTTGCCTCTTGGTGGCATACCCTTGGCCAAGAACACAGCCTCTAGAGTCTTAAATGTTGTTAGCAGCCAATGTTCAGACAGATGGTTCTTTAAATTACTATTCAATACAAACAGCGAGAAAGTCAATGGAGATTTAATGAAAAATTTTAGTTTTGAAAACAAAACTAGACTTACATGAAACATGATGATAATGAGTTGAAAGAGGACTATCAACATAATGTCACTGATATAGATCTAGAAATTTACTATGGTGTCATTTGGGAGAAAGTCTAAAAGTATTAAATATAGGAGGGTTGTCAACCCAATGATGGGCCCTCTTCAAGATCTTAACTTATAGCAAAATAATGGATTCACAGCTCAAGTAAAACAAAACAAAAAATTCCTTAATCACAGAAAGTTTAAAAGTCTTCATTTTGAACCTTGAACCAGTCAGCAAACAACCCTGCTTCTTCCAATTCTAACCAGCTCCCTCACTTCCCAAGAGCGGCTTCAATTCACCCAACCCAATCCCTTCTTAACTTTCTAAGATTGGGAGATTCCTAAATTTTGCCTCTGGCTTTTTTTTTTTTCTCTTTTGCTACATCAAGCTAAATAAACCTGGCTTTTGGGGACTACAGGCATGTCTCTGATTTTTTCTTAGAGGGTTTCAAAGGATTTTCTTTTTATTTTCTTTTTTTGAAACAGGATCTCACTTTGTTACCCAGGTTGGAGTGCAGTGGTAAGATCAAGGTTCACTGAAGCCTTGACCTCTTGGGCTCAATTGATTCTCCCACTCCAGTCTCCTGAGCAATTGGGACCACAGGCATGTACCACCACACCTGGGTAATTTTAAATTTTTTTGCAGAGGCAGGGTCTCACTAAGTTACCTAGGCTGGTCTTGAACACTTTGGCTCAAGCAATCCTCCTGTCTCCCAAAGTGCTGGGATTATAGGTGTGAACCACCACCCCAGCCAGGATTTTCTTATAAACACATAGTCCAGATACCCAGAAAAAAATAAATTACTGGCCGGGCGCGGTGGCTCAAGCCTGTAATCCCAGCACTTTGGGAGGCCGAGGCGGGTGGATCACGAGGTCGAGAGATCGAGACCATCCTGGTCAACAAGGTGAAACCCCGTCTCTACTAAAAAATACAAAAAATTAGCTGGGCATGGTGGTGTGTGCCTGTAATCCCAGCTACTCAGGAGGCTGAGGCAGGAGAATTGCTTGAACCCAGGAGGCGGAGGTTGCGGTGAGCCGAGATCGCGCCATTGCACTCCAGCCTGGGTAACAAGAGCGAAACTCCGTCTCCAAAAAAAAAAAAAAAAAATTACTATTCCTATTTAAGTAGGTTTCCACTTTCGGAGATGCTTTTCTTGATGGCTTGACATGTGATATGGTTTGGATTTGTGTCCTCACCCAAATGTCACGTTGAATTGTAATCCACAATGTTGGGGGAGGGGCCCAGTGGGAGGTGATTGGATCATCGGGGTGGACTTCCCCTTTGCTGTTCTCTGATAGTAAGTTCTCATATCTGGTTATTTAAAAGTGTGTAGCACCTGCCCGCTTTGCTTTCTTTCTCATTCTCTGGCCATGTGAAGACATTCCTCCTCTTTCCTCTTCACCCTTTGCCATGATTTAAGTTTCCCAAGACCTCCCCAACCATGCTTCCTGTACAGTCTGTGGAACTGTGAGCTAATTAAACCTCTTTCCTTTATAAGAACTACCAGTTTCAGGTAGTTCTCTTATATTAGTGCAAGAATGAATACAACATGGTTCTAATTATCCTATATATTTCTTGAATTTTTGAAAAATATGCTTTGAGAAACGTTAGGTAAACATTTTCATTGGAGATAAAACACTATAATGTTATCTTGATAGAGGACAGACCAACATTTAAATATTACATTCCCAAATTATTAGACATTTAGATATTTTCCAGTTTTTGCTGTTGTAAACAAACCTGTGATTTATCTTCAGAATAATCCCTGCAACTACAGTTACTGAGTTGTATGGTATGAGAAGTTTTTGAGTCTAGCCACATCTTTTTATTTGTTTTCCAAGAATTTTACCCGCTGGGCGCAGTGGCTCACACCTGTAATCCCAACACTTTGGGAGGCCGAGGCGGGCGGATCACCAGGTCAAGAGATGGAGACCATCCTGGCCAACATGGTGAAATCTCGTATCTACTAAAAAATACAAAAATTAGCTGGGTGTGGTGGTGCATGCCTGTAGTCCCAGCTACTCGGAAGGCTGAGGCAGGAGCATTGCTTGAACCTGTGGGGCGGAGGTTGCAGTGAGATGAGATTGCACCACTGTATTCCAGCCCGACAACAGAGCAAGACTGTCTCAAAAAAAAAAAAAAAAAAAAAAAAAGCATTTTATCCATTAACATCTACCTCAACCGATTAAATATTAGAGCAAACCCTCAGCAGCTCACTAGGAAAATCTTTTAAATACAAGTTGTGCCTACAGATTAACATTTTTTAAATATTTAATTTGCATACAGCATTTGAAGAACTACCCATGCAGATCTCTTATTCTCATTTGGCCTTCTCAGGTCTCAAGCTTACTAGGTAGAAAGTAAAGTCACGCCGGGTGCGATGGCTCAAGCCTGTAATCCCAGCACTTTGGGAGGCCGAGGCGGGTGGATCACGAGGTCAAGAGATCGAGACCATCCTGGTCAACATGGTGAAACCCCGTCTCTACTAAAAATACAAAAAATTAGCTGGGCATGATGGCTCGTGCCTGTAATCCCAGCTACTCAGGAGGCTGAGGCAGGAGAATTGCCTGAACCCAGGAGGCGGAGGTTGCGGTGAGCCGAGATCGCGCCATTGCACTCCGGCCTGGGTAACAAGAGCGAAACTCCGCCTCAAAAAACAAAAAAACAAAAACAAACAAACAAAAAACAACAACAAAAAAAGAAAGTAAAGTCACAAAGCACTTGGTAGAAATGCAGGAAATATCAAATATTAAACAATAATTACTACAGGCTTAGGCAATGAGATGGTAGTTTTGCATACAAACAAAAACAGGAATCTAAGATGTTAATTTTTTTTTTTTTTTTTTGACACAGTGTCTCTGTCACCCAGGCTGCAGTGCAGTGACATGAATTAGGCTCTCTGCAGCCTGGATCTCAACCTCCCAGCCTCAAGCAATCCTCCTACGTAAACCTCCTAAGTAGCTAGGACTACAGGCGAGGACCACTGCGCCCAGCTAATTTTGGTATTTTTTGTGGAGACGGGGCTCCCCTATGTTGCTCAGGCGGGTCTCCAACTCCTGGGTTTAAGTGAACAGTCCGCCTCGGCCTCCCACGGTACGCGGACCCGCCTGACCTAAAATAATGTTCTCACTTAATTATTTTCATAAACTTTATTGACAATGAGTGGTGTGTGTGTGTCTGTGTGTGTTTTGGTAAGGTATCATCTGAGAAGAGATTAAATGCATAGTTGAATAGGAAAGATCTATTTTATAGACTGTGAACACAGAAAAGGTTAAAAGGTTAACCTTGCAGCACTCTATAAAACAGATCTCTGATATTCTCCCAGTGTATCTGAGAATATTGAAAAAGCACATTTCAATATCACTGCTAGGGTTTGGTGATTAGGTTAGGTAGATTCTCGGTTCCCTTTCCTATTTGGCCCTGGACTTCCCATCCTTGTTTTCTTCCTCAGGTATATTAATACTGCAGGGCCTGGGAGACTGACGCTAGGGAAGAGGTGAGGAATGAAAGGACACTTCAGATTCTTTCCTGATCTTAAAATTCTGCTAAACCTCCACATAGCCCTTCTCCTCAAAAGTGAATAAACATATAAATTAAAAAATAAACGTCCGTTCCCACCACCCGGCTTCAGGGCTAAAACAGAAAAATGAGTGCGCTGCGCTCCACAACCATACCAAAACAAACCGATATCAACTGAAACCCTCCCTCATATCCTCCCACATATTCCCTGCGCGTCTCTGTCCCGCGGAACCCAGAGGCTGCGGCTTCCCTCCACCGCAGCAGGCATCTTCCAGTCGCAACGCATGCGCCTAACCTCTCGGTTCTTTTCCTCTCCTTTCCCCTTCCGCGCGGGGCGGTCTCAAGGTCGACTCGAACTACAATTCCCAGCATCCTGCGCGGCGCGGGGCAGGAAGCCTGAGAATGAGAGAAAGAGGCTCCGGGGGATAGCGGGCCAGTGAGGGCCGCTCCTCCTTTGAAGCGGTTTTGCGTCTCTTTCCGCCGGTGGCGTCGGCGCTCACGCAGGGGCGGGTCCCGGTAGCGCGAGGCGGTGCAGGGCGGGAAGGGGAGTCGTGGCGGCCGCGGCGGCAGGGACAGCGGCGACGGCGGCGGCGGCAGGGACAGCAGGAGCGGTGGTGCTGTCAGCGCGGCCGTCGGAGAAATGGGAGAGCCGGGGTCGGAGGTGAGTAGTCGAGTGAGGGCCCCGGCGTTCTCAGAGGCGAACCGCGAAGGGTTTGTGTTTCCTGCGGTCTGAGGCCTGGTGCTCCGCCGCGGCCTCGGGGCGATACCTCTTCAGCGTCGTGGGCCGAGCCCCGCTGCGGGGCCTGGTGCGTGTCGGAGCGAGGAACCCGCAGCAACAATGGCCGCCCGGCCCCCCGCACGGGCCCCGGCGTTCGTTGTGGCCGCGGCTGGGCCCGTGAGAGCGACGTGTGAAGGCAGGGTGCCCTGCGGCGGTGAGCTTGCGCCCCTCCTCCTGGAGTTGATCGGGGGAATTCTGAGAGGCTGGGAACGCGTTTTCGGCGTTGGGTTCCTGCAGCTCCGCGCACGCGGCGGCCAGAGCCGACTCCGAGCTCCGCTCCTCCTGGGGTTTGCGTGGCATTGTGCTCGGTTCGTTTTCCTCGAGAGCGCTTTGTTTTAAGTTGTTCTTTCGGAAAAGCTCTCTTCCTCCAATTGTGTGGCTGAATAGATAAGCGTGTTTTGGCTTGTTTTTATAGATAATAGAATCTGTCCCTCCAGCCGGCCCTGAGGCATCGGAGTCAACCACGGATGAAAACGAGGACGACATTCAGTTTGTCAGTGTAAGTAGCAAGCGATGATTGGGTTTCTCCCAGAGTTAAAGACTGCGGTGGGCCGCGATGTGCTTTGACCTCACCTGGTCATTTGATGTGTGAGTGTCTGATGCATACTGGACACTATGGAGCATGGCACAGGATTGGGAAATTTACCAAAAGAGGCGTCAGAGCCACCCCCGTAGCCATGATAAAGAGCACGGCCTAAAGAACCTGCTGTTCCCTTAGTCTCGCCCCCTGCTTTTCCTGTAGACTTAAGATAAAACACTGGCCTCTAAGACGCTGTTTTGAAATGGAGCAAAGAGTAACTTCTAAAGGCGTCATGGAGGAAGGAGCTGCTAATGATGAGCGAGGACAGAGAAAACAGGAAGGGTTGTGAGAGCCCAGAGTCTTAGCGTTATGCTGCTGCTAACATGAAGGCAAATAGCTTGAAGATTTCACCGAGCTCTGAGGTCATGATGTTACAGCATAGTACGATTGATGCTCATAAGGCAGAATCCTACATCACTGGGAACATGCTTTATTTTTCTGGGTTTCTTCCCTTTGGGACAGTAGTTTTTAAGCCTTAGGAAATAGAAACAGGCAGATTCCTGGACCCCACTGCAAACCTACCAAATAGAATTTCAAGATGTGGCCTAGGAATCTTCATTTTCGGACAAATGCCAGGGACAGAGGGATTTCTGCGTCCAATTTGTAAAACATTGGTTTCTCAAGCAGAAGGGAGTGTTTTATGATCTATTTTGGGGTGATTTTCATCCATAATGATTGGAGTTTTAGAAAAGCTCTGCGTAAAGTGGTATCTCAGCTCACTAGGCAGAAAATACTTCTGTCCTAAACTCCTCTTTTGGAATGCTGTAGTTAGTTACAGTTTGGTATTCAAGCTGTAGAATTTTCCTTTGAGTGTCTGATGTGCATTTGTGGGTGGTTGTTGGGAAACCATGTAAAACTGGTTATTAAAAGTTTCTTCCCCAGCATTAGGCCCATTTTAGTAATTTATTTTTGTATGGTGTTTTAATAGGTTGGTTTAGGAGTCTTATGAGATTGTTTTCTTGAATTTCTTTCCCTTTACCAGTGTATATTGTACTCCTTTTCATTTTGAACTTCTACGGATTTTAGATAGAGGATGGGGATAAATTGTGTCCTGCCTTTCCTTCACCATGGGCTGTAGTATGTTTAATAACAACATTGCATGGCTCTTTAGGACAAATGTTTCAGGTTCTTCCTGAACCTTGGTATATTTGTGAACAGTGTGTTTATCTCACAGTGTTTAGTAGAAATAATACTAGGAATGACATACTTCTTTTTTTGAGACGGAGTTTCACTCTTGTTACCCAGGCTCGAGTGCAATGGCACGATCTCGGCTCACCGCAACCTCCGCCTCCTGGGTTCAGGCAATTCTCCTGCCTCAGCCTCCTGAGTAGCTGGGATTACAGGCACGTGCCACCATGCCCAGCTAATTTTTTTGTATTTTTAGTAGAGACGGGGTTTCACCATGTTGACCGGGATGGTCTCGATGTCTTGACCTCGTGATCCACCCGCCTCGGCCTCCCAAAGTGCTGGGATTACAGGCTTGAGCCACCGCGCCCGGCCCGGAATGACATACTTGTTTATGACCTATGGCCCTTTGGGAAACACAAGTAGGATCTCTAAGATTTAAAAAATGTTTTATGTAATGAATTACAGTGTAGCTTGTGGCTTGTTAATGTAGGCTTGAGTTCAGCTTTGTAATTAAAGGAGTTTTTTATTTTAAATTTTATTTTGAATGTAGAGGATCACGTCTGTCTGCATCAGGAATAAAGAATGTACAGTCATTGAGTATCCAACATGATGCAGCTGATGCAGCTTTTTACTCTTGTTTCCAAATAAAGATTCAAAGGTTTGACAGCTCCACATGGGGAAGTGAATTATATGTTTTAAGTGGAATTACAATACTAAAAGAAGCCTATTAAAATTTTTCCCTTTACATTTAAGTGGCACCACTTAAATAACAGTGATAGCTTAAATATATTTCAAAGTAATATTCAGAGACAGAATCTTTACTTCTCTTGGAATCCTTTCTTATATGTGACTCCTCCAGTCAGCAATGCTTATTCAGTAAAGATTAAAAAATTTGAGTTCTTCCGATTAAAAATGAGTGTTGTGATTCACTTCTTCATTTTACAGTTTGGATTTCATAGCTCTTACTAATCTAATTTTCCCACTTTTAATCCATTTGGTGGCACAGCAGTTATTCTGGGATTTGCAGAATACAGAATATGAACTAAACACAACATGCTGAAGGAAAGAAGTGATACAGAAATGGAGGGAAGGTGGAAAAATGGACCTTCTCATTTAAATGTTATTGAAATATACATAAAAGTCCACAATTCATAAGTCTACTTGTTTGATAAATTTTTGCAAAGCCTGTATACCTGTGTAAACAGCACCTAAATCAAGAAACATAATGCTGCCATAACAAAAATTTCTCATTTAGGTCTTTTGTTCTTATTTCTGTTTAGTGATACCCTTTATTCAACTACTATTTTTATATCCTTGAAATTGGACATATTTTATCTGATTTACTTCTGAAAAACGAATAGCTGATTATGCGATAGTTCACAGAGCTATTCTAGATATAAAGGTATAAAAACTGCTGAGGGAACCTATCCTAATTTTGATAACAAAACAATACAAGAGATTCAGGTTTCAGCTAAGATTATTGATATAGTATAGAATTATTGGAAATTTCCAAATGATGAAATCAGGATATAATTTCCTAAGTAGCTTCAGTACTGCATAGGTAGAGTATTAATACTTTAGCTGCAGTAGAAGAGAGTCAGACAGAAAATAGGATTATTTCGCTAGGTGTCCTGGGACTATGATTGGTTCAATAAATAAAAATAGTGTTGAAGCTCATAATGTGCAAAGCCATGAGTTAAGTTCCTTGGAGCTACAAAGATTATGCATTCTACCCTTAAGGATCAGCATTTTAGTGTGAATGATCAGATAAGAGGTGAGAAGTATGTAAATAGTCCTTAGAGATAGTAGAAAGTTATTTTACAGAAAGTACATAGTAATGTTAAAAAAAGGACATAAGACTTGCAGTAGTAGTAGTAATAAGTAGTAGTATTTGTATGTGTTTAAAAGGACATTTTGAGTAGAAGAAACAAGGAAAGGCATTAGAATGGGAAAGCAGAGAGGATTATGTGTGGTTCTGAAAGATTTTTTTTGTTTGCTCCTTTAAAGTGGGAGAAGGAGGTATGGGCCAGATGGTATAGATCTTAAATGCTGGATTAAATTTGAACTATAAAATAGGCACAATTGGAAACTATTTGAAATGTTACCTGTCAGGCAAGTAAGCTGTGTACCTAACTTCTCTATATAGGAAAAACATGATGACTTATTTAGGGTTTTAGATTTATGCTCAAATCTATATTCTTTGCTTTAGAGAAAACGTTGGTTGTAGTAAACTGTTTTTTTAGTAGACCATATTTTGGTGTATTGACATGTCTTTCCAATTAGGAGGAGATTGGTGTTTTGGCTTAGAGAATCAGTTTTCTGATAATAGGCATGAAAGCTTTTTATTTCATTAAAAATATTTCAAAACTTAGAATATTAGTTTAACTGTTTTTCTAAACTGTTTTGCCATGCTTCTACATGTGCCTCTGTCCCTATGTTGTGTGGTATTTGGAATAGCATCCTTTGATTTTTTAATTCTATTTTTGTTCAATTTTTAGTTTTTATTTTAGAGACGGTCTCGCTCTTTCCCAGGCTGGAGTGCAGTGGTGTGATCATAGCTTACTGCAGTCTCAAAGTCATGAGTTTAAGCAACCCTTCCACTTCAGCCTCCTGAGTAGCTAGAACTACAGGTGCACTCCACCATGCGCAGCTTAGAATCCTTTAATTTTTGTTAGTGGTACAACTGGGGGATGAGAATGATGGTTTACTAGTTGATGGATAGAACAAATGCAGATAAAAATACCTTGTAATTAAAGGACCATGTGCAGTTATAGTTGTTAAAGATATAAGTAGTAATTATAAATATTATAAGAAATTATGTTTTCTTGATATTTTTATTATAAACATAACTTCTTTTGAGAAATTGGTAATTTATTTTTGATCATTGTTACAAAGTATTCAGAGATGGGGCAATAGAGGTCCATTTTATCTTAAGGAAGAAAAAATGTGTTATTTCAGAAACTTAGGTATAAACATTGGTTTAAAAATAGTATTTATGCTTTGAACTACCTCACAATTATAGTGACTATACAGCCGGTTGTGTTTAGAGAACCAAGTGTAACTCACTCAATTTTTCCCCTCTGTTAAATGGGATAATAGTAATAATTCAGTATCTCACCTTGCAAAGCAATTTGGAGATTAAGTGAAATAATGTACATGAAAAGCTTTGCACAAGGCATGGTACAGGGCACAATAAATGTTATTGATTCCTAGTAAAATAAATGGAGTACTAAATGTTTTACTTCTGTGCGTTCATTTTCATGGAAGTTTTTTCATATCCACTGTGAAAATTAGCTGAAGTGTACACTATTTGTGTATAAGTAATCTTTTCCTTTGTAGTACATGTCTATCCTTATTTTTCCACTCAATCTTTTGCCATTTTAGTGATTTTCAGCATGATTCCTCTTCTCATTCTACTTTGTCACTTAAAGCTCAGTAATTTATTTGTTGAATATATAAGTATTGTAAATATGCTTTTTCGCAATGTTGGATTTTCCGTGATACTTTTTTTAGGAGATAAGGTCTCACTCTGTTGCTCAGGCTGGAGTGCAGTGCCATAATCATAGCTCTCTGCTTTCTTGGACTCCTAGGCTCAAGCAGTTCTGCCGACGCCACAGCCTCCCAAATAGCTGGGACTACAGGCACACCCTGCTGTACCCAGCTAATTTTTTTTGTAGAGTTGAGGTCTGACTTGTTTGCCTAAGGTGGGGCCAGACTCCTGAACTCAAGTGATCCTCCCTCATTGGCCTCCCAAAGTGCTGGGATTATAGGTGTGAGCTACCATGCCTGTCTGTATTTTCTATTCATATTTTCCTTTTCTCTTAATTAGTGTGAATCCTGAAATAATTGTTGTTTGGTAGTTAAAAAATGTTTGCATATCAGTTTAATGGTTCACCGCAGAATAAATAATTGTTCTTTGGTAATTAAAAAATGTTTGCATATCAGTTTAATGGTTCACCGCAGAATAGAGTCCCCCTCTGTCACCTAGGCTGGAGTGCACTGGTGTGATCTCAGCTCCCTGCAATTTCTGCCTCCCGGGTTCAAGCGTTTCTTGTTCTTTAGCCTCCTGAGTAGCTAGGATTACAGGCATACACCACCATGCCCAGCTAATTTTTGTGTGTGTGTGTGTGTGTATATATATATATATATATATATATATATATATATGTGTGTGTGTGTGTGTGTGTGTGTGTGTGTGTGTGTGTGTGTATTTTTTTTTTTTTTTTTTTTTTTTGAGACAGAGTCTTGGTCCATCGCCAGGCGCCAGGCTGGAGTGCAGTGGTGGGATCTTGGCTCACTGCAACCTCCGCTTCCCGGTTTCATGCAATTCTCCTGCCTCAGCCTCCTGAGTAGCTGGGACTACAGGTGCACGCCACCATGCCCAGCTAGTTTTTGAATTTTTAGTAGAGACAGGGTTTCACCATGTTGGCCAGGTGGTCTTGATCTCTTGATCCGCCCACCTCAGCCTCCCAAAGTGCTGGGATTAAAGACGTGAGCCACCTCGCTGGGCCTAATTTTTGTATTTTTTTTTTTTTTGAGACGGAGTTTCGCTCTTGTTACGCAGTCTGGAGTGCAATGGCGAGATCTCGGCTCACCGCAACCTCCGCCTCCTGAGTTCAGGCAGTTCTCCTTCCTCAGCCTCCTGAGTAGCTGGGATCACAGGCACACGCCACCATGCCCTGCTAATTTTTTGTATTTTTAGTAGAGACGGGGTTTCACCATGTTGACCAGGATGGTTTTGATCTCTTGACCTCGTGATCCACCCGCCTCAGCCTCCCAAAGTGCTGGGATTACAGGCTTGAGCCACCGTGCCTGGCAATTTTTGTATTTTTAATAGAGACAGAGTTTTGCCATGTTAGCCCAGCTGGTCTCAAACTCATGGCCTCATGTGATCTGCTAGCCTTGGCCTCCCAGAGTGCTTACAGACATGAGCCATTGCACCTGGTCTGCAGCTAATTTTAAATTCTATTTTTGATCATTTTCTTTTATTCATTTTTTTTTTTTTTTTTGAGATGGAGGTTTGCTTTTGTTACCCAGGCTGGAGTGCAGTGGTGCGGTCTCAGCTTACTGTAACCTCTACCTTCCAGATTCAAGTGATTCTCCTGCCTCAGTCTCCTGAGTACCTGGAATTACAGGTGCCCACCACCACATGTTGCTAATGTTTTGTACTTTTAGTAGAGATGGGTTTCATCCAAGATTGGCCAGGTTGGTCTTGAACTCTTGACCTCATGTAATTTGCCTGCCTCAGCCTCTCAAAGTGCTGGGATTACAGGCGTGAGCTTCTGTGTCCAGCTCACTTTTCTAATTTTTTTTATGGTCCGTTTTGCTTTTTATATTGCATCCTGTCACTTTTCATTTCATCTTTATTTTCTGTGCTTGGTAACTCTGCCTCTGTGTATTTCTGGTTCCCCAGGGGCTTTTGTGGTTTGCTCTTTCTGTGGGCCCATAATGAAGGTTCCTAATGGATATTTCTTGAAGAGAACAAAGTAAGGTGATTTTTATCAATGGGAAAAGCTGTCATATTTTAATCTCCTCTGTTTTCTTCTTGGATTGAGTATACAATTTCATTCCTTTTTTTTTTTTCTTTTTTCTGATACAGAGTCTTGCTTTGTTGTCCAGGCTGGAGTGCAGTGGCACCATCTCACTCACTGCAGTCTCTGCCTCCTGGGTTCCAGCGATTCTTCTGCCTCAGCCTTTTGGGTAGCTGGGACTATGGGCGCCCATCACCATGCCTGGCTTATTGTCCTAGTTTTAGTAGAGACGGGTTTCACCATGTTGGCCAGGCTTGTCTTAAACTCCTGACCTCAGTCATCCACCTGCCTTGGCCTCCCAAGGTGCTGGTATTACAGGGGTGAGCCACTGTGTCCAGCTGACATTCTTCATACCAGGTATAGATTTTAGTTTTAAAGTAGGTGATTCAGCTCTTTTGACCATATGTTGGAGAGTATTGGTTTGTTGGATCCTTTATTTTTTACTTCCGTCTTTACACTTTGAGTAAAAATTCCAATTCCTTTGTTACAGATTTCTGCCCAATTTTCCCCTCTTGTTTTATCTTGGTGTCTGAATTAGTACCCAAAAGATGGCAGTTCCTTGGTTGAGCAGAAGTCATAGCCTAGGGGAGAAAGAAGCTATATTTGAGACTGGATGCCTCTTATAGGGAAGAAGATCATTACCTAGATCTCAGCTTCTTTCTCCAACAGTCAGCTTTCTACAATCCTACAAAATCTTTTCCTCAACCATTATTTCTTCTCTTGTGTTCCTCTATCTTGTTTCTAACATATTGGATTTCTCAAAAGAATATAGCCATTTCTACTGCATTCTCTAATGTTTTAGAGCCAGACTCTCAAAGACGTTTAAAAATGTCCGGTTGCCACGTTCAGTGGCATTTTCTTGTTGATATGTTTCTGGCCACATTTAACGTTGACAGCTTTTCATTGAGGCGATATGATAGTTCAGTTTAGTTCTAGAGTTTAATAGTCTTCTAGGGGAACAGCTCTCAAATTTTTATTTCCAGGTATGTTCGTACTTCCCAGATTAGAGGCCTGCATTTCCAGCTGTCTACTAGGTACGCATGTACCACTGTTACTTCAGCCCATAGGAATGTCAGCTTTCTGTTTCTGCTTTCTAGAGTTATGCTAACGGCATTACTATTCTTGTAGTCACCTGAGCTTAAAACCTTACAGATAACTGACTCTTTGTTTTGTTTTTTTTTTTAAAATAATCTTTATTTTTATTTTATTTTTATTATTATTTTTGAAACAGAATCTCTGCCTCTGCCTCCCTGGTTTAAGCTATTCTCCTTCCACAGCCTCCTGCGGGACTACAGGCATGCACCATCACACCCGGCTAATTTTTGAATTTTTTTTTTTTTTGAGACGGAGTTTCGCTCTTGTTACCCAGGCTGGAGTGCAATGGCACGATCTTGGCTCACCGCAACCTCCGCCTCCTGAGTTCAGGCAATTCTCCTGCTTCAGCCTCCTGAGTAGCTGGGATTACAGGCACGTGCCACCATGCCCAGCTAATTTTTTGTAATTTTAGTAGAGACAGGGTTTCACCATGTTGACCAGGATAGTTTCGATCTCTTGACCTTGTGATCCACCCGCCTTGGCCTCCCAAAGTGCTGGGATTACAGGCTTGAGCCACTGCACCCGGCCTGAATTTTTAATAGAGATGGAGTTTCACTGTATTGGCCAGGCTGGTCTCGAACTCCTAACCTCAGATGATTTTCCGCCTTGGCCTCCCAGAGTGCCGGGATTACAGGTGTGAGCCACTGGACATGGCCTAATAATCAGTCTCTTTTAGTTTTCCATTTTACTTGTATTCTCTTATATGTCCACTACCATACTCTTCTTGCTATCATCACATTAGTTCTGCATTATCCTGTGCCTACACTGATTAATTATCTGGCTTTCCCTGTTCTCTATACTCCTCTATGTGATTGATCTTCTTGAAACACAGTTCTTATGCTATTCTCTTATTATTATTTTTGATTTTCTTTGCCTTTTGGATAAAATCTAGGCTTTTAAGCCTGACGTTCAAGGCCTGGTCAGTGAAGAAATTGGCATGGATGGAAAGAAAGAATGGAGAAGAATTCAGGTTTGATGCTTGACTCTGCAGTGGTGGGTGATGAAGCTCAGCTGTTAGTCAAATAATTTATTTTTGAACTTGGATATATTAACAGACTTTGGATACCCATTCTAGGTGTAAAGCACTGGATTATAGTATCTGTATCCTTGTAGTACTGTTTCTGTATTAACTTTCCTTTCTTAAGTAATTGACATGGCCCTTGTTCTACAGGGGCTTAGGTCCTTCCTTGTCATCATTTTACGTTTTTGTATTTTGCGTATTTTCCTCTGCTGCTTTTGTTCTGTTTTTTTTTTTTTCTGCTATCTATAAATCTACCTCTTCAGAATAATTCTTGCCAGTCTCAACCAAAAAAACACTAGTAGTTTTAAATGCTAGTTTGGTTTGAATAACTGTTCATGACTTGTAAATTTGCTTTATCCTTTATAGGAAGGACCATTACGACCTGTTCTTGAATACATTGATCTAGTCAGCAGTGATGATGAAGAGCCTAGCACCTCTCATACAGATGTAAGTACATTACATTTGATTTGCATTTCTTCAGTTGTGTCTTTTAAGAGATATTCTGTAAAGAGTTATTAAATCAGTGATGGCCGTTTAGAAATAGCGAGTTCTATTAGAATGGGCTAAAATAGGTAGTCCAAGGAGTCCTTTGCCCAGATCTCCTACTTCTAGTTTTTTTCCTCTACTTTGAGTGAGGATATGAAAAATGATAATATGACTGGGAAATGGTAAGCCTTAGAGGTGATAACTGATAAAATGGAAAGGAATAAAAACTGCAAGCTTATTGAATCCTCTTTCCCTTCTCTCTTCCTGTACTCTTCCTCAGGTGCCCTATAGAACTGGATTCTTTTGTTCCAGAGCCACATGACCACAGAAAATTTGTTTTATCTTAGGAAAAAGGATATGTAAAGATCCTTTAAGCAATGGAAAGTGTGAGAAGGGTTTATAGGAAATATATGACTTCAGTCGTCATCCCTTTAACCTTGTCTGTGCCCCACATATTTGGAGTTATCTTACCTGTGACGTACTGGTTGTGGGTTTGACCCTAGGACCAATACTTCCCTTGCTCTGAGAATTGAACTATTTGAGCCCTTTGTAGCAGTCTTGCCTTTCTTTTGTCCTTGTTTTAGCTCAAACTTCTGTTAATGGGCTGTTTTCTTGTTGGATTAGAGAACTCTTACTTATTGTTCAATGTGGCCACAAAGCTTCTTGCTCTGTGATAAAAAGGGGATTGAGACCTGGACTTGGAATCAGAATATCTAGGTTTGAGTCCCAGCTTTATTCTTTACAAATTCTGTGACTTTGATAAGTTAAATAACCTTTTAATCTCTGTTTTTTAATCAAATAAGAATAATACCTACCTCACAGGGTTGTTGTGAGGGTGAAATGAGGTAACAAATTATAACTCCATATAACTACCCACCATAAAGTCGGACTATACAACTGGAAAATTTTGTTATTCATGTAGAATGAATGACAGAATTTTCAAAGGGGCTTAAAAATGACTCTAATGGGGGAGTTTTAGATTTTTTTTTTTCTTCTCAGTGGAACTTTCATTAAGTTGTCTCTGCCATCATTAGCTTCTTGCGTATTTTGAATAGAAGTTACATATCTTGAATGGAATGTTTTTTTCTTTTATTCTTATGAGTGGTCTCAGCACTTACTCTTATACTAACACAGGACCAAACAGCAGGCCAGGGTATCGCCCCATGAGCTGAGCTTATTTTTACACTCTCCTTTCTTGTAAACAGAGTCCCAGATTAATGCCAATAGTTGGTATTGGGATATTGGGTCTTTCGGGTAGTGAAGCTTGTGGATTTGACTTCTCTGATTCCTTTTGCTGACCTTGAGTGGATTGTACCTTTCATTGTTAATTATAATAATTTAAAAATTGAGTTCTACTTACTGGACATGAATCTCTGCACTTGAAAGTTAACATATTAAAAGCATATTTTTTTTCTTCCTTGGTTTTCTTGTTCATGTGGATAACCCAGAGAATGCCTGAATCTAAGGTGCCATCCTCTGAGACTCATCGCCCAGAAATGTGCTCTAGCTGCAATGTTCCTCTTCCCATTGGAGATAGCAGCTCCTTCTCTGGGAGTTGTTCCAGCAGTCCAGAAAGGATAGTTTCTCAAACTTCCTCTGTTGAGAACTCATTGGAGAACCAGAAAAATGATCAAAATAATTCAGATACTAAGATCTCTGAGACACAGACCCTTAAATCATCACAGAATTTTCACACTCTGCCTTCATCTCCACTTCTGGTCCCCCAGGAATCTTTGGCCTCTTCTGAGGTCAAAGAGAATTTACATATAGATTCTTCTTCATCTTCACAGCATGGACAGGATGCCATCCTCTATCTCCAGACACAAGTAGCTGAGATGTCCCGAGTGATACGTGATCTGCAGTCCAGGAGCTGTTTTAGATTTCATCATTCTAGGCCAAATGAGAACTCCTCAGTTCCTTGGGACATCTCCACCTCTAAGGAGGAAAATTTATCCACAGTTGAAGAAGAAACTGATTACAAATCACCATCAGCTGATGACAAAGGGCAGCCATCTGACCCCAGCCAATCTAGTTTCACGGGTCTTTTGAAGAGAATGGAACAAAGAGGTGTTATAAAAAGGGTGACATTACAGTCAGAAGCAGAATCATGTGAAGGGAAACCTGATTGTGTGACCTCTAAAAAACGTTTGGTTCCTCCATTGCATCCTCTTCTGAGAATTGCCACCACTGAGGTTTTTAAAGACCCTGCTGATTGTCATCCTTCTTCCTTCATGGGACACAGGGTATATCCTGTGGCCAAGGACACTTCTCCTTTCCAACCAAACCCACCAGCTGAAGGCCCCATTGTAGAAGCATTAGAACACAGCAAAAGAGGAAACACGACATCCCCTCTAGATTCTACCTCAAAAGAAATGGAGGTCATGGGTTGTAGATTTTACCATGCTGCCTCAATTGCAGCTCGAGCTGCTAGCTACATGGCCTATATGACTCAATATCAGCGTAAACTCTGGGAAGACATGGAAGATCTGGTTCATGACCCAGAATTTGATCGTGGAAAAGCAAGATGTATTATATCTGATGGTATGGATGCAGGCCTTTGGCAACTTTGTACTACTAGGGACATAATGGATTCTGTAGTCAGAGTTATGGCCATGGCCATAGACTACAGAAGGCAGGCCTGGCTTCGACTTACATCTCTCACTAAGAAAACCCAGGAGAAGATCTCCCACTTGCCCTTTGATGGTACTTCCCTTTTTGGACAAGATGTAAAAGCTGTTGTTGCAGAAGAGAACAGTATAAAAGAAAATGACTATAAAGATCACAATAAATACTATAATCAGCATCGATACTTTTATAGTCATGATCAGAAAGCACATTATCACAGTAGAGGATACGCCAAAGGGGATTGGTACAAACCTCGAAACCACCCCTATAGATACAGAAAGAAGGGAGAGTCTCCAGAACGGCATGGGTACAAGAATTAATAACCTGTTACGTTCAGCAGGATAGTCATCCAAGATCTTAACTTTTACTTGTTCCTCCTGTACAAACAGGATCTACAGGTAGGAAATCATCTCAAAAACTGAATGCATGTCTGGAATGATCACAGCTGACATTTGAATTCTAGACTTTTGAAATGAAATAAAGAAACTCCTGATTTATTGGCCAAGTGAGCAGTGGAGACTTTCTTGAAAGGAGGGTTGAACACATATTTATCCATTTTTTCTGGTCCAAAATAAGTTTGGAGGAGGACTACTCAGGAATCTGAATCCTCTTGTGATTAAAGAAAAATATAAAGATTTGTTCCTCAGGAAAATCTTACTTGTAAACTGAGGACTAGCAGATTTTGAATCTAGGAATAACCTAATACTAGATCTCTGTTTACTAAGACCAGAAGTGAATCCTTCATTTTTAGGTTATCAGTGCTTCCTTGTTCAGGCTTCAGTTTGACAGATCCTCATAAAATGACACGTCTGTTACAATGTCTTTATGTCAAGATCGTCAACTCACCAAGAGTTCATACTACTATCAAGCTCTGTGAGACTTCAGAATCAGCCGTGAAGCTTTGGGTCAACTAGAATTCAAATCAAATTTTGCCAAATCCAGTTTGCTTCCCTTTGGAATGGCTAGATGTCACAGGTCTACTGTGGACACCAATTGGAAAAAGACTTCTACCTGTAACATCTCTGTAGAAATTGCACAGTATCTTCATCAAGACTTTGATGGCCACCATACCATTACTACTCATAAAGCTACATGTGAGATAATTCTTTGTTGTCATCAATCCTAATAATCTTTGACCTATCAAGCTCTCATATCAAGCTGTATGACTGAGTCATGGTAGTCTCTCACTATAAGCTGGGCCTTTCATCAAGATGGCCTTCTTAAACCTGTCTTCTAAACATGTAATTCTTTTGAGCTTGATAGTGCATCACATTCAAAATACAAAAAAGTTATGCACATCAGTGCCCTGGAAATAAAGGATGTTACTCAGACCATCCAGGCATGCAAATCTGAACTCTTAAGAGCAAGAATTCTGAACATGCCTGACAATCTTGTCCTCTTACTGTCATAAAGAGGGATACCATCCATCTAGATTTTATTGAGAATCCTTAAGATTTAAAGCATAACTGTGGATGTAGTGAAGAAAACAAGCCACACAGTTCTGTTTCTGGATATCTAAGTGATGATATCCATTAATTATTTGAAAGGCTGAAATCAAGACATAAGCGATACATTCTTGGTTAATTGGTTAATTTAGTCAGACTCCTAGTGTAATAGATGGCTTATCTTTTTGCTCCCAATTGGTCTCAGTAATAGTTTTTCACTGTACTGGAACTGGCAGCAGATACCTCAGTTATATGTCCCACAGTATCTTATCTTTAGACTCAAGGTAGTGGATGTATGATATATCAGCCCTTAGATCCATGTCTTCACAGCATGACATCAGGAATGGAGAATATGTCAAGTTTGAGGGGTCTGAATACATCACCTAGTATTACTTACTTTGCAGCCAAAAACAGTTGTTTTTCTTTTTATTGACAGACTTAATACTGTAACTTCTGCATTTTTTCATCTTGATCAAGGCATTTTGTGTATACTACTAATGGAATATGGCGCTATTTTATGGTTTATGTGGTTTCTTTTCTTGCCATAGTTCTTGCACAGTGGTAATTGATATTTTCTCTGGTGCCACACTTTTTAATAGTTTATTGGAAGCTCATTCCTACTGCCTCATTGTAATCATATTCAGCATCCATTTTTAAATCTGCTTTTCTTCCTTATTTGTGCTACAGTGGTTGAAGGCATAAATTTTCCTACTTGGAAGAAATTATTTTGTCAGATAACTTCAGGATACAGGTCTTGTTTGTCTTATTTGTAGATAAAACTTGAACTTTTCTTAATAAAGAGGATGTCATTTTGCAAATTTAGCCCAGTCATACAAAGAGTTAATATTTACCTTATTTTCTTTGGTATTTTACACGAAGTTTTATTTCTGCTTCTGTGAAAATAGGTCCATGCCAGTGTTCCCTACAAACTGTCTTTCAAACCAAATTGTAGAAGAATATTGGTTACCTGAAAAGAAACAAAGGCCTGAGAAATCATACATAGATTTTTGTAGCTTATGTGTGCTCCACCAGTCAATCAATCTCATGTGCTCTTGATATTGGCACTGTAGTTTTGTCTTAGAGGATTTGCCACTAGCAAGTTCCTGACTAGCTAAGGCTACTTCAGACTCTTTACTTTCCATTTCTCCCCTTTTCCTTCCGCGAATTAGATGCTGTGTCATAAACTTGGTGGTTTTTGAAATACCCTTATTTCAAACCTTCAACTAAACCAAAATAAGTTATGCCTGAAAATGTGATTGTCTGCAAATATTTTGGCACTTCCCTTTAATGTGCTTCTCCTCCCCTTCGCCTTTTAAATTGTGGTTTAAAAAAAGACGTGTAAAGCTTAGCACCTTAACCATTTTTTAAGCCTATGGTAGTGTTGACTATATTCACATTGTTGCACAGTTCCTCCATTCTCAAATATTGGTAAGATAATGTTGCTGTTCTCTTTTCCTCTTCTGATATTTATGTTGCTCAGTAATTAAGTAAAAATATCCTTTCTTAGTTACTCTCACTGATATGCCCAAGTATCTCCAAATACTCTGTTTTACTCAAAGTGTAAAGGTATTAGGAAATCATCAAATTGGTGACCAGTTAGTTCTGAAAGGATTTGTTAAGTTTAATAGGGATGGGGACAGAATGCAGATTAGAAAGAGTTTTTAGCTATAGATTAGTTTCTTGACTGCAAAAGAAATACCCTTAATGTGTTTATTTTTTATTATTTTAAAATCTCTGGCATACTTGAATGATGATAATGTTATAAAACTTAAAGTGGGGATTTGGTCTAGGGTGATGACCCCAATAGAATCAGAAACTCTTAATTAGTTAGATAATAAATATTCATATTATGCCTGCCATGTGCAGAGCCTGTAACAAAATTCTCTACTAGGCCAGCCTCTAATGTTTAAATACCTCTAGGTTTTCTAGGAGGCCTCGGAATCGTTGCAAGTTTAATGATCTGGTATTCTCAAAAAGGATGTATCTAATGATCTTTTTCCTTCAAAATGTTATTTCTTAATTAGATATAAAATGTATACAGAGACAATATGGTTTCTTGTAGTTACTGTGTATAGAGAAGTACTGTTTCCATTTTTATATGAAGTGCCTTTTTAAATTCTACCCTTTTCTTTAAAACTTAAACTTTGATGTCTTGCTATATTGCTGGTGATATTTATGAGTTTTGTACAGTGATTTAATCTTGTACTTTATTACTGTGTCATTTGTACAATTGCACTATCTAAATGTACTCCCTTCTGAATGTTAATTTGTTTTCTTTATAGCACTGTTGGTTCATTTCAGAAGGTTGTAGAATACCTTCCTCCCCCTTATTTAACTAACTAGACAGTAGTTCCTTTTCATTGTTAGTGAGTGGCCAATTTTGGGGGGCCTAAGGCAGCTTTGTTTTCTGTAGATATGTTCCAGGTTTTCTGATTGTCTCATATCTAACCTTGTTTTTAGCCATGGTAACACAACTTATATTTGATAAGTGGATGTGTTTACTTGGTTAGAATAAGCAAGGGCATTTTTAAAAAGCAGTAAATTTGCTGACACTTTATCTTTTTTTTTTTTTAAAAGACTGAATGACAGCTTCCTTATCAGTATAATTACATTTAAACTTTTTTTTTTTAACTGTGTGGCAGCTTCTTTATCAGTTATAATTCCATTTATTTACTTAGCCCTCAAAATGACATTGTGAAGGGAACATAAACTCTTTCAGGCTACTTGGACACTGTTTAGTATTCTGTATTAATACTACACTAATAATTTACTGAGTGATACCTAAGTGACCTGATTGATAATGTCCTTAAGGACCTGATACATCCAGGATAACCTCTCAGGTAATGTAAACAAGGAGGTTGAAAAAGACATTCGAGAATCCCTTTGTCTGGTAAAATTGGGTACTGATGTGGATGGACATGACTTTCATTATTCTTGAAGATAGAACTGGTTGACCAGGATTCTGATGAAGGCTTGATATTGTGGTTTAGATCTTTGTAGAAATAGTTTTAAGATTGCAATAAGTGAAATCTTTTTTTTGTTTGTTTTTGTTTTTTGAGATGGAATTTCGCTCTTGCCCAGGCTGGAGTGCAGTGGAGTGCTCACTGCAACCTCCGCCTCCCAGGTTCAAGCAATTCTCCTGCCTCAGCCTTCCGAGTAACTGGGATTACAGGCATGTGCACCATGCCTGGCTAATTTTGTATTTTTGGTAGAGACAGGGTTTCTCCAAGTTGGTCAGGCTGGTTTCAAACTCCCGACCTCAGGTGATCTTCCCTCCTCGGCCTCCCAAAGTGCTGGGATTGCAGGCGTGAGCCACTGCGCCTGGCTGTGAAATCTTTTGTTTATGTGAGGTGTATTTTGCCGCAGTCTTGCACTGTTTAGGTTCTCTTGTCTTTTGGAATTTACCATTCTGTATTTAATGTTAGTGGCTAGTCCAGTAAATGATTGTCTCATCTGTAGGCATCTTATGCATGTGATTCAATTGACTAGATCAATTCTGTATGGTTTATCATAGTAGATACACAAACCAGTCTTTATTTTTTAGTAAGAAAATATATAGGTGGAAGTTATCAGTAAACATGATTATTGTATTGAATGCAAATCTTATTATTTTTCCAGATACATTGAGTTTTATAAACCATTAAAATATTTATGAAATTTCCCTTCCTGGATGGATGAAGAGAATATTGTTTTATTAAATCTTATCTTATTAGTGGGAGATATTTGTACTTCTTTATCTTTTCATTTACTTGATTTTTGTTGTAATGAAAACTTTAGAAGTGTTTGGTACCATTGAGATAACTTATTACTGGAAATTTTGTTTGCTTCCTGTGGGATGTATCTGGAAGTGGTCATAGCCTAACCATGTCCTTTTCATGTTGTTAGCATATCAGTTATTCTTTGTTTTGATCTGTTCTTCTCCTGTATTCAGCACCTGTTTCTGAAAGAATGTCTGATCTTCCCATAATCTCTTAGATGTAGATTATATTTTATTCTATCAGTGTATACTAGGCAAGCTTTTGATGTGGCTTTGTATTTGTATATTTAAATACCATGTCTTAAACATTGTTAGAAGAGATATTCTAGTTTCTTCTAATGTCTCTTTTCAAAAAAATATAGCCAGTCTAATATCTCAAACGATACTTTGGTTTTTGAACTGAAATCAACTTTTAGTGCTGCCTTGCTTAATGGTAGTATTATTTTCTCATTTCTACATGTTTACACAAATTGTTATGTATAGTTTATAGTCAGATGCATCTTATAAAAATTTTGAAGCCCATCCCCATGGATTTATTATAATATAGCTGTGATATATTGTGTTTTAAAGTTAACCCGTTTTTTCTAAGTTTTAAGGGCTTTACAGGTTGAGGTAACTATTTCAAATGGTCTATTGGGTGTTTCGATACTTTGTCAAGAATTCACTAAGAATTTTTAGGTTGTCTGTATTTTCTTTTAGGACTTTGGAGATCTTTCAAGTTGTGTTGTTTTCTTGTATTCCTGAGTATATTCCTTTGGTTAATGAAAATAAATAGTTTATATTTGGTGATACTTTTAAAAATTCTACTTTGACCTTAACTGCTTCAAGTATTAACGTTACAGGTTTAGTTAGTAGTGCTTTTGTAAGACTTAACTTTCATATGCTATCTTTTCTCCATGAGCTATCATAGTACTTTTTTGTTTCATTACCGGTAAGAGTGGCTCTATCACAGCATTCACTTTGAAGGGCTACAGTTAGATAGACCTCTTGTTAACTCCTACTTTTATTTGTGATGGCTATGTTTCACACTACCTTGATTTATAAATGTAGTAATGTGTTAAATAATTATGTTGTGGTCCCTTAATACCTCTTTTGATTGGTGAGGTAACAGTGATGTGGATGATGAAATAAAATAATAAAAACATTTACTCAAGTCACTAAACACAGTTTTCAATTCATTTTTTTAAAACATATTTAATTTACATTTAACTACTGTTAGGTATGCAGCCCATTCCTTTCTGCCTTCAGTAGAGTATAGTTATAATATATAAGTAGTTTCATTTAGATTCTTGGCACAGAGTGGCCTGTGTATTGATCTTTCTTTAATGGCTTAGAACAACTTCTATATATTCTAACAAGTCTTGGAAGCATGTTTATAGCCTTGTGTCTAATTGTCATCTTCCTGCCTGGGGAAGCAGAAGAAAGATTCTACATTTGTATAGCCTTTAGTACAGGCTCTGTGCTGGTTTCAAGGCACTCTTGAGAGAGAAATTCATTGTTACTTTGCAGATGAAGAACTGAAATTAAGAGTCATTAAGCAACTTGCTCAGGTGGTGGAACTGACTTTTTTCCAATCTCAATTCAACATTATACTAGGCCGCCTCCATGTGTTTTTCAAAGCCCTATTCAAGTCTTCTATGGTTAATAAATTTTACATACACAGATCTTATTCTTTTCAGAACTTTGTTTATGGATTTACTGTCACCCCATTAGTATTTGATGTCTTATATAAACTAATTCTTAATTATTTCACTTGTCATATCAGGAACCTTACCCTGTTCTCCTACCGAGGTTTCACTGTGCCGGACTGTTTATTATTGATTCATAGTCATTGGTTTCTGTTTCCATTCATTTTCAGTACTGATTATGTTAACTGTATTGTGTTTTTTCTTTGTTGTTATTACATTCATTTTGTTTCATATATACACTTACTTTTTGTTTTTAATTGGCATTTTGAGGTTATTGGTTTAATGGAAGGAAAATGGAATGGTGTAAAGCACATGGTATTTGAATTCCAAAGGCCTTGATCCTCAGTATTAGCAAGTCACTTATTCTCTTAGCCTGTTTTCCTACTCTCAAATGAGGTAATATCCAAAAGTACTTTGAAAACATTAAAGCCTGATGTAGATTTCCTTTTTTAAGTAATTGTGCTGTTTCTATTCATATTCATAGATTTCTTGTAAACGTAGTGGTATTGGATATAGATACATATATTTTAAAATGTATTTGACAGCATGCAAATGTTCATTTCATGCCATATGATCATATTCCCCCTTTTATGTTTTTTAAGGCTATCTTACAAGCCTAACAATGTACTAAGTCATTAAAAGATATATTTAAAGTAAAATAGTCTCTTTTCTCAAGTACAAGCTAAGAAATGCTCATAATAAACCATAACAAGAGAATGTAGAATGAAGAGCTAGAGTGTATATGTATGTGTATATGACTTTTGATAGATGGCATTTTGTTACTTTATATCTGTTGAAAACAATCTTTGTCATACATCTTTTTCAGTAATTGCTATATGCAGGCAGGTCTGAGAATACTGAGAGGTCTGAGAATACTGAGGGTTAATAAGAGATGGTATATTCTCAAGAGAAATAAATACCAATAAAGTATAAGAGCAGCGTCCTGTTTGGAAGAATGCCTGTGGTGATGGAAGAAAAGCCCATATAGGGGGGTGAGGGAAGCTTTTCTTAACCAAGTTCATGAGCTGAGTTTTGGAGGATGATTAAGCAAAAGTTAGTTGGCCTGTTAGAGAAACAGGAGCCAGGCATTCAGGTGGAGGAACAGGAGTGTGCAACAGTGTGGTGAACCTAATGGGGTGTGTCTGATTTCAGAATGATTAAGAAATAGTCTTTAGGGAGAACAGAAATGAAGGAGACTAACAAAGATGATAAATTATCCATGAATATGTATTGGTTCCTACATATTCAAAGTATGCTAAGTTTGTGTAACCGTTACTTGTAAGGTTCTAGAAGTTACCTGTCTAGGGGTCGGTTTGTACTGTAGTCCAGTATGTGCATCTAGAACAATTCTTTCCCAGAACTGAGCCCATGAAGGGCTTTCAACAGTTCACCTCTGACTCGGGCAGCTCAAGCAGTCAGAAAGAACTGAGGCTCTGGTAGAGAACAACACTGAGGATGAACAGGGTAATGCCTCTAAAGTGAAATGTGGTATCCCTTCATTGTTAAATGGTTGCATACTTCACAGTCACCTCTGGAAAGGTGTCCTCACGGTAGCTAAAAGTAGTTAATTTCCCTGTGTTTTGATTTGCAGATGATTTCTAGGTGGACTTGGGGAAAACAATGATACTTATAAAAATACTGCTTTATTGGCATTTGGAGGTGTTGTATTGGAAGTGTGTTCCTAATCACCAGAATCCTCTCTAGATGATTCAGATAGGAAACTGGGTTATAGACCTTATGCCAGTAATATCTCTAGCGTCTCCAACATATTTTGTCAACTTCCTGTTTGTTTTTTCTCTTAAGTTTCTTTCCTTGCTATTGGCCACCTTTATCTTTTTTTTTTTTTTTTTTTAACTAAAAAAAAAGAAAAGCCGGGTGCGGTGGCTCAAGCCTGTAATCCCAGCACTTTGGGAGGCCGAGGCGGGTGGATCACGAGGTCAAGAGATCGAGACCATCCTGGTCAACATGGTGAAACTCCGTCTCTACTAAAAATACAAAAAATTGGCTGGGCATGGTGGCGCGTGCCTGTAATCCCAGCTACTCAGGAGGCTGAGGCAGGAGAATTGCCTGAACCCAGGAGGCGGAGGTTGCGGTGAGCCTAGATTGTGCCATTGCACTCCAGTCTGGGTAACAAGAGCGAAACTCCGTCTCAAAAAAAAAAAAAAAAAGTCTCGCTGTGGTACCCAGGCTGAGTGCAGTGGTGCAGTCTTGGCTGACTGTAACCTCTGCCTCCTGGGTTCAAGTGATTCTCCTGCCTTGGCCTTCCAAGTAGCTAGGATTACAGGCATGTGCCACCATGCCTGGCTAATTTTTTGTATTTTCAATAGAGACAGCGGGGCGGGGTGGGAGGGTTCGCCATGTTGGCCAGGCTGGTCTCAAATGCCTGACGACAAGTTATCTCTCAGCCTCAGCCTCTCAAAGTGAGCCACTACCACACCAGGCCCCACTCCCTTTTTTACTTTTAACTTCTCTATAGTTCATCTTTTTTTTTTCCTTCTGTGCCAGAGGCAGAACAGTGCCACTCAGGGTTAAGAAATTGTAACCCCCTTTGGCTTTGTCACACTTCATATTCAGAGTTAATGTTTTGTTTAATTTTGGTTTTTTTTTTTTTTTTTTTTTTTTTTTTTTTTTTTTTTTGAGACCAAGTCTCGCTCTGTTGCTCAGGCTGGAGTGCAGTGGTGTGATCTCACCTCGCTGCATCGTCCACCTCCCAGGTTCAAGTGATTCTCCTGCCTTAGCCTCCCAAGTAGCTGGAATTGCAGGCACCCACCACCATGCTTGACTAATTTTTATATTTTTAGTAGATACGAGATTTCTTTATGTTGGCTAGGCTGGTTTTGAACTCCTGACGTCAAGTGATCTACCCACCTCAGGTGATCCACCTGCCTCGGCCTCCCAAATTTCAGGGATTATAGGTGTGAGCCACTGCACCTGGCCATGTATTTTAAAATTCTCATAAGTTCCAAAGTTGTTTTATTATTGTTATTTTTGGTCTTGTACTGAAGGAAGATGAAAGTCATTTTCCTAAAAGGATTTTTATAGAAATAGATGTTGGCAGTTTACTCGAAAGGTAATATAGGAAAATCTTATTTAACAGGTTTGGTGGGACTAGCCTTCTTAACTGAGTAAGATAGTTTACAGAATGGGGTATATCTGTATGTATGTTTTAAGATTTGTTCATATAAAGAAGATCTGTGTACTTTGTAAACAACTGGTTGGGGTGGGAAGGAGATTGCTTTGTTAAAAGTTGGTTTCCTTGTTCTAAAGCTTTGCTGCTGGAGATAGTAAATAAATGTTGCACAGTTTTGCTGTTTATCTCTTCTGCTTTATCTGTATTTGGATGTAAAATTGTTGAGGAAAAACCATTGCTTTTCAAAGTGTTATTTGGGATATGGTTTGAATTGTAAGTTGAGTAGAAGGGGCTTCTGGTAAACAGAACTTTTGCAGAGTGCAAACTTCAGACCACACTATGGATTGAAGTTTTAGGATTGGCAGTCGTCATAAGCAGACTTTGAAATTGAGTTTCTGTGAAGTAGTCCATTCGTTGCAGGAATTCTGTTCAAACCAAATGCACTAGTCAGATAATGATGACGTGCAAAGTTAATTCCTTTGCAGCTGGTTGTTCCTTTGAGTTTTCTTTGAATGTGGAGTCCCTTACATAGAAGGTAGAGATTATGAAAGAAATTGTCTCCAGTTAGTGCTCCTCTGTATAATCTGTGCCAGCTGATATTCAGGAAGATATTATGACCATAAATAAACCTCTGCCTTGGATTGTTTTGTGTATATCCCCTTACCTTATTCTTTACCTTCCTCCCTCCTACAAATTGTATCTTTTCTTATTACTGGCTTTTTGAGTAGCTAGAATATGCCTATGGTGAGTCAGATAGGAAACTGGGTTGTTGTTGTCACTTCACGGGGTAGTAAGTGTTCTTGAAGAGTGCTTTCTTTCTAGGTTATATCACCCTGTGTGTGTAGATGCAGAAAAATTATTCATTTCACAGAGGTCTAGTGATTTAATATTGATAATATAATCATTTTGCATTAAAGTAATTTTGTACAAAGTACAAATTGGAAGCTTTTTGGTTCATCAAGAACTAAAGTGCTTTTTAGAAATTAGTAATCATGATTTACAAATATAAGTCATTTGTTTAGCATTAAGCTGCGAAGTAGTACAATGCTAAGAACCATTGTAAAAGAATTTGTTCTATGAAGCCCTGCTTTTCGTTCTTTGTTCTTTTTTTAAAGCCTTTATTTGGGGTTCAGGGGTACATGCACAGGTTTGTTTGGTTTTCTAGGTATACTTGTGTCTCAGGGGTTTGGGGTATCGATTATTTTGTCACCTAGGTATTAAGCATGGTAACTTATAGTTATTGTTTTTCTGGTCTTCTCCCTCCTCCTACCCTCCTCCCTTAAGTAGGCCCAGTGTCTGTTGTTCCCCTGTTTGTGCCCATTGGTTCTCATTATTTAGCACCCACTTATAAATGAGAACATTTATAAGTTAGCATAAGGTAGCATATTTGGTTTTCTGTTCCTGTGTTAGTTCACTAAGCCCTCCAGCTCCATCCATCTTCCTGCACAGGACATGATCTCATTCTTTTTTTGGCCATATAGTAGTCCATGGTGTATATGTACTGTATTTTATTTACCTAGTCCTGCTTTTTAATATTGTGTTCTAGAAATTGCTTTGCAAAAGCAAAATCACTCCATTAATTCTGCATTTCCTTTGATTTGATCTTTGCAAACATTTCTACGTACCGATTTAGGTAGTTATCACAGTAAGAAGTTACTCAGAGGCTCAGCTTTATGGTGAGTGATGTATGAAGAATAAAGTGAAAGATCTGCCTGAATTTACTATTTGTAAAAAATATATTCATGGGTCTTTTTTTTTTTTTGAGATGGAGTTTAGCTCTTGTTACCCAGGCTGGAGTGCAATGGCATGATCTCGGCTCACTGCAACCTCCGCCTCCTGGGTTCAAGCAATTCTCCTGCCTCAGCCTCCTGAGTAGCTGGGATTACAGACACGAGCCACCATGCCCAGCTAATTTTTTGTATTTTTAGTAGAGACGGGGTTTCACCACATTGACCAGGATGGTCTCGATCTCTCGACCTCGTGATCCACCCGCCTCGGCCTCCCAAAGTGCTGGGATTACAGGCTTGAGCCACCGCGCCCGGCCTATGCATGGGTCTTTTAAGAGAAGTTTTTAATAAATAGTTCAGAGTCATTTTTGCCTGGCATTGAGCTCTCTAAATCGTATGACATTTTCAGGATGGAGAGTGAATTGTTCAAGAAATAGGCATTTGTAGATAAATTTTAAAAGAAAATTCGCCTGTGAAGTCATGTGCATTCATCTGAAGTTCCTCAAGTAGAAATTTAGCTTCTACTAAAAATTTATTTTGGTGTTTAATTAGCTTCCTCTTGAGCAAATTAGTTAAACTCAACTAAGAGAACTTATCTTTGTGACTGGAAAAACTAAGAATCCTACTTTCTATATTTACATTCCAAACAAGAATAGAGGAAGGTCAGGTCTAAGTGAGCTGAATAAGCATGTATTTTTAAGTTTCAACTTTTAATTTGACTAAGTATCCTTTGTCAGTAGTTTAAATACATTTTAAAATACAAAATAAAACATGTTTTTAGGAAAACCATATACGTAAGTAAAAGAAAAATAATATAAGTTTGTGTTGTAGCTAAATGTTTTTTGCTTTAAAATGATAATGGTATTTGGCTTGAAATTTGTGTAAAAATATTTTCCTGATAGCCATTAAGCTTGTTGAACTGAAAGTGACTTTCCTTAATTCTTGATTAATATGTTTCTATTGGGTTTGAAAAATAAGGTAACTCAGTCATTATACATCTAGGGACAAAAATCTGAGAAGTTACATACAATTTACTAATAGATTATGTTCCTTCTAGATGCAGCATTTCTGCCTATATTTGTGTAGGATGGATATTAAACATATTTTTATAAGGTAAAAATAGTGATTTAAACCAAATCCATTATATTCCCAAACAAAAGATTGAGATCCTTAACATTTTTGTCTTTATATAATCTTTTTCATTAATAATTTAAATTTGTTAACAATTTTATTATATATGCTGATTGTAGACAAATTAGAGAATATAGAAAAGGAAAAAACAGTCTCGACAGAAATAACCACTGTTTAACATTTTGGTTTACATAGCCTTCTAGATTTTACTTATATATATTTACAGGATCATTTTTACTTAAAAAATAAGAGTGTTGCTTGGCACAGTGGTTCATGCCTATAATCCTAGCATTTTGGGAGGCCTTGGTGGGAGGATTGCTTGAGGCCAGGAGTTCAACAGCTTGGGAATACTGTGAGACTCTGTCTTTATGGGGGGGGAAAAAAAAAAAAAGCTAGCCGGGCGTGTTGCTACGTGCCTGTAGGCCCAGATTCTCAGGAGGCAGAAGTGGGAGGGTCACTTAAGTGAGCCCAGGAGGTTGAGGCTGCAGTGAGCTATGGTCACACCATTGCTCTCTAGCCTGGGTGACAAAGCGAGATCCTGTCAGAAAAAAAATTATCTAATAGATCTATCAATTAGTGTGTGTACACACACACACACACACACACACACCCCCGATATATAGCCTATATATAGAAGTACTAATAGGGAAGTGATATTGAAATGTAAAGTTTAACATGATCATTTCATTGATGATGGAGTTTTGTGTCGGGTTGTCATTTCTGGACTTGGACTTTCTACTATAACTCTACCTGGATACACATAAAAGATAAACATTGTTGTTCTCTAGAATTGTTGCTTTACCTGTATATGCTTAACTTTCATGGACATGTGTCCTCAGGTCTAACCAGTATCCTGAGTATGGCCATCATTTTTAGGTACAACTGAAGTTTGTTCTGTGAATGTTTTACCTAAAATTTTAGATAAAAATGTAAACAAATATATTCAAGAATGTAAGAATTTCATAATGACTGAACCAGAATCTGGTCTAAGCTTCTTCTGGCTTTATATTCTCCTTAATTCTGTGCAATTCTGAGTATGGAAGAAAACTGCTGATGCAAAGATTGATCTAAAGTATTGGCAAACAGAGGACCCCCAATTTCCCCAATATTTTTCCTAAGGTTTTCCTATGCTTCTTCCCAACACTGATTGGCTAGCTTCGATAACTTTTTCACTGTCGGTATGGACTCTTTAATATTAGGTGTTTTATTTAAAGACATTATTCCAGGTGACCATAGGACGTTCTTCAAGGAGGATAGCTGCTGTTATTCACAGTGAAACTTAAAAGCCCATTATTTTTGCCATAGATTCAGAGCCAATTGAATTCTAGCTTGAGAAGTGAATTCAAGTCATGTCTGAAAGCCTGACCTTTCTTTTGGTTGTTGTTTTTGAGATGGATTCTCTGTGTATTGCCGAGGCTGAAGTGCAGTGGTGTGATTTCAGCTCTCTGTAACCTCTGCCTCCTGGATTCAAGCTATTCTGCCTCATCCTCCTGAGTAGCTGGGAATGCAAGTGCACACCACCATGCCCAAGCTAATTTTTGTATTTTTAGTAGATTTTAGTAGAAGCCAACATAGTTTTGCCATATTGGCCAGACTGGTCTCAAACTCCTGACCACATGATCCACCCACCTCAGCCTCCCAAAGTGCTGGGATTACAGGCATAAGCCGCCATGCTTGGCAAAGCTTGACCTTTCTTAGAAAAGCTCGAAAGACCTAAGTGATAACTCAGGTGATAGGCTTTATGGGAGATGACAAATCCAGCCCAAGAAAAGCAGTTCTGGAATTTTATAATTTCACATTAAATTACACTTCAGCATCATGGCATTAGGGGAATGCTAGAAATTCTTGGTGCTAAGAATTTAGTGGCCCCTTTAACCAGCAACCATTATCCCTAAACCCAAGATTTGTAATGGAAAAATATTGTATGGGCTGGGCGCTGTGGCTGATGCCTGTAATCCCAGCACTTTGGAAGGCTGAGATTGGTGGATCACTTGAGGTCAGAGTCTGAGACCAGCCTGGCCAACATGGTGAAACCCCATCTCTACTAAAAATACAAAAATTAGCTGGATGTGGTGGTGCGCAATTGTAATTCCAGCTACTCAGGAGACTGAGGAAGGAGAATTGCTTGAATCTGGAAGGCAAAGGTTGTAGTCAGCTGAGATCACACCACCGCACTCTAGCCTGGGTGACAGAGCGAGACTCCATCTCAAAAAAAAAAAAAGGGGAAAATTTTATATGACTAATAGAGTCTGCCTCATATACCGAATCTTTTCCCAGTTTAAAACATCTTTCTTTAATATATCTGTTTTCTCAGTTTTAAAGTGCTAGCTTCAAAATTGGCAAAGATTTCAGAGTTGAAGCCCTTGCTTTCTCTACTACCATTCCTTTTCCTCTATTCCTAGCAGATTTCTTCCAAATCTGCTTTCAATGTTGGTAGCCAGAGTTCTTTTTTTTCTTTCTTTTTAAGAATAAATTAGAAGTGGGCATGGTTGCATGTACCTGTAATCCCAGCTACTCTCTAGGATGAGGTGGGAGGATTGCTTGAGCCCAGGATTTGAGTCCAGCCAGAGGACCCTGGCTCTAAAGAAGGGGAAAAAAAGGAGAAACTTTCTTATCAGATGGAAGAAGACAGCGCACAGTGAATTCTAAGATGTCTTTGTTTCCAGCATTAGGGCTTCGTAGCCCTTCAGTGTTATGAAAGAGAATAAACAAATCAGCAGAATTAGCAGGGAATAACAGAGGCAGTTCATTGAGACATAACCCCATATACAAGATGAGTGTCCTTTATCCGAAATGCTTGGGAACAGAAGAAGTGTTTGGATTTTAGATATTTTTGGATTTTGGAATATTTACATTATAGCTGTTGGTTGAACATTGCTGATAGGAAAACCTGAAATCTGAAATGCTCCAAGGAATGTTCCCTTTGAGCTTCATACAGGCACTCAAAAAGTTATGGATTTTGAGCAATTTTCAGATTTTTGGATTAGGGAAGCTCAAGTTGTAGTTAAAATATGTAGGCTACTAATAGCTACATAAGAAAAATAATTGTAGTAAATAACAACAGGTTTTACTTGACCTCCAGAAGGTGATGGTAAGGCTGCAGATTAATTTTAGAGTAAAGTTGAAGAGATCTAAGTGAATGTTTAAATGGCTAAACAACTTACCTTCCTAGTGTTGTGAGTGTGTTTTGATAGCACGTAAGTATAATTCGAAGGGAGTAAAGTTTTAAGAACATACTTATGTGACTAGTGGATTACTGAAATTTTTTCCTACTGGAGATGTAATTGCCATGTTTCTGAATTTAATTTTCATTGACCTTTGCATCAAGAGTATATGGAAAGGTCAGTGAGAAGTATTGCATCAGAATCATTAAATATGCTTTAAAGTAAACATGAAGAAGAATAAATATTATGTAATTTCCTGAATGACTGTAACTTCAAAAATAATTTTAAATTATTGTTTTATTATGGCCTAGGAGAAAATAAAATAATAGTAGAAATATCAATTCAAGGGTAGTTCTTCCTGAGTTAGGATTACCTAAATTTATCCAAAACATGGCCTTCTTCCTGTCCCTAGAATATTCACATTGTTGTTGTGACACAGGAATTATAGAGGGACCAAAAAATCCCTTGATTTCCTATCCTCACACCCACATGGCTGCATAAGTGACAGTGTTTCAGTAGGAAATAATTTTGTTTGATGTAAGGGTAGCAACTTGAAATAGCTTGATTAGTTTTCTACAGCTACTAGTCTCCAGACAAATTTAGGCGTAACATATATTTTCTATTTAGGATGTTACCCCTTCTTTTAACCTTGTAGGAGAATTGTCATTACTGTCACTTTTGTTTGTTTGTTTTTGTTTTTGGTAGGTAAACAGTAATTTATTTATACCTTGTCCACTTTGCCTGTTTGTTAATGTGTCCTTAGTTTACCAGGACTTTCAAGCATGACTTTTGTTAAAGTTTAAAACCTAAAAAGTATTATCTCTGTCAAGAAAGTTAATACACTCTATGCCCATTTAAAAATTTTACTAACATCTTTAAAATTTGTATTTATGATCTACATTAAATTTCCTTCTCAAGGTAGTACCTACATTTTGTTGTTTTTGCAAGGAGTAAATTTAATGTGCCCTTTCCTCCCCCTTTTTTAGAAGACAGGGTCTTACTTTGTTGTCACCCAGGATGGAGTGCCAGCTGGATCATAGCTCATTGCAGCCTGGAACTCCTGGGCTCAAGTAGCTGAGACTATAGGCATATGCCACCACGCCCAGCTAAGCTTTTACTTTTTATGTAGAGATGAGGTCTTGCATTGTTAGCCAGGCTGGTCTCCAACTCCTGGGCTCAAGCGATCCTGCCTTAGCTCCGAAAGTGCTGGGAGTAGAAATGTGAGCCACTATGCTCTACCATTAATTTGCTTTTAAGACAGATATGCTTGTACTAAGGGATCAAAGTTTAGAAAAATAACTTTATGTGACTGCTGTTTCTAAGGACTTGCATTGCCCTGTAACTTGTAAAAAGATATTTTGAATGTCACCTACTACCTGGGTGCAGGACTGTATGCCGTGCAAGTAGTCAGAAAGTGAGCTGGGGTTACTTCTACCCAAAGTGATCCTATAAACATTCCCTACTGCAAAGGTGTAGCCTCATACTGAAAATACCAATTGGCCTTTTTATATATGCTTCCTTCAGTATAACTTTCATCTTTTTTTTTTTTTTTTTTTGAGACGGAGTTTCACTCTTATTACCCAGGCTGGAGAGCAACGGCGCGATCTCGGCTCACTGCAACCTACGCTTCCTGGGTTCAGGCAGTTCTCCTGCCTCAACCTCCTGAGTAGCTGGGTTTACAGGCACGCACCACCATGCCCAGCTGATTTTTTGTGTTTTTAGTAGAGACGGAGTTTCACCATGTTGACCAGGATAGTCTCGGATCTCTCGACCTCGTGATCCACCCCCCTCGGCCTCCCAAAGTGCTGGGATTACAGGCTTGAGCCACTGCACCTGGCCCACCTTCTGTCTTAACTTCTGGAAGTCATACCTGCTGTTTGACTTGGCAGATGCACCACTATCCCACTTTAGATAAAAATTGGGTTGTACGTATATGACTGATTTGACCAAAGAGTGGTGTTTTATTTGTAACCAATCATCGTGGTAGAAAAAAACAGGGAAAGCTGGTCATAGTGGCTCACACTTGTAATCCCAGCACTTTGGGAGGCTGAAGAGGGTGGATCACCTGAGGTCAGGAGTTTGAGACCAGCCTGACCAACATGGAGAAACCGCATCTCTACTAAAAATACAAAAATTAGGTGGGTAGTGGCATGCACCTGTAATCTGAGTTACTCAGAGGCTCAGGCAGGAGAATCATTTGAACTTAGGAGATGGAAGTTGCAGTGAGCCAAGATCGTGCCACTGCACTCCAGCCTGGCCACAAAGCAAGACTCCATCTAAAACAAAAACAAAACCCAGAGAAGATCTATTCTTTTTCTTTTCTTAAAATAGACTTTTTAAAAAGAGCAGTTTTAAGTTCACCACAAAATTGAGCAGTTGGCTTTATTTATGTGGGTCTGTTTCTGGACTGTTTGTCCCTTCTTTTGACAGTACCGCACAGTCGATTGCTGTAGCTTTATAGTAAGTTTTGAAGTTAGATTGTGTCAGTCCTGTGACTTTGCTCTCCTTCAGTACTGAGTTGGCTAATAGGAATGTTTTGCCTTACCGTATATACTTAAGAATGTGTTTGTTGTTATCCACAAAATCTGTTAGTATTTTGATTGTGATTGCATTGAATGTATAGATCAAGTTAGGAGAATTGACATCTTGACAATAGTGAGTCTCCTGTCCATGAACATGAAGTATCTCTCTACTTCTTGAGAAGTTCTTTGATACAAAATAAACTAAAAAAGACAGTGTCATTTCTATATACCAGTAGCAGTCAAAACTGAAAACCAAATAGAGACTACAATCCATTTGCCATAGTCACACAAAAAAATTGAATACCGATCAATACCTCTAACCAAGGTGTGGAAGATCTCTGAGGAAAACTACAAAACCACTGATGAAAGAAATCATAAATGACAAACAAATGGAAAAAGACTCTATGCCTATGGGTGGGAAGACCCAGTATCATTACAATGGCCATTCCGCCCAAAGCATTTTATAGGTTTAACACTGTTCATATCAAACTACCAATGTTGTTTTTCATAGAAGTAGAAAATAACTATTCTAAAAGTTGTATGTAACCAAAAAGCCTGAATAGTTAAAAGATATTCCTAAGCAAAAAGAACAAAGCCAGAGACACCACATTACCTAATGTCAAATTATACTACAGGGCTACAGTAACCAAAACAGCATGGCACCAATATAAAAATAGGCACACAGGCCAATGGAATAAATTAGGGAACCCAGGAATAAAGCGGCACAGGCACAACCAAGTCAGCAACTCATCTTCAACAAACTTGACAAAAATAAACAAATGAGAAAGGATACTCTATTCAATAAATGATGCCGGGAAACTGGCTAACCACATGCAGAAGTGTAAAAGCGTACCTCTCACCATGTATAAAAATTAATTCAAGAGGATTAAATACTTAAATGTAAGATCTGGAACTATAAACATTCTAGAAGAAAACTTAGGAAATACTCTTCTAGATGTTGGCCTAGGCAAAGAGTTTATGATGCAGACCCCAAAAGCAAATAGAACAAAATCAAAAATAGAAAAATGGGACTTAATTAAATGAAAGAGCTTCTACACAGCTAAGGAAACTATCAACAGAGCTATCAGACAACCTACAGAATGGAGAAAATATTTGCGAAGTATGCACCTGACAAAGGACTAATACCCAGAATCTGTAAGGAACTTAAATGAATCAACAACAACAACAACCAAACATTTTAATTAAAAAGTGGGCCAAGGCCATGAACAGACACTTCTCAAAAGACAACATACAAGCAGCCAACAAACATGAAAAAATGCTCAATATGACTAATCATCAGAGAGATGCAAATCAAAACCACAATGAGATACCATCTCACACAGTCAAAATGGCTGTTTCTAAAAAGTGAAAAAGTAACAGATGCTGGCAAAGTTGTAGAGAAAAGGAAACATTGAGACACTGTTGGTGGAAATGCAAATTAGTTCATCTCCTGTGGAAAGCAGTTCAGAGATTTCTTAGAAAAACAAAAATAGAACTAGGATTCCACCCAGCAGTCCCATTACTGGTTATGTGTCCAAAGGAAAGTGCTGGGCATAGTGGCTCACACCTGTAATCCCAGCATTTTGAGAAACTGAGGCAGGAGGATCACTTGGGCCTAGGAGTTTGAGACCAGTTTAAGCAAAGCTTTCATCTCTACAAATTAAGTTACCCAGGTATTGGTGGTGTGCACCTGTAGTACTAGCTACTCAGGAGGCTGAGATGGAAGGATTCCTTGAGCCTCATAGGTCAAGCCTACAGTGAGTTGTGATTGTGCCACTGCCCTTCAGGCTGAGTGTTGAAGTGAGACCCTGTCTCAAAAATAAGTAATCATTCCACCAGAAAGACACACATGTACTTGTATGTTCATAGCAGCACTATTCACAGTAGCAAAGACATGGAATCTACTTGTGTGCCCATCATCACTGGTTGGATAAAGCAAATGTGTTACATGTACACCGCAGAATATTACACAGCTGTAGTGAAGAATGAAATTCTGCAAAGGCGCAGCAACATGGATGCAGCTGGAAGCTGCTACCCTAAGCAAACTAATGCAGAAACAGAAGAACAAGTATCACATGTTCTCATTTATAAGCGAAAGCTAAATCTTGGGTTCACTTGGAGAGTAAGTTGGGAACAATTAACACTGGGACTCCAAAAGAAGAGAGAGAAGGTGAAGGGACAAGGCCTGAAAAACTTCCTATTAGATACTGTGTTCACTCTTTGGGTAATGGAATCAGTAGAAGTCCAGACTTCGGCACCATGCAGTGTACCCTTGTAATTAACCTACACATGTACCCTTGAATATAAAAGAAAGTTTTTTGAGTTCTCTCATCAGTTTTTTAGTTTTCTGCATACAGATATAACATATTTTGTTATATTTATACCTAAGTATTTCATTTGGTGGGGAGTACCAAGGTAAGTGGTGGTTTTTTAACTTCAAATTCCACTTGTTCATGGCTGACATATAGGAAATCAATTGACATTAACCTTGTATCCTGCAACCTTGCTATAATTGCTTATTAGTTGCAGGAATGGTTTTGTTAATTATATTGGATTTTCTATGTGGTTGCAAACAAAGAGTTCTATTTCTTCCTTCCCAATCTGTATGCCTTTTATTTCTTTTTCTCATCTTACTTCATTAGCTAGGAATTCTAGTACAATTCTGGGAGCGGCAAGAGGGGATATCCTTGCCTTGTACCTTATCTTAGCGTGAAGACCTTGTTTCTCATCAAACCTGTTGTTAGCTGTAGGTTTTTTGTAGATGGTCTTTATAAAATAGAGAAAGTTCCCTTTTATTCTTACTTTTCTGAGAGTTTTTATCATGAATGGGGGCTGGATTTTGTTAAATGTTTTTTCTGCATCTGTTAATATGGGATCATATATGAGGACCCCTGGAGTTTTTAATTCTCAGGCTTGTCCATGCAAGCATCCATTAGTTTAGTTTCCTATGGAGGTTCCTGCTAGAAGGTTTCTGCTTTAGTAAGTTCATGTTCTTTATTTACCTCTGTCTCTCCAATTTTGGGGGTTAGCATTTTGACTGATGACCCTACTTCTCTGACAGATCTAAGAGTTTATTCTTCAACTTTTAAGGGAATAAAGATGATAAATATCCTAGAAGCACGTTTGTCTAACTTCTTGAAAACTAAAGATCCTGGTGGTTAATTGACAGACCTACAAAACACCACATAAAACACAATACACAAAATAGGTTCTTACAAATATAACTCAAGTAAATGGTTCTTTAGTATAGTAACTGTTTGATGAATGTGTGTTATCCAAATGGTAATTTTGTTAATTAAGGAATGAAAATTATTTTTTCCTTATAGAAGAATGTTAAACATAAAGACCATATTGATCATCAGAAGGATAAAGTTGCTTTAACTCTGGCTCGTCTAGCCCGCCATGTTGAAGTGGAGAAACAGCAGAAAGAAGAGAAGAATAGAGCATTCAGAGTATGTGGCTACTTTAACTGGTATTTTATTAAATTAAAGAATTATTTATAATAAAGTTGGTAAAGAGAAACCTTTAATCAAAAAAGGTATGGTTTAATCAAAGCTCACCATGTATGCTAGATAGCTCATGAATTTAGTAGTAATTCACAATAGATTTTTACATCTGTTTTTAGTTTGTTGGATTCTTATCCTATCTGTATATAGGAAAAGAGGAAAAAATAGAATTAACTGAGTGGGCTTCATTTTTGATAATTAAAAATCATGGATTTCTCAAAGCAGATGAGCAAGTAACAGGTTTCTGGTTATTTTATCATTAGAGTGAAAAAGGGTTTATCAGGGCTTTTATAGATAAAAGCTGTTGAAAGATTATTTTCTCCCAGATAAAGCCAGACTGCTTTCTCAAACTTTAGCTGATCTTTCCAATTTAAATCCATTACTAAAAGGAAAAAATTTGAAGCAGGTTTGTAGAAGAGCGGCTATGTGGTAAATGAAGCCATTTTAGAATCTTGTATGATGTAAATTTTTTCCTTGATTTGCTTTAGAAGGCCCCAAATGAAATTACTTAAAGAATTCCCTCAGTACTGACAAATGTCTTTTAGGAGTATAATGTTGATACATTGGGTAAAACAACTCCATACTTAAAGTAAAAAAATGGAAATTTGAATCATGTCTCTGGCCAGCAGCTATTTAGATTTCATTAGATCACTTAGTTTTAGACTTAGGATTTTATTCTGTGAATGGACAGTTCAGAGATGATCTCCCAGGTCAGAATAAGCACTATGATTTTATAATTTTAGCATGCATGTTTTTGATTCCTTATTCCATTGGTTATTATAAAGAAATTTGTGTATTTTTGTAGCATCTTATCTGATATTTCCTAATCTGGTATAAAATGGTCTTTAAATTTAGAAATAAGCTAGTTTGGGGGCTTTTACTTTATGATGTGATATCAATTAAATTAGACTATGGTATTCTAATGGTATGTTTAAAATGCTTATTGCATACACACACACGCACACACATACACACATACACATACAAATACAATATTATTTTTATCCTGGCAGAAATACTATTCAATTTTATTCAATTTTAAGGAAGTTTCCCCCACCCAGAATTATAAGCATATTGTTTGTTTTTTTTTTTTGTTTTTTTTTTTTTTTAGACGGAGTTTTTGCTCTTGTTACCCAGGCTGGAGTGCAATGGCGTGATCTCGGCTCACCGCAACCTCCACCGCCTGGGTTCAGGCAAATCTCCTGCCTCAGCCTCCTGAGTAGCTGGGATTACAGGCAAGTGCCACCATGCCCAGCTAATTTTTTATATTTTTAGTAGAGACGGGGTTTCACCATGTTGACCAGGATGGTCTCTATCTCTCGACCTTGTGATTCACCCGCCTCAGCCTTCCAAAGTGCTGGGATTACAGGCATGAGCCACTGCGCCCGGTCTATTGTTTGGTTTTTTAAATGGATCAAATCTCTTTGACAAGGGAGTCATTTGCAAACTGTCTTACTTTCCCTCAGATTTCCTGAGTTATACTAGCTTCTTTTCCCGGGCAGTCTTAATGGCTCCATAGATAATAGTTTTTGTGATAAGCCCAGAATCTTGTATAGTCATTATGACAACTAAGTTTTTTCTCAAGGATAGCTTCAGCCTCCACCCATGTAATACTTTATATTGAAAACATTATTTTTGAAATTTAAAATTTTTTGTTTAACCAGTTTTAAAGAATGAATTTGTCTAGATTTCATTCTTTAAGAAAAAAGATGACTTGCTGTCCAGCCATAATTTAGTTTTTCTTACTTGATTCCCTTTATGGATTACTTGTTTTTTTTAAACTGGATGACAAAAGACAACAAAAAAAGCCACCCAGAAAGAAAGATAATGAAACTGAAATAGAAACAATTTTTGAAGAATTCTAGTGAATGATAATTCTGGCTAAAAATAGATACCATAGAAAATGTTTTTCAACTGTTGTAGGCCTTTGTGAATTGTTGGTGTCTTCATTATTATAGTAAGTTATCTTTTGTGATGGAGAGGTTTCAAAGAAAAAAAGGAAAATCTTCACTGGAGGCCGGGGATGCTGTCTCATGCCTATAATCCCAGCACTTTGGGAGGACGAGGTGGATAAGATCACGTGAGGTCAGGAGTTGGAGACCAGCTTGGCCAATGTGGTGAAACCCCATCTCTACTGAAAATTAAAAAAAATTAGCCAGGCATGGTAGCACATGCCTGCAGTCCCAGCTACTTGGGAGGCTGCGGGAAGAGAATTGCTTGAACCCAGGAGACGCAGGTTGCAGTGAGCCAAGATTGTGCCACTGCACTCCAGACTGAGCAACAGAGTGAGACTCTGTCTCCGAAAGACAGAACAAAAACAAAAACAAAAACAAAATCTTCACTTGATACTTAACGTTCAGAGATCATGTTCTGTGCCATTTGACTAGCTGCCAGCTTTGTGTATTGATATTCTGCAAGTTAAGATGAATTGCAAGAAGGGCTGTAACCCTAAAAGTTTTTGAAAGTTGCTTGTGATAGATAAAAAGGATGGCTAATTTTAGGATAATTTCAGTAAGTGTTTTTGGAGCATTAACTATGAATGTTCATAGAGTTCAAATTGTATTGTAAGAAAGGCCAGAGAACTTGAAAAAAAAAAAAAGGTTGGATTTTAATTATTGGAAATTGTTAAAATAAGTATGCTAGTAGTTGGTATGTAGTAATATTTAATCTCAATTATATTACTTTAATTGAAAGGTTTTATTATAATGGATTATTGTAAGGAACTTTGATAAATGGTCTGATTTAATACATAAGATGTCTTAGGATAGCAGGGGCTATTGCTATCTTTGGATAGGCTAACTTTGATTTTATTATTATTTGTTTCTTAATGCATGTTATTCAGTATAGTGATCCTGTAGGATACACTTTGAAAAAGTATTTGGTGATTTATGAAGTTGGAATATTGCATACTCTATGTATGAAAAATACAGTTCAAATTAGCACTTTAGGGCTTCATTATTCCTACATGAAAGTAACCTTTTAAATTTTGTTAAAACCGGTGTTTCTATATTTACTTAGATTATAGAGAATTTAAAAAATGTAAGTAATGCATATTAACATTCATGAGAAGTAGTATTCCATGACTGTACTTTGAACAATGTTACGTAGATTTTCTTCAGATTGAAATATTGATCCATGCCTTTCCCCCACTTATCCTTCCTGTAGAAAACACTGTTATATTGATAACTAGGCCATACGTTATTATGGTTTATGTCTTACAAATCCAGTGTTTCTGACTCTGCTTTCTTTTGAAGTACATGTAAATCTTTTTGAGGGGCGGTATGATTATACTCAGTGCATGAATTCAAGAATCAGACTGCCTCTGAGTCTGAATTCTGACATTGTTATGTATCCTTGGGCAATTTATTTGATCTCAGATTTTTTATCATAAAATGGGAACAATAATACCTAAAATCTTTTTTAAACCGTCTTACACACAGTTAGTGGCCAGTAAGTATTAATTTTAATATACATTATGATTAGAGAATATACAAATAGTTTTATGGATAACATACTAGAAAGATTTAGGCTTTTAGCGATACAGAGCATCTAGTTCAGCATTGTCATTGGCCTGCTATAAATAAAGACTTAACTGAAACACTGCTACACTCATTTGTTGTGGCTACTCTATTGCTACAATGGCAGAGTTGAGTAGAGGCAATAAATAATCTCTGGCCTGCAAAGACATGATGAAATGTTAACTAGCCCTTTGTGGAAAAGTTCGCCAACCCTTAGTCTAGATGACAAAAAATACTTTATACTGGCACATATTAGGTGCTAGTTATCTTATTAGTATTACTCAGTGAGCAAATATATATTAGGCTCCTTCAGTATGTTTCAGATTAAATATGGAAAATTTGAAAAAATAAAAGTTGAAAAATGAAAATAATCCCTTACGTGGAAATTACCAGAGGGAGCCTTAATAACTTCTAATACATATGTTTTCAGGCTTTTTTTCCTCTGCAGGTATAGTTGCATATGGATTGAAATTATTCTTAGTTTATATTTTGCTTCATTTGTTTAATACAATTTGGTGACCTGCTTGATTTCAAAGGTATATCCCACACCGTTGAAAAATTTTGGTTAATGTTTTTAATGACTTCCCTCAAATGTACATACTGTAGTTTACAATATCCTATTGTTAGGGATTTAGGTTGCAGTGAATTTTGTGCAATAACATTGGTATACACATCTTAAAGCATGCATTTTTATTTTGATGTGTTTCTTTGGCATAAATTTCTAGATGTGGAGTTCTGGGAATAAAGAGTTATCAGTATTTTTTGATCACTGATGTGTAAAAAAATTCTTTTCTCAAGGAAAACAGTAGTAATTTTAATTGAGTTTCTTGTTAATGTCTTCAGGAAAAAGTTGATTTTCAGCATGCTCATGGGTTACAAGAATTGGAATTTATTCGAGGACATTCTGATACAGAAGCAGCAAGACTGTGTGTGGACCAGTGGCTAAAAATGCCAGGTATTCTTTAAAAGTTACACTAATGTTACCTAGCTTCCCCAAAGTCTTAAGGCAGAAAGTACCTCTGTTTTAGTCAGTTGCTAATAAGCATGTGTAAGGTATTGAGATTTTGTTTCAGTGATACTAATATCACCTCATAATGGCCTAGTTTATAATGGCCTACTTTGCCCATTGTCTTTCTTCTTTGGCACAAGTATATTTGAGTATAAGCCGTAGAGGTCATACTTGAGCTCATTAGAATTACTCGTTTATTCATTTATATATTTAATAGTTATTGCTTGAAGTAATACATATGTCCATGGGAGGGTGTATAGCAGATTATTTGAGATCAGAAAAAGCTTCTCTAAGGAAATGATATTTAAAGTGAGATCTAGAAGATTAATGCTTATTTATTCATCAGTGCAGCCTATGTGGATATTTAATAAGGAAGCATCCTCATAGGAGACTTTGTCAAAGCATTGAATAGCTTCTTCATTACTAACTCTTTGCAGACCTGAGGTTCCTTGAAGAGTTACTGTGGAACATTACTTCCTCCATCAGATAATTTGGTGGAATTTTCAAGAGCCAGTAGGAGAGTCCCACTATGACAACTTTTCTGTCTTGTCTTGAAGAGTATCTACTGAGCCTTTAAAGGGTTAGGATATCCACAGATACCTTAGCTGTGGATTTAATCCAACATAGTTTACTTGCAAAAAGTCATCAGAAATATCTTTGCATGCAATGCTTAACTTTGTTGAACCTAGGTATCTTGGATTCCAAAGTTACTTTTCAAGGGCTTTCCTTTGAATAGAATCAAATTGCCACTTATAAAATAATTCTAATAATGTATATTTATTGGTATTTAGCAGTTCATTCCATTTGATACCTGACACAATTGATGTTTTTGATACTTGGCCACCCCCTGAAACTATATTTTCTCCTTATCAGCCTGCTTGTGCTTCTCAAACTCCCATCCTGCCCTCAAAAACCTCTTTTTGTTTTCTTCTTACTTGCCTGTGGGATTCATACATGGCCAACAAATAATACAGTATTAGGGATTGCTGAGTTAATATAGTTATGGTATATCATGTCCAGTTATGTGACAAGCCTGTCTAGATTTATTCCATGTAAGTTTGGTTGCTCAGCCATCTGTGATTTCAGTACTTTATTCATTTCACTAATAAGTATTTATTATGTTGGATTGATCTGTTTATATGTCCATCTCTTCCACCAGTCTATATACTTCTTGGAGACAGAGACCAAATCTTACTAATCCATTTTTTTGTGTCAATTCCTTAAAAGATTGCTCAGCATAGAGATGCTCAATAAATGTTGGTTGAATTTTTATAGATGTGCTATAAATATTTGCATAATGAACGCAGAAGGGAAGCCTAGTTGGGTTCCAAATCTGACTAAGTTAAACAAAAAAAATTACATAGCATTCCAGACCTACTTTGGCAATAGATTCATAGAAAATGTGGTAGATGGTTTTACCTCTTGGGTGTTTATTGAAAGCTTGTAGTTTTTAAAAATCCCTCTTCATTGGCTGGGCACGGTGGCGCACGCCTATAATCCCAGCACTTTGGGAGGCTGATGCAGGTGGATAACAAGGTCAGGAGTTCAAGACTACCCTGGCCAACATAGTGCCCTAAAATAATAAAAATTAGCCAGGCGTGGAGGCGGGCACCTGTAGTCCCAGCTACTCAGAAGGCTCAGGCACAAGAATCCATCTTCATGTGCATTCAGTTCTCAGTGGAAGAAGTTAATGACTAGCTCAGTGGTGTCATCTTTACTGCAACAGAATATTCTGGGACGTTTAAACAGATGCCTAGATGCTTACACCTCATCATCTCCGGAGATTCTTCTAGGGCATCTGTACTTTTGGGAAAGATCCCTAGGTGAATAGGAAAATGGGCTAGAACTAGAAGACTTTATCATCTCTAAGATCTCTTCTAAAAATTATCTCATGAGTCTGACACTTTCGAGTCCTGTATAGTCCTGTTGGGCCAGTAATATGCCCCTTCAAGGTTAATATCTGGCCTCTAGATTGTCAGAATATTGTAATGCATTATATATTGAGCATCTGTTTATGTATTTCCCATAGCAGGTCAAGTGGGAACAAATGAATTATTTAGCTGTGTCTTTATGGTACTTTTTTTTTTTTTTTTTTTTTTTTTTTAAGACAGAGTTTTGCTCTTGTTACCAAGGCTGGAGTGCAATGGCGTGATCTCGGCTCACCGCAACCTCCACCTCCTGGGTTCAGGCAATTCTCCTGCCTCAGCCTCCTGAGTAGCTGGGATTACAGGCATGCACCACTATGCCTAGCTAATTTTTTTTTTTGTATTTTTAGTAGAGACGGGGTTTCACCATGTTGACCAGGATGGCCTCGATCTCTTGACTTTGTTATCCACCTGCCTCAGCCTCCCAAAGTGCTGGGATTACAGACGTGAGCCACCGCACCCGGCCGTTGGTACTTTGAAGATTAGTGTTTTCTCTGCCTTTCAGTCCTGGCTTTTTGATGGCTGATAAGCTTAAGCCTATAGTTAAGGTCTATAGGTATGCTCTTTTTTGTGTGATAGGTTCAGTTTTTTGCTTGGTCTCTGAGGCAATGTAAAAATAGAACAGCTGCTGTAGTATTGGGCTATATTTGGTATGGTGCTTTTCTATAAATGGGCTTTAGAGAATGCTGAGATCCTTGAAGAGAGTATAGCTGGGGAAAAGCTCAAAGGAATCACTATTCTCTTTAATTATAGAGAGTGAGATTCTACTCCTTAGTAGTATTAAAAGACTTAGTCTATTTCAAAATACAATAATAAGCTTTTATAATTCAGTTTTTAAATTAGAAGTATTTAAGTACCTAATTTATAATTATTCTAATGTTGGACAGTCCATTCTTTATGGATCTTTAGAGTTGGGCCAATTTGCATAAATTTGAATACTTAGTATTATAATTTTAAAACAATGTTATCTGTACTATTTGAGAAAAACGCTGGCTGGGCGCAGTGGCTCATACCCGCAATCCCAGCACTTTTTGGAGGCCGAGGCGAGAGGATCACAATGGCAGGAGTTCAAGACAGTCTGGACAACATAGTAAAACTCTGTTTATACTAAAAATACAAAAATTAGCCAGGCATTGTAGTGGGCACCTGTAGTCTTGGCTACTCGGGAGGCTGAGGCAGGAGAATCACTTGAACCTGGGAGCCGGAGGTGGCAGTGAGCTGAGATTGTGCCACTGCATTCCAGCCTAGGCAACAGAGCGAGATTCCGTCTCAAAAAAAAAAAAAAAAGGAAAAAAGCTATTTAAATTTTCATATTTTTGCCTTTCCAGTAGGGGAAGCCTACTCCCCCCTCAGGAATTGTCTTCCCCAACTTTATTTTTATCCAGAGCCACTGTTTATAGCTGAATAAGGTCCTAATAGGGAACATCTGGAATGTGGATGGACAATTATAAAAGTTGTCATAATTCTGACTGCATTAAGAATATTAAAGATAAAAATTATATTGTTAAGACTAAAATATGATCAATTCCATGCTGTCCATTATTTGTTGTCAGACCATGTTTATAAACTTGTTGACAAGTTTGATAGAGGTATTCCCCAGTAAAGACTAAAAGAGGGGAAAAGCAGTTAAAACCTTAATCATATATAACCATTTTGGAATTTAAAAGTCATATTATCCTAAAGGAATAATTCTATTTAAATGCTTAGGGGCTTTGTAGAAAATTCAGTAAAGATAAGTATTTAGTTTTTGTTGTATGAAATATTCAAAGCATTTGCGTGTAATAGTCCACAAGAGATAGTAATAAAAGAGAGAGTAATAATACTGTCTGTGAATCAGAATACTTGTGGTTGTTCTGCAATTGTTTTTTATACAGTCTAAATTTTTCATCATATATCATGTGTTGGGAGTTTCCCTGAGCATTTGGCTGGGGGATTCATCTACAAGTTGTGTGACTTTATGATAAAAATTATAAAGAAAGAAAAGGATGAAGAATGGACCAGGATAGTGGGGGATTAATTAATTAGGAGAAGAAAATGGTGGACAAACTATTTCCTAATTGGCTTTTTAAAGGGAAAAAGAGAAGAGACAAAACAGATTAAGTAGAAAGGGGAGAGATATCAACAGTAAGTAAATCTCTGCTTTGTGTTCTATAAATTTGTTATTCCTCACACTTGTATTACTTAATGTCTAGATTGGAGCTGATTTGATCAGTGGTTTGATTCCTCAGAAAATAACACACTTCGCCAGGCGCGGTGGCTCACACCTCTAATCCCAGCACTTTGGAAGGCTGAGGCAGGCGAATCACCTGAGGTCGGGAGTTCGAGAGCATCCTGACCAACATGGTGAAACCCTGTCTCTTAAAAAATAAAAAATAAATAAATAAAATAAAATAAAAAAAGAAAATAACACACTTATCCTCCTTGCCTCCCTGCTTTCTTCACTCCATTTTCTCTACCCCAGTTACATTGTTTAATACAATTTTCATAGAGCTCAGGCCCTCTTAATATAGCTAAGTTTGTAAGACAGTTAAAATAGTTAAAGGAGAAAATAAGAATTAGAGGAAAAGATATAGGTGAAGGGGAAGAAGGCAGCAAATCAGGTTGCCGTGTGTACCTATGCAACAATCTTGCATGTTTTTCACGTGTACCCGCAAACCAAAAACGCAATAAAAAAATAATAATAAATAATAATTAAAAAAAAAAGAATTAGAGGAAAAGATCTGACTGGGCACAGTGTTTCATGTCTCTAATCCCAGCACTTTGGGAGGCCAAGGTGGGAGGATCCCTTCAGGCCAGGAGTTTGAGGCCAGCCCAGGAAACATTGGAAGACCTTGTCTCTACGAAAAATAAAAATATTAGCTGGGCATGGTGGCATGTCCTATAGTCCCACCCTGCTCAAAAGTAAGGGAGTAGGGTCTTAACTTTCTAATGCATTTGGTCTTTAACATTTCTTAACTGCTGAGCTTAAAGAAAAGGCTTTTTTTTTCCCTCTAGAGAGTGCTACTTGGAGCTCGACATGGTGGTATGCCCCTGTAGTTTGAGCGACAGCAGGAGGATTGATTGAGCCTGGGAAATACAGCAAGATGCCCATCTCAAAAAAAAAAAAAAAAAAAAAAAGGAAAGGAGAGAGAGAGAATGCTACTTGGAAACATTAAGGGCTTTCTTTGGTCACAACTTATTTATTTTTAGGTTATTATAGCTTTTATAAGAGAGGTAAACAGTTATAGTTAGGATTATCCAGTTGATGCTATATTGTAATTTTCTTTGTCTTGTCCTAATTTTGATCACGATCCCAAAGGACAAGTATCTGAAATAATAACCTAAGAACTTATATTCTGATGATGCAGGACTCAAAACAGGCACAATTAATTCTGGAACAAAAAGTTCATTCCGAAGAGGAGGCCAAATGCGGGTGTCTGGGAAACCAATTTTATGTCCTATAATGCACTGTAACAAGGAGTTTGACAATGGGCACCTTCTCTTAGGACATTTGAAAAGGTAAGTAGGATATTCAGAATAATGGATGCTGAGTATCTCATGAGCTACAAAGTGATTTTGCTTTGTATATGCTTTTGCCATTGTGTATATGCTTTTGCCATTGTGATCATAGCTTTATATTCCAAAGTCAAATTATTTTGTGCCATTATAATTTTTTCATCATTGGTAAAGTCAAGAGTCTTCTAGTGATATGCTTTCTTTATGAGTATAGGTTTTAAATATTTATTTTTTCCCTGATATGGCTCATGAAGTTCTAAACAGACTTTTTACATCAAAATTTAGATAGGTTAGTTTTAGAGAAATCCAGCCCGTAAATGTACATTTCAAGAGTCAGGGAGTACTTATAGATATTTGGTCTAGCCCGAAGAAAGCTAATATCACATTACAAAATAAATGTTAAAAGCAAACTGATGTAAGCAAAATTGATAATAAATGTTCTATTTATTGAAACTCATTTTATCAGTTTACTGTGTTTTGGTCTTTGGATTTTTCTTTTTTTTTTTTTTTTTTTGAGACAGGGTCTCGCACTGTCACCCAGGCTGGAATGCAGTGGTGGCAATCTCAGTTTACTACAACTTCCACCTCCAAGGCTCAAGGGATCCTCCCACCTGAGCCTCCTGAGTAGCTGGGACTGCAGGTGTGCGCCACCACACCCTGCTAATTTTTGCAAAGCCATGTCTCTGCAGTCTGCCCACCTCAGCCTTCCACATTGCTGGGGTTACAGGTGTGAGCCACCGCTCCCAGCCAATTTACTGAGTTTTTGAATAGTGGAGCTTGAGAATGTAGGTATCAAGGGAATGTTGTACTAAACATTCGAATCCCCATAACCTCCCTTTCTAATAGTTGAAGGATGGGAAATTGAGAGTTTGGGGCTCTAAGCCGTTGTCTTTTACATATGTCACACCCTAGTTATGTCTTGTCTTACCAAGAAAGCTTCTAGAAGGAGTTGGAGCATTCTGTAGGAAAGTAAAGTCAAAGCTAGATCTAGGGTAGGGGAAGTAACAGAACGCAGTAGCATACTATATCTTGTTTTTTTTTTTTTTTTTTTTTTTTTTGAGATGAAGCCTCACTTTTGTTACCCAGGCTGGAGTGCAATGGCGCAATATCAGCTCACCGCAACCTCTGCCTCCTGGGTTCAGGCAGTTCTCCTGCCTCAGCCTCCTGAGTAGCTGGGATTACAGGCACACGCCACCATGCCCAGCTACTTTTTTGTATTTCTAGTAGAGACGGGGTTTCACCATGTTGACCAGGATGGTCTCAATCTCTTGACCTCGTGATCGACCCGCCTCGGCCTCCCAAAGTGCTGGGATTACAGGCTTGAGCCACTGCACCCGGCCCTGTATCTTAACTAAAGTGCCCCAGGTACTTTATAATCGGATTTATTAAATGGTAAAAATGAACACTAAAAGGATTAAAAGCCATTATGGGAAATATGTGTACTAGAAATCTTAGCATGAGGTTATTATTGCAGTGATTCACTTAAAGTTAGTTGTGAGTCTTATGGTAACCAAGGCAAGAAGTAAAAGACCCTGGACTTAAAATTTTCAAATGCAAAGTTTACCAGTTTGGTAAGAAATGCCTAAATATATGTTACTGGATATTTAGTACATATGAAATCTTGAGCTAACTGTTGGTCACTATCTGAGGGAATTGCTGAGCATATGGGAACCACTTGATATTTATTGAATATGAAGAACATTACTTATTATCAGTAGAAAAGTGCAAAGTTCTGAATGTGTGCGTGTATGTGTTTAGCTTCACAAATGAAGTGACATAGTTGTTTCCCTAGAATGTAGATTTATCTAATGTCACCTCTTTTTCTGAGTAGGTTTGATCATTCTCCATGTGATCCAACAATTTCACTACATGGACCTTTCATCAGCTCCTTTGCTTGTGTAGTATGTTATAAAAAATTTGTTACTCAACAGCAATATAGAGATCACCTTTTTGATAAGGTAAGAGCATATCCTAAATTGAGTATTATTTTTCTAGATAGCCATGGAGTTGAGTGTAGGTTTTTCCATGCTTCTCTTAAGCTTACGATTACCAGTGATATACATAAGTATCAAAACTGTGATTGTCGATTGAAAATAAAATGATTTGGACCACTTAGTTATTATAGGCAGGTAAACTTGATACCTTAAAGTCAGCAGTCTTAGAGATTATCATCAAAATCCTTCCGTTCATGGAGTCGCTCTATGAAATTAAATTACCTCATTTAAAGATACTCTGAGTTCATTACTTGATGAGAACCAGAACCCTGTTCTTAAGTTCATTATCTTTCACTGCTCGTTGAAATGTTGGAGTCATACAGTAAATGACAAGCTCTTTATTAATGCTAGTTTTGTTGTTGTTGTTGTTGTTGTTTTTTTGAGACGGAATTTCGCTCTTGTTACCCAGGCTGGAGTGCAATGGCGCGATCTTGGCTCACCGCAACCTCCGCCTCCTGGTTCAGGCAATTCTCCTGCCTCAACCTCCTGAGTAACTGGGATTACAGGCATGCGCCACCATACCCAGCTAATTTTTTGTATTTTTAGTAGAGACAAGGTGTTTCACCATGTTGACCAGGATGGTCTCAATCTCTCGACCTTGTGATCCACCCGCCTCGGCCTCCCAAATTGCTGGGATTACAGGCGTGAGCCACCGTGCCTGGCCTATTAATGCTAGTTTTAAGGAATATAACTAGTATTTTAAAAGCTGTGTTACGTAATTCTAGTTAAGTTTTAAATCTTATGGGGCATGAGTTGATTTATGAATATGCAAATCCATGTAATACCGAACACTAATGGGTTTTTACCATATTTGATAGCAGATATCTTTAATGACTTACTAGTATTTTAAAAGCTGTGTTATGTAATTCTAGTTAAGTTTTAAATCTTATGGTGCATGAGTTGATTTATGAATATGCAAATCCATGTAATACCGAACACTAATGGGTTTTTACCATATTTGATAGCAGGTATCTTTAATGACTTACTAATATTGCAGAAGTAATGTATATTCATTGTAGAAATTTTTAAAAATATTAACAAAAAAACAAGAAATCACCCTTAATCTTACAGAGATAAGCACTATTAACATTTTGATATATGCGTTTTTAGTATTTCTCCATATATAGATAAATGCTTTTTCTTTTCTTTTCTTTTTTTTTTTTTGAGGCGCTGTTTCGCTCGTTACCCAGGCTGGAGTACAATGGCGCAATCACGGCTCACCGCAACCTCCGCCTCCCGGGTTCAGGCAATTCTCCTGCCTCAGCCTTCTGAGTAGCTGGGATCACAGGCACGCACCACCATGCCCAGCTAATTTTTTGTATTTTTAGTAGAGACGGGGTTTCACCTCATTGACCAGGATGGTCTCGATCTCTTGACCTCGTGATCCACCTGCCTCGGCCTCCCAAAGTGCTGGGATTACAGGCTTGAGCCACCGTGCCTGGCCGATAAATGCTTTTTCTTAAGATAAGGTTTTTAATTTGTTTTGTGATTTAAAGCAGTGTGTTGCAAACATAAAAGCGTAAATATTTGTTGAATCAGTGCATACATTCCTACATTTTAAATCAGTGAATAGTTTTCTTCTGTATGAATATAGTATTTAATTAATTGAATAAATTTTTCATTGGCTGTATTATTTGCTATTATTAAAAATAATATCATATTAAATATTCTTTTTTTTTTGAGATGGAGTTTCGCTCTTGTTACCCAGGCTGGAGTGCAATGACACTATCTCGGCTCACGGCAACATCCACCTCCTGGGTTCAGGCAATTCTCCTGCCTCAGCCTCCTGAGTAGCTGGGATTATAGGCACACGCCACCATGCCCAGCTAATTTTTAGTATTTTTAGTAGAGATGGGGTTTCACCATGTTGACCAGGATGGTCTCGATCTCTTGACCTTGTGATCCACCCGCCTTTGCCTCCCAAAGTGCTGGGATTACAGGCTTGAGCCACCGCGCCCGGCAAATATTCTGATAACTAAAAACCTTTAAGAATATCCATATTTGGATAGTTGAGTAAATATCAAATTGGATTTACTGAGTAAATACTAGAGTTTGAAATAGTAAAACATTTATTTCAGATATTAGTGGGTTTTTTTTTTTTAAACAAAAAACATGTTTTCAGAATTTGCTTCTATATAGAGCTATACCTGGAAGGTAATGTGGGGAATAGCTTGGATTCTGTGTAGGTTCACAGTAGAGAATTAGAGCTTTCATTCTATCTAATTGAATTCTGCAGCCCTCCCCCTCTCTGTCCTGGCACTGGAGAACATTCCCAGAACAGATGTGCATCTTGAAGCAGATTTTATTTTATACTCACTCATTAGTTTTCGAGAGCCTGCATCTTGTTCAACATTGACTAGGCACTGTAGTACAGGAGAACTATAGTTCTTAAACACAAAGAGCTTGTGCTCTAGAATGAACAAGCCTTAGTGATACAAAATAAGTGAAATAGGAGTTCAGGGAAAGGGAGTGAAGTATCAGAGAATTTGGCAAAGCTTTATGGAACAGAAGAGATTCTCCAGGATTGGATTTGGATAGATGGAAAATAAAAATGATAGGATTCTAGGTAAGATTGCAGAGCCTAAACAGAATAGTGACTGCAGGAATAGATAGTTTACAAAAAAGAGTTAACACAGCAGGCCTGAGGCTACTATTTTTACAAAGTCTTGCTTGCAATGTTGGTTCTTGGCTGGTGTATGAAAACTTGGATTTTGGGAGAGTTTTCTTTCATTCTCTTGATAGGAATCACCTACTGTGCAAACAGTAATACTGTACAGTGTGGTTTATGCCCAACACCTTCTTTCCTTATGGGAGTCTGGAATTTTATAATATGCTAGGCAGAGATTTCCTCTATGACCAGACCCCAGTAAATGCTCTGGACTCTGAATCTCTAATAAGCTTCCCTAGTAGACAGTAGTTCACATGTGTTGTCACAACTCATTGCTAGAGGAATTAAATGTGTCCTTTGTGACTCCTTTGGGAAGGTTTCTTGGAATCTTGTACCTGGTTTCTTCTGTACTTTTGCCCTTTGTGCTTTTTCCCTCTATTGATTTTACTTTGTATCCTTTCACTGTAATAAATCATAGCTGTGAGTACAACTATATGCTGTGTCTAGTGAGTCCTCCTAACAAACCATTGAACCTTAGGATAGTCTTGGGGATTCCTAAAAAAAATAAATAGTAACATGATCATAAAGGCAGAAGATTATAAACTTGATATTGGCAAGAAGGAATTGTTACAGAACAGTGACATGATAAAAAATACCACATTATTCTTTTAGAGCTAGAAGGACTTTCAGTTTTAGAGCCCAGCTCCTACCCTAGTTTTAGAGACACTGAAGAAACTGAGTGGCATTAAAATGGCAGTACTGTTCAGAATGGATTGAGAGATGTGGACAAAGAGACCAGTTTAGATGACTTTTGGAGTAATTTAGCTCTGAGAGAATTGTTTAACTTAGGTAATGGCATTCAGAATGAAGACCTTAAAGTGAAGCCAAAAGACATATTGAAGAAAGAAATGATAGGGTTATCTATTTGCATGACAAACGGAAGATTTGGGGAAAGAAGGAAAAAAGGGTGAAAGAGAACTGGATTCCATATTTTAGTGTTTGCAGTAGGTTACTGATGTTTTGCGTTTTTCAAAACTAGAGTTCTTTCAGGACACATTTCCCTATTCCATGTACTGACGGTTTTCTCTGCTATAAGGAGTATATGTCTTTTTTCTTTAGTAAATTTGAGAAGGTAGTTTAACTTTAACATTAATTATTTTACTAATTTGTTTCCCCAAGTTTCATTAATTTGTTTTTTTCTTTTTTCTCAGAGCTACACATTCCATGCTGTTTTGCACTCCTTTTTGCCTTCTCTCTAGGAAGTAGATTTATGACCTTCAGCCTTCTGAAAAGCGGTGTGGTAACATAGAAAGAGCAAAGGCTTTGGTGTCAGACAGACCTGAGTTCCACTGTTAACTTTATTAGCTTCATGTTCTTAACAAGTTACTGAATCTGTGAGTTTAGTTTCTTCATCCCCAAATTAATGTATGAGGTTGTTAAGGGAAAATGTAATACTCTATAAAGCACTTCAGGCCTGACCTGTAACCCTCAATGATTGCTTATGCCTTGGCATTTGTGTCACCACCAGGACTCTAAAGGAAACTAGTATGCGTTGGGGGTTGTAATTGCCTCTTTTAAATCAACCAGAAGAGGTCACTAGAAGATTGTATAAGCCTCGCTCTTTTTTATAGGTATGAATTCTGTTTTGTAAAATGACAGTCTCCCATGAAAGAAAGTCAAATTATTCACAATTTGCATTGTTTTCCTTGCTTCCTTCCCCCTTTTCTTTGATATTCAGTTTCTTCCCTGTAGACTAGGCCTTCTCAAACTTTAATGCACACACAAATCACTTTGGAATTTTGTTAAAGTGCAGATTCTGACTCAGGATATCCCAGGTGAAGCCCTAGATTCATATTTCTAACAAGCTTTTAGGTGCTGCCATTGTTGTCATTCATTGAATTATACTTTTGAGTAGTAAGTTTCTAGTGGCTTTTGACATGAAAGCCATTAAATGGCTATTCTATCACCAGACAGCATCCTGCTTTTCTCCCTCTTTTGTGATAGTAGTGGTGGATGTATTACTGTAAGCTCCTTTGTTACCTCAGTGTCATTTGTGAGTTGGTTGGAGCTACCACTCATTATTCTGTTTCTAGGGCTACTGTATCATACAAGGTGACTTTTCTCCTTTGGTAACTCATCTTCCCTATGCCTACATACCCACTAAACTACTTTGTGTCTCCATGGATTTATCTATTCTGGATATTTTATATAAAAGGAATCAAACAATATGCAGCCTTTGTGACTAGATTCTTTCACTTACCATAAAGTATTTCAAGGCTTATTCATATTGTAGCATGTATCAGTACTTCATTTTTTATTGCCAAGTAATATTTCGTTGTATGGATATATGCCACATTTTAGTGAACCGTTCATTAGTTGATGGACATTTGGGTTGTTTCTGCCTTTTGGCTACTATGAACAATGCTTCTATAAACAAACTTCCAAGTCTTTGTGTAAACATACGTTTTAACTCCTCTAACGAGTTAAATTGATAGGTCATATGGCACCTTTTTAATTTTTTTTGAAGAACTGCCAAACTGCTGTCTAATGCACAGCACCATTTTACTTTCCCGCCAGCAGTGTTTGTGGGTTTCAGTTTCTCCACATCTTATCCACACTTACTCCTGTCTTTTAAAACTTAGCCATTCTAGTGGATGTGAAATGGTATTTTTGGTTCTACTTTTTGTTGTTGTTTTTTTTTGAGATGGATTCTCTCTCTGTTGCCCAAGCAGTGGCAGTCTCGGCTCACTGCAACCTCTGCCTCCCGGGTCCAAATGATTCTGCTGCCTCAGCCTCCCAAGTAGCTGGGATTACAGGCACCTGCCTAATTTTTTGTATTTTTAGTAGAGGTGGAGTTTCACTATGTTGGCCAGGCTGGTTTTGATGATCCGCCTCTCTTGGCCTCCCAAACTTCTGGGATTACAGGCATGAGCCACCATGCCTGGCCCTACTTTTCTTAATACTACAAATTTGTATGGTGTCTTTTAATGTAACCAGAAATATGGTAAAAAGGAATTGAGTACTTTATCACATACCTTATTTTCCATTTTTTCTCCCAATTTGTAGATCATATTTGCAGGTATGCCATATATGTATAAATTTTTTTTTTAAATAAGAGAGAGAGAGAAATGGGGTCCTGCTTTGTTGCCCAGGCTGGTGTCAAATTCCTGGGCTCAAGCTGTCCGCCCACCTCAGCCTCCCAAAGTGCTGAGATTAGAGGTGTGAGCCACTGCTTCTGGCCAGGAATACAATATTTTTATAATAGGTACATTCTAATAAAATTTTATATGGAATTCACATTTTGGTTCTATTGAGCAAATCATTTAGACAACTTTATGTGAGTTCATTTATAACTTATAATTAAACCAGAAGTGGTTTTATGAGTTTAGGGTTCTTCGAGTAGGAGAAATATGTATAAATTGGTGGTTAGTAAATGCCTTTATTGCTCTCATCATTTAGAATCTTCAAATTGGAATGAAAATGTCCTCCTTGGTGTACTTTTCTGTGTGGCACTCATCAAATTAAAACAGGAGGGGAGTACGGTGGGGAAGTAGTAGTGAAACCAGCATAGAATTCATAACCAAGTTTATAAAGCTGGGTTTAAATGGAAGTTTGTCTTTTCTAGGGAGGGGTACAACTTGGTAGGAGGGAAAGTTGGTTGACTTATCAGAATTTTAATTTTCTCGTTTCTAAATAATGAAGATGGTACCTCATGGGGTTATTATGAGGATTAAGTAGGTAAACATATTTAGAACCTCAGTGTGGTTCCTGACACGTGCTCAGTATAAATACAGATTTTTTATCTCTCTTCTGGTTGCATCTTATAAGTACTACACAAACTATTCTGACGTTTCTAGTGTTAATGATAGTAAATATAAGGCACAATACAGTTTTTAAGGCTATTACTATAAAGATTAACAAGAATTGAAATTATAACAAGCATATACAAATATACATGCACTTATACTTTTAAAATTTCCTATTTTTTTTTTCTTTTTTTGAGATGGAGTTTCGCTCCTTACCCAGGCTGGAGTGCAATGGCGCGATCTCGGCTCACCACAACCTCTGCCTCCTGGGTTCAAGTAATTCTCCTGCCTCAGCCTCCTGAGTAGCTGGGATTACAGGCATGCGCCACCATGCCCAGCTAATTGTTTGTATTTTTAGTAGAGACAGGGTTTCACCATGTTGACCAGGATGGTCTCAATCTCTAGACCTCGTGATCCACCCACCTCAGCCTCCCAAAGTGCTGGGATTACAGGCTTGAGCCACCGCACCTGGCTTAAAATTTCCTATTTTAACATAGAGGAGGCTCTTAACCAGGTTTAGAAACTTAGATGCTAGAATAGACATACCTATTTGACTATGTCAGATTTAAAAAGTGACCATAGGCCAAGTTATGGCTTAATGCCTATAATCTCGGCGCTTTGGGAGGCCAGGGCAAGAGGGTCACTAGAATTCAGGAGTTAGATATCAGCCTGGGCAATGTGGAAAGACCTTGCCTTTACAAAAAATAAAAAGAAATTAGCTGGATATATTGGTGCATGCCTGTGGTCCCAGCTTCTTGGGAGCCTGGGATAGGAGGATTGCTTGAGCCCAGGATGTAAGGGTGCGGTGAGCCATGATTGCATCACTGCATTCCAGCCTGGGTTGCAGAGTGAGCTCTTGTCTCAAAAATAAATAAATAAATAAGTAAATAATAAAGACTATAAACAAAACAGATAACTGGAAAAATATTTCCAAAATGGAAAATGAGGTAGAAAATTAATTTCAATAACAAAGGACTGATACAAATTGATCAGAAGAAGAGAAAACAAAACAATTGAAAGATAAAGCTAAAAAATATGAATAAAAAATTCACATAAGAACACAACTAGATAGCTAACAAGTGTATGAATAAATGCTCAAATTCACAGATAGGAAATGAAAATTAAAGTAGCAATGAAGGCCAAGTATGGTGGCTCATGCCTGTAATCCCAGGACTTTGGGAGGCCAAGGCAGGTGGATCAGTTAAACCCAGAAGTTCAAGACCAGCCTGAGCAACATGGGGAAATGCCATCTCTACCAAAAATACAAAAACTAACCTGACAAAAATGAAAAAGATTCATAATATATATTATTGCCAGACTCATTGAGTACTAGGGGATATGTGAATTGGTAGAGCCTTTTTGAAAACCAGTCATACAATGTCTTTTAATGTTCAATATTTACCCTTTAGCCTTATAGGGCCACTCTTGAGAATGAGAAAAAAGCACCTACCAGTAAGGATATGTATTCAAGGATGTTTACAAGATCCTTGTTTCTAATGGGGGAAAAAACAATAAAACTACAAATATAACTGGAAATAAATGTTTACTAAGTTGAATAGATCCACACCATGGCATAGTTTGCAACCATTAAGAAGCATTAATTACAGATGTACCAGCTGATTTTCAGAGATTTTCTTTAGATACTATGGAATGAGAAAACTAATAGGCAGAGTCTATAAAATAATATTTGATAAAACAATGACATTTCCCTTGCTTATTTCTATGTATCTTTGTAGCTGATTAAACATGGAGAAATTTTTGGAAAAATACATAATGCAGGGTAGAGTGAAGGAGGCAACACATTAGGAAAAGTACACGTGGTGTGATCACATTTATGCCTTTATATATTACATGCGAATGTGTATGTAAAAAATGAAAAATATATAGAAAGCAAATGTTCTTCTATATTTATTACCACAACAGATGGCCATAATTTGGTTTTGAGGAAAAAAACTAAAGTATTACATTTGGGACCTCAGTGATAATAAAAGTTGCATAATTCGCACTCAGAGAAGAACATCTTTCATGTTAAAAATTGATATAGGATATTGCAAATAAATGATAAATAGGGAATTTTGAAATTTGGTTTTAAGAAATTGAGTATTGACTTTAGTTGTCCATAATACAGCTTTTTCTTATGTTTTAGGAAGCCACAGATGATGGACATGACAACAACCTTCTTCCTCAGATTATTCAGTGTTTTGCATGTCCAAATTGCTTCCTTCTTTTTAGCAGCAAGGATGAGTGTTTGAAGCATATGTCTGGAAAAAATCATTTCCATCAGAGTTTCAAACTGGGTGGTATGTTAATACTCTCATCTGCTGAAAATTATTAAACTACTTTAATCTTTGCTGATTTATCATACTTCTCAGATCATTCTTGAGATTACTTAACCTCATCTTAGTTTTAGAACTATGAGAATAAAAGACCGAATTCTTATTTAAAAACAAAGATTCATAATGTTTGTTTGTACATATGAGTATGCTTACTAACTTTGAAGAGTAAAGAGAAACATGGGAAGCAAATATTTATTCAGGATAATGTTTTTGTAATATCATGATATTTTGGAAGTTTTCTGTTTCTTGGCATTTAAGACTCAAATTTTAATTTGAGTATGAGTAAGGCATTCTTTGTATTTAAGGCTGAAAAGTGGCTTCCCTTATATTTTTATTGCCAAAGTTACTGTCTTCTTTTACTTACTTCAACTAATGTTGAGAAGGGCTAAGGGGAGGAAGGTTGAGTTACTCTATACTCAAATAACTTTACAAATTATGGTTTTTTTGTCTTTCAGATAACAAAGGAACTGCACAACCAATATCTTTTCCATCTTTTGCAAAGAAACTTTTGATCTCTCTGTGCAAAGATGTTCCATTTCAAGTTAAGTGTGTGGCCTGCCACCAGACACTGCGTTCCCACATGGAGCTCACTGCCCATTTCAGGTTTGTATAGGTCTAGGGCTGTAAAGAAATACTGGTGAGCTTTTCCCAGTGAGAAGATTCAGCAAATACATTTCCTATCCCATGTTTCTCTCCTTTTAAAATGAGAATGTACAGTTGCCTGGAAATTAACCAAATTTAGCATTTTGAGAGATGTCAGAGATGTGGAAGCATGGATATATTGATACTGCTGTGAATGTAAAGCAAGTTAACAGTTCTGAGTTTTGTGTATGTTTTTCTGTGTGTTTTCTGTAAGTGTGAGTAGGAGAGGAAAAGGTTAAAGTAGAACCTTGGCTTTAAGTCAACTGGAATGGAAACTATCATATGCATGTGAAAGATTAAATCTCATTGAAAGGCCACATTTATCAAGTAACCAAGAAAGATTCCAGTATGATTTGTTATTGCCATGGTATCTGTGAGATTTATATTTTTTAGTACATTGTTCCTTTTTATAGATAAAGTAGTATTGTGTGAATATAGCACAGTTTGTTCATCCATTCCTATCTTGATAGCTTTTATAATTTATAGCTTTTATGAATAAAGCTGCTTTGAATATTTTTTACAAGTCTTTTCATGGGCATATGTTTCCATTTTTCTTGGATGGACATTGAAAAGTGGAATTGTTGGTTCAGAAGTAGATGTATATTGAACTTTATGAGAATCTACTAAATATCCAAAGTTGGTCGTACTAGTTTCTATTCCTACAGGTAAGGTATGAAAGTTCTACTTACTCTTCACCCTTGCTAACATTTGATATGGTCACTCTTTTTTGTTTTACCTGTTCTTGTGTCTCAGTTTATTGTATGCATTTTCTTGATGACCAATGATGATGGGCACTTTTTCGTGTGCTTATGGGCTGTTTATCTTTGTGAAATCTCTGTTCAAGTCTTTTGCTAATTTAAAACATTAAATTGTTTGCCTTCTCAATAGTGAGTTGGGGTTCTTTGTATATTCTAGATACGAATCTTTTGTCCGATTCTAGAATATAGGAATTTCTAGAATATACAGATATTTATGAATATATTTTCCTAGCTCTGATTTTGCATATTCATATTTTTAATTATAACTTTTGATGAACAGAAGCTTTTCTTTGCAGTAAGTGTAATTTGTTGATTTTCTTCTTCTTCTTTTCTTGAAATGGAGTATTGCTTTGTCGCCCAGGTTGGAGTGCAGTGGTGCGATCTTAGCTCACTGCAACCTGTGCCAACCAGGTCCTGGTTCAAGCGATTCTCCTGCTTCAGCCTCTGGAGTAGCTGGGACTACAGGTGCCCACCACCACGCCTGGCTAATTTTTTGTATTTTTATTAGAGACGGGGTTTCACCCTGTTAGCCAGGATGGTCTCGATTTCCTGATCTTGGGATCTGTCCACCTCGGCCTCCCACAGTGCTGGGATTATAGGCTTGAGCCACTGCACCCAGCCTGTTTTCTTTTTTTTAATAGTTATGATTTCTGTGTCCTAAGAAACCCTTGCCTCTTCTTGCTTAAAGAATGTATTTAGTTTTTCTGAATTCAGCTTTGCTATATTTAAAGTTTCATATTTATTTCTATAATATATTTCAAATTTTTATTGATTTTTTTTTTTTTTACAGCAACCGTTATCTGGTTTCCCTGGTGATTCTCTGTTGTTTGCCCATTTTCTAGTTTATTAATTTCTGCTCTTTAAATTTTGAATTTAATTTGCTTATATTTGTCTAGCTCTTAAGGTAGAAGTTTAGATTGACTTTGAATGTTTGTTTTCAATATAAACATTAAAAAATATAAATTTTCCTCTAAGCCCTGCTTTACCTTCATCCCACAGATGTTGGTAAGTTGTGTTTTCATTTTTAATCAGTTAGAAGTACTTACTTATCTCTTTTCCTCGTTTAACCATAGAACTACCATATGCTCCAGCAGTTTTTGCTACTTGACAGCCAAGAGCAATGTGAATGTATATCCACACAAAGACTTGTATGTTTGTTTGTAGCAGCATTATTCATAATGGTAAAAAAGTGGGAGCAGCGCAAGTGTCCATCAGCTGACAAATTTTTTTAAATGGACATACCCATACAAGGGAATTTTATTTGGCCATGAAAAGGATTGAAATACTGATTACATGTTACAACCTCAATTAACTTTGAAAACATTATGCTAAATGAAATAAGCTAGTCACAAAATGTCCATTTATATAATTGTGTTCACATGAAATTCCAGATTAGGGAAATCTGTAGACACAGAAAATAGTTGCTTAGGGCTCCTTTGTTGCTTGGAGTTGGGGAGCTTGGTGAAAAGGGAGGTGGGGAGGTGACAGCTAAAGTGTATGAGTTTTCTTTTTGACATGGCGCAGTGTTCTAAAATTGACCGTGTTGATGGTTAAACATAGCTGTGTGTGAAAAATAGTTGAAATTATATACCCTAAATGGGTGAATTATATGGTATGTGAATTATCTCACTTTTTTTTTTTTTTGAGACAGTATCTCTGACATCCAGACTGGAGTGCAGTGGTGTAATCTTGGCTCACTGTAATCTCTGCCTCCCTAGTACAAGCGATTCTCATGCCCCAGCCTCCCAAGTAGCTGGGACTACAGGTGCTTGCCACCATGCCCAGCTAATTTTTGTATTTTTGGTAGAGACAGGGTTCCACCATATTTACCAGGCTGGTCTTGAACTCCTGACCTCAAGTGATTTGCCTGCCTCAGCCTACTGGAATTACCAGTGTGAGCCACCGCACGTGGCCGTGAATTATACCTCAATAAAGCTGTTTAAAAATCTTTTTGAAAAATGTTATCTTGCCCTTTTGATTTCTTCTTTGACCTATATGTTTATTAGAAATGTGTTGCTTGACCGGGCACCGTGGCTCACACCTGTAATCCTAACACTTTGAGAGGCTGATGCAGGTGGATTGCCTGATCTAAGGAGTTCAAGACCAGACTAACCTGGCTAACATGCTGAAACCCCATCTCTACTAAAAATACAAAAAAATTAACGGTGTGTGCCGATACACGCCTGTAATCCCAGCTACGTGTCGGCTGAGGCCAGAGAATGGCTTGAACCTGGGACGCAGAGGTTGCAGTGAGCCAAGATCGTGCCACTGCACTCCAGCCTGGGTGACAGAAAGATTCTGTCTTGAAATACACAAACAAAAAAGATATGTGTTGCTTAACTTCTAAAGGTTTATAGATGTTACATTTAGGTATCTAATTTATGGATATTTAGGGATTTTTATTATTTCTCATTTCCAATTTAATTTCATAATAATTAGAGAACATATTTTTTTTTTCTTTTGAAATAGATTAAATGTATAAAATGGCAGCAAGTCTGTTCTCTCTGGAGTTTAGTAGTGAAGGGGAGACAGTTGAAGCACAGTTACTTTTTTTTATTTTGCTAGAGAGGTTGATTTATTTTGAGTTAATTTATGGAATAGTGTGTGGTTTTATTGGGCCTGGTTCCTCAGTGCAAAAGTACCTATGGTCATGACATTTGCCTGACATAAAACTAATCTGTTATTCATGTTTATTTCTTTATTTATAGATTTAGGGGTACAAGTGCAGTTTTGTTACATATTTATTGTGAAGTGATGATATCTGGGCTTTTTAATGTACCTGTCATCCAAATAGTGAACATTGTACCCAATAGGTTATTTTTCAACCCTTACCCACTTCCCAATCTCTGACCTTTTGGAGTTTTCAGTGTCTGTTTATTATTTCACTCTCTATAGCCATGTGTATCCATTGTTTAGCTCTCACTTAGAACTGAAAATGTACGTATTTGGCATTCTGAGTTATTTCACTTAGTATAATGGCCTCCAGTTCCACATACATTGCTGCAAAAGGCATGATTTCATTATTTTTATGGTTGAGTAGTATTCCATGGCATATATACCATATTTTCTTTATTCATAATCCATGTATGGACACTTAGGTTGATTCCATTCATTATTGCTATTGTGAATAGTGTTGTGGTAAATGTACAAGTGTAGGTGTCTTTTTGATATAATGCTTGCTTTTTCTTTAGGTAGGTATCAGTAGTGAGACTCCTGGATCAAAGGGTGGTTCTCTTTTTAGTTTTTTGAGAAATCTCCATATTGTTTTCCATAGAGGTTGTACTAATTTACTTTCTGACCAACAGTGTTATAAGTGTTGCCTTTTCTCTGTAACACTTTTCTCTGTAACTCTGCCAATGTCAGTTTTTTGACTTTTTAATAACAGCCATTCTAACTGGTGTAAGACAGTAATGCATTGTTGTTTTAATTTGAAGTTTTCTGATGATTAGTAATGTTGAGTATTTTTTGCATGTATTTTTGGGTCAGTTGTATGTCTTCTTTTGAGAAATATTTAGTCATGTCCTTTGCCCACTTCTTGATGGGATTATTTGTGGGTTTTTTCTTGTTGAGTAGTTTAAGTTTCTAGTAGATTCTGAATATTAGTCCTTTCTCAGATGCGTAGTTTGCAGATATTTTCTCCCATTCTGTAGGTTGTCTGTTTACTCTCTTGATTATTTCTTTTGCTGTGCTTAATCTTTTTAATCCTATTTGTCTATTTTTGGGTTTTGTTGCATTTGATTTTGAGAACTTAGGCATAAATTTTTTGCCTAGGCCAGTGTCCAGAAGGGGTTTTCATAGGTTTTCTTCTAGAATTTTTATAGTTTCAAGTCTTAATCTTTAATCCATCTTAATTTCCGTATATGATGAGAGATATGGGTTGTTTTATTCTAATGCATATGGCTATCCAGTTTTTTCAGCACCATTTATTAAATAAGGTGTCCTTTTCACAGTGTTTATTTTTCTTTTGTTAAAGATCAGTAGTTTGTAGATATGTGGCTTTATTGCTGGATTCTCTGTTCTGTTCCATTGATCTTTGTGTCAGTTTTTATGCCAGTACATGTTGTTTTGGTTATGATAACCCTTGTATCAACATTGATCAGTTTGTAAAGAATAGGTCCTGGGTTGTCTAGATTTTACCATAGTGTTCTTTCATACATTTTAATTTCCTTGGAGAGTCTAATAATTTGCATGTTCAGTAAGGTCCTCTGTCAGTGCTTTTGATACTGATTTTAGTTTTCTAAAATTTGCCTGAATTTAAAAAATTTTGAATCTAGTTTTAGCCTTTTGTATTTTAACTAAAAATAGATAAAATGTAAATAATACTCAAATATTTTGAGATGATAGAACATCGTTATGTCATCTGTGTCTTTATTGAAAAATATCGTTTAGCGCTTACTTATATGTTGGTTATTTTGTAATTCTTTCAATAAAATGCAGCAATGGTATATTTAGAAAATACTTCTGAAAGAGTTTCTATTTCTTTTTATCTAATTTAGAGTTCGTTGTCGAAATGCTGGTCCTGTAGCTGTAGCTGAGAAGAGCATTACCCAGGTTGCAGAGAAATTCATATTAAGAGGTTATTGTCCAGATTGCAATCAAGTCTTTGTGGATGAAGCCAGCACCCAGAATCATAAGCAGAATTCAGGACACAAAATTCGACTCATTAACTCAGTGGAAGAATCAGTCTTACTTTATTGCCACAGCAGTGAAGGGAATAAGGATCCTTCTTCTGACTTGCATTTATTGTTGGATCAATCAAAATTTTCGTCACTTAAAAGAACTATGTCAATTAAAGAATCTAGCTCACAGGAGTGCATTGCCATTCCAAAAAAGAAGATGAATTTAAAAGATAAAAGCCATGAAGGTGTTGCTTGTGTCCAGAAAGAAAAGACAGTAGTTAAAACCTGGTTCTGTGAATGCAATCAACGATTCCCAAGTGAAGATGCAGTGGAAAAGCATGTTTTCTCAGCAAACACAATGGGTTATAAGTGTGTGGTCTGTGCAAAGGTGTGTGATGATTCAGGGGTCATTCGTTTACATATGAGCCGGATTCATGGAGGGGCACATTTAAATAACTTTCTTTTCTGGTGTCGAACATGCAAAAAGGAGTTAACAAGGAAAGATACTATCATGGCACATGTGACTGAATTTCATAATGGACACAGATATTTTTATGAGATGGATGAGGTAGAAGATGAAACTTTGCCATCATCCTCGACAACATTGGGTAATTTGACTGCTAACCAACCTTTATCAGCTATTACTGTTATTGATCATTCTCCAACAAATAGTTCTCCAAGGGGCAAATGGCAATGCCGGATTTGTGAAGATATGTTTGATTCCCAAGAATATGTAAAACAGCACTGCCTGTCTTTGGCAAGCCACAAGTTTCATAGATACAGCTGTGCTCATTGCAGAAAGCCTTTTCATAAGATAGAAACATTGTACCGACATTGCCAAGATGAACATGGTAATGAGATAAAGATTAAATACTTGTGTGGGCTCTGTGATCTTATCTTTAATGAGGAAGAAGCATTTTTGAGTCATTATGAGGAGCACCACAGCATAGATTATGTATTTGTGTCAGAAAAAACTGAAACCTCAATTAAAACTGAAGATGATTTTCCAGTAATGGAGACCAGTAACCAGTTAACTTGTGGTTGCCGTGAGAGTTACGTCTGTAAAGTCAACAGAAAAGCAGATTATAGTAGATGCCTCCAAATCATGCTGGATAAAGGAAAACTGTGGTTTCGCTGCAGTTTATGTTCGGCAACAGCACAGACTGTAACCGACATGAACACTCATATCCATCAAGTGCACAAAGAAAACGGTGAGGAGGAGCAGCATTATGTAATCAAATGTGGCACCTGCACCAAAGCATTTCATGATCCTGAGAGTGCGCAGCAGCATTTCCATAGAAAACATTGCTTCTTACAGAAACCCAGTGTGGCTCATTTTGGATCTGAAAAATCAAGCCTGTACAAGTTTACTGCCAGTGCCTCACATGCAGAGAGAAAACTGAAACAGGCAGTAAACTATTCAAAAAGTTTAGACATGGAGAAAGGAGTTGAGAATGACCTAAGCTATCAGAATATAGGTATGGCTTTATAGCTCTTTGCAAAACTTCATATGCTAATATTGAAACTTACATACAATGTACTCACCTCATTTCAATTTTGAAGCAAGAAACAGGATAGCTTTTTGAGGATATGTTAGTTAATTACTATGGTATATACATTTTAGGGATTTGTATTCCAACTACTACATTTATCCACTTTCTAAAAGTTAAGGGGATAAAGAGTATATGTTCACTTTAAATAATATATATTTTAGATATCATTTTGTTTTACAAAAGGTGTGGAGATTTTGAAGATGAAGGAAGTTGATAGTCTTTATGAAAGTTAGATTTGAAAGTTATCCTAGATATTGCTGTCATTTAGGTTTTTCTTGTAATATTTGAGTTCACAAAAAGATAAATCATGGGAATTATTTTTGTTTCTATTTGGCTTTATTTTTAGTGTGACAAATTTTAAAGATCATTTCAGCATTTATGTATTTTTGTTATGATTAACTTGGAAGCAAAGCTTTAACATACAGTTAAAATAGCAATTAGAAGTAGCGTTAAAGTGGTTGCAAGAAACCAGGGGGAAAATTGAAATATGATTTCCTTGTTTGTGCGTATTCTAGTACTTTCTTCCATATGATAGGTTTAAGTCAGTCTAGGCAAGTGTTATGTGTTTTTTTCTTACTGTTTAGAAGTATAATTTGTTTTGTTTAGAGTATAATTTTAAGTGCATATACTTTTATTTTTTAAATTTTTTTATTGAGGTGAAGTCTTACTATGTTGCTCAGGCTGGTTTCGAACTCCTGACCTCAAGCGGTCCTCCCATTTCAGCCTTCCAAAGTGCTGGAATTACAGGTGTGAGCCACCACACCTGATTGAAGTCTATATTCTTTTAAATAAAGATTAACTATTAGTGAGTTATACAGTGTAGTGTATTTTGGTACAATGAGAATATGTGAAAATTTTGGCCAGTAATGTTTTTATTAACTAGTGAACTTTCACAGGCTTGCTATGTAATATATGTAGATCTCAACATCACCTTAAGCCATGACATGTTTTCAGTGATAAAGAATTAAATCATGAGCTGCCTAGTCAACTGTACTCTAAATAGTGAAACACAGTTGCACCATTTTATGTTCTCTTAGGCTTTTCTTTTGCTCTTTTGTTTACTTTTTTTGGGAATTTGTGTTAGTCTGCATTTGATAGAAAATGGAATATCGGCCGGGCGCGGTGGCTCAAGCCTGTAATCCCAGCACTTTGGGAGGCTGAGGCGGGCGGATCACGAGGTCAAGAGATCGAGACCATCTGGTCAACATGGTGAAACCCCGTCTCTACCAAAAATACAAAAAATTAGCTGGGCATGGTGGCGCGTGCCTGTAATCCCAGCTACTCGGGAGGCTGAGGCAGGAGTATTGCCTGAACCCAGGAGGCGGAGGTTGCGGTGAGCCGAGATCGCGCCATTGCACTCCTGCCTGGGTAACAAGAGGGAAACTCCGTCTCAAAAAAAAAAAAAGAAAATGGAATATCTAAATCTAGAATTACTGAGAAGTTAGAGAAAAGATGTAAGGTAGCTTGGAGAAATGGAAGGGAATGGCAGTGGTATATTTGAGGGAACTACTAGAGTAGAAATGATTCCTTTTAAAAATAATAGAACATTTTAAAGTTTGCATTGCTACCACAGGAAACTTAAGGGCTTGTCAAAGTGGAAAAGTATGAAACAAGGCAAAGGGGAGAAAGAATGAGAGTTAGTGCATGGGGAGAAGTGAAAGAAGAATCTGAGAGAACCAAGAAGATGTGTTAATGGGGAGAGGTGTCACTGTGCCACTGGCATCTATTTCTAGCATGACTTTATGGCAGCTGGGTTCCAGATTATCTTATTTCTACTCTCTAGGGTGTTTAATTGTAGAGCTAGAGGGCTACTAATAAGTCAGTCTAGATTGGGAAAAGAACCAAATTCTGGTGAAGAGAATGTTCTTAATAGGTTACCTTGAAATTTTATACAGAGGGTGTTAGTTTTTGCTTATTTAGCCTTAAAACTTGGTTTTCTAGTTCTTCTAGTTTTTCTTTTTAGTTCTTCTAGGTTTTCTAGTTCTTCTTTTTAACAAGCCGTAGAATCCATGGCAAATATTTGCAAGAAGGATATATAATCAAATTTGCGAAATGTTCAGAATATTTTTATCTGATTTAAGTGTAAACAGTGTCATGTACAGATTTGGATTTCACAAAAAGGTTTAGATAGAAATGAGTAACATTCAAGATTAGTTTTTTTTTATATTAGGCTTCTAATATCTTTTGGATTTGAAATCAGATTGATTTTAGCAAATTCTTACTGAATTCATGTTGATATTTCTGTCTTCTCAGAGGAAGAAATGGTTGAGCTTCCAGATTTGGATTACCTGCGAACCATGACTCATATAGTCTTTGTAGATTTTGATAACTGGTCAAACTTTTTTGGTCATCTACCAGGGCATCTAAACCAAGGAACATTTATTTGGGGCTTTCAAGGTACGGTTAATAAGAAAAACACAAGAAAACTCTTTTTCCCACCTCTTAGAATATAGTTCAGTTTAAAAGGCTTCTCTTAAACCTTTCTGGATAGAACATAGGAACATAATTGGAATATTTTGTGTTATAGTTACTCCGCTACAGTAGTTTTCTCTACATGCCTCTGTGGTAAATGTTAACTCTATTTGGTGACTCAAAGTTTATGTATCTTTTGATAGAGATTGAAAAAGCCTTTCTTCAGCACCTAAAATATGTCAGGAACTATGGCTTTATACTAACATTGTTACTGATTATTATGGTTTTATCTCTTTTAAAATAACAAGAAGCAGATGTTTTGTTTTTGTTTTTTATATTTTTCCCCTAAAGTTTTAAAACTAATAAATAGTAGAGTTAACTTTGGCAATGTGGCCTCTCAGCTCACAGGACTAATGTTATTTTCAACATGCATAACTGCATCTTTGGTTCATCCTTGCTGTTCTTAAGTGTTCAGCATCATCTAAACCTCTTCACAAATTCTTGACCAAACCTGGGGGAGAGACTTCTTTGGTTTACAGAGGATTAGTATGGTGAGCATCTGCTAATTGTTTGTGTTTGATAGGAAATAGGATGTAAAGAGAAAGATTGGGGTTAAATATAGGAAACCTACAGACCTGGATAAGTTAGCCAGTATAATTGTTTTAGTAAGTTGAGCTTTGGTAATTGCCCAACATTTCTGTCCACTGAACAGTGGTGACATATTTCTGAAAACCACTTATGTTTAACACTTACAGAATAATGCCATTCAAAGAATTTTTACACACATTACTTTTAATTTTGTTTAATAACCATGTGAGTTTTAAGATGAGTTGACTTTAAGGTGAGATTCAGGGAAGTTGGTCTCCTTTCTCAAGATTGTAAAGCAACAAAATGATGATGCTTATGCTAGGATGGAGTTCTTCCACGTGCTAATCTAGTACTTTGTCTCCAGAAAAATTTTTTTCTAGTATGTGTTTTTTCTTAATAAAATTTTTGGCCTTTCCTCCCCTGTTTGACTATCAATTTTGCCTTTTCTAAACTTAATAGGAGGAAACACCAATTGGAAGCCTCCACTCAACTGTAAGATTTATAATTACCTGAACAGGATTGGATGCTTCTTCCTTCACCCTCGCTGTAGTAAAAGAAAAGATGCTGCTGATTTTGCCATATGTATGCATGTGAGTCATTGTTTTATTCAAAATCTAATGTGAATCTAGACCCACTTGCATTTTTTTTCCCCAACTGAATTAGAGTTAGAGAATTCTAAAGTACTTCAGGTTCTACCTATGACTATTATGAGGGTAGGAGCCCATAGCATATTTTTATTGCTTTATCCCCAACTTCTAGGAAACCTTCAGCTGTCCACAATGGATCCTCAACTATTTGTGGGATAAATGCAGAGATGATACTGTTTTTTTGTTTTGTTTTTGTTTTTGAGACAGAGTCTCACTCTGTTGCCCAGGCTGGAGTGCAGTGGTATAATCTCGGCTCACTGCAACCTCTGCCCCCTGGGCTCAAATGGTTCTCATGTGCCAGCCTCCTGAGTATCTGGGACTATAGGCTGACACCACCATGCCCAGCTAATGTTTGTATTTTTAGTAGAGACGGGGTTTCTCCATGTTAGCCAGGCTGGTCTTGAACTCCTGGCTTCAAGTGATCTGCCTGCCTAGGCTTCCCAAAGTGCTGGATTATAGGTGTGAGCCACTGATCCTTGCTGATGACCCTTTCATATTTTAATCTCTCTAAAATTAAGAGGCACCTTAACTATCACTGTTGGCCTAGATATAATTTGCATTTGCTTCTGCCTCTGCCAGTTACGTAGAGAAACTACCAGACTGAGACTCACTTTAAATTCTCTGCTTAGGACTTACATGTCACACTGATAATGTAAATTTACTCTCCAAACTTGTTGACTTTGTTTAAATAACAAAAGATTTCTTTTTCCCTGTATCTAGTGCCAAGATTGAATCATGCAAATTGCCTTGCTTACCTTTTCTCTATGGCAGATTTCTTATTTATCCTTACATTGTGTATATGGCCCTTTAGCATTCCAACTTTATGTGAGGTCCTTCTGTTGGACTTCCATTTTGGCTTTTTCTTTTCGTGGCACATAAAATAGCTTATATCATTTTATGGCATCTTATATTTTATTAAATGTGTGGTGTTTCATTTACGAAGGAGATCTTTCTTTTTTCATTTTGGGATGGAGGCTCGCTCTGTCACCCAGGCTGGGGTGCAGTGGTGCAGTCTCAGCTACAACCTTTGCCTCCTAGGTTCAAGCAATTCTCTAGCCTCAGCCTGGGATCCCGAGTAGCTGGGATTACAGGCATGTGCCACCACACCTAGCTAAATTTTGCATTTTTTAGTAGAGAGGATTTCTCCATGTTGGCCAGGATGGTCTTGAACTCCTGACCTCAGGTGATCTGCCTGCCTCTGCCTCCCAAAGTGTTGGGATTACAGGCGTGAACCACTGTGCCCAGCTGAAGATCTTTATGTCATACTTTAGTAGAGACTAGGGAACACGCTTAATATACCTTCCTCAGTATGTGTTCATTGTGAAATAGAGATAAGTTGGTTTGAAACTCATGCTGATTTTTTATCAACCTGTGCCATTTGTTCTAACTTAGGCTGGCCGTCTAGATGAACAACTACCCAAGCAAATTCCTTTCACCATCCTCTCAGGAGATCAAGGTTTTCTGGAGCTAGAGAATCAATTTAAGAAGACTCAGAGGCCAGCTCATATACTAAACCCTCACCACTTAGAGGGAGATATGATGTGTGCCTTGTTAAATAGCATATCTGATACCACCAAAGGTACGCAGCTGCAGTCACAGTGCAAACCGCCCAAGAGGAGGAGACTTCACTGCTGAGAGAAACCAATAAACTGCTGTCCACTAGTAAACTGTTGCCTGCTTACTAAACCATCATGTTCTCTTACTTCTGTCGTATCTTTTTAAAATCTCACTTTCAGTCTTTAGTGTTTTAGGAGGAGGAATTCATAATAATTTTCTGGAGGCTTTTTTTGATCTAGTAGATAAAATCTATATTCATGTATATAAAATATATATTCATGGATTATAGTATGTTACTACAATTTTAAAAGCTCAGAATTCAGATCTTCACTTAGTTTCTGAAATTCCAAATGACCTTCAGTTTTTTAGAGAGCAGTGTGCTTATAGGTGAAAACCAGAAAGCAATAAAAAAGGCAATCATTTAAGAGGGTGACAGTGACAAAATGAAACCCTGATAGGTCTTTAGGTCTTAAGAGAAGTGGGTACATCCTATCTTATGGCTGGGACTTGCACTTTCTTCTGTACCTTTGGGAGATTGTTTAGCGAAAGGAGTGCTGATGTCTAGTTTCACTTCCTAGTATTTAAGAAAAGATGTAATTCAAAGGATTCTGAAGTTCTTTTTTGTTTTTCATAATTTCTGAGTCAGCTGCTCTACAAATGAGCTATACCCCCGTTTTTCATAATCTCTGAAGAAATATGGATAGAAAGATTAATATCCTAAAGTTTAAATATCCTGATAAATACATGAAAAAGTTTTGAAGATATTAATGAATTACCTTAATAGTGGCTTTTGGCATTTTTATTGTGTGCCTTTAAATTGTTCAACTCTGCTTGCCTCCTAGGTATTTTTTTTCTTTCAATATATTTGGAAGCACATTTTGATTGAAAACCCATTCTGAAGAATTTTGCTCTGATCACTGATTACAGTGGATCAATTAACTTCTGCAAAGTTAAGAATCAGTAATCTGTGCTCTTTATACTCTTTAAGACAGAGTAATGATGGAGGATTATACAGGAAAATGAGGCTCCCTGCTGGGCGCGGAGCCTCATGCCTGTAATCCCAACACTTTGGGAGGCTGAGGCAGCTGGCTCACAAGGTCAGGAGTTCGAGACCAGCCTGGCCAACATAGTGAAACCCCCGTCTCTACTAAAAATAAAAAAAATTGGCTGGGCATGGTGGCGTGAGCCTGTAGTCCCAGCTACTTGGGAGGCTGAGGCGAGAAGAATCACTTAAACCCGGGAGGCAGAGGTGGTGGTGAGCAGAGATTGCAACCAGCCTGGGCAACAGAGTGAGACTCTGTCTCAAAAAAAAAAAGGGGGAAAATGAACTCTTATGTCTTTATGTCATGCCTTAGTATCGAGTATTATCTTCCTATTCTGTAATTTTTGTTTACACTTGCTTTTTCTATCTGTGACTTAAAAAAAAAACAAACAGAAAACAAAACATTGTCTTTTCTTCTACTCTTTTGCCATCCCTTTCCCAGTCCTCAACATCTACTTAATATCCTGTAAGATGAAAGTTTTACCTTCGCCACACAAGGCTAACCTCTTTCCTTCTCTTACACTTCTGCTTTGGGGAACATTTCTTTTATACTCCAGATGTGAATCCAATTGTGATTTTGCCTCTATTTCAATTCTGTTTGGAATGAGAGCTGAATATATGTAGGCTTGCATGAGTATATTAAGGTTGAAGGTAAGATATAGCTTATTAATTTCTGCTGATTATGCCCTTCCAAATGCCCCTTATGTTCCAGGTATTTTTTTTAATCACTCCTAGTCAGCACTCATTTGGACTTACTGCTCTTTGGAGGCACATGGGTACTTTATTCGTAATTTTTGTGACACACAGAGATTGTGCACTGCATGAGGAACAATACGGGCTTTGGTTCAAATGCTGACTTTGCTGTTTCCTAGCAGTGTGATTTCAGACATGTTACTTTTTTGGAGCCTCATTTTTTTTTGGTATTTATATGGTTGTAATAGTGATGTATGTAAAGTGTCTAGCACAGTATATGAAGCACTTTAGCTATTTAATAAATAATAGCTATTTTTAATTACTACTATAAAAAGAAAATATGATTCCTAGCCACTACATTTTTAATGTTACACTGAATCATAGTATTTTCAGACTGAGTTATCTGATTTAAGACCAAATTATTTTTTCTTTTTCTTTTTTCTTTTTTTTTTTGAGATGGAGTTCTGCTCTTGTCACTCAGGCTGGAGTGCAGTGGCGTGATCTTGGCTCACTGCAACCTCTGCCTCCCGCATTCAAGGATTCTCCTGCCTCAGCCTGAAGAGTAGCTGGGATTACAGGCGCCTGCCACCATGCCTGGCTAATTTTTGTATTTTTGGTAGAGACGGGGTTTCACCATATTGGTCAGGCTGGTACTGAACTCCTGACCTCAGATGATCCACCCACCTTGGCCTTGCAAAGTGTTGGGATTACAGGAATGAGCCGCCGTGCCTGGTGACCAAATTTTTTCTTCATGAAAGACTTAAAACCCTCAAATTGCCTGTAGTGAACTTTATTGAAATCAAATAAAAATCATCTTCTTGGATAACTTTTTATTCCATTTCCTTTTCTAACAGATAGCTTTGTGAATAGTTGAGTAACAGTTTCTATTAAGGAATAGTATTTAATATATAATGGGATGCAGTAAATCTCTCAATGTCTACTAATCATATAGTTTAAAAAATATTTTTGTTGGGCCTTCAGTAATTTTGGTTACTAAAGAATGTCAGGGTAACTCCTTGCACATAGCTAAGCATGGTATTCCTTCCTATTTTTTAAATAATGGTAAATTTTTAGAAGTTTAGCATTAGCAGGACTGAAAAGTGATTTTTATTAGACTGAAGATTGCTGTATAAATAGGAATAATCTTTTGAGTAGTGTAAACAGCATCAGTGATCATATGGTATCTCATACTTGGAGAAATTAGTCTGCCAATTTCTCTGTTAATGGAAAGGAGGTACTTATTTTGGTACAAATACAGATATTTAGAGTTGTTGGTTCTGTATATCAGTGTCCAGTCATTACGCCCAATGGCATTGTTTTAGTGTGGTAGGGAGGAGAAAGGTTAAGTAGCTTTATTACTGATACTAAGAAGTCTCTGACTTGGTTAGTTAGGGTAAAAGTTACTTCTTGTAGCGAAGTGAACTTTTAGATCAAGTTTGAGGTTTGAATATGTCATGGTTTTTGCCCTATTAATTCTCTGTCAGTCTAAGCATCAGGGTTTCAACATGAACGTTTTAATTGTACTATGATATATGTATAAATTCTTGTAGAAACATTAAAAAGTCTGTTAACTTTAATTTCCACCCTTTCCCTTCCCCTTCCCCCTTGGTCTTCTTATCCTTTATCATTTCTACTTTATATTATACTTATCTTCACTTTCTTAACACTTAAGATAAATAGATCCTTTCTGGTAATCCTTATCAGAGAATCCAGATAGACTTTCTTAGACCATTTACATTTTATTCCCAAATACTTCTTTATTCTAACTCAAGCCTCATGTTTCAGAGATGCAGATATAACTTGTCACTTAAATGTTCAAAGAAGAAAAAGGTGAACTTTTTTATTGAAAAAAGTTTATTGTAGTTTATTGAAGACCTACTGTGTGCCAGCCACCATGCTAACAGCTTTTTATGTTTGTAGTGTGTAAAGATGCTTAAATATGTTAAAAGAAATTCTTCCATATGCTTTTTAATCCCCTTTGCAAGCTATGAAGTAGGATGTGTTGGATTATCTCATTTTTTTTTTTTTTTTTTGAGATGGAGTTTCGCTCTTGTTACCCAGGCTGGAGTGCAATGGCGCGATCTCGGCTCACCGCAACCTCCGCCTCCTGGGTTCAGGCAATTCTCCTGCCTCAGCCTCCGGAGTAGCTGGGATTACAGGCACGCGCCACCATGCCCAGCTAATTTTTTGCACCTTTAGTAGAGACGGGGTTTCACCATGTTGACCAGGATGGTCTCGATCTCTTGACCTCGTGATCCACCCGCCTCGGCCTCCCAAAGTGCTGGGATTACAGGCTTGAGCCACCGTGCCTGGCCGGATTATCTCATTTTATAAGTGAGGAAGAAGGTTCAGAAAGGTTAAATAGTCTACCTGCAGTCTCACAGCAAGTACTTTTCATCAGTATCAGCGACTATGGTGAGACTTTCATTGACACAAATACCTGATTGCATGATGTATAGCTAGCCACCCAGCGTGAATTACTGGCTCTAATCATGTCCATGAAGAATGAAGATAATGAGAGAGGTTATGTTGCAGTATAGTGACATTGCAGAGTTTATATAAAGATACCAAATAAGTTATATATTTTATTTATTTATTTAATATTCAGGAAGAAGGTGGGTTTTTTTGGGTCAGAAGATAAAATGATTTGGTTGTGGGTTCTGGTGCTTTAAAAAGTAAAGCGATTATATGCTGAACATAGCCAAGGAAAGCAATTAGCATTCTAATTTCCCTAGGATCTTTTGTCTCATAATTAAACGAGTAAGCGCCATCTTTACAGCCTCCTCAAGAAGTCGGCACTAGAACTGCAGTGAGCTTATTTGAGTACTGCAACATGCAGGTTCAAGGAAATTCACTAGAAACCCGCCTCCCGTTGCTTCCTCTGCCTTTCACCTAATGTTTCGTGGTACATAGAAGCTAACATTTTCAGTGTTTTCTTACATGGACCAGTATTTGCTCCCTTGAAAATTACATATAATGAAAAAGATATTACTACAAGATAATGTTGGTTGAATCTGTATGCTCCTTAGATGGTCTTGTTTATAAGCCTGAAACTTTTTTTTTTTTTTTTTTTTTTTTGAGACGGAGTTTTGCTCTTGTTACCCAGGCTGTAGTGCAGTGCCGCGATCTCGGCTCACTGCAACCTCTGGGTTCAGGCAATTCTCCTGCTTCAGCCTCCTGAGTAGCTGGGATTACAGGCATGCGCCACCATGCCCAGCTGTTGTTTTTTTTTTTTGTATTTTTAGTAGAGACGGGGTTTCACCATACTGACCAGGATGGTCTTGATCTTTTGACCTCGTGATCCACCCGCCTCGGCCTCCCAAAGTTTTGGGATTACAGGCTTGAGCCACCGCGCCCGGCCCTCCTGAAACTTTTATATTGATTTAATTGTGGCTTCATTGTGGATGAATGGGTTAGAAGCAGTAAGTGTGGTTGGTGTCTGTAGAGTCACACCAATTGCGCAGAGTTTTAAATTCATCGTACACATAGAGCATAAATACTAACCTAGGTGCTGTGAAAGTGTAGATGATTGAAGCAGCATCATGGCCAGTGGAACTGGCATTACCTAAAATAATTGCTGAACTTAATTCTGAAAGTCGGCCTGTTGTTTCCTCAGCCTGTTATCAAAATCTTTTTGATAAAATTAATTCTGTGCAAAGGTACTGAAAATAAGAATATTTTTGATTTTCTTTGTTCTGATGGGGTTGATTAAGGCAAAAGAAACCTTTTATAATAATATGTTTAACCCCATGTCAAGTTAATCCTTGACAAATCAAGGATTTGTCATTATTCAAACTTGTAGATTAGCCTTAAGCATTGCATGCATTGATGAATTGTTTGGATGAGTTATAACATGCTACGTTTGACTGACCTTGACTTCAAATTGTTATAACAGAAACCCCTGGGTATTTTCCTTTTGTTCTTAATGTTTAAAGCAAGCTTGTCCGACCTGCAGTCCGCGTGCCACATGTATCCTAGTTCAGCTTTGAATGTGGCCCAACACAAATTTGTAAACTTTTCTTAAAACATTTTGAGATTTTTTTTTTTTTAAAGCTCATTGGCTGTCATTAGTGTTAGTGTATTTTATGTGTGGCCCAAGACAGTCTTCTTCCAATGTGGCCCAAACAAGCCCAAGATTGGACACCCCGGTTTAGAGGTTTAATTTTGTTCTTTAATTTATAAATGTAATGTTTTATTTACCTAAAACATTGCTTGAAATATTTGAAGTATTTTGCTGGAATTAATAGCACAGATGACTTGTAACAACAAATTTCTGTAGCAGAAGAATATAGTGAAATATAGTGATTTGATTTTTACTTATAGATACTTAAAGGTCTTGTTTTTAATGTATTAAGTTTGCATAGAAGTATGTCTATGCAACTTGTAGTTATTTAAGTGCTGATTCAAGTCACTGACATATATATAGATGCATATCTATGTATATTTGTGTAATTACATCTTGATATAAATCAATATATATATTTAAATGTAGTTAAATTGACTAAATATTAGGTCATTGATAGTACCATGTTTCACATTTTTTAAAGATGAACTTTATTTTTCAGAATAGTTCAGAATTTACAAAAATGTTGTGAAGATAGTAGTGTTTCCGTGTATACATACTGTTTCCCTTATTAACACTGTATATTAGTGTAATACATTTGTCATAACTAATTGACCAATATTGGAACATTATTACTAATTCCAACATTCAGTTTTCCCCAGTGTCCTTTTTCTTTTCTTTTTTTGAGACAGGATCCCACTCTGTCACTCAGGTTGGAGTGCAGTGGCACAGTCCCGTCTCACTGCAACCTCCACCTCGCAGGTTCAAGTGATTCTCCTCCCTCAGCTTCCCGAGTAGCTGGGACTATAGGAGCATGCCATCATTGCTGGCTAATTTTTTGTATTTTTGGTAGAGACAGGGTTTTGCCATGTTGCCCAGGCTGGTCTCGAGCTCTTGAGCTCAGGTGATCCACCCACCTTGGCATCCCAAAATGCTGAAATTACAGATGTGAACAACCATGCCCAGCCTCAGTATCCTTTTTCTGCCCCAGGACCTCATTGGGATTCCCACATGACATTTAGTCATTAATCTCCTTAGGCTCCATGGTTCAAATTTTAAGTGAGTTTTGCAGTACCTTGTCAGTCATACTATAAAGCCTTCAGTCTCATTATGAAAGCCTGTAAGACAGCAGGTAAGTAAGTTTGTGCTGTGCAAGAGGCATTGTTAATTAAAACCAACGTTATCTTCATAGACATGAATGCATATGATTTTCAAAATATAGGAGAATTTATCTGTCACCATTTTTAATATTTAGTAAGCATTGGAAAAAACTTCATGTGAAAAAGTAGTGTAACACTAATGAATTGTATTATAATTAGTAAGCTTGGGTATAAGAAGTTACTGAAAATAATATTATTTGAGAATATATAAATTATGGCACAATAACTGAATGTATTGATTCTTCTTTACAGAATGTGACAGTGATGATAACATGGGTACCAAAAATACTTCAATAGGAGAAGAATTTATATCCACAGAAGGTAACCTTATAGAGTTAATCTCTTTTCTACTTGACTGTGTATTTTTTTTCCCTCTGTCTCTCACCCATTCACCCCTCTTAATCCCTTCTGCCCCCAAGTTAAAAACATTTCTCAATTTGAAGGATAGCTTTGCATTTTCCATGTAAGACGACTTTGGGATAATACTAATTTAAGGCTAGAATGGGTCAGCCAGTTATGGCCCTTGGGCCAAATCCAGTCCACTATCTTTAAGAACACAGCCATACTCTTTAATTAAGTATTGTCTTACGCTGCTGCTTTTGTACCACAACTGCAAGGTTGAGTAGGTGTGGAAAGACGGTATAACCCCTCCACCCCTGCCCCCTTCAGATAGCTATTTTCTAACCCTTTAAAAAGAAAAAATTTGCTAACTCCTGGGCTAGGAGATGATTTTCATGTCCTAATGTTTATTTGTCTTGAGTAGTGTTAAGAATATTAAAAGATAGGCAGTGGATGGCTGGGCGCGGTGGCTCATGCCTGTAATTCTGGCACTTGGGGAGGCCAGGGCGAGCAGATCACGAGGTCAGGAGATCGAGATCATCCTGGCCAACATGGTGAAACCCCATCTGTACAAAAAATACAAAAATTAGCTGGGCATGGTGGCACACACCTGTAGTCCCAGCTACTCAAGAGGTAGGAGAATCGCTTGAACTGGGGAGGTGGAGGTTGCAGTGAGCCGAGATTGTACCACTGCACTCCAGCCTGCCAACAGAACAAGACTGTCTCAAAGAAAAAAAGGTAGGCAGTAGAACTCTAAAAGCAAACACTTACATCTAAATATAAATGGGCTTTTTAAATAAAATTTTTTAAAAAGTTGTTTGTTTGTTTGTTTTTCAGACAGAGTCTCGCTCTGTCGCCCAGATTGGAGTGCAGTGATACAGTCTCAGCTCACTGCAACGTCTGCCTCCTAGGTTCAGGTGATTCTTGTGCCTCAGTCTCCTGAGTAGTTGGGATTATAGGATGAGCCACTACACCCAGCTAAAAATTAAAATTCCTTTTTACTCTTCTTAAAGGAAAAGCTCTTTCCTTCCATAGGTTAAAGAGAACTTTTTGGGTCACTTGGCCTCAAATCATTTGTTAGCTGTACTGTTATTTGGTTGTGTCTTGTAACCATTCTTTACTTTGGTTTTTCTATAAGAGACTGCACTTTTTAATAACCAAGGGGGATATGACATAATAGATCTTAGAAAATACTTCGAGCTTTACTGGAGAAGTTGAAAATATTATATTAGCATCTTTGACATTAAAGAAAAACAGTAGGAGTGTTCATGTACATTCCAATACAGTGTTTATGATTGGAGATTTTAGGGTGGGAATGTGGAGGCTGGAAAGTAGGGATGGAAATGTGACTAAAACACACACAAACAGAATGGCCCAGCTGATATGTTTTCTTTGCATTTCCTTGATCTCACATAATGTGATTAGTTTTACTAAGAGCATACTAGAGTTTTATGCTGTTAACAGTTTGGGAAATGGAGTCTGGCAGTAGAATTTATTCATCCATTAGATGAAGTAGGTAGCTCTAATCTTTCTGCCTTACAGCCAAATTCATTGGTTAAATAAAATTGGCAATAAATCTACACCTAATTGGAAGGAAGCAAGTTTTTTGACCAACTTGTTTTCCCAGCCTCGTCTTACTAGGTCTAGCTCAATGCTTAGCAGCCACATAATGATGAATTAAACAAATGAAAGAATTTTTGTGAGTTTTGAACAAAAACTGCCAATTAAGTTGTTTATCAAGGCCACTAAAAGTTAATAAACACTGCTGAACATGTAAAGAGTTTAGATTTTGCAACTTTTATTTGACACCTCATGACTCATCCCATGGAAAATGCCAGGTAAAATTCTAACTTTTAAATAGTTATAAGCCGTCACAGTTTGGTGGGCTCCTAACTAACCTAGGAAATCTGAGATTTATGTAACTGGATATGTACCAGATATTATCTCTGTAATGCATTTTATGGTTTGGAGGTGGAGATGTTACATTTTTGTGATTATTTGGTTTGGAAAAAGAATTATTGTTAAAGGATTCAAGAAAAGATACTTGAAAACCTGTAACTAGTTTTCATAGTTAAATAGAGGTGGGGATAAAATCATTTAATGCCAAGAAAAACCAAAGGAGTATGTTTGTGTTTTGTATCCTGTTGCTTTATGTAAAATAAGTGTGAGAAGCACATGTTGTTTCACGTAAGTTAAGGAACATGGGCTCCTTTGCACTTTTCTCTGACACTCTTCTTTTTTTCCTCTCCTTATCACCCCAAAAGAGCTAACTCGAATTTCATCTCTTAGATTGAACCATATAGAATTGCCATTTTTGTAGGCACTATTGTGTGGTCAGTGCCCTTCCTAGAGTGTCCATCTTTAGACACAGCCAACCACTGCCTATTCTGGGATCCTCTTGTACCATACCAAGTGGATTTAAAATATTTGAAGTACTTCTGTCTTCATCTTTCATCTCCACTGACTGTAAGCTCGTTGGGGAATAGGATCATGTTTTATTTATCTTTAATTCAGCAGCACCTAGCACAGTGTTTGGCAAAAAATGATTGCTTGTTAAATGAATAAAGTTTTAACCGACTAAAATGTGTTAGATTCACCAGGAATCATTTCCCTGTAACTGGATAAGGGAAATTAAGATAGAGGTTGTTTTCTTATAGCATGTTGTGTTATTTTGTTGACCCCGAACCACAGAAGCAAAATAATGTTCTAGTCTAGACCTGATAACAAAACTAAAAAAAAAATTTAAACAACCCCTTAAGTCTCTTTTTATTCCTTCTTTTCCCAGTACAACAGCATAAATACCTGAGAAATAGTGGCAGAAGACAGGATAAATTTGCGTATGGCTTTTTGCCTTAGGGTAATTCCCCTCCTGCTGTGATTTGTCTTATTCTTTGTTGTTCCCCATAGACCAATATCAAACTCTGACCACAAAGGCCAGTCATAACAATCCTATATAATCTATTTCCTATACTTGACAGAGGAAACAGATGCCACATAATGTGGTAGTGAAAAGTACAGTCTTTGGATTCATACTACCTAAGTTAAAACTCTGCTCTGCTGCTTACAAGTTGTGTAATATTGGACAAGTCACTTAACTTCACTGTACTAAAGCTTCCTCCTTATAAATAAGAGAATATTAGTATACCTACCTTACTAGAATAATACGGCATATCATAAATATTATATATTGGTTGCTGCTACTGTTACTGGGATTATGATCATCATTATTGACTTCTCTCTGTGTCTAAGGTCTACTCTAGAGGTATGCCTACTAACTAGAGGTATTCTGACTCAAATTGCTGGAAGAAACAGAGGACAGCATTACACAAATAATTGCCCATGCAAAACCGTTTTTCTATAAATGTTAGCAATATGCCTTACTCTGAGAATTCCTTCAGTTAAGAGTAGTCAAAACTGCTCTTAATCTTAACAACTTGTGAGAGTCAGACTGTTCTCTTCATTTTATATGAAAATTGAGGTGTCTTAAGCATTAATTTGGCCTTACATCTACAGTTACAAAATGATTTGGGCACCATTTCTATATGTCTTTTTTTTTTTTTTTTTTTTTTTAAAGACAGAGTCCCACTCTATTGCCAGGCTGGAATGCAGTGGCACGATCTCAGCTCACTATAATCTCCACCTCCCGGATCCAAGCGGTTCTCTTGTCTCAGCCTCCTGAATAGCTGGGATTACAGTCATCTGCCACCTTGCTCAGCTAATTTTTGCATTTTTAGTAGAGACGGTGTTTCACCATGTTGGCCAGGATGGTCTAGATCTGACCTTGTGATCCGCCCACCTCGGCCTCCCAAACTGTTGGGATTATAGGCGTGAGCCACGGTACCCAGCCTGTGTCTTCTGACTCCTACTACTGGTTGTTTTAGTTTGTTTGTTTGCCATAATTACTGTTCTCAAAGTAAATGAAATTAAGGCAGAAAGAAAGCAAGAAAGAGAGAAACATAGACCTAGCCACAGAAGAGAAAAAACAAAGATTTTTCACAAGTGCTCTTTATTTTTTTTCATATGGCTTCAAATTACTGTCTGATGTCCTTTAGTTTCAATCTGAGAGATTCTCTTTAGCATTTCTTGTAGGGCAGGCCTCCTAGTAAATTCTGTAGCTTTTGTTTATCTGAGAATTTCTTTAAGAGTAGTTTTGTCGAGCCAGGCGCGGTGGCTCAAGCCTGTAATCCCAGCACTTTGGGAGGCTGAGGCGGGTGGATCACGAGGTCGAGAGATCGGGACCATCCTGGTCAACATGGTGAAACCCCGTCTCTACTAAAAATACAAAAAATTAGCTGGGCGTGGTGGTGCGTGCCTGTAATCCCAGCTACTCAGGAGGCTGAGGCAGGAGAATTGCCTGAACCCAGGAGGCGGAGGTTGCGGTGAGCCGAGATCGCGCCATTGCACTCCAGCCTGGGTAACAAGAGTGAAACTCCGTCTAAAATTAAAAAAAAAAAAAAAGAGTAGTTTTGTCGGCCAGGTGTGGTGGCTTACGCCTGTAATCCAAACACTTTGGAGGCCAAGGCGGGTGGATCACCAGAGGTCGGGACTTCAAGACCAGCCTGACCAACATGGTGAAACCCTGTCTTAAAAAAAAAAAAAACACAATAGTTTTGTCAGATACAGAATTCTTGATTAACATTCTTTTCTTCTTGTCTCCATGTTTGTTTTTTAAACAAGAAATCAGCTAGTAATTTTATTAAGACTCTGTGATGAGTTGCTTCTCTCTTGTTGCTTTTATTGTCTTTGGCTTTTGACAGTTTGACTATAACATGTCTCAGTATGGGTCACTTTATAGTTCATTGAGCTTCTTGGATATGTAGATTCACCTCTTTAATCAAATGTGGTAGTTTTTCAACCATTATTTCTTAAAACATTCTTTCTGGTCCTATTTCACTTCCCCTCTTGAGACTACTATAATGCATATGTCAGTTTACTTAATGGTGTCCCACAGGTTCCTTGGACTCTATTTACTTTTCTTTATTTTTCTTTTTTCTTTCTATTCCTAACACTGGATGATTGGTTGATTATTTAGCCTGAACCCAAACCAAGACACACACTGGATAATTTAAATTGTCCTATCTTTAAATTTACTGACTCTTTCTTCTGTGTGCTCAAATTTGTTACCCCTGTAAAGATTTTTCATTTTAGTTATTGTACGTTTCAGGTCCTCAGTTTCTATTTGATGGGCTTTTGAGAATTCTCTTTACTGATATTCTTTTTTTTTTTTGGAGACGGAGTTTCACTCTTGTTACCCAGGCTGGAGTGCAATGGCGCGATCTCGGCTCACCGCAACCTCCGCCTCCTGGGTTCAGGCAATTCTCCTGTCTCAGCCTCCTGAGTAGCTGGGATCACAGGCACACGCCACCATGCCCAGCTAATTTTTTTTTGTATTTTTGTAGAGACGGGGTTTCACCATGTTGACCAGGATGGTCTCGATCTCTTGACCTCATGATCCACCCGCCTCGGCCTCCCAAAGTGCTGGGATTAGAGGCTTGAGCCACCGCGCCCGGCCTGGGCCTGTTTCTTAACTGTGCTGTTCCTTTGTTCTATTTATTCTTGCACTAGTACCACATTATTAATTACTGTAACTTTATAGTAGGTGTTCATATCTCAGACGTCTAAGTTTAGTCCCCTTATTTTTCTTTGTTAAGAGTGTCTTGGCTTTTCTTTGCATTTCCTTATCCCTTTTAATTCATCTTAGGGGCAACTTAACTGATCCTAGAGTGTAGCTTTAACTTGATAGTTTATGCTAGCTTGTAGCCTTAAATTACAGACAGCGTAACACTTGTGCCCCCACTCAGAGGAGTATGCAGTTGCATCTTAGAGAGATCACTGTTGCCTGTAGCCAAGTAGCCTCTGAGCAACTGTGGACCAGATGGGATGAGATGGATGAGATAAATCTGGTGTGAGAAGCTAATGAAAGCCAAGCAATTGACACCAAATTTCACCCTCCTGAATTTAACATCATTCCCAGGGAGGAGATGGAACCCAACTATTGTGAACCCAATAATGTCTGTCTTGTTCACTGTTAAATTGCTGTTTCAATGTAATAGGCATTTTATTAATATTTGCAAATGAGTTTACAAACATCTGATACAGCATATGTTAAATGCTTCTCTGATGACATTTATGTGGCTATGAGTTTCACTATTTACCTTAGATGCTAGGATGTTTAAAGCTAATTTTTTCCCCAGCTTTATTGAAGTATAATTAAAAATCAAACTAAATTTTTAATGGCCTGTGACATTTTGCCATTTCATAGAGTTGCCTTTCTTTTTCAGTTTAAAGTCTTATCTGTATCACCTCAAGTCTTTTAGTAAATAAGTGATAGAGATTTTTTTTTTTATGTTGAAACAAGCAATTACCTGTCAGTGATTCTAAAAGTTTGATGACTTTGTACATTAAACGTGAAATTAACTTGCAAGTTCCTTAGCACACTTTTAAGTTCATGTATGAAGTTCAGGATCATATCTAGATTTTCATATTTCAAAATACTCAATTTTTTAGTAGAGAAACTGCCAAGTTATCCTGTGTTTTTCCATTTTGATTTTACTTTCCTTCTTGAAAAGATGAATACAGTTGATGAAACTTACATAAATAAAGCCCATGTTGAGTAGTTTTCTGCCTTAAGTGTTAAAATTCTGTTTTTTAATGCAGATGTGGAATTAGAAGAAGCTATTAGAAGAAGTCTTGAGGAAATGTAATTAAAGATATTACCACACAACATCAAGTGGCCTTGAAGAGACTCAGATAATGAATTCTTGAGTTTGTTTTCTAAAGGAGACCAGAAATCCACTATTACAAATGTATTTGAAAACATGTTTTTGCTTTCATATGTTCAAAATCTGATCTTTGTTTTGTATTTTTGTGCTAAATGTGCAAAAATGTACAGAAAGAATAGAATACATGTTTATGCAAATATAAATCATGTATTCTAATATAGGTGTAACAGTTTCCCAGTTAACTTTGAATTTATATATTTAGAGTTAAAGGATTTAAAAAAAAGAAAGCTCTTGGCAGCTGTTTCCCAGATCGTGTTGGTTCTTTTTATTTGTGCTATACAAATGATTCTAGTTTATTTTTTTAGGATTGAAAATGAATATTAAAAAGATGACATAGGTCAAGTTTTCCATAAATTCTACTTCTCATGTGGAACTATTATATAATACCTTTGAGATCTTTATTAGAAGAGGGTAATGAAAACTACATAGAAACATTTAAAATTTTATCAGCAGTGTTCTTTGTGGGTGCCAGGCAGATGTAAATTATTGCTTTGATTAGAGCAGCACATTGCTAAAATAAAAATAAACCTTAATTTTTAAGAAATAATTTAAACGAAACAATTTCCATTCCTTTTACCTGCTTAGACTTTTATGTGAGTTGTATGAGCTCCTGTTCAAAGGGAATGGTGTCAAATATTTGCATAAAATTATTTTTCATAATATTTGTCCTTTTTTATATATTTGTGTAAAGATAATATTCTTCAAGAAATAATGTTGAAAGTCTGCTCAGGAATAATCTTCCTTAACTCTTTAAAATTTTTATTTCATATGGAGTAGCTTCAAGTTTAGTTATTCACTGAATTCTGTTTCCTTCATTTGGTGTTACATATTTAATTTTTAAATATTGAGGCCCCATTGTGAGTAATAAAAAATACTACATAAGTAGAAGACTAAGAAGGTCTTGTCATATTATCTTTGTGTATATGCTTCATGTTACTTGACCAGAAATGTCTTATCTCTAAGAACTTTGAGTAGTAATTATTTACCAAACTTAAAAAACATTTCTATAAATATAAAGCTTTTCTTTATATTTAAGACAAAAAGATACCATGGCTAGAGTTTTGTTCCTTCTCTGTAACACTGTATATTTTAGTGTGAAATTGAATTTTTTATTCTTACAGTCTTCAGTCCACAATTTGTGTTTTTAATTTCTTGATATGTCACTTCAGTTTCTCCCTGCTTGCATTTTTTAAAAAAAAATAGACATTGTTGCTTCAGAATTTATCAATGATATTTCCAAAATGACCACATTGTGCTTTTTAATTTGTATGTTTAAGTGGTCAAGCAAGGCCCTAGGAGGTAGTCAACTGAGCTGGACCTTAAACACATCTGCAGGAGCTCACAATACTAAGGAGCAAAAGGGGCATCCCAGAAAGATGAGTGGTTAAGCAGATGCCGGGCAGGGCAAGAGGAAACAGCACCTTGTTGCCAGAGATTGTACATAGAGGTTTAATGGACACTGATGCTCTATTAAGAAGCTTTTGTAGTGTGTGTGGTAGAGAATAATTACGGCTTTTTGATATGACAGGAAAGGCATATTTCATCATGACTCTTAAGAAAAGGTAACTGGGTTGTTTAATGTTTTAATTGATAATTGTCACTGATTGTATTTCTACTTGTTAAATAATTAAAAATCATCTTAAAATTCATACTTTGACCTTAATTTAGACACGAGGAGATGTAATCTCTGTGTAACATTAGAGAAAATTATATGAATTATCATCAAAAGTAAATGCTTCTAACATTGACAAAGATGCTTATCTTTTCATTACATCATTCACTCATTAATTCATTCAATCACAAAATATTTATTGAGTACCCACCATGTGCCAGCAGTTGTTCGAAGAACTGGGAATATACCAGTAAGCAAAACAAAGCCCTTACCCCTCTGTGGAGCACACACTGGTGGAGAAGGAGGGGTTGTACAACGTTAGTAAGCAAGTAAATGAAACTGTATCTGATGGCAATACCTATACCGAAGGAAAATAAGGGAAGGGAATACATAGTGTAGGGACAGGGAGTTGAGTGAGGGGAGGCTTGCTATTTTTAATAGGGTGATCAGCAAAGATCTCACTGATAAGTAAACTTAAGCAAAGACCTGAAGGAGGGAGGGAGTGAGGATGAAAATACATAAAGGGAAGAAAGTTCAGGTGGAAGAGGGGAAGGTGCAGACGGGAGCTTAGTACATCCAAGAGCAGGAAGGCCAGTATGGCTGAAGCAGGATGAGCTAGGAGAGTAATAAGAAATAACTCCTTGAGGTTTTTCTAATGACCTTCGCTTTTACTCTGAGGTGAGGAGCCACTGAGAGTTTCTGAGAATAAATGGTATGATATCCCTTATTTAGGATGGCTGTAATTGCTGCACTAAGATAATATGTATATGACATACAAGAGTAGAAGCAGGGAGACCAGAGAGGAAGTTATTGTAGTACTCCAAGTGCAGTCTTACCAGGTAGCTTGAACCAGAATGGTGGGGTGTAATTGGGAAGAATCTAGATATATTCTTAAGGTAAAATTGATGGGATTTAATACGATATCAGAGAAAGAGTTCAGGATGATTCCAAAGTCACTTGATAGGCTTTCAGACCACTCACAAAATGTGTTTTGATTTTTTTTGTGTCGTGACAGTATTTTTAATAAGGTCAAATAATCCCCTACCCCAATAGTTAATTAGGATTTAGAATGAGTTCAGAGGGAATTGGGATCCAGCTTTAAGGGCTTCAGCCCTGTTCAAGTATTTAAACTGCTTTGATCTCTGATTAAAGGTGGTGGTTCAACTTTAAACTATTATTATCTATCATTTTCTGTGCCCTGTACATTTTCATCCTTGCAATGAGAGGCATAGAGCTATCAGGAGATGGACCAAAGCCTCACTTTTTAAGCAGTCCAATCTTTATACTCTCGGCTCTACTCCATCTTTTACCGACAACAGCTCATGCCTGACCTAGAGGCCTACTGCATCTTTTTGTTAACAGAAGATTTTTAAAAGTTGAAGACTTCTTAATACCAATTATTCCACGCAGAAGTATTATCATTATTAATTTTTGAGGCAAGGTCTCGCTCTGTCGCCCAGGCTGGTGTGCAGCAGTTGGCGAGATCTCGATTCACTTAACAGGCATAATTTTAATAGCAAAAGTTTAAAACCCCTTCATTAAGCAGAGCGTGTAATCCCAGCACTTTGGGAGGCTGAGGTGGGTGGACCGCTTGAACCCAGGAGGTCAGGGCTGCAGTAAGTCGCGATCGCGCCACTGCACTCCAACCTGGGTGACAGACCCAGGCTCAAATTCAAAAGAAAATTAGAATGGTAAAAATGAAGTATATTCACCTTGCTTCCTACATCTAGCTAGACAGGGAAAGACGGAATAGCTTTTTTTTACTTCAAAGCTTCAGCTGCTGTAGGTGCTTTCACTACTCTCATCTCAGGAAAGAGTGGTAACAGGAAGGTCAGGTGAGTGTAGGCTGCCTAGAAGCTGTACTTACTGCCTTGTGTTTTACAGAAGGCCGTTTTCTCCCCATATCACAGGACTCGGTGTCGTTGTTCTTGCTTTGAATTATGGGTGTTGGGAGAAACTAAACGAACCCGTCACTGAGCAATACACCCACAGCCCACCGACCGATAGGAACCTTGGCGTGGGGGGCGTTGGTTACTTTCAGTCTGCACGGAGAGGCGGGGCCTCGCGGGGCGGAGCTGGGGGTGGTCCGAGGGTCCGCGCGGGCTCCGGGTATTTCCTGGGTCTGAGGAGCTGACGAGACGAGCTGCAGACCGCGTTGGGCGCTTCGTCTCCGCGCGCCCCTCCCGGCGCCTCGTAGGCTTGCGCTCGCCGGGCCCGCGCCCCTCTTCCTCCGGCCGCGGTTGCTCCCTCCCAGGCCCGGCATCCCCGAGCCCCGCGGACGCCGCGCCTGCCCTTGTTTGGCCACGCGGCAGCGGCGGTATTGCCGAGTCCTCTCGGGTTGCCCCCGCGGGCGTCAGAGGGAGGGCGGGCGCCCGCGTAGTGACGGCAGCGCCTGCAGCCCGAGGAGCGCTCCATTCGCCGCCGCCGGAGGGGCCGGTGACCTCTCGGCTGCCCCGCATCGGAGGCGTAGATGGCTCAAGCGAAGATTAACGCTAAAGCCAACGAGGGGCGCTTCTGCCGCTCCTCCTCCATGGCCGACCGCTCCAGCCGCCTGTTGGAGAGCCTGGACCAGCTGGAGCTCAGGTGAGCGGCGGGCCGGCGGGCGGGCGTCTCGGGCGTCGTGCTCGCCGCGCGGGCGGTGCGCGGACGGAGGCCGCGTGTGGCGGGCCGGGGTCTGGGGCACAGCGAGGCGGCGGCCGCAGAAGTTGCTTGTTGAGATTTGTGGTGGATGGACGTGGTGCGGTTTTTTTCCCTCGGATTTTCTCCCCTAGTCCGAGAGAAAACGCATTCGATTTCAGCTAAACCTGTGAGGGCGTTATCGGTGGCCACACTTTGATGGACTTACCTGGGTGTTGGAGAGTGGGGGAAAAAAAAAAAAAAATCAGAGGAAATAAAAGCCACGGTGAGATTCCATGCGATTAAGGACTCTGGCAGCCGGGGTCTGCAGAACTTCTAGAACCTTCTGTGTGGCCCCAGGTGTTTTTAACTTACTCTTTTCCCGTTATGCGTTTTTAAGGGAGGCAGCAGTTGACAGTGGCCCTCCACGTGAAATTAAGTTTCCCTGCTTCAGAGCACTAAGGAGCAAAAATGGAAAAAGCAAAACCAACCCCGCGATCCATTGAGAGCAGATTAGAGAGGGGTGGGCGGTAGGTCACCGGGTGCTTAGTGCGGGGAAGACGTTGCCGCCTCGCGCGTCTCCCCTAACCCCGCGGGCGGGATTCAGCCGCGCCGTTCGTTTCTCGGAGTCGGGCACCTCCCTGCGTGGAAGGCTAAGAGATAGTCACTGGCCTGAAAGCATGAAAACATGCTTTTCTCCTTTTCTTGCTTAAGATTTTATTAGGTAATATAGTAGATGTGCGTAGAATTTCGAAACAGTTTAATGTTAATAGATTTTTGGAAGGACTTTAACGGTGTATTGAAAAGTTTTATCTGCTTCCTGTTGAACGTTTGTCTCAAGTTCCTGTGAAACTTTGGTGAACAGGTGTAGTTAAAAGAAAATCGTGTTAGGCACCGGCAGGCCCCTGAAACTGTACACAGGAGTTGGTTCCATCGTTTTCTCTGGGTTGTGCATGAGCAGAGGCATGTGAGCCAAAAAGTTAAGGAAACACTGCATGGGTGTCTTTATCTCCCTCCATTAGTATACCCAAGCATGAAGTGTCCGTTTGCCGAGAGCGTATTTCAGTAACCACGGTATCTCTTAACTAGTGAGGCACTATTATTGTTACTATTGGGAGAAAAGAGCCAGAGAGTGAGAGATTCTCCACTCAAAATAATTTCATGGATGGCAGCAGAGAAACCTCATCCCTACGCCCGGTTCTAGGGTTCCACTCAGAATGAGGCAAGTGGAAGAGAGAAGTAATGCTTCCGCGTGGATTTTCTATGTACTAGCAAACCTGGCCCATTCCACTCCCAGGAAAAATAGAGCAAAAGCAGAAATTAGTGGCCTCAGTTACTTGAAGTCTCTCCAACTGATAGTTTCTCCTTAGGGAGCTACCTAACAAGTAACTCACACTTCTCCATGTTTTCAGAATGTTAAGGGCATGTTCTCAACCACTTCACGCTGGCTCTCCCGTAGAAAGAAAAGATTTTTTTCCTAAAGGAATAGGGAGGATGCTACTCCACCCTGCCTTCCTTCAAGCTGAGTCATTGTCCTCCAACTTGAAATGCCTCACATGTGGTAGGTACAAAAGCACTCTGAAGTGCTCCTCTTTAAAAGAAAGCCTCGGGTTTTGAAGATTATTATATTCCAGTGTTTGATTAATGTAAGATGAATTCTGATTACTGCACATCAGTGATTAAATTACAACTTGCTTAATATTTGAGTTGTCTGATTAATATGTGGCTAACTGTTCAAGGACTTTTTTTTAGTAATTCTATACTTTTGTAGGCTTTTTTTCTTCTTTTTAAAAAAGTAATACTGGCTGAAAAGGAAGGATTTCTAAAAGTAAGCAAAAATAGAGAAAAACTGCTAATACTGATCCTATTAAGTTTTTTTGAAACCACATGGGCAATGGCACAGAACGCTACACTATTAAACACGAGAATCGGCCAGGCACAGTGGCTCAAGCCTGTAATCCCAGCACTTTGGGAGGCTGAGGCGGGTGGATCATGAGGTCGAGAGATCGAGACCATCCTGGTCAACATGGTGAAACCCCGTCTCTACTAAAAAATACAAAAAATTAGCTGGGCGTGGTGGTGCGTGCCTGTAATCCCAGCTACTCAGGAGGCTGAGGCAGGAGAATTGCCTGAACCCAGGAGGCGGAGGTTGCGGTGAGCCGAGATCGTGCCATTGCACTCCAGCCTGGGTAACAAGAGCGAAACTCCATCTCAAAAAAAAAACGAGAATCATGAATACAAGGTCGATTCTTAAAAGAAAATAGGAAACTCATGTAATTTTGCTCTAATAGTTTGACTGTATGTTGAGTAATAAAGTAGTGTAACTGGGTAGAATAAAACCTTACAGTTTGTACTTAGCCGTGTGCACTTTACGTTCCCTAACCACATTGGTCCTGTCAATTGAATAAGAAATTTCTTCCCTATGAAAGTGAAAACAGGATTATGCCAAATGTTTTGTGACCTGGAGTATGAACTGACCTACAAACACTAGCCTTTTTTCGTTTTTGGACTGCGTTTTGTCTTCTGTATTTCTTCCTTCTGAAGGTGATTCCCTTTTCTCTGTTTTTATAATCAATTCTCAATAGAGTCTGAGTTTTGCATTCCTCAATGGCTCAAACCATCTTACTTATTGGTACTTTTAAACAATTGCTGTAATTTATAAAAAACGCTATGACAGTTTCTGGCTAGTAACTCCCATAACCCTTGTTACCGTCTTACGTTATAAAGTTGGGGTGCTTTAGGCCTCAGGGAAAAGAATCTGTCTCTGACTTTCTTTCACCTGCCTTGTCTGATTGTGGGTCAAAAGACCCTCATTCCAGAGAGGGTCCTGCGCCATGCCCTGGAGGAAGGAGTTGAGCAGTAAGAGGCCGAGAAGAATCTGAATAGACAGGCCTTGCTAGGTTTCCCCATTTGGTCTGTTAGTGTGAGAGCATACCCTTTTTGTCCAGTCACATTTCTACATGGTGGTCATTCATACTTATTCAATGAAGCAAGCCTCCATAAGAACCCAAAAGGATGTGGTTTGGAGAGCTTCCCAATAGCTGGACATGTGGAAGCTCCTAGAAGGTGGCGTGCCCAGTGACGGTATGGAAGCTTTGTGCCCCTTCCCCTGTATCTCACTGTATACATCTTTTCATCCATATCCTTTGTATTACCCTTTATAATAAACCAGTAAATGTAAGTAAGTATTTCCCTGAATTCTGTGAGCTGCTCCAGCAAGTTAAACCTAAAGAGGGGACATGGGAACCCCAATTTAAAGCCAGTGGGTCAGAAGTTCTGGAGGCCTAGACTTGTGACTTTTGGGGGTGGGGGTAGGGTCTTGGGGACTGAGCTTTCAACCTGTGGGGTCTGATACTGTCTCTAGGTAGATAGTGTCGGAGCTGAGTTGGAGGATATTTAGCTGGTGTCCACTGCTTGTTGGTGGGGAAAATCCCCACATACTTGCTCACAGTAGTCTTCTGTGTTGTTAACAGTGTGAGAGCAGAAGAAAAACAGTGTGCGAGTTTTTTCTAAAACATATGCTAGTGTTTATTCATTTAATGAATACGTATTTATGCTAGGCCCCATGTCTTAGTGGAAGTTACTATTATCACCATTCTACAGATAGAGAAATTGAGGCTTAGCAGCTTAAATGACTTGTCCAAAGTCACACAACTAGAGAGTAGTAAACTCCAAATCTGAACCCAGGAAGCCTGGCTTTCCAGGCTCTAATACTTAATGCCTGAATTTTCTTAAAGTTACGTATGTCACATTTCAAAATGTAGGAATGATGTATGGATGAACATATGAGTTTCCTGAAAGAGATAAAAATTCAGTTTAAATTGGCCTTTAATTCAGTGGCTATTGAACACACACTATGTGCTAGGCATTGTGTAACTCCTAGAAAGCTCAAGATGGTAATGAAGATGTTTGTGGGGTGGGTTTTGGAGACTAGCAGAGGGAAAAATGACAGGACTGGGAGATTGGGTGTTCACCTTGTTTCCCACAACTTACCACATCGCAGGTCCTTCCGCCTTCCTGTCAGCCATTCGCTGTGGCTTAACCTGCACCCAGGTAGTGAAGAGCTGGGGTTGGGGGTGATAAGGATCATTTGTCTGGCTTTAAAGCTTCATGTTAGGGTGTGCCAGTGTTCCAGGAGTCACAAAACAAGATGGCATCATAGTTAATATTGTATAATAGCCTATAATTTAAAAGAACATTTTGCATATACATTGTTATTCGAAGCTTTAAAAACCCTTTGAGGTAGGTGGAAGGCACATTCTCTCTCCTAGAAATGAGGGAAGTGATGGAACTGGCTTGCCTAAGGACATACTACTGAAGAGTGGCTCTTCGCACTAAAAACACTAGTCCCTTCTTTACACCAGTGTCTTGACAGTAAATGTAATGTAATATTTTGGTGGTGATTAGGAAAAACCTTCAGAATTTTACATTGCCTAAAAGCGATCATTATGGCATTCTTTTGATACGGGAGTATGGAATAAGAGACAGAACTCTTGAGTTTAAGAACCTGTAAACAGCAGGGCATAATGGCTCACTCCTAGCACTTTGGGAGGCTGAGGTGGTCAGACCACCCGAGGTCAGGAATTTGAGACCAGCCTGGCCAACATGGTAAAACCCCGTCTCTACTAAAAATACAAAAATTAGTTGGGCTTGGTGGCAGGAGCCTGTAGTCCCAGGTACTCCGGGGGCTAAGGCAGGAGAATTGTTTGAACCCAGGAGGTGGAGGTTACAGAGAGCTGAGATCATACCACTGCATTCCAGCGTGGACAACAGAGTGAGATTCCATCTTGGGGAAAAAAAACAAACTGTTTTAGAAATGATTTCTTTCAAATCACAATATGAGCATATGCCATTTTTCCTCCTTTTTATGAAAGTACAAATTCTCATCAGTAATAAGCCGACATTCATAATGGTAAGAATATAAGGGCTATCAATACTATAAATACATGCCAGTGCCAATTCTAGACACATTATACATATTAACTTGTATGTGTAATTGTTTTCAGTCAGTGCTATCAGTCACTGTTAAACTCTACCTGCTTTACTTCATTGAGTCACAAGCACTGTTCCCTTGTTGTTTCATAGGCGACTGACCCATTTGCACAGCTAGTAGTGGTGGCGCCGGCAGTTTTCACTGCATTCTCTGTTAGCGGACGTATTAGCAGTAGCCACAGTTTGGGCAAAATTGCTGTTGTACTCCTCCTAAGGCTCCTAGCAGTTTGCTGTTTTGATACTGAGGTTCGTGAGGTGCCCAAGACCTGGGGGCTCTCTGAGGATGCCTGCGCTCCAGTCTTGTCTTCCTGAGTATTCTGACTAAAATTTCTTTTTGTCAAAACCTACTTAGTTGTGATTTCATGAGTTTTCCAGGAGTACAGCCCAGGCCAGCCTTGATGTGAGGATAAGTTCTTTCCCAATTTGGAGTTGTAGCTGCTTCCAGGATCTGTTAGTAAAAACAGAACTGCCCCTCTCCGCCAAGAGTAGTGTTGTCAGATGAGATATTAAGAAACATGAAGGATAAAGTGAGATGGTCCAACATTTCTCTAACCAGAGTTCCAGAAGAAAATAATAGAATGGGAGTCAGGGAATATTCAAAGATACAACGTCTAAGAATTTTCTAGAACTAATGGAAAAATTGTAAAATTGTAAACAAAAGACAGGTAAATGAGTTTAAGGATAGCAATAGCTGATGAACAGTACAAATGTTACTTAAATAAACTAACTAGAGATCTAGATTCAGCTTTTTAAAAGAAAAAATGTTAAGATATGAGGTAGTCCGTAGAGTAAATGAATGTACAGGGCCAAAGGAAGCATGAATTGCCTTATGGGAAAGGAAGGGAGAAGCTAAGGAAACAATTCCTGCCAAAGGGATTGGGTTTTGAAGAAGGATCACTCAGTAGACAAGGGTCAGGGAGAAAGAAGGCTACCTGAAGAGGAACTAGGATGTGAAAAACCCATGTTGCCAAAGAAACCCTGAGATGTTTACATTCTGAAGAATGACATTTTGCCTTTGCATGAAACAAAAAAGGTATGCATAAAAATGTATATACGAAGTTCTATAAATGATGAAATCTGTTTTTCATAGGGATAATGCCCTGGTAATTTCTATGATGTATTTTTAAAAAGCCTTTGGGGGTTGGGGGGGGTTCCAGAAACACAAAATTTAGAAGTTCCATCTAATTATCTGGTCTCATTTAATGATAAAATATTTTCTTCATATGACAGGCTTTTATATATATATATATATATATATATATATATATTTTTTTTTTTTTTTTTTTTTTTTTTTTTTCTTTTGAGACGGAGTTTCGCTCTTGTTACCCAGGCTGGAGTGCAATGGCGCGATCTCGGCTCACCGCAACCTCCGCCTCCTGGGTTCAGGCAATTCTCCTGCCTCAGCCTCCTGAGTAGCTGGGATTATAGGCACGCGCCACCATGCCCAGCTAATTTTTTGTATTTTTAGTAGAGACAGGGTTTCACCATGTTGACCAGGTTGGTCTCGATCTCTCGACCTTGTGGTCCACCCGCCTCGGCCTCCCAAAGTGCTGGGATTACAGGCTTGAGCCACCGCGCCCGGCCGACAGGCTTATATTTTTTTTCTAGAATGTCTTTTTTATCTTATTTGGTTAACAACATGATCTGACTGCTGTAACTAATAAATTAAACTTTCCTTTTCAGAATACATTGTTCTCTCTTTATCATCTTACAATTGAATACAAACCGAAAAAGTGTTGAAAAATTAATCTCTTCTTTCAGCATCTTCTCATTTACCAGTCACATGATTCACCTATGTCAGTCATTTGTCTAAATATTGGGGTTATGATTTGTGCTTTTAGCATAAGTATTCATTGCAAACTCAGTCTCTTTCCTGCGTTCTGAGCCCTAGTTTATCTTTCTGAAAGACTGCTAATGTAAGATGTTTAAGTAAATAGGGAATAGTCCTGTAATAGGGCCTGATACTTGCATTACTATTACTCTGTAGAATATTGTATTTTGATTGTGTTCTCTAGCCAAATTTGTCACATGAGATTCTTCCCAGTTCTTTGCTTTTACTGGCTCTTATAAACACAAAGTTTGACATGTGTTTAATATCTTGTAGAATAAAGATACCTTATGATTTTACAGCCTGTCAGTATTATTTGGGGCTATAACAGGTGGGTAACCAAAGGGGAAAAGGCATGTGTGTGCTTGAGGTAGGGGAGGATCCGTTTATGGAATTGAACATGTTAAAACATTGGTGAAGTTGTTCTTCCTGTGCACACTTAAGACAGCAATTAGGATTAGATCTTCATGACGTTGTATTTCTAAGAGCATCTAAATACTGGGGATAGGTCTGTCACTATTTCATTTGCAAAAGTTGGCGACTTAGTTACTGTAATTCATAATAAGAAGGTGACCTGGAAATACAGAACATGTTAAATATACAATATATATATTTTTATCTTGCTCCCATGATTCCACAGCTTAGTTTTTTAGTGACTGGGTATATTCATGTGTGTGTATAGTCAGTGCATGTGTGTGCAGTTGAGGGACGTGGGGAAAGTAGTACTTCTATAGTTTGAACAGGACTTAACACAGAAAAACAGAGACTTTCCCTTAAATTTGGGAAAAGACAAAGATAGCTCCATTGTTGTCACTGTTTAACACAGGACTGAAGGACCTTTTCTTAAAAAAAAAAAAAAAAAAAAAAAAGGTAATAGGATTGGGAAGGAAGAAATAACAACTACTGCAGATGATACGATCATTAACCTAGAAGAACCAACAGAATCAATAGACTGAACACTAAAATGAATACATGTAAATCAAGGTCATCAGTGACAAGATAATCCTACAAAACCAGCACTTCTCAAACCAGTATAAATCAACTAGAAAATACAAATTCACAACAGCAACAATATCCACAGACTACTAAGAAGAATACATCAGAATGCTATAGAAGATCTGAATGAATGAAGAGACATATATCACGCCCTTTAACAGAATAACGTTTTAAAGATGTCTAATTTCTCTTGGTTTTTGAGAAACACAATAAATTTAGCCTAGAGTTTATATGGAGACGTAAAAGTCCATAAATAGCTAAGTTATCTTTAAAGAAGATTGAGGGCCCTGCTCTACCAAATATTAAAGTGTAGTATGAGGCTGGTGTTATTAAAAAAAAACAAAAACAAAAAACTGGCACTGGTATAAGAACAGTTAAATATACTAATGCATGAGATAGAGATTTTAGAGATAATATACATTCGCTAGGGGAAAGATGGATTGTTTGGTAAATAATGTTGGGGAAAATGGCTATTTGGAAAAAAAAATAAACATCCTTACCTAACTACATGCAAGGATTGATTCTAGGTGGATTAAGGACATAAATATAAGGAAGGTAGAACTAGAAAGTTAATAGAAGGAAAATAGGAAAATATGACCAAGGGGTGGGGGAAGACCTTACGTCAAAACTTCAAAAGCATAAGCCATAAGGGAAAAAAAAAATTTGATCACCTCAAAATAAATGTCTCTTTTTAGTGTAAGACATCCCAGACGTGGGTCCTGTTTGAGAGGATGAGAGATGGTTGCCATATCTGTGACCAATAAGAATCTCTTGAGTATACAAATCAACAAGGGGACAGTAACTCCTGTTTACAAATAGAGAAACAAAATAGGAAAAGTCTATGAACAGGCTAACAAGGATACAAAAATATGTCTGAAATTACTAGGAAAACGCAAGTTAACATGGTGAAATCCTGTCTCTAGTAAAAATACAAAAATTAGCTGGGCCTGGAGCCTGAGGCGCAAGAATCACTTAAACCCAGTGGGTGGAGGATGCAGTTAGATTGTGTCAGTGTGCTCCAGCTGGGCAAGACTCTCTCAAAAAAAAGTACTCACAAGAACCTGGATGCTAAGTGAAAAAACAAAAACAGAGTGAGATATAAATTCAAAATATACAAATGATACAGATCTAATAAAACAAGTGCTATTAGACAAACACTAAATAGAATGATTGCCTTATGAGCTGGGAGGAAATGGGAGAAAGACAAATGGATAAAAATAGAAAAAAGAAAGAATTTTAAAGCAAGAATGAAGAATTTTTGAAAAGTGGTGATCTTTAAACTTGATTTGGGCTGAATGAGAGATAAAAGAAAATTAACAGGAAGAACATCCTCCATACAATAACTGTTTTGTTTTCCCAATTTCTATAGGGTTGAAGCTTTGAGAGAAGCAGCAACTGCTGTTGAACAAGAGAAAGAAATCCTTCTGGAAATGATCCACAGTATCCAAAATAGCCAGGACATGAGACAGATCAGTGACGGTGAGAGCCATCTCCACAGAAGGGGCTCGTCTTTTACACTGCTTTAAAGAGTTTGTGATAAGTGTGGGTCAATTTTTGCTTGACTTTTGGTATGCGTGCTCTAGGCCACAGCATTTATTGTGAGCCGCAGAGAGCAGCTGCAGCTGTCAGTTTATTACAACAGCCACTTACTCAGAGATTTCTTGCAGTATGCTCCCTACCCGAAGCCCATAGCTGGGAGAGAGAGGGAAAAGCCTGCAAGCTCAGAAGAGCTGGCCCCCAAACAGTAAGGCCATGTGTTTTATCCCAGGTTCACACTCATAACTTCAGTTCTTTACAAGTTACTGGACTGCAAGACATTGAAAAGCAGAGGAAAAGGGTGAGAGAGTGGAAGCAGAGAAGTAGAGACAAGAAAAGATGAATTGAGGCATAAAATAAAGAGAAGGGACAGAATGCAGAGGAAATGAGGAAACCTGCAGGACCAAGAAAGACATGAACGTAAAAATGTGCTGTCATTTTTTTGCTGTTGTTTTGTTTTGTTTTGTTTGAGTCGATAGTATAATTCTTGTTGCCCAGGCTAGAGTGCAATGGCGCGATTGTGGGTCACTGCAACCTCCGCCTCTCGGGTTCAAGCTATTCTCTTGCCTCAGCCTCCCGAATAGCTGGAGTTACAGGTGTCCACCACCATGTCCGGCAAATTTTTGTATTTTTAGTAAAGACAGGGTTTCATCATGTTGGCCAGGCTGGTCTGGCACTCCTCACCTTAGGTGATCCACTCACCTCAGCCTCCCAAAGTGCTAGGATTACAGGCATGAGCCACCGCACCTGGCCTGTGGTGTCATTTTCATGTGAAGAACATGACTGGCTGTGTTGAAATAGGTCACTTGTGATTTTCTTCATTGGCACTGTACTTCCTACTTGGGCTCCTTTGGTGCCACACAGGCCTCATTAGTGAGCCAAGTGGCTGGTGAGTTAACTAAGCAATCTAAATCCAGATCAAAACTGTGGCACATCTGTGGTGGGCCATGATCTAGTCTCTCTACACTATCCTGCCCAAAGATTAAGGAGTTAGGAAGTTACAAAACAGAACAAGCAGGAGATTGCTGACTTTTTCATATAAATAATGAAATGTTGATTCCTACTTGTGCTGGCCAAGACTTAGACTCCTGTCCTGCTTCTGTCTGGAGAAGGATGAAGTCAGTGCCTGTACTGAGGCCAGCTTATCTTCTGTCATGGCTGCATTTTCTCGACCAAAATTTGGGGCAGTGTATTCTGATCAATGCACATGTCCTTATGGAGAGATCTAGGACATGTGACCTCAAGCTCTACCCAGCACAAACCCTATATGTGCTTACTCCTCCCGGTGTTAAGACTTGATCTCCATCCTAGTTACAAATGCATACCTGCCCAAACTTCTGCAAACATGCCAGTTTGGGAAGTCTTCTGGGATCCCATGTATAAAGATTGTCAGGAAATGGTATTCTTCAACCTCTTTCGGTAATCTAATACATTTCACCAGTTAATCTTATATGCTGTAGTTTCAGCTTTTATCTTTTAAAAAATTGCATCGTAGAGGTACTAAATAAATTTGTCACAAATGCATTAATGTTCTTGACATGGATAAGCTTATGTCTCATATTGATTGGTATTTTAGGAGAAAGAGAAGAATTAAATCTGACTGCAAACCGTTTGATGGGAAGAACTCTCACCGTTGAAGTTTCAGTAGAAACAATTAGAAACCCCCAGCAGCAAGAATCACTAAAGCATGCCACAAGGATTATCGATGAGGTGGTCAATAAGTTTCTGGATGATTTGGGAAATGCCAAAAGTCATTTAATGTCGCTTTACAGTGCATGTTCGTCTGAGGTGCCACATGGGCCAGTTGATCAGAAGTTTCAATCCATAGTCATTGGCTGTGCTCTTGAAGATCAGAAGAAAATTAAGAGGAGATTAGAGACTCTGCTTAGAAACATTGAAAACTCTGACAAGGCTATCAAGCTGTTAGAGCATTCTAAAGGAGCTAGTTCCAAAACTCTGCAACAAAATGCTGAAAGCCGATTCAATTAGTCTTCAAACCCAAGAGCATTTACACATAGTGGTGTAAAAATGGTACAATACTATTTTAATTGATAACTAGTTCTTTGTGTTAGGTTTAGCCACTTAGTTGATACTGACAGTTGTTTGAGATGAGGAAGATATTCCATCAAGTATCTTCAGTTTTGTGAATAACAAAACTAGCAATATTTTCATTATCTATCTAGAGGTTTTAGATTGAATTCTTGTCTTGTACTAGGATCTAGCTTATTTCACTATTCTGTGGATGAATACAGTTTGTTGGGGAAAACAAGTGCTCAGCTAGGGGCAAGAACATCACTGCTTTTTCCTTTACTTGGTCTAGCATGGAATCATGCAGTCACCTGGGGCATTTAGCTGACTAGAAATTTTTTTTTTTTTTTTTTGGAGATAGAGTCTCGCTCTGTCACCAGGATGGAGTGCAGATCTCAGCTCACTGCAGCCTCCACCTCCTGAGTTCAGATTATTCTCATGCCTCAGCCTCTGGAGTAGCTGGGATTACAGGCATGCGCCACCTCACCCGGCTATTTTTTTTGTATTTCTAGTAGAGATAGGGTTTCACCATGTTGGCCAGGATAGTCTCAATTTCCTGACCTCATGATCCACCCACCTTGGCCTCCCAAAGTGCTGGGATTACAGGCATGAGCCACAGTGCCTGGCCTAGAAATTCTTTACCCTAAGCAGCACACACACAGTGTTAACAAAGCACTGTGCTTAGAGGGATAAAAGGAATCACGAAACAAGAATCTTTCCAAAGTTGTCTCATTTAGCAATGTTAAGGCATCTATATCAAATTATTCTGGATATAAAGATTTACGTGTCTCCATCTGAATGTAGTTTTTGATATACGAGAAACTATGACATAAAATGTGAGAAAATCACCTATAACTTACCACTGTGAACAATTATATATCTGCTTCATCTTTTCTCAAATGCATCAATTCTCACTAAAATTCCTACGTTGTTCCTTGCCTTTTTTAAAGTTAGATACTGATATAAAGTCTGTTTAATTGTGAGCTCTATTTTATGTAGTTATATCTTTATCCATTCCCCTTTTATGAACATGTAGGTTGTTTCCTACTTGTTGCTATTACTGCAATATACTTTTGTATACAGGACTTTTTCCTTCTTTCGTTTTTGATTTTCTCTGTATAAAGGCCCAGGAGTGAATTATATTGGGTCAAAGAGTATATGTTTTACTGGCCTCACACGTATTAAAATTTTTTTATATAAAGGTTATTGCAGTTTATACTTTTTTCAGTAATTAAAATGTAGCTATTTCACTAGAATCTTTTCAGCACAGAGCATCAACACTTTAGTTTGCATTTTGTTTGTTAACAAGGTTGACCAGTGTTGATTCTTCTTTTATCTGTGATAAAGTGAGGCAACTAGAGAACACTTACTTGTTCAAAGTAATTAGTGCTATTGATATACAAAAACCTCAGCCACTTCTCCAGATACTATTTTGAAATGAACACATCAGTTTTTATTTGAATGTAGGTATTCATACTGAAAAACAAAATCAGGATCCAAATTGATTTTATGTATGTGTCTCTCAATGCAAGCAATATTGAACTTCATTTTCTCTACAAAAAATGCCAAGTCTCTTTATAAAAAGCAGTTACAATCGGAAGACATTCATGTTACTTCCTTTGCCAGCTCCAGCTCTGCCTTATTTAAATCTTTCCATCTCATGAGAAACATTAATTCTATCTATGGCATAGCCACTTGGTTTGTTAGCGGACTGATTTGCTGTCATCAGGCTGAAATGATTTTTTGTGTGCATCATTTTTTTCTTGACCCGCTTTTTGAAAATTAAATGAATAGTCAAGTTTTCAAGTTCTCATGTATTGTCAGCATCTGTAAATCCCCTCCACTGTGGGAAATGCTACTGCTCCCAGCTTCCCATTGCTTCCACATCAGTCCAGGACGTTTTCCACCACAAATTATTCTGGCTCTGCCTCCTTGACCTTGGTATTCTTAGCATTGTTTTTCCCATTTTTTTGCAATGGAGTTTTTATTGGAGGCCATTCATTTCTGATCACAGACTCGAAGAGCTATGATCCACATTTCCAAGCTGCTTGAGGTCCCTGGTCTGCAGTGTCTCCAGCACTCTGTACCTAAAGCCAAATCCAGGGGGCAGGAAATCTCAGTGTGTTGATTTTTTTTTTTTTTTTTTTTTTGAGAGGGAGTCTTACTTTGTCACCCAGGCTGGAATACAGTGGTGCGATCTCAGCTCACTGCAACCTCCACCTCCCATGTTCAAGTGATTCTCCTGCTTTAGCATCCTGAGTAGCTGGGATTACAGGTGCCCACCACCCATGCTCGGATAATTTTTGTATTTTTAGCAGAGACAGGGTTTCATCATATTGGCCAGGCTGGTCTTAAATTCCTGATCTCACCCATCTCAGCCTCCCAAAGTGCTGGGATTTATAGGTGTAAGCCACCATACCTGGCCAGTGTGTTGATTCTTAACGTGTATTTTTATTTCTAAGAATGAGAGGAGTAAGGCCGGGCGCGGTGGCTCACACCTGTAATCCCAGCACTTTGGGAGGCTGTGGCAGGCGGATCAAAAGGTCAAGAGATAGAGACCATCCTGGCCAATATGGTGAAACCCCTTCTCCACTAAAATACAGAAATTAGCAGGGTGTGGCGGTGCACAGCTGTAGTCCCAGCTACTTGGGAGGCTGAGAGAGGAGAATTGCTTGAACCCGGGAGGCGGAGGCTGCAGTGAGCTGAGATCACGCCACTGCACTCTATAGTCTGGCGCGCAGTGACAAAGCGAGACTGTCTGAAAAAAAAAAGGTGGGGGGGAGTATAATTTATTTTCAAATGATGATGAATTTCCTGGGTCACATTTTTACCCTCATTTAAACTGTTGACATTTATGTAGATTAAGTGGATATATAGGATGTTTTGCCCTATCTCAATTCTATACCATTTCTAGAATGTAATATACAATTTCAGGGTAGCCCTCCTGCCATTCCTGGTTAGCACTGCTTTCAATAAAAGAGGGTATTAAATATTGGCAGAGTATCTGAAATGTGAAATATTTTTAGGTCGCTTTGATCTTTAAAGAAGTTGCATTATATATTTTAGTACTTAGTTTCACCCTGTTGATACAGTCATATATATCACTCAGAATTTTAGCTTTAAAATGCTTTTTTTTATTATTATTGGAATTCATCCTTCATGAAATTTTTATTGAGTGCTGTATTTTAAATTAAACTGGAGAGCATAACTGCAACCAAATAGCAGTACATACAAGTGGTTTTCCATTCAAATTTACAAAAGCATTATTTATTAGTAACAAAAATATGGAAGGAATTGTTTTCCTTTTATTCCAAATTTTTTATTTTTAAAAGACCATTTACTAACATCCTACTGTAGACATTTCAAGAGAGAGATAAAAGAAGCACTATCTAATAAAGATTATTATAGCCAAATCATCCAGTTACCCGGGAGTTTGGTTGTTGGATATTTGAGAGTCTACTGTGGCTTTAAATATTTTGCTAGCAAATAAATTCATCTGTGTGATGATAGACTTAGGGGTTTTGTAACTAAAAGCCTAAGGAGTGACTATAATCCACATGACATTCTTAACAGTTAAAACTGAGAAAGTCCTGTTCATTAGGTAGGTGCCCTGTGGAACTAGCTTTTGCCTCATCAGTTAATTGTTTTCAGGGCAACAGAGTAATGATAGATTAATGGGAACGTTTTACCAGGTTACCAGTAACTATTTCAAAGGTTTTGAAAAGGATGTTAATAATTAACAATATCTTCTATTAAAAGGGTCCAACACTAAGTTGGGACATAAGGTCCTAAGGCCAACTCCCCATTCTAAGATCTTCAGAAAACGTCCCATTTCCTAAAACTCACAGGTCCAAGGAGTACGTGTTACTGAGAGTTCTTTCTGAGCACTACATTACCAGCTTCTAAAAAAGCAACCACCTGAAACTCCGCTCCACAATGAGGAAAGTTTTCATCCTCTTTTTGGTAGTTTTAGTTTATTTTGTAAAAGTACATGTGTGCTATCAACTTTGGGCAGATACAAAGGAAATCATTTAACCTGGTTTTATTTAACTATATTGCTTTATATGGGCTATTCTGTATACTATTTAATTCATAGACAGAGACTGAAAAAGGAAAAGGAAACCTGAGGAACTCCGAAATATGGCAGTTATTCCACAGTGATAATATGTCTGTATGCAAAAGATTAGCCGTAATGTTAAACAAGTAGATTACAAGCACAAATGCACAGTAACCTGCAATCTTGAAAAAGTTTTTCTTTAGTTCATATGGTTTCATAAGGTTAAAATTTTTTAAGAGAATGAAGGGTGTTGGAAAAAAATACCAATTTGTGAAGGCTTTAAAAATTGATTAAATTGAGTAATTAACATATGGCTGACTTTCAGGCCTACTTAATTATTTTAAATGAGTATGGTTAGGTTTAAAATACAGCAGTGCAAATTAAAAATTCAAATGTATAACAGATCTCTCTCAGTTCTTATATAAAACTAAGTACATAAAGTTATATTACAAATAGTAGAGTAACTGCAACTATCCTCAGATTACTTTAATATAGAAAGGTAACATACTTTTATCCACACAAGTAATATGAAAAATAACCAGAACACACATAACAAGTGATTCTTCTGCCAATAAAGACCAAAAGACTATTTGCTGCAAAATATTAATTTGTGCAAGAATTAAAGAGACTATCTGAAAAGAGTGGAAAACATGACAGTATCCACTGTTAGGAACTGGGTTTTGCCCCCAACACCTGTCCCACTGTCAGCAATGCGAGTGGTGACAACTGGTGACAGAAAAACATTTTATATTACTCTGAAATAGATGATGCCAGATCACTTCAATATAATGAAAAGGGAAAATTTACTCTTTTTAATATTTTTATTATTTTTCAATCTAAAACAGCAAAGAGAACTTTTACTTTTCATCACGTAACAAGGACACACCCAGGAAATTTGATTTTCTCAACATTAGGAGGATGAGGGGGGTGCAGATGGAAGACTTAAAAAACAAAACACAAAAGGAATACATAAAACATTTTTTAGTACAAATAATGAAAAATGACTTCATGACACATTTTTTAATAACAAAAAAGTTATTTTTACATACTTTGAACTGCTGTAAAAACCAAGTATATTGAAAGGGGTTATTTATAGGTTAAAAATAAAACCATTGATGAATGATAATCAGTTTTAACACAGTGCATGCAATTATCTTAGCTGGAAAGCTACTGTCCCAACTGACAAAATTTATGCCTTGATACATGATTACATATGAAATGATTTTGTAAAGAAATGATTTCGTATGTGGGACTGACAGCTCTTCAGACAGTGCTCTAGAAACTGAAGGTTAGAGAAATTTGGAAGTGATCATCTTAAAGTACCATGTAAAAATACAAACAGAATGGTTTCGAGTTGCAGGGCATTGTAAAATCTGTAATTTGGGTTAAGACTAGTAATAATACTTTTGTGCATTTAAAAAATGGTTAGTATAATCCTGTAAGTGCAAAGCTGGGTTAGTGAGCAGCAAAAGGTGTTAGATACACCACCACACTTCACAGGACCTCCTGAATGATTGCAGATGTGCTGTGTACCTTCTTAAGGGGCTTTGGCTGATCTAATGACAGCAGGAGCTCACTGTGCTTATGGGTGATTATACCACAGATTTTGCAATAAGGGCTCACCAAGGAGATGCTCTAGCATTAAAATTCCTAGACTCCTCTTTTATCTGTGCTGTCACAGAGGAAAACTGCTTACTGCTTTTAAAAGATATAATAATATAAATTCTGATAGTAAAGCGCTATAAAAATTAGGTATGATTTTTTTGGCACAAAGCACTTTTTAAGCCCAAGCTTATTTTGCAAAATATATGTCTAGAGTTTTGAAAATAAAGACATATACATAATATGTAAATGGTTTTAAAAGTGAATTAATTAAATGTATATTTTCTTAAATACTGCACTTACCTTCAGCTGACTCCAGTACCAGACATCTGCATGCACACCTCACAGTCTACATGACACAGATATTGCACAAGTACTAATGCCAAAATACTAATGCAGTCTGGCAAGATTTAGGGTTTATCTTTCAGTATTACTTTTGTGAAAGTATTCAGATTCAATACTATTTTGCAGAAAAGCCAGATGACCAATTTGAGGAAAAGAATGCTTGCTATCTTTCCTGATCCACAGTATTAAAATCTGTAACAATATATTTAGGCATTTCATTTGTTTTCCAGCATTTAAAATTTAGCAAAACCTATTTTGAAATTTCTTAGAGCATTCCTTTAAAAATAGGAGAAGCTTCATCTAACGTTAAAAAAAAAAAATTGGAGTCCACAGGGCAGTAATTTTTCCACCAGAGGTCTCACTCTACATTCTCAAAAGCACTGCAGAGCAATATTTAAGTCTGTCACTTTCAGAGAGCCGTTAGGTGCAAAGTCTGCTGACAACCTTGTAACATACCAGGACAGCTGGATGGGTTTCTTACTGAATTGCACAATGTAAATTCAATTTTTTTCCTCCCAAAACATTTTACGGTATACTACAGCTGTTAAAAGGATTTCTGTTTTTCTTGGTCCTTTGTTTGTTGGGTCTAAGATTGATGACATCTCCACCATTGAGGGTACTTGAATTATGACCCAAGTGACTTCCACCAGATGTATTAAAGACACCTGTATAAATTGAGGGAAAACAGTGATTGGCACTGACATGCTTCAGAGTCACCTGTTGCATCCAGCTTGTTAGTAAAATCAGTAGTATTTTCAAATACTTAGTTTTTAAAATTGCAGTAAAATACAACAAAATTCACCATCTGTTTTTAAGCTTATGGTTCAGTGGTATTAAATACATATGCAATGTTGTGGAATGATGACCATCATCAATCTCTGTAACTCTACATCTTTAAAACTGAAACTCAATACCCATTAGACACTAACCATTCCTCCTCCCTGCAGGCCTTAGCAACCACCATTCTATCTTTTGTGTCTATGATTTTAACTGCTCTACCTTATATAAATGGAATACAGTGTTTCTTTGTGACCAACTTATTTCACTTAGTATAATGTCTTCAACGTTCATCCAATGTAGAACATTGCAGCATTTCCTTCCTTTTTAAGGGTAAATAAATAATACTCCATTTTAGGTATATAACACATTTTGCTTATCCATTCATATGTCAGTGGACACAGATTTATGATTTTAAAGCTTTTGTTTTAATTTTATTTTTAATAGCTAATACACATGGTACAAAGTTCAAGGGATGTAAGAGGTCACCCTGGCCAGGTGCGGTGGCTGACACCTGTAATCCCAGCACTTTGGGAGGCTGAGGTGGTCGGATCACGAGGTCAGGAGTTCCAGACCAACATGGCCAACATGGTGAAACCCCATTTCTACTAAAAATACAAAAATTAGCCAGGTGTGGTGGCACATGCCTGTAATCCCAGCTACTTGGGAGGCTGAAGCAGGAGAATCGATTGAACCAGGGAGGCAGAGGTTGCAGGGAGCCAAGATCGCACCACTGCACTCCAGCCTGGGCAATACAGTGAAACTCCGTACCCCCCACCACCCCCACCAAGAAAAGAGGTCACATTAAAGCTCTTTTTCACCAGGACTTTAACTCCTTGCCAGTTTTCCTCCCCTAAGGGTACACGTTACCACTTTTCCTACTTATCCTTCCAGATATAGTTCATGCATATACAGGCTACAATGCATATATATTCTCTTTTCTACCTAAGTTACGGCATATTCTATACACTGTTCTGCATCTTTTGACAATCTATTTTTGAAATTTGGAATCCGTAAATACAGTAATTGTAATAACATTAACATCATATCACTTCCTCAAGAATACCTAACTTTTAGTTAACAGTATTTGTGAGTTGTGTGGGTTTTGTTTTGTTTTTTTTTAAATTTAAGAGATGGGGTCTTGCTCTGTCACCAGGCTGGAGTGCAGCAGTGCAATTATAGCTCAATGCAGCCTTGAATTCCTGGGCTCCAGCAGTCTTGCCTCAGCCTCCTGAGTAACTGGGACTACAGGCACAAGAATGTGCCACTGGCTACTTTTTCTTTTGTTTTTAAGAGACAGGCTATTGCTATGTTGTCTAAACTGGTCTCAAACTCTTGGCCGCAAGCAATCCTGCTTCAGTCTCCCAAATGGCTGGGATTATAAGCACAAGCCACCACACCAGCTATTTATGAGATTTTGTGTTAATACTGCTAAGATAGGTTTTTTCCTACTTATGGTAAAACAGTAATAAAGTGGCCCACAGATAAAAGTGATGAGTAGCTAAAAGAATTTTATAGTTTCCATTTTTAACTGTGCTATTCACAAAATGTAATCTCTAATTTATGAATGATTTAGCATCCATGACACACAAAGTTTTGGGCCAGGGGTACTGTCAGATACAAAGGTGACTAAGACCAATTTTCGCCCACAAGAAGTTTACAATGTAATAGGACAGTAAACAAGTAATGCCCTATGACATTACCTGTTAAGAGTCATAAAAGAGACACAAAATCCTACAGAAGGTTCAAAGGAAGGACACATTGCATCTAATACATCAGAAAGGAAAAACTACATGAAGAAGGCAGAACTGGACAGTTGGCAATGTGCTAGACTTAGATGTCTATTCTTTTACAAGAAGATGGAGGCTGGGCGGTGGCTCACACTGGTAATCCCAACACTGGGAAGCTGAGGCAGGAGGATCACTTGAGCCCAGGAGTTCAAGACCAGACTGGGCAATGTAGTGAGACCCTGTTTCTTAAAAAAAAAAAAAGAAAAAAAACCAGGAAAAGAGTAAGAGGCTGTCTTCAGGCAGGCAGATATACAACTGAGAGCTTTCTAGAAAGGCCTCGAGGAATGAATTGTTCTTGACAGAAGATGGGAAAGAGTTCATTCTCAACAGAAGAAACAAATGACCAACAGTGAAGAAGAAAGCAAGCACGGGGCATACTCGGTGAAGATCAAGACCTCTGAGAGAACCAGTGAATGGAGTATACATATATGTAACAGTGGGGCAGAAGGCTATACAAAGGAAGGGCAAAACCATCTTTAAATGTTTGAATGAAGAGACTGCATTTACTTTGCTCCACAATGAGTCTTATTAGATACAGCTTTATACAGTATATATGAAGAAGACAAGAGTGGGGTCAAGGAGACCACACCAAGTAGAGGCTTATTATAAGCGTCTGGTGTTCACAAGGCATTTGAGGTCTCTGATGGCAAGGAATTATGCAATGAAAATGGCCAAGTCAGGAAAAAAAGCCAGATCTCAGAAAAAATCTAGTTAAAACAGGTCCAGAAAATAATGTGTTTGTTTATATATATGTAGTGAAGGGCAGTGGAAAAAAGATACGAATTCTTTAAGAGAATATACAAAAGATTTAGAGGCAGCAGGCTTTCATTTTCCTGGAATCCAAAGTAAGACGGGAGACATGGTCAGGCAGTTACTGTGAAAGAGAACATAACATACTTGTTCTTCAGGGAATGCTAAAGTTTTGCTAGCATTTAACATGAGAAAAAGCAAAATCAGCCGGGCGCGGTGGCTCAAGCCTGTAATCCCAGCACTTTGGGAGGCCGAGGCGGGTGGATCACGAGGTCGAGAGATCGAGACCAACCTGGTCAACATGGTGAAACCCCGTCTCTACTAAAAATACAAAAAATTAGCTGGGCAGAGTGGCACGTGCCTATAATCCCAGCTACTCAGGAGGCTGAGGCAGGAGAATTGCCTTAACCCAGGAGGCGGAGGTTGCGGTGAGCCGAGATCGCGCCATTGCACTCCAGCCTGGGTAACAAGAGCGAAACTCCGTCTCAAAAAAAAAAAAAAAAAAAGAAAAGAAAAGAAAAAGCAAAATCAGTAATGGGAATAAGATGGTAAGAAAGGAAAAAGGTAAGAGCCAGTATAAGTACAGATTCAGAAGAACAAGTGTCATAAAGCTCCTTTATATAAAGGACAGATCTTTATAAAAAGTCTTTATCTCTGCTGTGTTTAATCTGTCAAATGAATTTATAAAATTCAATAGCCAAAAAAAACCCATTAATTCAATATACCTTTTAACAAGAGACCTGATACTTAACAGTTTTTTTATACTTATCAGTTTTAATAATCACTGACTTGTCTAATAATCACTTTCAAATCACATTTCTGAAAGAAATGAGCACATTATGTATTTTTTAAAAAGTAAATAATAATGAATGGAAAACAAATTTACCAAATAAACATGGGCTAAAATTTCCTAGGTACTTACCAATTTTGTTACTACTTGAATGCGTTAGTTCTGGATCCTCAGCTACTTGTTGTTTGAGTTTCTGAAGGTATTTTTCAGCCAAATACTTAAAAACTGGAATAAAAAGAAAACGCCCAAAACCAGGTCAATTATTTATGCATGTAAATATGTTATTTCACATAATTTATAATATTTACAATGTTTATACTTACTAAACAAATTTAAAGTTAAATTAGAATTAGAAGCATATAATCTAGTTAAAAAGTCAACTTTTAAAAATTATTTGGGCAATATCTGAGAAGTACAATGTTAATATTAACAAACGTACATGGTATTTTATTAGTAAATAAGTGAAATAATACTTATAGTGATTGGTTCTTCTATTTTAAGTATCCGAATAGTGATTCATACTGAACAACGCTAAACAGATTCAGTCTTGAAAAGATGTCTACTTTCTTTAGGTGAAGAAAAGTATCCAAAATAGAGATCCAAGAGAAAATCTAGTTGCAACCTATTAAGTAGCAATTCTAGAATGAGAAAACTAATTGATCATCTTTCTCAAATTAGGAAATACTATTAAACAACTTAAAGTCATTGTAACTAGTCAATATTGACTACCATGGACGTCTTAAACAACTGAGTTATTTTTAACAGCTATCAACAAAAAACATATATGCATATACTCTGACACAAATCTAGCTTAGATTTTTCAAAGATAATAATAAAAATGGAAAACCTCACCAAGATGAAAAGTATTCAAGGGCATTAGTAAATAATTAAGGACTAACAAAAAGAAGTAGGAAGGCTTTAAATTCTACTTAATGTTAGCCAATTAAAAATTTTTGTTCTAGTTATAATTTTTAAACAACAATTTTTAAAAGCATAGGAATAAAATTTCTTTTTGCAATACATATCTTTTAAAGGCAATTTACCTTCATTCACATTGAGATCTTCTTTCACTGATGTTCTGTAGAATCTTAACTTTAACCTTTTTGCCAGTGCCTCAGCTTCCTCACTGCATAGCAGTTAAAGAAAAATGCTTTACAAAGGTAGCTTCTGATAGCTTTTTTTTAAAAAAATCACTTTTAATTACATTTACTGAATACAGTTTGGCAGGGCAGGGAGGGAAAGTGGATCACACTTTCAGAAAATTTTCGTATTTCTTTTTAAAGGAGCTCGATTATCAATGCCCAGTTAAGTAAAACCAGTTGAAAGCTACATTTTCACTTAGTGCTGAACTGATTTTAGTCTTCACTACTCTTGAGAAATCAACACCCGCTATTACACTCTATGTGGACAAAGAAGATTTTTTTCTATAAAGTCATTAATCTCTAGTCCTAAAATAAGAAAATATCACTTTTCTTTATGATACTTTAATTTTCTCTCTGCCTAAGAACACCTACATTTAATTACACTCTGAAAATCTTACAGTGAATTCTTAAATTTCTTACTGTTGATGAAACAGTTTTGCTGCCTAAAGCCAAAGTTAGTATATTAATGACTGTATCTCCAACTGTACTCCTATTTTCAGTTGTATCAGGATTCCTGGTTGTGTACTCCTGATATGAACGTCATTAGAGGCTGTAGTAACCCTGCCCCATAGGCTCCGCTATTCCCCTGGCTTCTGGTCTTCAGCCTCTTGTGTACTCTCCTCCCACACTATAATCAAGTTTTGTCTTGGGAGTCCAGTAATGTACAATGCAAGGGACAGTATGTGACTTCTAAGACTGGGTCATAAGAAACACTGTGGCTTCTGTATTGCTCTTTCTTGGAACACCCACTCTGGCAGAAACAGCCGCCATGTTGTGAGAATACTTAAGTGGCCCCAAGCAGAGGCCCATCTGGCAAGGAACTAAGGCTTCCTACTGAGTGAATAAGCCATCATAGAAATGGATGGTACAGCTGCGGTAAAGCCTTTCCGTGAGAACAGGCCTAGCCAACATCTTGACTGCAGCTTCATGAAAAACCACCAGCTAAGCCACTCCTAAATTCCTGGACTACAGAAACTGTGATATAATAGATGTTTATTGTTTTAAGACACTAAGTTTTGGGCTAATTTGTTATACAGCAACAAACAACTAACAGAAGAAAAAAAAAAAAGTTAAAAACCAAGCAAAGATTTTCAAAGCTAGCAAGAATATTAATAATGCAATGAGTAAATATTTATAAAATTATCTGGATGCCAAATTCTGTTCACAAATTTGAGCCTAAGAGTTCTAACTATACAAAATAAGATGAATCTGAACCCTTAATTAAAATTAATCAATATAGGAGAGCTATTTATTCTGGATATTATAAAATCTAGGAATGCTTTTCTTAACATTCTTAACTATATTAAAGTTTGACTTAACACGAAGAATTGGATTTATTGTGCAAAGACTTGAGATTAGAATTCTAAAAGAGCCTTCAAATTTTGTTCTTCAATTTTCTCTACTTAAGAATCAGAATGAATTTTTTAACTCAAACCAGTCACATAGAAAAGCTCACAGAAATTTTAAGTAAATTAAAATCTTTAAGTAATTTAAAACCTTCAAAATGTTAAGTATAGAAATTTTCCTAGATCCTGTAAAACTAGGCAAAAATTAAAATGCCTTAACTTTATAGGATTACTGTCCCTCCTCCCCTAAAAGTAGCCATCTTACTTCTTTATACAAGAATCATCCAAGAGATCAATCTTGTTTTGCACCAGTACAGTTGGTATATCTCCAACTTCAGCTACTACTTTCTCTCTCCAACTGGAAACTGCTTCAAAAGATTCCCTATCTATGGTAGAAAACACGAGCACACAAGCCTGGGCTCCTGTAAGTTCACAAAACAAAAATGTTATTTACATTAATAAAACAATCTCATGCAGAATGGGGACAACTTTTATCCATTCAAAACAACTTTTATGTAAATAAATGTTGAACTCATCTTTGTACCAGCCTTCTTTACTTTTCAGCTTATACACTGTATTTTCTAACTCAAAGAGCCGGTTTTTACCAAAAACAATGGATCTCAAACATGTTCAACTGTCAACAGTACCCTCAAAACCATACACATTCTTTTTGGAATACCATAAAATACTGATTTAATCCCATTATAAAAGCTAGAGAGAATGGTAAACTAAAAATGATTAGAGGTGCTGCTAAATTCTTCTTGTTAGTTTGCTTCTTAATTTCTTTCAGCACAGATTTAAGAACAATTTATGAGAAGAAATCATAATTTGCTCGTTCTATTCACGTTTAAAATAAATTGTATTATTTTATTTCAGTAGAATACCAGTGATCCTAAGGAACATAATTTGAAAGCCAATGCCAAGAGTAAAATACATATATATATATAATACATATATATATATATATAATATATATATATATTACATATATATATATATATATATATATAAAATGGGGGGGGACTTAGTTTTTACCCTGTTCAACTGTATAATTTCCACCCATACTGTTATCCATTGACAGTATTTTAACCATCAACTGTCATTTTAGGCTGATAATATCAAAAACTAAAAATAAGCAGAAACCTCTTAGAAGACAGAGTTTTATAAATTGTTAGCTATTGATTCAGGTAGCATGGTGATAAAAACAGACATGTAAACAAGAGGATATCATCCTGGGAGTCAAGACGATTTCCTGAAATCAAGGCATATTTTCTTACCGTTATTCCTTACAGATCCCTCTGGTATAAGAGTTTTCTACTAAGACTCAAGATGTGCTTGGGCTATCTAAGATACTCCAGAGCCAAAAATAGTCTGTGTATCTACATATTACCAGAGGGAATACTGTAGAAAGCAAAAGATCACAGAATAAAACAGCAGTTCGTTATTACTGTAAAAAAAGGTTCATTTTTGTTGCTGTGCTTTTTTTTTTGAGACAAAGTCTCACTGTGTTGCCCAAACTGAAGTGCAGTGGCACGATCATGGCTCACTGCAGCCTCGACCTCCTGGACTCAATCAGTCCTCCCACCTCAGCCTCCCGAGTAACTGGGACTAAAGGAGCATGCCATCATGCATGGCTCATTTTTTTTTTTTTTTTTGGTAGAGATGGGGTCTTCCAGTGTTGCCCAAGTTAGTCTCAAACCCCTCAACTCCAGAAATCTGTCAGTCTCAGCCTCCCAAAGTCCTGGGATTACAGGTGTGAGTGACTGTGCCTGACCTAAAAACAGATTTTAATCCAAATAGTTAATTATGCAAAATATAGAAAGAGAGAGACAAAGACACCCTGAGGCCTTGTCAGAATTTAAGGGAAAAGAAAACTGAAGAGATCACCTGAGTATACCGAAAAATAAACTGGTATTTACTTGAGCTGTAATATTTACCTCAACTACAAATAAAAAATCATTACATAATCATATTTTAATAAACTGCTGTGCACGGTGGCTCACAACTGTAAGTCCAGCACTTTGGGAGGCCAAGGCAGATGAATCGCTTGAGCTCAGAGACCAGCCTGGGCAACATGGTGAAACCCCATCTCTACAAAAAATACAAAAGTCAGCCAGGTGTGGTGGCACATGCCTGTAGTCCTAGCTACTCAGGTGACTGAAGTGGAAGGACTGCTTGAGCCTGCAAGGATGAGGCTGCAGTGAGCTGTGATTGTGCCACTGCACTCCGGCATGGGCAAAAGAATGAGACTATGTCTCAAAAAAAAAAAAAAAAGAAATTGTTCTTTATCATCAAACTCAACGTACAGGAGGCTGAGGCAGGAGAATGGCCTGAACCCAGGAGGCGGAGGTTGCGGTGAGCCGAGATCGCACCATTGTACTCCAGCCTGGGTAACAAGAGCGAAACTCCGTCTCAAAAGGAAAAAAAAAAAAAAAAAAAAAAAAAAAAACTCAATGTATTAGCTTTAAGCCTAAGGCTTTAGGTCCAGCTAACTGCCATTTAAAGTTGAGGGCACAATAGGGTATCTCCAAATGTTCAAGGTCTCAGACAGTTAACCAAAAAAACCTCTTAGAGGAAGCGTATGTGATGGAAAACAAACAAACAAGCAGACAGTGCCAGAGATATGTGCAGTAAGAATGATTAAGAAAAGCTCAATGTTACTTAAAAAATAAAAGACCAAAATATGAAGTATGTCCATAACAATCCCAAAATTATTTAGCAGGGGATAGAATGGGAGAGATCAAAGAAATGTGGGAATGTGCCAAAGTGCTCGTGTGAAGAAGGGAAGATGTTTCTGTAATCTCGGGCGGTAAATAAACCCTGCAGCAGATGCCTGTGACCAGGCATAAACGTCCCTCCTCCCCTCCGTCCCCTCCTCTGTCCCCTCGGTCGCTTCAGTACAGCTGTGGAGAGCAGTTCCTGTGCCAGGTGCTCCTGCCCTACCTCAAGCCTATGCTGCAGGGGGTCTGCTGTTCCACTGGGGGCTTTCTTGATGCATCCCCAAGCGGGGATTGATGACTATAGAGGGTGGGATTAACACCTCAGCCTCCCTTGGGTGGGCTCGAGGCCTCTCTTCATGGTTCCCCAGGGAAACTGAACCCCAGTGACCCAAAGTGATACTTAGAACCCTTTATTGGTTTTCTCCCTTCCTTGCCTCATTCTCCCTAGTCTTTTGCTCTACTTCCTGGGACCGTATCCCAAATAAACCCCCCCTACCCACGTGGGACAGTGGAAGGGCAGGGAGAGCTCAAACTAAGACAGTAAGTGGCTTAAGTTAAAGGCAATTCAACTTAAGAATAAGAGGATGTATGACTATTAAACCACAGCAGAAAAACAGATTTATGCAGTATAAAGAACAAAATCAAAAAACAACTGCAGGAAATAAAAAATCTGAAATAAGATTGCAAAAACAAGTCCTAAGAAGATAAATTACAATCTCTAGAAAGAATGGTACAAAAATCGCCAAAGCAGGACGGTATACCTGACACCAAGACTATATCAAATGCTGCACCACCTTTCTGATTTAACCTAAATATATTACTAAAATGGAAAAAAAAAATCAACTATTACTTGTAGATTACTTTTATGGTTACAGTAATTCTGACAAATGGACAACAGCTTGTTTCCATTTCCCCTAACTGAATATCACACAGATAAAGTCCATCCAAACAGATAAAGTCCTTTGTTAAACTGTGATTCCTCATGGTTCTTTTATGTTTGGAAAAATCCTAATGACCAAAAAGCCATTTCTAGTATTTATTTTAAAAAGCTCAGAAGATTACTGCTTTCCCCCAACCCCTTTAAAAAAATATTTTTTGACTGAGGTACCAATAAAGCACATAACAAATACCAGATTCCAAGATTTATGAGACAGATGATTATTTGCAGAATTTAGAAAGCAAATGGCTATAATCCTGCTACACAACTTGAACTCCCTTAAGCATTTCAAGATTTTTTTTTTTTTTAATATGAGAAGGGGGTTGGAAAGAAAGAGGATCTGTAAAGAATTTCTTTAGAAAAAGTCCTGTACTCCAAACGCTCTATCCTGTGAAAAGATGCGGCAGGACGGATGAGGGTGCTATCACCACTTCCTTCATCTTAAACCTTAAAGAATGGGCGTCGGCAAGACCAATTAAGGAAGCTGTTATGTATTTCCGGCAACTGGGAGACATTTTGGATTAGTGGTGCCCTGATTCAAGCATGAGAAATATGCAGTGACTGAAAGTGAGAATGAAAAATCAAAACCAACAGACCAAAAGCAGAGAGCCATATCAGGAAGGAACCGTGCTTCCCTCAATGGCAGGGTAGGGGCAGAGATGAACCGCATCCAAGAGATACCAGTAATAGGGCTCCGGACGTGCTACCCTAAAATGTGGCACCTTGACGTATTGAATATTTTAAGCTAAAGGAATTTGAGAAACAGCAGAAGAGGAGGGTCACTTTGATTTCCCCCCCAGTCCTTTCTCCTCTGAAGCAGGTCATAAAACTCAGGAAAGATTTTCATTTTTGATTTGTTTTTTTTTTGTTTGTTTTTTTGTTTTTTTTGTTTTTGTTTTGAGAGAGAGAGGGAGTCTTGCTCTGTTGCCCAGACTAGAGTGCAGTGGCATGATCTGGGCTCACTGCAGCCTCTGCCTCCCAGGTTCAAGCAATTCTCTTGCCTCTGCCTCCTGGTTAGTTGGGATTATAGGCACCCATCACCGTGTCCAACTGATTTTTCTATACTTTTAGTAGAGATGGGTTTTCACCACATTGACCAGCCTGGTCTTGAACTCCTGACCTCAAGTGATTGGCCCACGTTGGCCTCCCAAAGGAAGGATTTTCTGACCTTTACCTGAAGGAAGTCATAAGCCCCTCAGATGAGAGTTGACCTCCTTATACCCAAAGGAAGGAAGCATCCTCATTTCTGAAGAGAGAGGGACACCAAAAGGAATCTGAATGAACCTTTGCTGATGAATCTTGCTAAGTTTCTCCTAGTTTATGGCTCTTAGCTTTGTCCTATCACATTCTTCAACGACTTTGCACTCTTCCTCAAACCTGGTATAAAAACACTCAGGTTTAACTGTTTCTTTAGGTCTTCATTTCTTTATGAAGGCTCCTTTGTCACATAAAACTTTTATTAAATAAATTCATATGCTTTTCTCTTGTTAATCTGTCTTTTGTTAGAGACCCAATCAAGGACCAAAAGAGTAGAAGAAAAAAGGTATTTTTCCTCTCCTACAAACCAATGTCTCAGTAAAAAACTATGACAAAAATCTATTTTATGTTGTATATATTTTTCTGTACTAACTAAAAGCATTGGTTCCTACTGCCTGGAGTAGACGTTCTAAAAAGCTTTAGAGAAGTCAGTTGGGATCCCGGAGGCTTCCTAATCTGTGCTTTGTTGTAACCTATTTACAAGACAGTCTTGTTTCAACATGTCTCACGTATACAATTAAGCCAGCATTCCAAGTCCATAATAATACCTTTGAGCAATGGCTTTGGAATAATAGGTCTTTTAAATGAATTAAAATAAAATTTTTCTTTTAAAAATTTTGTTTTCATGCATCATTAATAATACATTTCTAGGATTTAAATAAGTGAGCCTCGGCATAGTGTTTCTACCACCAAATTTGTCTTACTTCATTTTTTCTAGCCCTTACCCTCTCTTCCTACTTTTATTTTGATTTAATTACATCACTATCTAAATGTGTACTAGCAGCAGATATTGTCTCATTGCCTAAGTGGCATCTCTCCCTAAAAACACCTTTCCCCCACTGATAGTAGCCATGTAATTTAGGTATTCTAAACCTATCCTCTGCTGGAGGTGGAGTTGTGGTGGTGAGGAGCATACTATGTCATTCAAATCAATTAATCACATTCCTTTCATTATTGCAATCAGGTCAAGGGTGGTCTAATCAGAGAAAAGCTCAGGACATCTGAACCACTGCTGTGGGAAGTAACTCTTTCTCCCCAAGGATGTAAACAAACATGTGGCTTTTATTGCTCCTGGTGACAGTCTTGCAACCCAAAGGGAAATGAACGTGAGGAGATACCCCACACAGGGAGGAGACATGGCAAGGAGAATCACTAAGGTTATAGGCTTAACAAACAACTAAAAGGGATGCTATTTCCAGGCTTTTCTATCAAATCAGTCCATCTGTACAATTTAAGCCAGTTTGAAATTCCTTTTCTCTTGTCAGCAACCAAAAGCATTCTAATGGAACTCCAAAGGGACTCCCCAAAGGGAAAACATAAAAGAATGTTAAATACACTGTTTTTCAAATTTATGTATAATTGCTGTTTCTTCCTTAAATCATATTGTATTGTTATGTTTATTTTTTACCATTTAGAAAAAGAAGCTGAAACTAAGGACCTGTCTCAGTATCTCCTCCCTTTGCCATTTTAATATAGTTGGCTAAAAAAAAGTTAAATTACTAAGATAGGCTCTTTTTTTTTTTTTTTTTTTTTTTTTTTTTGACAGAGTCTTGCTCTTTTGCCCAGGCTAGAGTGCAGTGGCATGATCTCAGCTCAGTATAACCTCTGCCTCCCAGGTTCAAGCTATTCTTATGCCTCACCCTGCCCAGTACTGAGATTACAGGTGTGCGCCACCACACCCAGCTAATTTTTGTATTTTTAGTAGAGATACAGTTTCACCATATTGGCCAGACTGGTCTCAAACTCCAGACCTCAGATGATCTGCCTGCCTCAGGCTCCTAAAGTGCTGGAATTACAGGCATGGGCCACTGCGCCTAGCCAGTTTTGCCTTTTAAATTATAGATACATAATGTCAAATATATTCTCTAAAAATAACCCTATTGGTTAAAAAGTAATACTGCTACATCAAACTGTCAAAAGCTTAGAAAGGAACAGCCCAGCCTCTACATTTCCTCAAAAACAAAAACAAAAACAAAACAAAAGAACAGACATTTCATGCAGAGAATTTAGAGGACAAAGTTTAGCAGATGAAAAGAAAATAATAAAAATCTCAATTAATCCTACTTCTTTTTGATGTTTCCACCTAGGTTTTATGTTTGTTTATTTTTTTGAGTGTGTGGGGAAGGTAGGGTAATAACCCCATTAAAAAATACAAATAACCTTTACTCAAGAATAAAACTGTACATTTAGGACCTGTTAATCAACAGTGTTGAAATTCATAATTTGATAAAAATACCATCTACTTGAGTGACAGAGCCTTGGAAGAAAAAACAATACCATCTACTCTAAGAAGGGTTTGGGGCAGTAAAAACATAATTCTCCACCTTACACCGTGATACAGGTGCTCAGGATCCAAACTGTCAGCCACAGAAAATAACCAAAGCTACTGTGGATAGGAAGCCGTAAAGTACACAGTAAATACAGTTTTAAGTAGCGGTAGTAAGAAACCAAAATGCTTTTTAGAGCAGGCAATGGAAGTCAAGTTCCCTTGATACTAATTCAGAAAGGCAACTTCTTTGATCATTTATATATTAGTAGTTATTAAATCTTAGTTGCCACGGTTATAATAAATACCACATTTTCAAAAGTGAAAATAATAGGCTATATATTCAAAAGTTACTTGAATTCACCCTATTTCTTTCTTTCTTTCTTTTTTTTTTTTGAGGCGGAGTTTCGCTCTTGTTACCCAGGCTGGAGTGCAATGGCGTGATCTCGGCTCACTGCAACCTCCGCCTCCTGGATTCAGGCAATTCTCCTGCCTCAGCCTCCTGAGTAGCTGGGATTACAGGCACGTACCACCATGCCCAGCTAGAATTCACCCTATTTCTCAAGTATATGTATGTTATGTAACTGGTATAAATTTGCAAATACATTAAAGAAGCAAGCTACTTCAATAAAATCAGTGGTAAATCCTGTCTAAAAGAACAACTTATGTGTTTATATGAAACTGTACTAAAAATTCACTAACACGGTGTCACTTGGAACTTTCATATATATAGATTTTTTCAAGAGATGTATGCTGTTATACTGCTATTCAATATATCTGTTCTGTTTTCAAGTACTGCTTCTCAGATACTCCAGGACACACAAACATAGATTCCTTTTCAATTTGGGTAAAGTGACATATTAAAGAAGACTTCCATGAAGAAGTCAGAAGAATTTCCACTGTATACCTATTATTTCAGTTTTACTAAGCCTGTATCTTTCAGTACAGGATGTTTAAAGAGATTATGAAAAAATAATTCATAACTGCTTCCATATCATCTGTTCTTTAGGACTGTTTAGTATTCAACTACTAGCATTATAAGTACTAAGACAGAATATATTTTAATTTTTATAATACCAAAGAGATTTAAAAGGAGAAAACAAAAGGAAATTTAAGAAGTATTAAGAAGTAAAAAAGATAATTATCTTAAAGGAAACTTTTCAGATACATTTCCAAGAAATGTTATTACATCAATATAAATACAAGTTAAGACAAAGAAGCTAGGGCAAGGTTTACTAAGCCTAATATATCCCTAGAACAACAGAGACACTTAATACACATTTGCTGAATAAAACTTCAAATCTAGAGAAACAGTCATCTGGGCAACAATGAACAAGGCAGATCCCATTTTCCTGGGGCTTCCAGTTCAGAGAGCAAAGATCTTTAAGTGAAATAATTTATATTTTTATATATATTTATAAATACAAATATATATGTTTATATACATACATATTTATAAATGTAAACATATGTATACATACACATTATCTATATATATACACACACATATATATTTATAAATTATTTCACTTAAAGATATTTGCTCTCTGAACTGGAAGCCTCAGGAAAGTAGGATCTGCCGTGTTTATTGCTGCTCCCATGATTGTTTCTCTAGATTTGAAGTTTTATTCAGCAAGTGTGTATTAAGTGTATGTGTGTGTGTATGTATACTTAAGAAGTAAAAAAGATAATTATCTTAAAGGAAACTTTTCAGATATGTTTCCAAGAAATGTTACATCAATATAAATACAAGTTAAGACAAGCCATACACACACACACAATTTCATCCATTACTTAAAGTCACAGTATAAAGTTATAGCATCTGATAAGTAAAATGAGACTGTGTGATGAACCAGCAGAATTTCACTTTATAAAAAAATTAACCAAAATGATACTGTCTCCTAAGGACAACTGAATTCACATGAGCCAACAGGTGCTAGGCAATGGGGCTGGGGAGACAAAGAGACAAAGACAAAAACCCGACCACTCCATAAGCCAGAAGCTAAAGTAACTCATAATTTGTTGGGGAAAATAAATATGCAAATACTACAGAGTGATAAATGCAATAAACATACTGAATTAGCTTAAAAAATTATTAACTTTTCAGAGATGACAGCCACAAAAAGTTTCATAGAGACTTCTGAGCTGTTAAGCTTGAAGGTAGAAGGTTAAGTAAAACAAGAAAGCATTCCAGGCATAGTGTAAAAGGAAATAAAAAACTGGGGGATTTCTCAAGGGTGAAGTACAAGTGAAGAATCGGCAGATGATGCTGGCAGACAAGGAGAAACACAGTTGTATTGTAAAGTCCTGTGTATATGATGCTGAAGAGTTTTAACCAAGAAAGTGATCTGGTAATGAGAAGGATGAAACAGTTTTCACTGATTTCATCTATTTTCTCAAAGAAGAGTGAAGCAAAGAAATCAGCCGAGTAGAGAGGAGGAAGGGATCCCCAAGGTTAAGGCAAGAGAAAACATAAAAGAGGTATTTTGGAAAATGACAGAGACTTGAGTAAAGAATAATACTGAGAGTGGGCCGGGCGCAGTGGCTCAAGCCTGTTAATCCCAGCACTTTGGGAGGCCGAGGTGGGTGGATCACGAGGTCAAGAGATCGAGACCATCCTGGTCAATATGGTGAAACCCTGTCTCTACTAAAAATACAAAAAATTAGCTGGGCATGGTGGCACATGCCTGTAATCCGAGCTACTCAGGAGGCTGAGGCAGGAGAATTGCCTGAACCCAGGAGGCAGAGGTTGCGGTGAGCCGAGATCGCGCCATTGCACTCCAGCCTGGGTAACAAGAGCGAAACTCCGTCTCAAAAAAAAAAAAAAAAGAATACTGAGAGTGTCTGGCAGCACTATGCACTCATTAAGGTTATGTTCTGGTAGCTTCAAAGTTCAGTCTGAATGGTTGTCTGATATTCTCTATATGGTTCAGGTGCTTGGATGCAGATTGGTAGACAGCTGGGTTTAACTGGATTGGGCATTTTGCTGAGCAAGTATTATGCAGAGAGCTCAGGCGAGGGAGTTAAAGGTCCTTGCAAGCAAATGCTTACAGGACTAGAAAAACTAAGTTGAGGAAGAGAAGCAGTAAAGCCATGTGAAGGTCGTATTTAAAAAGTGGTAGGGTCAATGAACAGAGAAGCTCTTGATGGTTTCATGACAGAGTCTGGGTATTAAAATTAGCAAGCACAAGCATAGGCAGTAGTGGTCAGTGAGTGGGAGACAACAGAGGCTAAGATTTTGGAGTAATGAAACAATTGTTGGCCTTGAAAACAACAAGGAAGTAAGAAACAGGCTGACTTTTGAAAAAGTAACCCAAACAATTGTGATGAAGAAACTGAGCCAGAGGCCAGTGTTAATCAGAAAGGAGGTGATGGACTACAAAGGAAGTCGATCGACCATGGCAAGCAGGGGCATTAGTGGTGGGTAAAAATCTCATGACCTGGACTTTCAAGGTGCCCAGGTTTTTGAAGGAGAAAAGAGGAGGAATGGTTTGGAAGCAGCAGTGAGAAACAAGATACCCTCTGCCCAACATCCTTTAAGTCCTGTAGAATGTGGGTAGGCAGGGATGGGGTAAAAAGCTTCCCTTAGAGAAGGCGGCAGGGGAAATTGTGTCTTTAGGAAACAAATTTTAATTACAACACAGTGAAAGGTTAAGAAAAGACGGATGTCATAGAAGGGATAATGAGTATACCAGCTGTGCCTTTGTAGCTCCCACAGCATCTGTGAAATGCAGTGTATTAAATACCTGTCAGTATGAATGATCAATTAATATTTACTTGCCATCAACAGGCTATAATGCTATATGGTATTCCATCAAGCTTTTGTTATTGTGTTCTCTCACTTCAGTCACTATTGGCAGCTGAGTTACGGGAACACTGAAAATGATGTTTAAATTTCAAAAGAAAAGGGCAAAATTTTATAGGAAAATGTTAAAGGAAACTTTCAAGTTCCATTCAGGAGTTTCATTTAGCCTTTTAAGAAATTTCAGCCCATATTTTAGAGCCTTAAATTCTTCAGTCATGGTTCCTTCCTTTCACAGGTATCTCATACTTCTCTGAACTCCCACAGCACTGAAAAGGCTTTACCATGCCATTTCACATGTCGTAACAATATGCCATCCTATTTGCTGGGGCTTTACTTTTTCATATGTTAGCTTCCACTCTCTGACTATACAGTCATTTTCTTCGGGTCAAAGTAGGCATTTAACAGTTTCTTTCTGATTTGGTCTGGGAATGCCTACATGAGTCATATTATTCTAAGGCACAGACAAACTGTCTATGGTACCAGATGTTACTTGCCACTATACAAAATCTTTAGAATAATAATGAACTGGGGTTTTAAAAAATACTTGGAAATTATTTTAACAATTCTTCAAGAAAAACCCTTATATGGGAAACAAAGAAAGCAAAAAAAACTAAACAAAATCAATTAATCAATCCTGTGTTTTACCTCGATAGTAGGCCTTTGTAATTGCATCAAATTCCTCTTGACCTGCAGTATCCCATAACATTAGTCTGACATCTTCATCATTAACTCTAAAACAAGAGATGAATTTATTTCACATGTAAAGGAAAATGTTTTTGGTAAGATAGCTTTGTGTATATTTTTCGTTTTCAAATCCAAAGATATTAAAACCACAAATGTTCCTTGACTTACGATGGGTTATTTCCCAATAAACCCATTGGTTTACAAGCACTATAACTCCTGGTAAGCCCACTGTAAACTGAAAATATTGTAGTCAAAAATATCCGTAAGTCAAAAAACACAAACTGAACTATTATAAATCCTTACGCTCCTCAACTTATGATGGGGCTATGTCTCAATAAACCCATGCTAAAGTTGAAAAATTGTAAGTCAAACCATAAGTCAGGGAACCACATGTAAACTGTCAGTTTCACCCTGAAAAACTCTGTCAGATGTTGACATCATTACCAACAGTAAAAGAGTAAAAAATATTCCCCAAAACTATAGCTCCCCCGATGATTTGGATTTATCTGCCATGTTTTTTTCTGTGACACAGTCATAGGTAGTGGTGGTCTAAGACTAACATTTTTGGGAAGGGGAATTCCCTTAGCTCAGTGCTTGTTCTTCTTTCCCTACATCATTCTAAAGGGTTCTGGTGCCTTTGTATAAAATGAGAATAAGAAGGCAAAAAAAAGCAATTTACTGCCAGTCATGGTGGCTCACGCCTGTATTCCCAGCACTTTGTGAGGCCGAGGTGGGCGGCTTACTTGAGGCCAGGAGTTGAGTACCAGCCTGGCCAATACGGCAAAACCCCGTCTTTACCAAAAATACAAAAATTAGTCATATGTGGTGGTACATGCCTTGTAGTCCCAGCTATTCAGGAGGTTGAAGTGGGAGAATCGCTTGAGCCCGGGAGGCAGAGAACCACTGCACTCCAGCCTGGGAGACAGAGTGAAACTCTGTCTCAAAAAAAAAAAAAAAAAAAAAAACAAAAGACCAGGCGCGGTGGCTCATCCCTGTAATCCCAGCACTCTGGGAGGCAAAGGCAGGCGGATCACGAGGTCAGGAGTTTAACACCAGCCTGGTCAACATGGTGAAACCCTGTCCCTACTAAAAATACAAAAATTAATTGGGCATTGTGGCATGTGCCTGTAATGCCAGCTACTCAGGATGCTGAGGCAGGAAAATTGCTTGAACCCGGGACCTGGGAGGCGGAGGTTACAGTGAGCCAGGATTGCGCCACTACACTCCAGCCTGGGCTACAGAGCAAAACTCTGTCTCAAAAAAAAAAAGCAGTTTACTTCCCTGGATCCCTGGTTGCCCTTAAACTTAATTTTATTTTGTCGTGTAGTCAATTCTCATTATTCAGAGTAGTTATGTTCTATAATGTCAATGTGAGCACTGAATTAATAAATACTGAACCACTGCTCCTAAGGGAAATACAGCGTTAGGTTCTTGAGAATCCCTGGTTACATTTTCATCAACTGCTCAATATGTAACCTTGTTTTATGTGTGTTTCTGTTTAAAGACACCTTATTGATATATATTGTTAATTCATTAACACTGAATTCACGACCAACAGCACTGTAACTCATGTCTGAACAAAGCTTATCTAAGGTATCCGTTTTCTCCACAAGTCACATCATAACCTTCCTGTACTTAGGAATGCTAGACAGCACTTCAGATGACACTTAGGAGCCTTCTTAAACAGCAAAATCACCAAGAAAAAGCACAAAATGTAAAAAATGTGGCATTAAACAGAACAAAGGACATGTGTTTACTATATGAGGGGCTGAAACAGGAAAGCAGACTTGTTTGATGACCTCAGCTGGGAAAGTGCATGCTGGGCAACTTAAATTTTTTACTGCTCTGTGTATGTCCAAAAATGACCACAAGTGCACTCCAAATACTGATTCTGAAGTTACAAATAAATATTACCAAGTGGGTGAACTTCAATATGCAGAATCTGTAAGTAATAAAGATCAACTTATATATACTATATATAAATATATATATAGTATATATATAGAGAGTATATACTTAAAATATTTATTTGGTTTCAGGTAATAAGTACAAAAAGCAAACATTATCAAGACTTAAAATATTTGCTTTTAAAATATGTTCTAAGAGGAAGCAAATACGGAAATAATTTTAAGAGTGTAATAGAATACAAATATAAATTAATCTTTAAAATGATAAACACAATTATCATTGATGTGAAAGTTGGGCCAGTAAGTCAGGTTTGTGATGCTTCTTCTTTGGGTAATACATTTTAGTTTGTCTGCTACAATTTAAAATATCCTTAGAAGTTCTCAGGACTAATGACAAAAAATAATACCCTGAATGTGTTTTAGAATCCAAATGAATTTCCTAAAGTAGGATTTCCTTTTCTTTTCTTTTTTTTTTTTTTTTTTTTTTGAGACAAAGATTCACTCTTGTCACCCAGGCTGGAGTGCAATGGCCTGATCTCAGTTCACTGCAACCTCCACCTCTTGGGTTCAAGCGATTCTCCTGCCTCAGCCTTCCGAGCAGCTGGGATTACAGTCATGAGCCACCATGCTCAGCTAATTTTTCTCTTTTTAGTAAAGACGGAGTTTCACCATGTTGGCCAAGCTGGTCTCAAACTCCTGACCTCAGGTGATCCACCCGCCTCAGCCTCCCAAAGTGCTGGGATTACAGGCGTGAGCCACTGTGCCCGGCAGGATTTCCTTTTCCTAGGCAAATTTAGTCCTCCCAAATCTGTTCTGTCTTATTTCTTTAGAGTAAAAGCAAACTATAATTCTCTAACTTCCATATAGTCTTCCCTAGTTTCAAAAAGAGAAGAGAGATTCTAATAAAATAAGAGCCCATTCCAAAGAAAATAGCAGTTGGAAATCTCATTGTAGTCAAGCATCAGTTTGTGTTTAAGACATGCCCAAGATGTCACCAACATAAAACAGATATGAGGGCCGGGCGCGGTGGCTCAAGCCTGTAATCCCAGCACTTTGGGAGGCCGAGGTGGGTCGATCACGAGGTCAAGAGATCGAGACCATCCTGGTCAATATGGTGAAACCCCGTCTCTACTAAAAATACAAAAAAGTAGCTGGGCATGGTGGCACATGCCTGTAATCCAAGCTACTCAGGAGGCTGAGGCAGGAGAATTGCCTGAACCCAGGAGGCGGAGGTTGCGGTGAGCCGAGATCGCACCATTGCACTCCAGCCTGGGTAACAAGAGCGAAACTCCGTCTCAAAAAAAAAAAAAAAAAAAAAAAAAACAGATATGAGACAGAAAAAAACATGGGAAGGGGAATGAAAGAGGAAGGGAAGAGATGAAAGAAAGAAAGGATAAAGTTACATATGTAACGAGTAACTGAAAACCACCATCACTGTCACATGAGAACTGCCACTAGTTGCCACACCTCGAAAGGTACTGTAATTAACTATTATTCCAATGAGTCTTGGATGTAGTTCACAAATCAAAGCCAAAGGAATAAAATGGCCAAGTACATACTGAATTTGTCGCTCCAAAAAATCTACTCCAATGGTTTTCTTGTAGTCTTTCGTAAAAATGCCTTTGCAATATCGCTGAATCATACTTGATTTTCCAACTGCTCCATTCCCTACAACCACCATCTTTATGGCGACTTCCATATCTTCCTCCAACATTTTTGGAGATGAATTGGTTTCTGTACCAACTCTAATTCCAGGTGATCAGATCTTCCCGCACAAATCTGTGGTTTAAAATGAAATAATTTTTTCATAACACAAAAATGTACAAAATAAACTGTCTTATCAAGAAATTATCACATTGCATTACAAGGATGTGTTTTCATAAATGAGGCCCCTCATACTGTTTTTAGATAATGTAAATTCTTTGAAAGGTACAACAATAAAACAATTCATTTTTGAATGAATCCTCATCAATAGCACAATGCATGGCATTCATATATTAATAAATACCTAGATCTGCTTTCATCCAGACGATGAGTAGGGTCATTAGATTTGAGGCCTGATTATTTAAAGATGCCATTCACTTTGTCCTTCTCAGGCATCTCCCCCAATAAATCTCTTACACTTCTAATTCCATCTTGATATTTGCTTCCTGGAAAACCCAAATGGACACACATCCCAAGTAATTTTACAGTCAGATAAATGTCAGAGCCATTACCCTAGGCTAGTGATTTTCAATTTTGGCTATACCTTGGAATCATCTAGAAAACTTTTTAAAAATACTTGGTTGGGGGGGCAGTGGCTCACACCTGTAATCCCAGTGCTTTGGGAGGCTGAGGCAGGAGGACTGCTTGAGGCCAGGAGTTCAAGATCCGCCTGGGCACCATGTGAGACCCTGTCTCTACAAAAAAAAAAAAAAAAAAAAAATTAGCCAGGCATGGTGCCACAAGCCTGTATTCCCAGCTACTCAAGAAGATAAGGCAGGAGGACTGTTTGAGCCCAGGAGTTCAAGGCTGCAGTGAGCTACACCAGTGCACTTCAGCTTAGGTGACAGAGCAAGACCCTGTCTCAAAAAAACAAAACAGAACAAAAACACCAACAACTGATGCCTGATGCCTGCATCTTATCCTCTGAGTATATGATCTGATGATGTAGGGCAGCGGCTCCCAACCATTTTCGCATCAGGGACTGGTTTTTGTGGAAGACAGCTTCCACAGACAGGACGTTGGTGGCGGGGAGGATGGGCGGTGGAGGGATGGTTTGGGAATAAAACTGTTCTACCTCAACTCATCATGCATTAGTTCTCATAAGGATATAAGGAACGCTGCAACCTAGATCCCTCACATGTGCAGTTCACAATAGGGTTTGGGCTCCTATGAGAATCTAAGCTGCTGCAGATCTGACAGAGGCTCAGGTGGGGTAATGCTCACAGCCATTCACCTCCTGCCTTGCAGCTCAGTTCCTAACAGGCCACAGAACAGTTACCAGTCCATAGCCTGGGAAGTGGGGACCCCTGGTCTAGCGTACAATCTAGACATCAAGTATCACCATCCTACTACCCTACACAAGATATAGTCTTTAGAACACAGGGTCAAATACAAAATTCTGACCAGGATTTGACCTTTGTTCATCCAGTTAGCTGTATCTCACACTGGTTCAGTTCCTAGAAAGCAACTTCTGTTCTCTACCTAAACAATTCTTCACCCAAGAAGACTGTTAGGTTCAAAAAAAGGCATCAACAAAAATCTTATTACATTTTATCCTTTTAATGATATATACTTCAGACACTTTTGCTTCTGAAATGATAGACATTTGTCCTTATTCCTTTCTCTAAGTATAACTAAACATTTTGGACATTACATATAAACAAACATTAGACACTGAAAAGTGGAAAAGTACCATGGGACACAAAGAACAACATGGTAATGAGTTTTCTTTGAGTTCTTTTTACCTCATATATCCCAGACTGGATTATAGAGAAGCTGGTAACCAGGAAATATCACCACCACCACCACTACTAACAACAACAAAAAACCATAAAAGCCTACTCTTAAGTCAGAAGACCAGGAAAGGGGCAGCCTAGCAAGTGGAAAGATAGAAAACACCTATACCCTAGTGAGGGCTATACTGATGCACCCCAACTCCCTCTATGGGGTGTGTCAGAGACGACCAACTGAGGAGGACATTCATCCTCACTGGGAAGAAATGAAAGCATCCCCCACCCTGCCCAACCACCACCAAGGCATCCCTGGAGACCATGTGGGAGCCCAAATTTCTACCGCATCCAGCAATTCAGTAATCCACTTTCTTGCTGGGGTGGTGTCAGATGAAGCCTATTAGAACGCCAGGACTTCTACTATCTCTCACAGTTAATAATGCCATCTGCTGACTCCCTGCAGTGTCAGTGGGAACCGCAAGGTACCACTCCTCCTTCCAGCCAGGTGGTATCAGTGGGCCCCAGTGGTGACCAGTAGTAAGAGGAGCTCTTCCCACTCTCAGTTTCTTTCTTTTTCTTTCTTTTCTTCTCTCTCTCTTTTGAGACAGGGTCGCATTCTACACTCCAGGCTGCAGTGCAGTGGTGTGAACACAGCTCACTGCAGCCTCAACTTCCTGGGCACAAGCAATCCTCCCACCTCAGCTGGGACTATAGGCACACACCACCAAGCCTGGCTAATTTTTGCATTTTTTTTTTGTAGAGACCAAGTTTTGCCATTTTGGCCAGGCATCTCAAACTCCTGGGCTCAAGTGATCGGCAGGCCTTGGCCTCCCAAAGTGCTGGGATTACAGGCAGGAGCCACCTCACCCAGCCCACTCTCAATTTCAATGGGAAGACAAGCAGGAAACCTGGAGTTTTATCCTAACCTGGTAGTAAAGAGGTAGTGCCCCACCCTTCCCGTTTGGGAGCACATCAAAGGAACCAAGCTAAAAGAGAATGTAAATGAGACCAGAGAATCACAACACAACACTACCAATGTCCTGATTTCATCGAAAATCACTCAGCACACCAAGAACCAGGAAAATCTTAACCGAATGCAAAAGACAATCAATAGACACCAGCAATGAGATGGCAGACATTAGATTTATCTAATAAGGATTTTAAAAATAAAAAGTTAACTGGCAGTCAGTGAGCAATTATAGATACACTTGAATAAATGTAAAAAATTAGAGTCTCATCAAGGAAACAGAAGATATAAAGAAGTACCAAATGTAAAGTAGAACTGAAAATTATAATAACCATAATAAAAAAAAAAAAAACTCAGTGACAGGTTCAACAGCAGAACAGAGAGGAAAGAAAGAATTAACTGAACTTGAACATAGAACAGTCTGAGCCAAGCCAAATAAACAGACTGAAATAAAGGACAGAGGCTTCAGGACTTGTGAAACTAAACCACAAAACATCACATATTTCTGTCATTGGAGTTCCAGGAGGAGAAGACAAAGAAGATAGGGCTAAAAAAGAACTTGAAGAAATAATGACTGAAAATTTCCCAAATATGGAAAAAGACAAAGCTACAGATTCAAAAGCTGAGTAAATCCCAAACAGGATAAACCAATCAAAATCTAGACCTAAACAAATCAAAGTCAAACTTCTGAAAACTAAAGACAAAACATTTTGAAAGCAGCCAGAGAAAAAGAATGCATATCCTTTAGGGGAAAAGTAATTTGAATGGCAGTGAATATCCCCTCAGAAACCATGGAGGCCAGAAGGAAGTGGCACACCATTTTTTGAGTGTTGAAAGAAAAGAACTGTCAACTCAAAATTATATATCCAACAAAAATATTCTCTAGAAATGAAAAGGAAATCAAGGTAATCTCTGATGAGGGAAAACTCAGAACATTAGTTGACAGCAGGCCAATGCAAAAGAACAGCTAAAGGAAGTTCTCAAGCAGAAAGAAAATAATTTTTAAAAAGAAAAACTTGGAATATCAGAACAAAAGAAAGAACATGGTAAGAGCAAAAATATTGTTAAATGCAATAGACTTCCCTTCTCCTCTTGAGTGTTCTAAATTACATTTCATAGTTGAAAAAAAATTATACAACTGTCCAAGGTAGTGCTCAATATATGTAGGGAGAATATTTAAAACAATTAATTATAAATGGGGAAGGATAAAGGACTATAAAGGGAGGTAAGGGTTCTGCACTTCACTTGAATTTGTAAAATATTGACTGCAATGATAAATTACTGTGATATATCACATATACAGTCATGTGCCACATAACATTTTGGTCAATGATGGATTGCATGTACAACAGTGATCCCTTAATATTACAATGCCATATGTTTACAGTGCCTTTTCTATGTTTAAATATATTTAGATACACAAATACTTACCAATATGTTCTAAGTACCTACAGTATTCAATACAGTAACAGTATATAGATTTGTGGCTTAGCAGCAATAAGCTATAGCATACAGCCTAGATGTGTAGTAGGCTATACCATCTAGGTTAGTGTAAGTACATTTTAGAATGTTCACACAATGACAAAACCACAACGTGCATCCCCAACATTAACCAATACATGCCTGTATATAATGTAATACCAAGAACAACCACTAAAACAGTAATACAAACAGGTACACTCAAAAACACGACAGAAATCAAAATGAAATTCTAAAAACACAATAAAATCAGAATTTAACTGATATTTGTAGAACTGTCTATACAACAGCACAGTATACGTCATTTAAAGTACCCAGATAGAACATATTCTGGGCCATAAAACAAACATCAACATGTCACAGGGCAAACCCCAAAACTGGAGTTCAGCCCAAGAGGCCACGTGGGTATCTGGCTTTGTGCAGAAGGAATTCAAGAGTGAGCTGACAGAGTGAAGTTAAAGCAAGTTTATTAAGAAAGTAAAAGGAATAAAAGAGTGGCTACTCCATAAACAAAGCAGCCCTGAGGGGGTGGTGATTGCTTATTTTTATGTTTTTGTTTTTTTTTAAATACATATGCTATACAAGGGGTGGATTATTCTTGAGTTTTCTGGGAGAGGGATGGAGAATTCCCAGAACTGAGGGTTCCTTTCCCTTTCAGACCATATAAGGTAACTTCCAGACTTTGCCATGGCATTTATAAATCATCATGGTGCTGGTGGCAGTTACTTTAATAGTATTATAGTTAGCATATAATGAGCAGTGAAGACAAGCAGAGGTGACCTTCATGACCACCTTGGTTTTGGCTAGCTTCTTTAATGCATCCTGTTTTGTCAGTGGGCATCTTTAAGACTTGTATCTTGTGGAACCAGACCTACTCAACTCCTGTCTCAAACACACTTAAAATAATGAAAATCATATAGAATGTGTTCACTGTTCACAATGGAATCAAACTAAAACTCAGTAACAGAAAGATAAAACAGGTATATCTACAGACAAAAACTAAAAGCACACACTTTAAAACAATCCAAGGGTCAAAGAAATAGTCACAAAGAAAGTTAAAAAAAAGAATTAAATCAAAATGTAAATACATGTGAAAGTTTGTGGGGCATAGCTAAAGTAGTGCTGAAATGGGAAAATATATTTTTGAGACAGAGTCTCCTTCAGTCACACAGACTGGAGTGAAGTGGCGTGATCTAGGCTCACTGCAACCTTGGCCTCCCAGGTTCAAGCAATTCTCCTGCCTCAGCCTCCCAAATAGCTGGGACTACAGGCATCCACCATCAGGTCTAACTAATTTTTCTATTTTTAGCAGAGAGAATTTTACCATGTTGGTCAGGATGGTCTCTAACTCCCGGCCTCAGGTGATCTGCTCACCTGGGCCTCCCAAAGTGCTGGGATTACAGGTATGAGCCACTGTGCCCGGCCTGAAATACGAAAATTTAGAGCACTAAATGCTTACCTTAAAAAAGGAGAAAAGTTTCGGGCCGGGCGCGGTGGCTCAAGCCTGTAATCCCAGCACTTTGGGAGGCCGAGGCGGGTGGATCACAAGGTCAAGAGATCGAGACCATCCCGGTCAACATGGTGAAACCCCGTCTCTACTAAAAATACAAAAAAATCAGCTGGGCATGGTGGTGCGTGCCTGTAATCCCAGCTACTCAGGAGGCTGAGGCAGGAGAATTGCCTGAACCCAGGAGGCGGAGGTTGCGGTGAGCCGAGATCGCGCCATTGCACTCCAGCCTGGGTAACAAGAGCGAAACTCCATCTCCAAAAAAAAAAAAAAAAGGAGAAAAGTTTCAACTCAGTAATCTAAGCACTCACCTCAAGAACTAGAAGAGCAAAATAAACCCAAAGCAAGTGAAAAAGGAAAAGACACTAAAAAAGAACAGAAATAAGTGAAATTGAAAACAAAAATTGATGAAACAAAAAGCTGGCTTTCTAAGGAGATCAATAAATTTAACAATACTTTAGTGAGATTAATACAAAAAAGAGATAAGATACAAATATCCAATACCGGGAATGAAACGGGATAGCAACATAGACCCTGCAGACTCAAAAGTATAATGTAACAACCCTATACACATAAATGTGACAACATAGACAAAATGAACCAAATTTTTGAAAAGCATAAACTACCATAATTCACCCAATATAATATAGGTGATTTGAATACTCCTATAACTATGAAGGAAACTGAATTTGTAATGTAAAAACTCAGAAATCTACAGCAACAGGCAGTTTCACTGAAGAATTCTACCAAACATTTAAAAAATTAACACCAAGGTACACAATCTCCTCCAGAAGAGACAAGGAAACACTTCCCAACTCTTTTTATGAAGGCAGCATTATCTTGATACCAAACCACAAAAAGACACTATAAAAAAGAAAATTAAACAAATAAACTCTCTGAACAAAGACGTAAAAATCTTCAGCAAAGTATTAATAAATTGAATTCAGCAATGTTTAAAGACAATAATAAACTGCAACCAAGTGGACTTTATTCTGGGAATGCAAGGCTAGTTAAATACTCAAAAAGCAATCAATATAATCTACCATATTAATAAACTCAAGAAAAAAAACACAACGTAGTATCAACTGATGTAGAAGAAATATTTGACAAAATTCAACATCTATTTGTGAGAAAACTCTGAGCAAACTAGAAACAGTATGGGGCCGAGGAAGCACTCTGGGAGGCCTCAGCGGGCAGATTGCCTGAGTTCAGGAGTTCAAGACTGGCCTGAACAAAATGGCAAAACTCCATCTGTACTAAAAATACAAAAAATTAACTGGGTGCGGGATTGCTTGCCTGTAATCCCAGCTACTCAGGAGACTGAGGCACAAGAATTGCCTGAACTTGGGAGGTGGAGATTGCAGTGAGCTGAGATCTTGCCACTGCACTCCAGCCTGGGTGACAGAGTGAGATTCTGCCTCAAAAAAAAAAAAAAAAAAAAAAAAAAAAAAGGCATCTGTAACATAAAACTCAATTCTGGAAGACAGATTGCTTTCCCTTCAGATTGGGAACAATGTAAGGTTATCTATTCTTACTACTCCTATTCATGATACATGAAGTTCTAGTCAGTGAAATAGGAAACAAAATAAAACACAGATTAGGAAAAGAATAAACAAAACTTTCTCTTTTCGCAAATGACATGATTATCTCTGTAGAAAAACCCAAAGAATCTACCAAAAATTTAAAAAGCAAACCCTGGACTAATGAGTGTAGCAAAGTCAGAGGACATTATTTACAACACACAAAATTCAATTGTATTTCTATATACAAACAATGTACAATTTGAAACCAATACTTTTTAAAATGAAATTTATAATAGCTCCAAAATATTAAATACTTAGGTATAAATGTAACAAAACATGTACACAATCTGTATGCTGAAAACTATAAAACACTAAACAAATCAAAGACTGAAATAAATGGAAACACATATCGTATCATGTTCATGAACTGGGAGACTCAACAAAGTAACCACAGCAATTCTCCCTAAATTTATCTATGGGTTTAATATAATTTCAATGAAAGCACCGCAAAATTTTTCTGTATCCACAAGCTGATTCTAAACTTCATACAGAAAAGTAAAAGAATCAAAATAGCTAAAGTAATTTTGAAAAAAGAATAAAACTGGAGGAAATTACCCTACCCAGTTTTAAGACATTATAATGCTAAATTAACAAAGTGTGATAATGGCAAAGGGAAAGCTAAGTAAATCAATGGAAGAAAAGAGGCCCAAAATAGACCCTCACGAACAAGGCCAATTGATTTTTAACAAAGGTGCAAAAGCAATTCAATGGAGAAAAGACAGTGTTTTCAACAAATGGCGATGGAACAACTAGATAGCCATATGCAAAAAAGTAAGCCTTCACACCTTACACAATCAACTCAAAGGGATCACAGATCTAAATGGAAAACTTTTACAAGACATTTTTTTAAAAGGAGAAAATCCTGACCTGGGGTTGGGCAAAGTTCTTAGACATGACACTAGAAGATTCATAAAAGGAAAAATTGATAAACTAGACTTCACCAAAATTAAAAACACTGCTGTCTGAAACACCCTGTTAAGAGAATGGAAAGACAAGACCGACTGGAACAAAATACCTGAAAAACAAGTATCTGAAATATAATTTGTATCCAAAACATATAAAAAACCCTCAAAACTCAACATAAGACAACAGCCCAATTTAAATATGGGCAAAAGACTTGCCAGATACTTCACCAAAGAATCCATGTGGCAAATGAACACATGAAAAAATATTCAACATCTTTGGCAATTAGTTAAAGGCACATTAAAACCACAATGGGATACCACCACACACCTATTAGAATGGCTAAATTTAAAATACTGACACTACCAAATGGGAGTAGGTGCAAAGGCTGGGAGTAGGTGGAGCAACTAGAACTCTCACGTGTTGCTTGTGGGAATGCAAAGTGACACACACTCCAGAAAACAGTTTAACCATCTTTCAGAAGTTAAACATACATTTACCATATGACCCTGCAATCGGGAATGCAAAGTGACACACTCCAGAAAACAGTTTAACCGTCTTTCAGAAGTTAAACATACATTTACCATATGACCCTGCAATCCACTCCTAGCAGTACCCTAGAGAAATGAAAACATGTTCATATAAAAATCTGTACACGGTATATATAGCAAATCGATTCACAATCACAGAAAACTGAAAACCTAAACGTCCTTCAATGGGCAGAAGTAGAAACAAACTGTGGCATATCTACATAATAAAACAGTACTCAGCAATAAAAAAAGAAATTATCCATACATGAAACAATTTGGAGAAATCTTAAAGGCATTATGCTGAGTGAAAAAAAAAAGGTAATATCAAAAGATTACCAACTGTTAATGATTCTATTTCTAGAAAAAAGTAATTGCCAGGGGTAAGGCATATGATATAGAGGGATCACATTTGGTTTTTGTTGGGGGGGGGGTGATGGAATTGTTCTACATCCTTTTTGTAGTGGTTAGATGAATCTAAAATTCGTAGAAATGTATGCCGAAAAAAAGATAAATTTTAACATACCATTTTTTAAATAATAAATTAATTTCCTTAAAAGAAAAAAGCCAAATTAAATTTTAACAGGTAGACAGACTTTTGCTTTTCAGACACTATAGACTTAAACCACTAGATCAAAACAATTACTTTCCTAGAAATAAACATAATTCTGAGTACAATTAAAAACCTTGACAGTAATGCTTTATATAAACACCCTTTTCCCAAAACTTTTAACATTTTGCTAATGCAGTTTAATAAATTAGAAAAGGGTGAGTTAACTCACTAATAAAAAGGTGTTCTCATAACAGCCTTTAAGAAGTACGGTTATATTTGTAAAAATACTGAAAAACTTCCTAGGGTCAATGAAATTACCTAGATGTTAGGAGTTACATAAAAACCTAGAGAAGTTAACACCCCTTTTCAGGCCCTACTGCCACTTCACTAGCTCCTGATAATGAAGTTATTACTCCTGGCAACTGCCGATGGCTCCTCGGATCTCCGAGTAAAGTTAATTCTGTAGCAACCAGTGTCAATGGAATAGTGCAATTTGGTTCAAACCATATTCCTGCACTCTCTAAGCAAGGAACTAGGGAAGGGTGGGGTCGCGGGTAAAGCGGGGTCCCACTGCAAGGAGAAGAGGAGTCTAAATGCCAACGTGGGGCTGAGGACCCTCTTCGCCTTCAAACCTAACCTGAGCACTTAACGCCCTTCCTGGTTTCTCGCCCGGCCTGGGTCGCCCCTACCCAATTCGGGACCGGGGGCAGGCAAAAAGCCGAACGCTCGGCCAGACTGGGGACGCAGCGCCGCCCCCGCTCCACCCCTTTCCCGTCCGTGGGGCAATTCCAGGTACCGACCGCTGGGAGCGGGGAGGGGGCGCCGGGCTGGCGCGGCCGCCCACTTTCTCCAGCTGGAACTTGGGATCCGTGCTCAGGGGCGGGAGAGCGGGCGCTCGGCGGTCCGAACTAGGGGATGGGAGCCGGGCCTGGAGGCCCCTGCCCCCGACACCCCTGGCCACTCGGAGAGTAAGGCACAGCCTAGGACCCCGGGGAGAAGCGAGCTCTTCGCCAGCGAAGCCGGACGAATCCCCAACCCCCTGGAGAGGGCGAGTGAGCGCAGCGCCGCTGTACCGCAGCGCGAGCCGCTACTCACCGTCCCCCGCCGGCCGCGGACCCGCCGCCCGGCGCCACCGGCTCCTCCTGGTCGCGGCGCAACCGCTGCCGCCACTGCCTCCTCCCGACGCGCCAGCTCTCCCGGCGGTGCCGCGCGACTGGCTCGCACCGTCTTTCCCTTTCTTAAGAATGATTATGATTTTCTAACGAACTTTATTCGTAGCCAGGGCTCAGATTGAGCGGCTCAGCAGCAGCTCCGCCGGGGGCGGTGGGGCGCGGGAGCCTCGACTCCCCTCATCTGTGGGCTCGCCGCGCTGCGGAGCATGCGCCGGACTTCGTCTGCGCATGCTCTGCGCGGACCCGCTGCCCCGCCCCGCCCCCGTTCTGGCGGGTGGCGGGCTGCTGCTCGGCTTTCCTGGCGCCTCCAACGGAGCTGGGGAAGGCAGTGGGTAGACCCCAGGCGAGCAGGAGCTCCCAGATCGTGAACTCTAGAAAAGAGAAATCGGCCGAACACTGTCCGTATGAGTTTCGCCTACAGAGTAATCGGGCTTCCAGAGTCCTCAAAGGGTTTGCCCCGCTTCGGAAACATACCTTATTTTCTTGACCAAATGACATCTTAAGTGGTCGAGTGAGCAAAAAATGTCGAGCAAAGTCGAAAACGCACTCACACAGCCTGCAGGAATTCGCTGGACGAAACAGAAGCCTGAGATGGTTAATTATTCAGAGAAGCAAACCAAAAACGAAAAGGTCCGGTAAAAGTAATCTTAACTTTGCTGCAGTTGTTTTTATATTTCAAAATAAAATAGAATAGAAAAAAAAAAAAGGTGTAAAATAACAAGTGTTGGCCAGGATGTAGAGTTACTGCATTCTTCTACTCTGCTGCTGGAATGTAAACTGGAGCAACTCCTTTGAACAACAGGCTTTGTCTGCAAAAGGTGCATACCCTATGGCCGTGCAGTTCCACGCATCCATACACAGCAAAGAGAAACGAGTACTTAGGGTGCACCGACAGGCAGGAATCAGAATGTTCATAGCTGCATTTATTGTAATAATCCCTTAATGAGAATAAACCAATAGACCATCAACAACAGAATAAATGAAATAATTTGCACCGGGTTCATGTAATGAAACACTATACAGCAACGCAAGGAACCGTCTGCAATTACAAGCAACGACATGGATCAACTGCAGAAACTTAACTCCCAGCGTAAAAAGACAACAAAAGTACACGTGACATAAGTCCATTTTTATAAAGTACAAAAACAGAAGAACTAAGCTGCTAAAAGTTAGCATAGCCGGGCACGGTGGCTCAACCCTGTAATCCCAGCACTTTGGGAGGCCGAGGCGGGTGGATCACGAGGTCAAGAGATCGAGACCATCCTGGTCAACATGGTGAGACCCCGTCTCTACTAAAAATACAAAAAATTAGCTGGGCATGGTGGCACGTGCCTGTAATCCCAGCTACTCAGGAGGCTGAGGCAGGAGAATTGCCTGAACCCAGGAGGCGGAGGTTGCGGTGAGCCGAGATCGCACCATTGCACTCCAGCCTGGGTAACAAGAGCGAAACTGCGTCTCAAAAAAAAAAAAAAAAAAGGAAAAAAAAGAAAATAGTCTGGAGATAGATGGTGGTGATGGTTGCACAACAATGTGAATATACTTGATATTCTTGAAGTTTATACTTCAAAATGGCTAAAATGGTAAATTTTATGTTTTGTGTATATCGTACCAAATTTCTTTTTAATGGCGGGGGGAAAAGAAAATCCTAGAGAGTCTCAGAGAATACTTCTGCGGTCCAAATTTGAGAATTAGTTCCTGAAAAGGGATTTCCCCCGAAATAATTTATTTCCTCCCCACTTTTCCATTTCCTTGGGATTGTTGGGCATTGAAGGAGATCCAGAATATGCTACCCCAAAATATGCCACTTTGGCCTAAGGATTATTTTGAGCTGAAGGCAATTAAGAAACAGCAGAACAAAAGAAGCACTCTGCTTTTGCCATTTCTGCCTAAAAGCACGATAAAAATTTCCCTTTGTGAAGTTGTTCCTCCTCCCCATCCTATTCTAGGAGGAGAATCTTGAGTCATTATGGCAAACCTTGCCGAATAACCCTTGTCTTCCAGTAGTTTCCCTCACATAGTTTACTTGCTCACAGTTTACCACCTTCACAAGCCCCAACCCTTGTCATTTGTCTTATCACTTCTCCACAATTTATCACCCTTAAAAAAAAAAAAAAGATATATAAGCTCTCAGGCCTAACTGCTTTTTGGGGTTTTCACTTCTTTTCTGTGAGCCCCCCTCCCACCATGTGTATATGAAATAAACCTTTCTCCTGTTTATCTGTGATTTGTCAATTTAATTTGTAACCCTCTGTTACTGAACTTACAAGAGTAGAGAAAAAAATCCTCTGTGACAGACATTCTCAGTGCAATTAAGATCTACTTTTTTGTTTGTTTGTTTGAGACGGAGTTTCGCTCTTGTTACCCAGGCTGGAGTGCAATGGCGCGATCTCGGCTCACCGCAACCTCCGCCTCCTGGGTTCAGGCAATTCTCCTGCCTCAGCCTCCTGAGTAGCTGGGATTACAGGCACGTACCACCATGCCCAGCTAATTTTTTGTATTTTTTAGTAGAGACGGGGTTTCACCATGTTGACCGGGATGGTCTCGATCTCTCGACCTCGCGATCCACCCGCCTCGGCCTCCCAAAGTGCTGGGATTACAGGCTTGAGCCACCGCGCCCGGCAAGATCTACTTTTTATTTGACTTCAGCCTGCTCTCAAGGTCGAAGCAGATTCTCATGCTCTCACTGAAGGCAGTGAAATAATGAAAGCCTGCATGGAAACCTGGCCTTTTAAATCATGTGGCTGTGCTATAGAAGAAATAGCAATAAAATTAACATAAAAGATTTTGAAAGAAATTTTACCTCCAGTGACTAGAAATGAGTTTCACAAAATTATTTTAGGGAAAACATTCTGAAAAGTTAGTTATTAAGTCATTGCATGATTGTTTGAATCTAGCACCTCCACTGACCCAGCAAAAAATGTCCATTTGGCCCCTTGCTTGTTCTGTCATTGTGTCTGACTTAGTGAAAGAACAATGAGCTGAGTAGTGTCCAATGGTCATGAATTGTAGCTGAGTGGAAAAAAAACCACATAAAATAAAAATCAGAAAATATTTTATTTCCAGAAAGCAAGCTTTGAAAATTTTACCATTTAGAATATAAGTCTGCATATACATGTGAATGCCTATGTGGGCATCTGAAAAAACCTAGTAGAAATCATGATATTTGTCTAGACAGTATTAATCTACCACCATATTCTTCAGAATCTAACAGACCATGCTGGCAAAAAAATTTTTTCTAGTACTTTCTAGCCAGACATTAGAATACTGATCCAGTTCTTAAAAGTTGCTTGGGGGCTGGGTGCGGTGGCTCATGCCTGTAATCCCAGTACTTTGGGAGGCCGAGGTGAGCAGATCATGAGGTCAGGAGTTCGAGACCCGCCTGACCAACAATGGTGAAACCCCCTCTCTACTAATAATATACAAATTAGCTAGGCATGTTGGGGCACACCTGTAATCCCAGCTACTCGGGAGGCAGGAGAATGGAGAATCGCTTGAGCCCAGGAGACGAAGGTTTCAGTGAGCCGAGATGGCACCACCGCACTCCAGCCTGGGTGACAGTGAGACTCTATCTCAAAAAAAAAAAAAAAAAATGTTGCTTGGCTCTTAGTATCCTCGTCTCTAGTAAGGAGTTACTCACCTTATAAGGTCATTTATCCATTCAAAAAAATATTTCTTGTGCTAAGTGCTGTGCTGAACATTGGGTATTCAGTAATAGACAAAGGGAGATGGTTTGTGTCTCTGGAGAGCGTTTGTGTCTCTGGGAGCGTATAAAGGGAGACCAAAAAAGTATACAAATACACACATATGCACACATATATACAAATAAGTAATTACATACCCTTAGACATTATGTGAAAGTAAATAACTGGTATGATGGAAGCGTGGAAGAGGGAGCCTGAATTTATGTTGGAGAACCAAGGAAAGTCCTTTCTGATGTAGTGATTTTTGGGCTGTCACTTGAAAGATAAATGAGTTAGATAAAGAATACACGGAAAAAGACTTTAAGCAGAGAGAGCAGCAAGTACCATGGCCTGAGGCAACAAACAATTCTGTGGGTTTGAAGAATTGAAAAAGAGCCAGTGAGCAGGAGAGAGGTAGAAAGCAGTATGTAAAGAACAGTAGTGAGGGAGGCCGGGGCCAGGTCATGGAGACTTTGCAGGTCATGTTAGGAATTTGGATTGTATCTCAAGTGTATTGGGAAGCCACTGAAGGATTTTTTTAGTGCAAGGATTAGGAGATCCACTGGACAGCTTTTAAAAATTCTTCAGCCGGGCGCAGTGGCTCAGGCCTATAATACCAGCACTTTGGGAGGCCGAGGCAGGTGGATCACAAGGTCAGGAGATCGAGACCATCTTGATCAACAAGGTGAAACCCTGTCTCTACTAAAAATACAAAAATTAGCTGGGCATGGTGGTGCGTGCCTGTAGTCCCAGCTACTTGGGAGGCTGAGGCAGGAGAATTACTTGAACCCAGGAGGCGGAGGTCGCAGTGAGCCAAGATCGCGCCATTGCACTCCAGCCTGTGTAACAACAGCAAAATTCGTCTCAAACAAACAAACAAACAAATTCCTTTGGCTGCTATCCAGGGAAAACATAGAGTAAAGGAAAATGGGAGAGCAATGGAAGGCTGGTCCAGGCAAGAGATGACGAACGGTTAGACTGAAGTGGTTACAGGCATGATACAGAAAAGTGCATTTGTTTTTAATCTTGGAAGTAGAACCTACAGGGTTTGGCTATGGTACGGGAAAAAGAGGGAATGTCAAGTGTTACTCACAGGTTTCTTCAATGACTGCCTTGCTGAGATTGGTCACTAAGAAACTAATGATAACCCCTCACAATGTGAGTTGGGGAATAATCGGTTCATTCTAGCTTCCTTTTTGCTTTGTTCTAGGTTGTTCTCGTCTCATGGTCTAGTCTGTACCAGCATATACACATCTAGGTTTAGGGCCCTTACTAACAAGGAATAATTAGAAAATAAAAATCCTGTTTTTTTTTTAACTGCCCAAGTATTTTTCATATATATATATATATATTTACTTTGTTGAAGTACTCTTAGTAGGCTGGGCGTAGTGGCTCATGCCTGTAATCCAAGCACTTTGGAGGCCAAGGCGGGTGGATCACCTGAGGTCAGGAGTTCTAGACCAGCCTGACCAACATGGTGAAACCCCATCTTTAAAAAAAAATAAAAAGAAAAAATGAAAAAAGAAATACTCTTAGTATACTGAGATCTCCTTTTTTTTTTTTTTTTTGAGACGGAGTTTCACTCTTGTTACCCAGGCTGGAGTGCAATGGCGCGATCTCGGCTCACCGCAACCTCCGCCTCCCGGGGTCAAGCAATTCTCCTGCCTCAGCCTCCTGAGTAGCTGGGATTACAGGCACGCGCCACCATGCCCAGCTAATTTTTTGTATTTTTAGTAGAGATGGGGTTCCACCATGTTGACCAGGATGGTCTCGATCTCTCGACTTCGTGATCCACCCGCCTCGGCCTCCCAAAGTGCTGGGATTACAGGCTTGAGCCACCGCGCCCGGCCCTGAGATCTCCTTTCTAATGGAAAGGTCTGGACTAGACAGCTCTCTGACTTTTGAGAACTTAACTCATAGTAAATAAGGAAACATCTGTGTGATATTCTTCCTCACACTTCTGTTGGAATATTTGTTCACTTCACTTCAGTGATCTGGCAGTTAATGCATTTTTAAGAGCTTATTCACAATCAATGTTTTGTCATCCATTCCTTAATTTAAATTCTTCTCAGTAGACCGGGCAAGGTGGCTCATGCCCATAATCCCAGCACTTGGGGAGGCCGAGGCAGGAGGATCACCTTAGGTCAGGAGTTCAAGACCAGCCTGGCCAACATGGTGAAAGCCCGTCTCTACTAAAAATACAAAAATTAGCTAAGTGTGGTGGCACATGCCTGTAATCTCAGCTACTAGCGAGTCTGAGACAGGGTGATACTCTGTCTCAAAAATAAATAAATAAATAAATAAATAATTCTCAGTGTTGTCATAAAATAAGTGGAGGGACTGTATGGTTAACCTTATTTGTACATATAAATAAAGTAGGTAAAGGTCACATACCTTACAGGTAGGTTTGATACAATAATCTAATTCTCTTAATGGGCAATTATAAATTCAAACACATCCACTTGCCCATTTCCTGGATTTGCAATTATTAAGTCACAAAAACGTGGTGAGGAAATGTTCTACTTGTGCCAGTAATCAAATACTTGATACTCACAACAGAAAATTTTTTCCTCTTCAATATAATCCTTTCAACATTAATCAGTAACTGAGATTTTGTGCTTAAAGTAATATTTTTTTTTTTTGCAACCAGGACTAATTCTTAATTTTTTAACCACCTCTACTCAACAAATATATAAAACACTTTAAATATTGATGAATCAAGATTTACAAATCTAGAGTTAGAGGCCAGAAGGAAGTTTCAGATGGTGATAAGTAAAAATGTTCTGTATTAATGATGATTTTTTTTCAGTAATTAAGTGGTATAAACTCACTACTTTCATGAAGCTTCGTAGGTCATGGAAATAATGTTGTAGAGCGTACATGTGCATCGACTATGGCTGAATAGTTTGATGTACTTGCAAATCACAAAGTCCTTTCCTTTGAAATGTGTAAGGCAGTTTGAGATGCAGCTTCTCAGATGTATTTAGTCCCTCCTAGGACTGGATGTCCCCTTGTTACAGATGAATTCTGATTTCATGTACTCATAAATAGAAACAACTCATGAACACCTATTTTAAACACTGAGTTGCCATCAACCTGAGGGACCAAAGAAGTGGATTGAGGGCAGGGAGTAGTTGGAAAGAGCAGAGAATTGATTTAAAGATGAGACGTGTGATAATGATGTACAGGCACTTTGTGGGGTATTGGAGGGTCCCAGGTAGATAGGAGCTTGCGGCTTACAGTCATCCAGCCTATGTTATCGGGCTCTTACAACTCAGGCTTTGGAGCCAGAATCCCTGCATTTGAATTCCAGCTCTGCTATTTACTAGCTGTGTTACCTCAGACAAGTTATTTGTATCTCTCAGTGCCTCAGTTTTCCTCAGTTGTAGAATGAAGATAATAGTAGTACTTCCCGGGGTTATCAGAGGAATTTAATGAGGAATTTAATAATATGTGAAAGCACTTAGAAGAGTGTAAGTCCTCAAAAAAAAAGTTATTAAAAGTATTAGTAGTATTTGAAAGTCACTAGTTACATGGGAATGAAATGCATAGAAATGCCTGCAAATTGACTCATCTCTAAGTGGTGAAATGCCAATGGCATTGCCAATGATATATCTCTTTTTTCCTCCTTGCTAGAGTTTTTCTTTAGCTTTACTGCTCTGCAGTGTCCAAGTATGGATTGTTTTTATTTTATCTACAGTATTTAGTGTGCTACTTTAATAATGTCTTTCTTCAGTTCTGGAAAATTTTCGGCCTATATCTTCAATATTGCCTCTAACCCATTCTATTTTCTTTTTCTGGAACTCCTATTAAGAGAGGCTGATCCTAAACCCCTCTTAAAATGTTGATATCACTATCTTTCTGGCTTTATTATATGTAATGGGCGATCTTCCAGTTTACTAATTTCTTCTCCATCTATTTCTTTTCTACAGTTTAAATTTATCCATTGAGTTTATAATCCCAATGACCTACATTTTATATTTTCCACATGTTCTCTGTTTTGTTAAAATTTGTTTTCTCCTGTAGTCAAACTATTATATTCACTAGGCTTTTAAATCTTTTTTGCATTGCTTTATTTATTTATTTATTTATTATTACTATTATTATTTTTGAAACAGATTTTCGCTCTTGTTACCCAGGCTGGAGTGCAGTGGCCCGATCTCGGCTCACCGCAACCTCCGCCTCCTGGGTTCAGGCAATTCTCCTGCCTCAGCCTCCTGAGTACCTGGGATTACAGGCACATGCCACCATGCCCAGCTAATTTTTTGTATTTTTAGTAGACACAGGGTTTCACCATGTTGACCAGGATAGTCTCAATCTCTTGACCTCGTGATCCACCCGCCTCGGCCTCCCAAAGTGCTTGGATTACTGACGTGAGCCACCGCGCCCAGCTCTTTTGCATTGCTTTAATTCTTTTGAACATAATTAATTATCTTAGTCCCTGTGCTAATCTTCCATTATTTCCAATTCTTTTTTATTGCGCTCGAGGACTCTCCCTCATCATGCCTCCTTTTGTGGTTTTTAATTTAGGAATGTGAAGTCATCTTCACAAGGGCTGCGTTTTCTGTGGAACTTCTATATGCGTAACCCCTGTAGAATGGCTTGATATCTGCCTTTGATATTTGCTTTTGTCAAAGCCAGGGCTTCAGACTGTTCAAGGATATGGGAACAGCTTTTATATTAAATTCTTAGCTTGGAACACCCACATCACATAGGTAGTATAAATTCAGTAAACATGCCCACCCAACGTATAGGTTTTGGGTTTTGAATCCTCCCAGAAACATTTCCCCATTCAGAATCCCAGGAGATGGTAAGCTTCCTTGTTGCTTTCCTATTCTCCTTGACAAAATTTTTCTAGCTCCCTTTTCACTGAATTGGTGCCTATTCTAGGGCCTCTTTTTTATGTCAGTGTTTCACTTCCAGCCTTCTCTTTCATCTAGAGCAGAACATCTCTTCAATCCCTTGGGAGCATTCAACCTTCTGTTTTGACCCTCAGGTAGGGCACTTTCTTGGCCTGTCAAGACCACTGGGGAGTCACCTTTCTTTGTTTCAACTTAGGCTATTGTATTCTTTGTTGTTGTTACAGTTTACCTTAGTGTATCTGTTTATCTAAGCTTATCAAGCCTGTTCATATATGGTGGGAGGGTATTTATCAGTTCAGTTAGCATCTTTATAGGAACAGGAAATCTCGATTTATTTTCTATGGCAAATTAATTCAGATCTGAGACATCACTTACCAGGGATTTTAAGATATCCAATATCAGTCTTTAAAGATTTCCTTCCCTTTTCCACAGTTGCACAAGAGTTGTCAGAGGCTTCCATAGTTTGGAAAACTTAGGCAAAGACCCCTGGTACTCAGTTGTGATCATCACTGTGATGTGAATTGCCCATGTACATTGAGTCTATTTGAATAAATATACACCCTTTATGCCCAGTTTGGTCATAAGTATCTTTTACCTGAACTCCCAGGGTTATGGAGGTTAGTGTTCATGTCTCCACCACCAAGAAGCTGAAGCACCTTCAGAGGCGCTACTGTATCCCCTGGTAAAGCCAGGCACAGATACCTATAGTTTTTGGAATCTGCTACCTCCATCAATCCCTAGGAAACGAATTCAGTTTTTTTCTTTTTTCCTTTTTCTTTTAAGATGGAGTTTCACCATGTTGGTCAGGCTGGTCTTAAACTCCCGACCTCATGTGATCCGCCCGCCTTGGCCTCCAAAGTGCTTGGATTACAGGAGTGATCCACCATGCACGGCCAATTCAATTTTTTCCAATCCTAAGGATCCACCTCTTGAGCAGAATGGTGAGGACATTTGAAATGCGTAGGTACATTTTTTTGGTTATCTTAATGGCTGGGGTATACTACTGTTATTTAGTGCCTAGAAACCGGGGATATTCAATGAAGCTTTCCAGAAAGGCCACTGGAAACTTTTCTCTGAAAAACATTGTCTGTTCCATCCATCCGTGGGATAGTCCAACTTAATCTTCTTGGAAAGACCATACTTAAAAAAGTTTTTTTCTGGCCGGGCGCGGTGGCTCAAGCCTATAATCCCAGCACTTTGGGAGGCCGAGGCGGGTGGATCACGAGGTCAAGAGATTGAGACCATCCTGGTCAACATGGTGAAACCCCGTCTCTACTAAAAATACAAAAAATTAGCTGGGCATGGCAGTGCGTGCCTGTAATCCCAGCTACTCAGGAGGCTGAGGCAGGAGAATTGCCTGAACCCAGGAGGCGGAGGTTGCGGTGAGCCGAGATGGCGCCATTGCACTCCAGCCTGGGTAACGAGAGCAAAACTCCGTCTCAAAAAAAAAAAAAAAAGAAAGTTTTTTTCCTTTTCCCCTAGGTAAGGTATAATGAGCTCAGACCTTATTAGAAATACAATGTTAGATTTCTCTTCCTGTGGTAGGGAGGGGAAAAGGATGACTTTATTCTACTTGGTAAATACTTATCTCCAAAATTAACCTTGTATTACAAATAATGATGCAAAAGACAAATCACAAACTGAGAAAAAATACTCTCAACATATAACAGATAAAGGGCTGAATTTTTTTAATATACAAAGATCTCTTACAATTCAATAAGCAACAAATAGGCAAAACCCACTCATTCAGATACTGAAATGAAAGATAATGGCTTATTGACACACGAGTGTATTTAATATCGTCACAATTCAGAAAATGAAAATTAAACAATAAGGATACCATTTTCCTTGTATCTGATTGACGAATTGAAGAGGTTAATATTTTAACGAGGAAGGATGTGGGAAAACAAGTATTTTGTTCAAGTGGAAATGGAATCAACCCTTTTAGAGAGCAATTTGGCAAAATATATCAATTATGAATGTGTATTTCCGTGTGCAACAATTTTATTTATAGACCATTTTATATGAGTGCTTAAAAATATTAGTATATTAGTATATTCCGGGCCGGGCACGGTGGCTCAAGCCCGTAATCCCAGCACTTTGGGAGGCCTAGGCGGGTGGATCACGAGGTCAAGAGATCGAGACCATCCTGGTCAACATGGTGAAACCCTGTCTCTACTAAAAATACAAAAAATCAGCTGGGCATGGTGGCGCGTGCCTGTAATCCCAGCTACTCAGGAGGCTGAGGCAGGAGAATTGCCTGAACCCAGGAGGCGGAGGTTGCGGTGAGCCGAGATCGCGCCATTGTACTCCAGCCTGGGTAACAAGAGTGAAACTCCGTCTCCATAAAAAAAAAAAAAAAAATTAGTATATTCCAAGTAGAATCCCAGAAAAAGAAAAAAAAACAAAACCCAGTAGTACAATGAACTTAGTTATACCAAATACTAGGAAAAATGGATATGGAACCTATGGTCTGAGCAAAGCATTAAATGCTTTTCTTCCTTTAATCCTAAGTTATAGTTGTTTTTTTCCAAATATGAAAACTAAGCCTTGGCATTACCATGTCTTCAGAGATTCAGAAATTCTTCCATTAAAGAAGATAATCTGTCTTGAGTTTCTTCCCAAGATTCTTTTTCTCACAAGACATTGTTTAAGGAAGACAAAATGAACTCAAGACAAAACAAGTTCTGCAAAGCAAACCAAGTGTTCTGTTGTTGCATTAATGATAGTTACAGATGTCGAGTTTCAGAGCCACATTAATGAGTCCAGATTCTGTTCTTCAAATTTGTAAGTTTAAAAACTAAAATTTTACCAAGGGATGGTTAGATATTGGGAAACCAACTGTTTTCAAGAGGCATATATATATATATATATATATATATATATATATATATATATATATTTCAGAATGCTAGTTTATTAACCTGTAATAGAATATGCCAAGCATGATAACCAGATTTAAACTTGTCACAAAACACCTTCTCTTTCTTACAAACAGCAGAAGCCTCCTTCTTGCCCGCTCCCTGTTCTTTCCTGAATGCTTTCTTTTTAGTGTACACATGCACTTGGGACACCAAATTTTAAGTCAGAAAGTTGTTGGGTGAGCACAAAGTTAAAACAAATGGAGTTGGATGCTTTTGGGTTAGATTTCCAGCAAACTGAGGAGTGCTAAAGAATTGTCCTTCCACATTTTAGAGGCATTTCTTCCTAAAAAGCTGGCCACAGATCAGGTATCAGAATACTCTTTCTCTGGCCAGTGCAGGAGAAATACTAGCAAAGATATATTTTCTAATTCTTCTTTTTCTAGTTTCCATGCAAACCATCATATTCCTCTGTATGAAATCATACACCACAGACATGTTGGAGTTTGGTCATAGCCTATTTTACATTTATGTTTTGAATTGATATCTCCAGCAAGAATTTCAGATATGTTCTGGCCTTACTGAAATTTTGTCTCAGGGAAGTTTTCTGGGATGAGTTTCTATAAATGGGCTAATGTCGTGTATTTTATGTTACTTCTTTCCCATTCTTGAAAGTAAGAATTTTGTTTTCATTTATTGATCCAACACATATTGAGTGCCATAATTTATCAAGCATTATGAGTGATACAGAGATACATAAAACATTCTTCCTGAACATATGTAATCTTTGGGTTTTATCTAGACTATGTGCTAGTCTAAAAATTAAACTAGCTTTTATAATTCTAAGTTACAACTTGCGACTGGTGAAACTTCACCCTCTACACAAAATGGCGTAAAATGAACAGTAAATATCTACCCTCTCCATACGTACTTACCTCATGCCTGTTCCACTCCTAGAGGTAATAGCTTGTTAATAATTTTTCTTCCTTTCCTTCTTCCCTCCCTCCTTCCCTCTTCCCCCTCCCTTTCTCCCTCCCTCTCTCCTTCCTCTCCCACCCTTCCTCTCTCTTTCTTCCCTCCCTCCCTTCCTCCCTCCTTCCTTCCCTCCCTTCCTTTCTTCCTCCCTTCCTCCCTGAACAGGGGCTCACTCCATTGCCCAAGCTGGAGCGCAGTTGTGCCATCATAGCTCACTGTAACCTCAAACACATGGGCTCAAGTGATTCCATCCTTCTGCTTCAGCCTCCCTAGTAGCTAGGACCACGGGTATGCAGCACTACACCACAACTAATTTTAAAAATTATCATTATTTGTTAGAGCCAGGCACGGTGGCTCACGCCTATAATCCCAGAACTTTGGGAGGCTGAGGTGGGCAGATCACCAACGTCAGGCGTTCAAGACCAGCCTGACCAACATGGTAAAACCCCGTCTCTACTAAAAATACAAAAAGAAAAAAAAATAGCCGTAAGTGGCAGTGTGCACCTGTAATCCCAGCTACTTAGTAGGCTGAGGCAGGAGAATCCCTTGAACCCAAGAAGTGGAGATTGCAGTGAGCTGAGATCATGCCACTGCACTCCAGCCTGGATGACAGAAGGAGACTCCGTCTAAAAAAAAAAAAAAAAAAAAAAAAAAATTATTTCTTGTACGGACAGGCTCTTACAATGTTGCCCAGGCTGGTCTCAAACTCCTGGGCTCAAGTGATCCTCCCACCTTGGCCTCCCAAAATACTGGAATTACTTACATAAGCCACCATGCCTGGCCCTCTGTTAACAATTTCTTATGTATACTTCCAGAATTTTTTTGTGTACAAATAAATATATATATGATTTTCTGCCAAATGCTACATACATCCATATGTGGTAAGTAATTCTCAGTTTGAAGGATAGACCAAATTTATTTCAAACACAGCCTTAAATCTTTTTTTGTGCTTGATGGAGTTTCTCTCTTGCTGCCCAGGTTGGAGTGCAATCGTGCAATCTCAGCTCACTGCAACCTCCACCTCCAGGATTCAAGCCTTCCAAGTTGAAGCGATTCTCCTGCCTCAGCCTCCTGAGTAGCTGGGATTACAGGCATGTGCCACCTCGCCCAGCTAAGCCTTAAATGTTTAGATGAAAAGTCATTAGGCAGGACTGGAGGTAAGGGCTGGTCTAAGGTCTCTGTTACGTGTCTGGATTTACTGAATTGCAATGATGATACAGTAAAAAAAATTGTAAAAGAGCAAAAACAATGAAAAATAGATGTGTTGTTATATATTTCTTCTTGTATAGACCTCACTTATTAAACACAAAAGGGTATCTACTCAAAGTGTTATTTTCAAGTTTTCAATACTAGTTCTTTGTACCCAGAGCACATTTAGTATTGTCATTGCACCAGCATCACTGTTGGTATTCTCCAGTGTGTGAGATATTAATTAAACTCCAGATTAGAAAAGTTGAAGATAACAGCTATTAACTGAAGATTATTAATTTTATGGCTTTAATAATAATTTTAGTAACTTGTATCTGATGTGTTTTATTACTTTTTTAGAAATGAATGAATTTTATCTGTAACAAATAGGTATTGATTCAAAATAAAGTGAAGGCCAGTCACAGTGGTTTATGCCTGTAATCCCAGCACTTTGAAAGGCTGAGGCCAGAGGATTGTATGAGCCAAGGAGTTTGAGACCAGCCTGGGCAATGTAATGAGACCCCCATCTCTAAAAAAAAAATAGCCAAATGTGATGACACTTGCTACTCGGGAGGCTGAGGTGGGAAGATCACTTAAGTCCTGGAGGTAAAGCCGCAGTGATCAGTGATAGTGCCATTTCACTCCAGCCTGGGTGACAGAATGAGACCCTTCTGAAAAACCAGACAAAAACAAAGTGAAAGGCCGTGTGTGGTGACTCACCCCTGTAATCCCTGCGCTTTGGGAGGCCCAGGTGGGTGGTGGATCACCTGAGGTTAGGAGCTTGAGACCAGCCGGGCCAACATGGTGAAACCCCATCTCTACTAAAAGTACAAAAAATTAGGCAGGCATGCTGGTGCATGCCTGTAACCTCAGCTATTCAGGAGGCTGAGGCAGGAGAATCAGTGGAAACCGGGAGGTGGAGGTTGCAGTGAGCCAAGATCACGCCACTGCACTCCAGCCTGGGCAACAAGAGCAAAACTCTTATCTCAAAAAAAAAAAAAAAAAAAAGAAAAGAAAAAGAAAAAGAAGGAAGAACAAAGTGAAAAAAATGTTTATGTGGAGGACTGGATTCATGAAATTCAAAGACAATATGCTTCATCCAAACCTAGTGCCACTTTAGTGTCTGTGATAGGCACAATAATGCCCCAATCTCTTCTACTACCCCAAAGTTGTCCACATGTTATCCTTGAAACCTGTGATTATGATGTACCTTGCATGGCAAAAAGGACTTTGCAGATGTGGTTACATTAAGAATCGTGAGATGGGAAGATTGTGCTGGATTATCCAGGTGGGCCAGTGTAGTGTAACCATAAGGAGTCTTTATAAGAGGGAAGGAAGCAAGAGGGTCAGAGCCAGGGAAGTAGATGTGACACAGAAACAGAGATCAGAAAGAGGAGTTGGGGAGAGAGAGAGATTTGAAGATGCTGTGCTGCTGGCTTTCAAGATGGAGAAGGGGACTACAAGCCAAGAAATGTAGGTGGCCTCCACAAGCTGGAAGAGACAAGCACAGGGATTCTCCTCTAGAGCCTCCAGAGAGAAGCAGCCCTAATTCCATTTTGATTTTAGCCCAGAGAGGCTGATTTTGGACTCTAGAATGAAAAAGTAATGAATTGGTGTTGTCTTAGACACTAAGTTTGTGGTAATAGTTATAGCACAATAGGAGGCTATATCCTATCCCGAATTTATGATGTCTCCTACGATAAAATCTTCCTCTTTTCCTTGCTTTACTGACTTGGCAAATCCACCTAATTCTGATGGCTAAAGTCAGGTACCTGGGAGTCATCCTTGACACTACTGTTACAATTCATGTCCAAATCTGACCTGTCATTCTTCCTGCCCTGTAGCTCACTGGTCCATCTTCTATCCACTCATCTAGACAAGTGTGTAATAGCTGCCCAATTTGGGTTTTTTTGGCCTCTAGCCTCCACCTCTTATTTATCCTACACACTGCTGCCAGAATGATCTTTCTAAATTGCTAGATTTTCTGCTTAAGAGCCTTGAATAACTCTTCTTTGCTATATTATTTTTTTTTTTTTTTTTTTTTTTTTTTTTTTTTTTTTTGAGACGGAGTTTCGCTCTTGTTGCCCAGGCTGGAGTGCAATGGCGCGATCTCGGCTCACCGCAACCTCCGCCTCCTGGGTTCAGGCAATTCTCCTGCCTCAGCCTCCTGAGTAGCTGGGATTACAAGCACATGCCACTATGCCTAGCTAATTTTTTGTATTTTTTTAGTAGAGACGGGGTTTCACCATGTTGACCAGGATGGCCTCGATCTCTTGACCTCGTGATTCACCCGCCTCGGCCTCCCAAAGTGCTGGGATTACAGGCTTGAGCCACCGCGCCCGGCTTCTTTGCTATATTATTATCAAGCTTTTTGGTATGACCTTGCCTTTGTCTTGCCCTCTAGTCTCACGTCTCTCTATATCCCACAGTGTATTCCCTTATTCCTTGTTACTCTTTTTTTTTTTTTTTTTTTTTTTAAGGGTCTCACTCTATCATCCAGGATGGAGCACAGTGGCATGATCTTGACCTACTGCAACTTCTGCCTCATGGGTTTGAGCAGTTCTCCTGCCTCAGCCTTCTGAGTAGCTGGGACTACAGGCGCAAACCACCACCCCCGGCTAATTTTTGTATTTTTAGCAGAGATGGGGTTTTACCATGTGGGCTAAGCTGGTTTTGAGCTCCTGACCTCAGGTTATCTGCCTGCCTTGGCCTCCCAAAGTGCTAGGATTATAGGCATGAGCCATTGTGCCCTGCGTGTTCCCTGTTATTCTGCTACATTGAACTTGTTGTTGTTCCCACTATGTATTATGCTATTTAATGTCTCCGTGCCTTTGATCATGCTGTTTCTTTTTCTTTCTTTCTTTCTTTCTTTTTTTTTTTTTTTTTTTGAGACGGAGTTTCGCTCTTGTTACCCAGGCTGGAGTGCAATGGCGCGATCTCGGCTCACCGCAACCTCCGCCTCCTGGGTTCAGGCAATTCTCCTGCCTCAGCCTCCTGAGTAGCTGGGATTACAGGCACGTGCCACCATGCCCAGCTAATTTTTTGTATTTTTAGTAGAGACGGAGTTTCACCGTGTTGACCAGGATGGTCTCGATCTCTTGACCTCGTGATCCACCCGCCTCGGCCTCCCAAAGTGCTGGGATTACAGGCTTGAGCCACCGCGCCCAGCCTCTTTTTTTTTTTTTTTTTAAGACTAGTCAAGTGTAGTAGTGAGAAGTGGGGAAAGGGTAGAACAAGGAGCTCGATCTGGAACTGACTGTGAACAATCAATTGAGAAAACTCACTGCCTTTGGACCAGCCAATCATGCTATTTTGTTTTCTGGAATTTTTTTCTCTCCTTCTTCCTAATTTTGCCACCTCTTTTATATTTTGTAAGAATTTGTTGAGGCCAGGTGTAGTGTGCATGCCTATAATCCCTGCACTTTGAGAGGCCAAGGTGGATGGATCACTTGAGCTCAGGAATTCAAGACCAGCTTGGGCAACATGGCAAGACCCCAAACCCCATCTCTACAAAAAATACAAAAATTAGCAGGGTGTGGTGGTGCATGCCTGTAGTTCCTGCTACTCAGGAGGCTCGGGTTGGGGGAGGATCACCTGAGCCTGAGAGGGTCGAGGCTGCATTGAGCCAAGATCGTGGCACTTCACTCCAGCCTTGGCAACGGAGCAAGACCTTTTTTCAAACAACAACAAAAAGGAATTTTTTAAAATGCCACCATCCACAGGGAGCCCTTCCTTAAGTGCCTTCACCTCTTTTCTTCTAGTGCCATGATTATATTACTTCTCAATCTGCAATGTAAATTTTGGGCTGCTTCAAATAACTAATATTTTTGAGCTACTACAATGTTATGCACCATGCTAACTCTAACTCATAAAATGGCAATCAAAAAAGAGAGCATTCTTGCTCTCATACAGCTCAGAGACTGTAGGGAAGACAGACATTAAGAACATAGTTACAAGTACTCCAAAAAAGAGGTATAAGTTATATGGTGGGTATTAGGAGGAGGATCTACGGGATCAAGAATCTTTAGGCTTGCCGGGCGCGGTGGCTCAAGCCTGTAATCCCAGCACTTTGGGAGGCCGAGGCGGGTGGATCACGAGGTCAAGAGATCGAGACCATCCTGGTCAACATGGTGAAACCCCATCTCTACTAGAAATACAAAAAATTAGCTGGGCATGGTGGCGCGTGCCTGTAATCCCAGCTACTCAGGAGGCTGAGGCAGGAGAATTGCCTGAACCCAGGAGGCGGAGGTTGTGGTGAGCTGAGATCGCGCCATTGCACTCCAGCCTGGGTAACAAGAGCGAAAACTCTGTCTCTAAAAAAAAAAAAAAAAAAATAAAGAATCTTTAGGCTTGGACTTTTCTGTCTCCCCAGCAGACCGTAAGCAGCTTGCATTCAGGGAGGAGATGATGTTGATCCTGATGGGAAGCTACTGGACAAGATAAAATGAGAGCGTACACAAAGAAAGGAATAGGCAGGACCCAGGAAACAGGAGACCAGCACAGGTGAGAGGTAGAGGGAAGCCCCAGGACAGCAGCTGTGTGGGACAGAGAAAGCAACACTTCCTGATTGGTAGAAGAGGTAGAAGGCTCCTGAATGGCTGTCTCCAAGGAGAGATACTTGATAGAATACATAATATATTTGAAAAACATGTTGAGAAAAGATTTACATTTCTAGAGCAGAGTTTATGATGAATTAATATTAGATAGAAAGCTAAGCAAATAACAAAAACACCAAGCTGGGCACAGTGGCTCACACCTGTAATCTCAACGCTTTGGGAGGCTGAGGCAGGAGGATCACCTCAACCCAAGAGTTGAAGACCAGCCTGGGCAACACAACAAGACTCCATCTCTACTAAAAATAGAAAAATTAGCTGAACATGGTGGCACACCCTTGTGGTCTCAGTTACTCAGGAGGCTGAGGCTGGAGAATCGCTTGAGCCCAGGAGTTTGAGGTTGCAGTGAGCTATGATCACATCATTTCACTCCAGCCTGGATGGCAGAGTGAGACTCTGTTTTTTTGTTTGTTTTTTTTAAAAACAGATTCTCATCTTCATGATAGGAAGTTAATAGACATGTAAAACTGAACACATTTTCAGGAAACTGCTGAAGGAATGGCAAGCAGAAAAAAAAATTAAAAAAATAGCATTAACAAGAATAGAAATGACTGTAAATACCAAAAGAAACAGAAAAACAGGTTGAAAATCTTTGGAAACTAATTGCGGGGAGGGACGTGGAATTACTAGCTTACTCTTTTAATAATAAACTATGCAAAACTATTTAATTTTTTAAACTAAGAATATGTAAATAAAGACAATATTACATTGAAATTTTCTGTGTAAACCGTAAAGTGACCAATAAAGGCTATTATTAATAATACTAACAATAATAAATTTTTTCTTTAGTTAGTTTGATACAATATTTTGGTATGAGGTAATATCTGGAACACACATCAATATCTGGAACACAGCTTGGCATATAGCAAATGCTCAGTAAATAATTCTTTTTTCTTCTAATATCTTTAAATAAAAGTACCTAAAAACGTCCCAAATGTTAAAACACATTAAAAGCTTCCAATAAAGCATTAAAAATTTTCTGCCAGTAAATTGTAAACTATGTTGTGTTTAAAAATTGCTTTTAAATAAATAAAACAGAATACAGTGAGCCGCTTTGATTTTTTTATCTACTAAAAATGTTTTGTGAGGGAGTTATTGTGATTTAAATTGGGTTATTTTTAAGAACAATAATTTAAAACTAAAAAATTATGTTTTGTGGCTACAAAATGGAAATACAGTAACTTACAATGGACTTAAATTGCTTCACGGTTTTCCAAACCGATATGATGGTTACCAAATCAGAAGGAAAAACATGCTAGTTAATCATAGGGTAAGCTTTTTTCCTAATATGGTATAAACAATTTTAAAGTTCTTACTGTATGACATCTCAGGGTGTGTATTAACTCTCAGAGGAAGATTAGTTACATGTCATGTGCCTCCTTTTTTTCTTTTTCTTTTTTTTAAAAAAAAAACAAAAAAAACAATGTTGCTATCTGGACATTATTCAGAGGCTTGAAAAGTCCAGGCTCCCTACATTATAATTAAGCAATGATGTAATCTGATCTGGATTTGTATCTGATGTAATCCCAGGCAGTTTCACAGTGATGTTTGCTTGAGTTTTGTGTTTTAGGAGTAAAGCACATGGAAAAATTCTTCATGGAAAAGAATTTTCTATGTTTTAAATATGAATTATGTTTTAAATATAATTATTTATAAATATATTTAAAACAATTCATAATTATATTTATAAATAATACAATATAAATTATTAATTATTTAATATATTTATTATATATTTAATATATATAATATATTTAATATATTTATTATATAAATATAAATTATTTATAAATATAATTATTTATGAATTGTGTTTTAAATATAAAGAATTATGTTTTAAATATCTTTTGTGAATTTCACAGATGGTCTCAAACAATGAGATATGACTTGTTTCAAAACTCATGTTTTCCAATTTGATATCAACTATCTATACCATCTACCAAGGTCACCCACCTATGAAGGATAAGTGGTTCTTAGAAGGTTCCTGTTGTTCAACCTGCACTCATCTGCAATCTGTAATTCTTCATTCACATCTTCACACATTCTGAATGTCAATATTGACATTCAACCTCTTTGAATGCAAATGGCAAAAAAGGTACCAATGATGATGGCCATTCACCACCTAACCCTTTCCCCTCAGTAACTGCCTGGGATCAGGAAAACGGAGCTTTGACGGGGAACGGAGAAGGATGAGGGGTGTTGGTGTTAATGATGATCCTTGGCTATTGAGAGCCTGAGTATAGTATGGGAGGCTGTGTACATATGGGAAAGGGGGAAGAAAGAGGAGGAAGGGAATGGTGTTGGTCCCCTAAGATAAAGATTAAGAGGGCATGTTAATTGGAATATTGGAAGAGTTGAAGAGGTTAAATCCTGTTTTGTTTGTTTGTTTGTTTGTTTATTTGAGATGGAGTCTCACTCTGTTGCCCACGATGGAGTGCAGTGGTGTGATCCCGGCTCGCTGAAACCTCCGCCTCTTGGGTTCAAGTGATTCTCCTGTCTCAGCCTCCCAAGGAGCTAGGGCTACAGGTGCACGCCACCATGCCCAGCTGTTTTTTAAATATATTTTTAGTAGAAATGGGGTTTCATTGTGTTGGCCAGGCTGGTCTCGAATTAATATAATAATAATTTTTAATAGCCAGGTGTGGTAGCACATGCCTGTAGCCCTAACTACTGAGGAGGCTGAGGTGTCAGGATCATGTGATCCCAGGAGTTGGAGGCTGCTGTGAGCTATGATTGTACCACTGCACTCCAAACTGGGTGACAGAGCGAGACTTTGACTTTAAAATAAATAAATAAATAATAATAATAAAAAAAACAAGAAGAGTGGAGAAGGCCCTGTGGTTTTTGGCTCACAATTGTATCCCAATGTCTGGCAATATGCCTACAACAGAGTAGATTCTCCACAAATAATTATTGAATGAAACAAGATGAATATATTTTATTTGGAAAAGTCACCTTACCCCAACGGAACTTACTGTTATGAAAAACAAAACAAATAAACAAACAAAAACAAACCAACAACGAAAAGATTCTACCACTAAAAAGCCACAGATAGGCTGGGCGTGGTGGCTCACATCTGTAATTCCAGCACTTTTGGAGGCCAAGGGTGGTGGACGATGAGGTCAGGAATTCAAGACCAGCCTGGCCAATATGGTGAAACGCCATCTCTACTAAAAATACAAAATTAACTGGGTGCGGTGGTACGTATCTGTAATCCCAGCTGCTCGGGAGGCTGAGGCAGGAGAATCGCTTGAACCCAGGAGATGGAGGTTGCGGTGAGCAGAGATCATGCCATTGCACTCCAGCCTGGGCAACCAGAGCAAAACTCCATTTCAAAAAAAAAAAAAAAGCCACATATAATGACTTTGGACTCCCTTGCCAAAACAAACGTTTGCCACAGAGCAGAGCGGGGTCAACTTTTGGTTGGTGCACTTCAGTGAAATAATTGTGTACAGGGTGACGAATGGGATTTTCTTGTCACTCCAGAAACAGCGTAAGGCCCATTGCCCAATACAAAAGGTGCTAAGTACCCCACATCCTAGAGAGAATTTTCACAACCAGAGTGTGATGTATGCACCCCTTCTTACTAGGCAACATCACAATGACAACCAGTTGCCTCACTTCATATGAACAGAAGGCTGGGAGAAGCAAGAGAGCCACTGGGGCCAGGGGTGGCAGCCCAGTGAGAGTGACATCCACAGTGAGCATTCCATCCCGTGGGTACCTCTTCCATGGCAGGGGAGGGGCTGCTTACCATCTCTCCAAAACCAGTTGTGGGAGCACTAACCATGATTCAGAAAGACTGAGGGGACTACAAGGAGAGGAGACCCTGTGTCTACTCGAATGAAGAAAGGGAGTGGAGATGAGTTTGTGGGAGGAGAGAGGGAATAGCAGAGGCCGCAGCCCTCACTCAAAGCATTTAGTGTTGCAGGGCTCTATGGGTGAACTACAGGTCAAGTGGACACTGCAGAAGATGGCTGAACTGCAGCCATTGTGCTCGTTCCCTGTCCCCTGTACCACCCACCACACCGCTGGAGGGGAGCTTATTGGTAAGGGGACTGTAGCAGTGGGGGGCTGCAGGTACTGTACAGTTTATGACTGGCAGGGGATGCTAAGCTGGAGCTAGACCTCACACATCTGGGAATCCCACAGCTGGAGGTCCCCTGAGACTCCTACAAAGAACTCACCAGAGTGCCCTGCAAGAACCAGCATTTGGAGCCCTGCTGCACTGAGAACACAGAGGAATCTGTGTTAGCTTGAGAAACAAGTTACTAGAAACTCCCGCTCCCAGTATCATATTCTGTTCAAATCTTGTAAATCCTGAGAAGGTTTTTCAAACACAAAAACAATTATGGAATAAGCTTCTTGCAAATACAAGCTGTCTTAGACCACACTCTGACCTACTCCTTAGCATCTCTGTTGAGGAATTTACAAGGCCAATTAAATTCACCACCATGACCAGTCAAGATTCTGTCTTTACCCATTCTGGTGCAGCACCTGGGGTTGAGACATGTGTTGGAAATTCAAGAAGAGGTATTGAATATGTGATATTGACTCTGGATATGTGAGTCTGGGGCTCAGGAGAGGGGTAGAAGGTAGGAAGTATTTTTGAGGCTCATGATTGTGTAGATGCTATATAAAGTCATGGGACTGGGCCAGATCACCTAACGAGTGTGTATAGATAAAGAAGGCAGTCTAGTATGGAGTTCACTTCTTGTGGACAAGAGAGGAAAACAGCAAAGGACTGTAAATAAGCATCCAATTGAGATTGGAGGAAACCTAGGAGAGCCTGGTGAGCACTGGTTTCACATCTCAAGATTCCCGGAAGCCACTGAAATAGTTTCAGAGGGAGGAAATGACTGACAGTATCAAATACTGGTGAAAAGAGAAATGACCACCAGACTATGGAACAGAACAGGCTCAATGTCCCATCAGAACAGATTCACTTAGCTAGCAACAAAAGCTAGTGCATCAAAGGTTCCACCTCATCTGTACTCCCGTGGCTGTGACAGCTGACCTGGCCAACATCTGCAGAATGTCTGGGAAACATTCTGATGAATTGGATCGATTTTCAGTAACATAGGGAATGAGGCCACTTTGTGTGACATTTTTGCCTTCATCTTGCAACGGAAAGTCAAATTCTATTTGCTCCATGACACAAAGCATTCAATTAACACTGTGTCTTTCTAGCTAGGAGGGTGATGCTAAGGAGTGATCTTTAAAACAGCATGGCATGAAGGTGGATGATACCCTGTTTAAATGGATTTGTTTCTATTAAATTGGGAATGCAATGAAGCTTTTGGTCTTGTTTTATTTATAACACCCACTGAAATATATGTCATAGAAGCCACATTTGTAGTAAGAGAATGAGGGAAAACAGAATGAATCTATACAATTACTAGCGTATAATTAATACAATTAATACAATTAATACATGATAAACATTTGTATTTTTACCTTTCTTGTCACTATGCATGGTCTATCCATTAGGTAAACATTTAGCTGATAAGGAGAGTTTTTCAAAGTTTTGGTGTTGGCTAATGCTTCAAAAATTATGTATCCGATTTTGCAGGAGAGAGGCATTTTTACTGAGATTATTCAAAATAATAATCACATTTGAAATAAAATCTTCCAGAGGCTAGAAGCAGGACAGATACTCTGTCCGAGGATAAAAAAAGAAAGGACAATTCATATATAGCATGTCAATCTGGATTAACTAAAATGTAAATAAAAGGAGAGAACCAAGAACTAGAATAAAATGTACAGAATATGCTGGGTGCGGTGGCTCACGCCTGTAATCCCAGCACTTTGGGAGGCCGAGGTAGGCAGGTCACGAGGTCAAGAGATCAAGACCATCCTGGCCAACATGGTGAAACCCCATCTCTACTAAAAATGCAAAAATTAGCTGGGCGTGGTGGCGTGCGCCTGTAGTCTCAGCTACTTGGGAGGCTGAGGCAGGAGAATTGCTTGAACCTGGGAGGCTGAGGTTGCAGTGAGCCGAGATTGTGCCACTCCACAGGCACCAGGCTGGTGTATAACTAATATTATTTGAGAAAGAGCAAGACTCTGTCTCAAAAATAATGTACGGAATACATGAATGAAGACAAGACTGAGGAGGTCACATGGAAGAGTGCTAACACATGGGAAAGAAATAATCCCTTCAGGATTCCTAAATTGTTTAGGTTATAATAACAGCATTTTTGGGACAGTTGTCTACTGTTAACAAGAATTACTGATTCTGCTCTTGAACATTTTCAGAGTATTACTCATAGTTTATCATGAAACTGCCAAACTTAATTAGTTTGTAGCTGCCCATCTCATGACGACATCACAATAATCTTTTCTAAAGGGGAAGATAGACAATATCATAGATTTACTCTGTCTTTTCACTAGCTCTTAAATGACTTTTTAAAGAATCTTTGCAAAGAAAACCCATAGATGTTTTGTTTTGTTTTAATTTTATGTTCTGGAATACATGTGCAGAATGTGCAGGTTTGTTACATAGGCCAATGTGTGGTTTGCTGCACAGACCAACCCATCACCAAGATATTAAGTCCGGCTTGTATTAGCTATTTACCTGCTGCTCTCTCTCCTGCCCCCCACCTTACAGGCACCAGTGTGTGTTGTTCCCCTCCCTGTGTCCATGTAGCAAACTCATCAATGTTTAACATGGCATTTCCTCTTTGATTTTGTGAAAAATAATATGGAATGATACCTTGGCTCAATTCTGCTTTTCAGATTCTTTTTTTTTTTTGAGACAGAGTGTTGCTCAGGCGCCAGGCTGGGATGCAGTGGCACAATCTTGGCTCACGGCAACCTCCGCCTCCTGGGTTCAAGCAATTCTCCTGCCCCAGCCTCCGGATTAGCTGGGACTACCTCCGGAATAGCTGGGACTATAGGTGCGTGCCACCACGCCCAGCTAATTTTTGCGTTTTTAGTAGAGGCAGGGTTTCACCATGTTGGCCAGGATGGTCTCGATCTCTTGACCTTGTTATCCGCCCGCCTCGGCCTCACAAAGTGCTGGGATTACAGGTGTGAGCCACCGGGCCCAGCTTCAGATTCTTTAAAATCTCTTAGGATTTGTATTCATGGCAGAGAGAATTTACTTGGCCTACTTTGACTCACCTTGTCTGACAACTGACATCAGGAGGTGATGAAGAAATTAGTTTCTCTATCTACATCGAAGCTTTATGTCACATGCTTCTGAGGTTAAAATTCTTTTAACAACAAGGTCCTAAATGCTTAACTCTCCTGGACAAACACTGTGATCCTTTTATAGATCTTAATATTTTACTCCTTTCTATAAAATTTGATGCCCTTTTGTAGATTTGATTGGACAAATACTCCATGACTGCTTTTAAATATGTGTTATCAGCACCCTTTTCATTACAGCCTTTTGAAGTTTGCTAACTAAAGATCATAAGGTCCACTCTCCCCGCTGCAGAGCACTGCCCGCTCATCTTCCTTTCCCTGTTGGTTCTCGACCAACTACACCCTTCCACCCGCAGTCGTAGCTTCCCCACTGACACTCCACAACTCTTGCAATAGTAGAATGCGCATTCCAGCATAATTCTGATGTGTCGAGAGACAGGGAGGTTCCCAGCCTCAACCTTGGAAGTAAGCGCTTTCTTCCTTCCTTCCTTTACACAATTTAGTTCCTATAAAGTTTTGTTTTAAAACTCTGTCTTGTGTCTTTCTTCCACATATACAGGGTGCAGAATCTGGTCATGGCAGCCCCTCCGCAGCTACGTGGAGCAGGCACAGTGCCATGCGGGAGCCAGCTCCACGCACTCAGGAGAGCTGATCGTGTGCATCTTTTCCTAACTCTGTGTTCATTTATGTCAGTTTGAAATCAGCCAGATTGGGAATATTTACACCTTGGAAATTAACAAACACTACAAATCAGGCTTTCTGTATTTTTTTTTTTTTTTTTTTTTTTTTTTTTTTTTTGTGGGGAGTCTCACTCTGTCATACAGGCTGGAAGTGCAGTGGCGTGATCTCGGCTCACTGCAACCTCCGTCTCCCAGTTCAAGAGATTCTCCTGCTTCGGCCTCACAAGTACCTGGGATTACAAGCATGTGCCACCACACCTGGTTAATCTTTGCACTTTTAGAGGAGATGGGGTTTCGCCATGTTGGCCAGGCTGGTCTCAAACTCTTGACCTCAGGTGATTCCCCTGCCTTGGCCTCCCAAATTGCTGGGATCACAGGTCTGAGCCATCCCATCTGGCCTGTATTTTTTTTTTTTTTTTGAGACGGAGTTTCGCTCTTGTTACCCAGGCTGGAGTGCAATGGCGCGATCTCGGCTCACCGCAACCTCCGCCTCCTGGGTTCAGGCAATTCTCCTGCCTCAGCCTCCTGAGTAGCTGGGATTACAGGCACGCGCCACCACGCCCAGCTAGTTTTTTGTATTTTTTTTTTAGTAGAGACGGGGTTTCACCATGTTGACCAGGATGGTCTTGATCTCTCAACCTCGTGATCCACCCGCCTCGGCCTCCCAAAGTGCTGGGATTACAGGCTTGAGCCACCGCGCCCGGCCTGGCCTGTATTTTAAATGGAGACGGTGTTTCACCATGTTGGCCAGGTGGTCTCAAACCCCTGATCTCAAGTGATCTGCCCACCTCAACCTCCCAAAGTGCTGGAATTACAGGATGAGCCACTGTGTCTGGCCCAGGCTTTCTTTACTTTCAGAAAGTCAGCTGGGGACCATTTACCAGTACAGCACTGCTGGGGAGGCTCACTTTGTTAAAGAAAGAATAGGGTAAGGGGGGGGATACTGAGCAGACAGAAACATCACATGTCCTCTACATCTTCCAAAAAAGATGAAAATATTTAATATTTAACAATATATACAAATCAATAAAACAAGAATGGTAAACATTACAATCAGGACAGAGAATATATCAAAACAGCAGATGTGGCGGTTCACACCTTTAATTTCAGCACTTTGGGAGGAAGAGGCGGGTGAATCACCTGAGGTTAGGAGTTTGAGACCAGCCTGGCTAACACGGTAAAACCCCTACTGAAAATACAAAAATTAGCTGGGTGTGGTGGCACGGGCCTGTAATCTCAGCTACTCAGGAGGCTGACACACAAGAATCGCTTGAACCGGGGAGGTGGAGGTTGCGGTAATCCACTGCACTCCAGCCTGAGCGAGAAGAGCGAAACTTTGTCTCAAAAAAAACCCCCAAAAAACAAAAAGAAAAAAAGAGAAAATATATCAAACCAATATAGTTACCTCAATGAAACTTTAAATTTAGCAGTAAGATTTCTAGGAGCCAATATAAGGGAAAAAAATTATTGACCCTTTTTTGATGTTAGGATAATTAGTTTCAATTCTGTGGTAGCAAGAAAATAACCTGAGAGGTGGAAGTTTCAGTGAGCCGAGATGGGGCCACAGCACTCTAGCCTGGGCAAAAGAGCCATACTCTCTCAAAAAAAAAAATCCAAAAAACAAACAAACAAACAAAAAAACTGATACTGAGTAATTGTCCCTTAGGGTATCCTATTTTCTAGTTAACTTACTGGTACTTGCAAGCTAGGAAAGCTTACGTAGAAGCACCTGTGGTTCTCCAAATTTATACTAAGCCATATGGCGTCCTTTTTATTTTAAAATTTTACCTTATTTTTAACACACCTTTGACACAGTGACACTATTTACTTTGTTGAATTAAATAATTGAGTTTCATAATAGTATCTGTGAAAACCAAAGTATAATTGACTTGATTAATTACTTTCATATTTTGAATATTAATTTCTGGTTTTTGTTTTAGTAATAGATATGAATAAAGTCACCAAAGATGGAATTATGAATAAGCAGAGTGGGTGTTTAGTCATTTTTGTGATAACTTTAGAAGCACTCTGAAGGATTTTCTGTTCTAACCTTTTCCAGAGAAAAACCAAAATGACTCCCATATTCTGGGCTGCTGTGGACAATTAGAGGGCCAGTCCCTGGTCTTAGCCTTACCCCCAAGCTGGCTACCTAATTGGTAGGACCCAGTACAAAATAAAAGTGTAGAATCCCTTGTTTAAAAAGCATGGGAAACATGCCATTACAGAAACTAAAATATAAACATTTTCCTTTAAAAATGTTTTAAGTACTTATTAAACATATTAGGACTAGTAGTGATATACATGAGTAACAACAGAAACTTTAAAATGTCAAAATTATATATATAAATAATTTATATATATATATATATATATATATATATATATTTTTTTTTTTTTTTTTTTTTTTGAGACAGAGTCTCTCTCTCTTGCCCAGGCTGGAGTGCAGTGGCAAGATCTTGGTTCACTGCAACTTCTGCCTCCTGAGTTCAAGCAATTCTTCTGTCTCAGCCTCCTGAGTAGCTGGGACTACAGGCATGTGCCACCATGCCTGGATTTCTTTTTTTTTTTTTTTTTTTTTTTGTATTTTTAGTAGAGACAAGGTTTCACCATGTTGGCCAACCTAGTCTTGAACTCCTGACCTCAAATGATAAACCTGCCTCAGCCTCCCAAAGTGCTGGGATTACAGGCATGAGCCACTGCAACTGGCGTGTGTGTGTGTGTGTGTGTGTGTGTGTGTGTGTGTGTGTGTGTTTTGGACAAAGTTTTACTCTGTTGCCCAGGCTGAAATGCAGTGGTACTATCTCGGCTCACTGCAGCCTCTGCCTCCTGGGTTGAAGCCATTCTCCTGCCTCAGCCTCCAGAGTAGCTGAGATTATAGGCGTGCACCACTATGCCTGGTTAATTTTTGTATTTTTGATAGAGACAGGGTTTCAGTATGTTGGCCAGGCTGGTCTTAAACTCCTGACCTCAAGTGATCTGTCCATCTCAGCCTCCCAAAGTGCTGGATTACAGGCATGAGGCAGCACACCTGGCCAAAATAACATTTTTGATGTTATAATTTAATATAATATAGTAAATAATTCTTGATAAGCATGATATCTTTGCTGATTATAAGAATTTTGTGGCTCAGATTTCTGCAAATGAATTCATTAAATTATCAAAACTTATACCTTTAGCAATGTTATTTTCTACTGATATAACTGAAAGTAATGTCTAACACTTCGCAAATGCAAGAGCCCAAAAGATTTTTTTTATACTTTGGAATTTTGAGATCTGCTGATGTGACTGGTACAGAAGCTCTTAAGAGTATTTCATAGAATATGACAGCATTGGGATAAATTTCTTATTACTTTGAAATACAAAATTTAGTACATCTAGAGCTGATTATTCTCATGGAACATTTTTCCAGAAAGATTTAGCTTTTTTCTTTTTTTTTTTTTTTTAATGAGATGGAGTCTTGCTTTGTCACCCAGGCTGTAGTGCAATGGCATGATCTCGGCTCACTGCAACCTCTGCCTTCTGGATTCAAGCGATTCTCCTGCCTTGGCCTCCCCAGTGTCTGGGATTGTAGGCATTCACCACCACACCCAGCTAATTTTTGTATTTTCAGTAGAGACAGGGTTTCACCATATTGGCCAGGCTGGTCTTGAACTCCTGACTTCAGGTGATCCTCCTGCCTGGGCTCCCAAAGTGCTGGGATTACAGGTGGGAGCCACTGTGCCCAGCCAAGATTTAGCTTTTCTACAAATCTGTTTGTGTAAGTCTGAGTTGAATTTAATTTTCAGTTAAAATGTATTTATACCATGGCATTTGAAAGATTCTTCTAATATTTCCTGTGACTTGCTGAGGTTGTGGGAGAACCCGAAAGTAGCTTCACGACTTGTATATAACTCAAAAGACCTAATTATGCATTTTATTGCCATATCTTTAATTATACATGTTAAAGTATATCCCTGGCCAACTGATAGAATGGACTCCTCATAACTGAGGTGCTCAAAAACAGAATTATGCAGCCATAGCTGGATGAGGAAGCAGTCACATATTCTGTTCTCAGAAAGATGTAAAAGTATCACAAGGACCTCCCTTTCTGCAATCAAGCCAGAGACTTCTGAGTTTGGGCTTCGAAAACAACCAATCAGAACTCACTTGCCCCAGCCAATCAGAAACCAGGCATATTGGCCAATCAGAACTTGGTTGCACCAACCAATCAGAACTAAGCAAGTTTGACTCCTTTATTTAGCAGAACCCGGGTGGGAACTTGAACCTTCTCTTTGTTCAATGGAATGCACCTTCGATTGGCACCAAATGCTGTATCTCCCCAGGTTGCGAACTGATGATTAGAATAAAGTCTCCTTCTTTCAAATTCCTTTTCAGAGAACTTTTATTTTACGTTTTTTAAAAAAATAGAGACAGGGTTTCGCCATGTTGGCCAGGCTATTCTCAAACTCTCGACTTCAGGTGATTCACCTGCCTCACCTCCCAAAGTGCTGGGATTATAGGCGTGAGCCACTGCACCGGGCCTTCAGAGAACTTTTATTCGCATAAGGGAAAATTAGTTTTAAAATTATCTTCCTCATTAATAATTGGTTCAGTTAAAGCTTTATATGAAAATAGTGTTCTTTTCCATTGAATACAATTGCGTTGGCTGGGTGCGGTGGCTCACACCTGTAATCCCAACACTTTGAGAGGCTGAGGCAGGTGGATCACCTGAGGTTGGGAGTTCGAGATCAGCCTGATGGAGAAACTTGGTCTCTGCTAAAAATACAAAATTAGCCGGGTGTGGTGGCATTTGCCTGTAATCCCAATCCCTACTAGGGAGGCTGAGGCAGGAGAATCACTTAAACCCGAGAGTTGGAGGTTACAGTGAGCCAGGATCACAGCAATGCACTTCTGTCTGGACAAGAAGAATGAAACTCTGTCTCAAAAAAAAAAAAAAAAAAAAAAAAAAAAAAAAAAAAAAAAATTTATTTAATTTCTGTTTTTACACCCGTGAGTATTTGCTCTACAACAGTGAAGTAGTTTTCAAAACCAAAGGTTCTGAACTCCTTGAGGAATTCTAAAAACCCCCTGAAATGCTTTGTTGCCTTGTCTGTATGCTTTTATTTTGTAGTAATTACGAAACACATTTGCTGAGTTACTTCCTGAGCACGGGCAGCTCCTGTTACTGCTCAGGTCAGTGAGTTAGTTAATACGTGTGCAGATGTGTCAGGTATAGGCTCCAGGGATGGCTCCCAGTGGGGAAGAACTGCCCTCCCTCCACACGTCCCAGCAGTGCCCCACGTTGAGGCTCTCCTCTCTCCACTGTTTCTGCTGCTGCATTTGCCCCCACCAGTCTAGGCTGAGTGCAGGCCTACCCACCTTGGAGGCCTGTGGTGCCCAGGACTGCCCCAAGACATGCTACCAGGCCCGGTCACCAGGATGCCAGGTTGCCTGATGACTTCCATGCTGCTCTTGAGCATGCTTCATCATCCTATCATCTTAAGCTAAAAACACAAGATCAAAGATAAAGTTGTTAGTTATCCCAAGATAATGTAGGTCTTTCTGAGTTCAAGACTTTGTGAGAATGAACTGATCATACACCCATGAAGCACTCCCTGCCTATCTCTTACATGCTTTATGGGTTAGTTATCTTTGCCACATCTCTGGAGATGCCAGTAAACTCACAAGGCAGCCTTTGCCTGAGGTTTGGTAACCAAATTGCCAAGTTAGCTCAGGGAACTGCAACTCCTGTCCACCTTTCCTCCCCTCAGGCCTTGCTGTCTTCCCTCTTCCAGGTTTCAGTTTGGTAGGTTTTGAGCCTAGAATCTCTTTCTCCATCTCCGAGAGCACAACCTAAGAGAGGATTTTGATAGTCTAAGCTCCTGATCTTGTATAATTGCTGTTCACTAAGAAATACCTCCTCTTCTCTGGAAAGGAAGAGATCAAACCATAGCTCAGTGAGAAGGTAATTATCAGATCAGGAATCCCTGCAGATGTAAAGGTTCTGTTGCCAGAGTTCGGAGGTGGAGGGTGTGATGGTGGGGTAGTGCAGGGGATAGGGTTCGGGGAGTGGGAGTGCCCTGGGATTACCTGATTATAAATGGTAGTATATCGAATTTTTAATATAAAGTTACAGTTTTCAAATTGTTGCAAAAGATAAGATGATTATTATCACTTTAGTTGTAGAAAACATATGAATCTAATTCTGATTTTGTGCCGAGTCGTATTATTTTCGTGCTTCCTCTCTTACTGTATCACATCCATCTCTAGCTATCTATCTACATATACTATATCTCAACACTGTAAAAAACTCCAGGTCTTTATAAATTATTATTTTCTCTTATTCTAAGCTTCCTTCCCATAATGTATTGAAATGTTAACAAACTATGTTATAGAAACCTGTCTTACTTGTTCTGCAGACCGTTTATGGGTGAGAAGCTGTTATATTTCCTTGGTCCATGTTTCAAAGGGATCGACTCTCTTTGTCCCTGTATAACTATTTACATTTGAAGTGAAAGACTCCCAGAGGCCAACAGAGAATGACTATGAAACTAGAGATAATACTATTCTACCTACACTAGTGTCTAAGTTTCCTAGGATGTTAGTGAAATACAGCAGGAGAAGTGCTTCAGCTGAGAAGAGAAGGTAACTGGCCCAGTTTTCTTTTGGCCCAACTCTTACCAATAGCTCCTCTCCCATCTGCAGGAAATACGCTATCCTATCTGTGATGGGGGAGGAACAGGAGTGAAAGACAGGATGGTGTTGCAACAATTCAAAGCCCTAGTGAACTAATCAGGGTGTAAGGTATTATGACTTACTAAGTCTGTTAAATAAATCCATGCCTGTACCCAGGTGAATGAGGAATGGTGAGAGAAGAGACAACACTGTGATAACCAACCAGCTTGAACAGGGAGGGGCAGCCCACCATTGTAAGGAGAGCTGATGAGATGTCTATCAAGATAACCATTTCTGCTGCCTGTTGATTCTCTCACCTGCCAGCTTCTGCATCTGCCCATAGAGTACTCATGTCCCAGATGATCTCCCTGGACTTGGTTTCTTGATTGCCGGCACCTAGGATACCCATCATCTCTCCTACATTGCTGGGCAACTAGGTTTATCCCTTTCAGGCTAGCCCTCCTTTATTGCCATCACATCTAGGGGTGACATTGACTGAGTTGTATATGATTATTCATTATTTATCTGGCCTAGATAGATTGTAATGAGTTTTAGGGCTTGTCAAATTTCAAGGCTCTGTTTCATACCACACATAATTTTGGGAATTTGAAAAGTGCTTAATAATTATCCATCAATGAGTAAGCTTTGAAGGAAGATAAAAAAGTATTATGAAATAAATTACGGAGTTATAATTGAGGCTTATTCAGAGCAAAATTATTTTTGGTGTATTTTGAGCACTAGATAAATGTCAAAGGCATCCATGAGAAATAGCAAAAACTGTTGAAATAGTGTAAAATCACATTTATAACTGTTGCAGACAAGATGAAAATGTGCTCTATGTGGCTGGTCTGTGTGAGGAAGTGTTTCTTGGGACTATCAAAATCCTATCTTAGGTGGTCATTTTGGACACTAAAAAATTTCAAGTAGTAATTTAAAGAATCTCAAGGCTTCCTTTTGCATGGCCTAGAAACCTTTGGCAACTAATTTCTGTATGACTCAAAGGATTTCCCCTAGAAGGGAATCCTACTATTTGGGCTTTTAAAAATAAACTCTGCCATTCTGGATACATTTGTAGCTCTGGCTAGTGGGTGAGCATGAGTTTCATTCTGAAATCCAGAAAGAGTAATGAGACTAAAGAAAAATTAAGACACAGAGTACAGTACATTAGTTAATATAGCATATAATTCAATCTTTGCTTTAGAATTTTGAATTTAGCCAAAAAATAATTGTATCAGGTGCTAATGATCAAAATGAGACCAGGAGGGGAATTAAGGAATGTACATAAGATCTTGGATTACATGTTACATAATCATGTGGCATGACCAAATGTATCCAAGTGTATTTACGTGTGACTTTGAATTATTATGGCAGAGAGTTGGTCAGGGCACCTAGGTTAACACTGGAAACAGTTGGTAGAAGCAGTTTGAAACTGAGCCAGTTTCTTTAAATGACGAAGAGATCTTCAAGTTCATTTTGCTATCCATAGAGAGCAACAAAGCACACCTATTAACTTACTTAATTGTCTTTAGCGAGCAATATTAGATTCAATCTTATAGTTCTTTAATTTTCATTTGTTTCGCCAATTGAGGGTAGTTGTCCAGGTTCTTGACATTTTGAATAAATACTTGAACAAAACACACAAACAAAGCAAGGCAGCAAAAGCAGAGATTTATTTCATTTTTTCTTTCTTTTTTTTTTTTTGAGACAGAGTGTCCTTTTTTTTTTTTTTTTTTTTTTTTTTGAGACAGCCTCACTCCCTCACCAGGCGCCAGGCTGGAGTGCAGTGGAGCGATCTTGAAACCTCTGCCTCCCGGGTTCAAGCAGTTCTCCTGCCTCAGCTTCTCCAGTAGCTGGGACTACAGGCACACACCACCACGCCTGGCTAATTTTTGTATTTTTTTAAAATTTTTAAAATATTTTTTGTCTTTTATCTATTTTTTGTTTTTTTAATTTTTGTATTTTTTTTAGTAGAGACGGGGTTTCACCATGTTGGCCAGGATGGTCTCCATCTCTTGACCTCGTGATCCGCCGCCTCAGCCTCCCAAAGTGCTGGGGTTACAGGCGGAAGCCACTGTGCCCGGCCGGTGAGATTTATTTTAAATGGAAGTACACTCTAAAGGGTGGGAGGGGGATTGAGCAAGTGGCTCAGGAGCATAGGTTACAGAATTTTCTGGGGTTTAAATATCCTCTAGAGGTTTTTCATTGGTTCACTCTATGCAAATGAAGTAGTGGCCCACTAGCAGTCTGATTGTTGGAGGGGGCCAATCAGAATGAACAGAAGAAACCTTAAAGCAAGCAAACGCATGAATTGGTTACTTTTGCTATTAAAAAAAAAAGAAGAAGAATGAACAGTAGGCCTGCGTGGCAGGTGGGGGCCAATCAGAGGTACTTTCATTTTTCAACTGCCCATCAGAAAGAGGAGTTGAAAAGGGAGTAGCCTCTGATACCCAGTCAGCATGAATCAGCCTTGGGCTGTCTGCCTCCTGGTCCTATTCTCCTGCCTCAATAGCCATTTAAGATAAAATGCAGTGTTTGAAAGATACCTTACAGTGTGTTAGTGATTTCCGTTTAATATCCTTAATGTATTCCTTCAAAATAACAGAATTTATTGAACAATATACATGTCTATTTGCTCAGCACATTGCTCTCTGCAGAATGACTGCCCACCTCATTGCCACGCTTATCAAACCACGTTAATATACTGGGGAAGCAGATTCAGTTAGCTTTGAACCTTGATTAAAGGACAATTATGAAAACATGCGAATTGGAAAGTCTAGACTCTAAGACCACAAATTTTTAAAATAATTGTTTTCCAGAAACATTTGCATCTAGGATGTTACGTGCTTGGATGTAATAATGTGAACGTTTTGTAAAGAGAGAAAATCTAAACTGGCTTTTCCTTTCCTTCCCTGATTCTGCAAAGAGCATATTTTCCCCTGCATATTTGCTGGGCAATTTTTTAAATTATAAATATTAGGTCAGTTACGGAAGAAAGAAGTCTTTTTCCAGTTAGATTACTTGTCTCAAAGCTTAGACGAGCTTAGATTAAGGGTATGAATAGCTTAAAACTGCCCAGTCTGAGTAGGGCCAGGTTTGCCAAGATGGGTTATAGGTTACGCAATGTGACACAAAAAATACCCAGGTTAGGCTTGGTGTGGTGGCTCACGCCTGTAATCCCAGCACTTTGGGAGGCCGAGGCAGGTGGAACACTTGAGGTTAGGAGTTCAAGACCAGCCTGACCAACATGGTGAAACCCCTTCTTTACTAAAAATACAAAAATTAGCCAGGCACGGTGGTGTACACTTATAATCCCAGCTACTCAGGAGGGTGAGGCAGGAGAATCGCTTGAACCTGTGAGGCGTAGGTTGCAGTGAGCCAAGCAAGATTGTGCCATTGCACTCCAGCTGGGTAACAAGAGAGAAATTCGGAAAAAAAACAAAACAAACAAACAAAAACAAACAAACAAAAAAAAACAATACCCAGGTTAACATGCTAGTCAAAGGCTTGGAGCTACAAGTTTGGATGGACACTGGAAATGGCACACTGAGTTTAAGAACCTAGTCCTGAGGGAAGAAGTTAAATGGAATACTGTGACTGCGAGGTGGGGTGCTGCTCTACCATGAGCCTGACACCCGTCGCGTTACTACACCCTGCTCGAACAAGTTCTCGGCCTTCCTGCTGTTGGGAAGACCAGTATGTAAATGTGCATCTTTCTGTGTTAGTGCAAGTTCCACTGTGGCTTTGATTTTTCATCTAGTGGTTTGGAGCACACATCCTAAGAGATGAAGGAATGGAAAAATTGTTTGTTTATTGACCTATTCTTGTGTGCCTGCACACTGCACCAGACAACTGCTATTCCTTGACTGCTTTTCATTCCCTAAGTCTTTAATTATTTGGTTTTACATATATTGCTATTTATTCAAGATGTGAACACTGATTCAGACAATATGTGTCATTTTTCTAGTGCTTCAGATTTGAAATCTAGGAATTTATTCATTCACTTACTCAGCATGTATGTGTTAGGTATTTACTAGTGTCAGACACTGTGCTGGGAATTGAGTGTAAAAGTAAAATAAAAGAAACATGACTACTATCCTCATGATACCTTTTTTTTTTTTTTTTTTTTTTTTTTTGAGACACAGTCTCACTCTGTTGCCAGGTGCCAGACTGGAGTGCAATGGCACAATCTTGGCTCCCTGCAGTCTCCCCCTCCTGAGTTCAAGCAATTCTCCTGCCCAGCCTCCTGAGTAGCTGGGATTACAGGCGCCCGCCACCATGCCCAGCTAATTTTTGTATTTTTTAGTAGAGACGGGGTTTCACCATGTTAGCCAGGATGGTCTTGATCTCTTGACCTCGTAATCCACCCGCCTCGGCCTCCCAAAGTGCTGGGATTACAGACGTGAGCTGCCACTCCCAGCCTCATGATACTTGTAATCCAAGGGAATGAATTGACTTCAAATAAACAAATGCCTACATATATATATATATATATATATATATATATATATATATATATATATTTAGCTTGAGGAGTTAAGGAAGGAAACTTTCTGAAAGGGACATTTGTGCAGAGACCTCAGAATAAGGAAGAATTAGTTAGCCATATGAAAAGAAGGGGTATAATAATTGCAGACAGAAGGAAGGGCATGTGTAAATATCCTGAGATGGGAGATGGCTCAGTGGGTTCAAGATACTAAAGCAACTGGAACTTGGTGGACAAGGAAAGAGTGATAGAAGATGAAGTAGTATTTGACTTTTTCCCCTTCTCACTCATCACATCAAATTACACATGGAACATCCCAAATCTTAAAACCCCAAATCCTAAGTGCTCCAAAATTTGAAACCTTTTGAGCACTGATACGACATCCAAAGGAAATGCTCACTGCAGCATGCCAAATTTTGGGTTTTGAGACTTGCAATACTCAATTGATAAATGCAAATATTCCAAAATCTGAAAAAAATCATAGATCTGAAACACTTCTTGTCCCAAGCATTCCAAATGAGGGATACTCAGCCTGTCATTGTTTTTATTTCTCTCTTATTATCTTCCTCCCAGCCCGAGTTTTCTTTTCTGTTCCTTCCCTACCCCCAAACTCAGGCTCCTATTATGTTGAAGCTAAATTTCTGTGTCAGATTTATAACTGAGTTCTCTGCTTCCGTTTTCTTTCTCTCCTTGATCTATTTACAGATAATTTATAGATAAAAAATTTTAAAAATCTTACTTTTATCAATAAATCTAAGAGTTTGAAGACATACTTAGAGGTGACATATATTCTAACTTACTGTATTAGTTGAGGTAGGTGAACCACAGTTACAAACAACTCACAAATCTCAGAGGCTTTCCACAATAAGGTTCATTTCTTACTGTGTCAGTCTAATGCAGTTTGGCAGGGATATTCTCTGCCTGTGCAGTCATTTGGTGGCTCAGGTCTCTTCCATTTAGTGGGTCAGTCATCCCTAGGTTTTTGACTCCTCTGGTGAATCAGTTTCAAATTTCTGGAAGACAAAATCTGAATGCCCAGCTTGGATCAGATGATTTCCCTTGTTTCTCTTGAGACTAGGGAGACGTATGTACATCAAACATGGGTGCAGTAGTCATTCTTGTTGGTTGGGGCCATTTATACAGATGGGGAAATGAGTTGGGCAGATCCCTTCAAAAGATGTGTTATTCAGGTAGACATCTTTACTTCATATACTAGATATTCATATATTTGAAGAAAATTATCTAGTCGTCTTCTTTCCCACGAGCTTTATTGTTTTCTTATCAGAATGCCTATTTCCCGCTTTCTTAGGGACAATATCCAGGTTATTATAGTAGCTCATCAACTTTCTGTCTAAAATTCAACTGTAAACATCCTTCCAATTTCACCTGTTTGGTGAAGACATCCTTCCAATTTCACCTGTTTGGTGAAGACGTCCTTAATTAACTACACTGTTTAATTATTCTCGAGTTCTGAATTTCTGCATCCTTGATTCATCCAATCAAGCAACCTTTAACCTTGCTTGTATAGTAGGCTCGCATTAATTTTCAGCTTTTCCAACTTCATATCTTTCCCCATTGAGGGTGAAGACCATGTCTTATTTGCCCTTTGAATTAATCACAATATAATGCTGACTGTATTCCTTCTTTAATCCTATTCCAAAACTTAATACTCTCTCCTTCCTCAGGAATATGTTTATGTTTATAGGAGGAGATCTTCATTTATCTCTTGATTCTGTGATAAGCACTGTCCTTAATTGGTCTACAGAATGTGTCATTTACTCACAAGAAATGCAAACTCCAAGTTACCATTTATTGAGGCCCACTGTATGCTGGGAACTCTGCTATCCACTCTTAGATGAATTATTTAATCTCACAACAAGCCTGTGAGATAGTTCCTATTATTATTTCCAGGATCACACAGCTGATCTAATTCTTTAGGTTTAGTCTGTTGAGTTTCCAAGCTCTTGCCTTTTTTTTTTTTTCTTTTTGAGACAGAATCTCACTTTGTTGCCGAGGCTGGAGTGCAGTACTGCGATCTTGGCTTACTGCAACCTCTGCCTCATGGGTTCAAGCAATTCTCCTGCCTCAGCCTCCCAAGCAATTCTCCTGCCTCAGCCTCCCAAGTAGTTGGTATTACAGGTGCATGCCACCATCCCTGGCTATTCTTTTGTATTTTTAGTAGAGATGAGGTTTTGCCATATTGGCCAGGCTGGTCTTGAACTCCTGACCTCAGGTGATCTGCTCCCCTCAGCCTCCCAAAGTGCTGGGATTACAGGCTTGAGCCATTGCACCCAGACTTGCTCTTCGCTTCTTAATTGCAACTTTGTACTGAACGTGCATGTTAACAAAGTGGCCAAACTGGCATTCTCACTGCAGCTGTGTTCTTTTTCAATCCTGGAACCTCTCCTTATGGATGCCTCATCCTATCCTGTTGCCTTTTTCACTATGGGTTGTATAGATCGGATAGGAGAGCTATTTATTGAAAGAAAGGTATTGGGTTTCGTAGTTATTAGAAATAGAATGTTAGAATAAGGGCAACATTGAAAGAAACAGACAAGATAAAGAGGACGAGGTTCCCCAGTGCTTACATTCCTGTGACTCAAGAGTGCAGAGAGCCAAGAACAAAGCTGAAGTTTAGCCAGGGTTAGTAGAGTGTTCAACTGCAATTAAACTCTGTAGGCACCATTCCCAGTTGTTTGAGCTTCAGGGTCCCCCCCTCAATTTCCTAAGAAAAACAACATGCCAGTTAAAAACAAAAACAAAACAGTAGTTAGGGGCAAAGTAACCTGTGTAATTAGGGCTAACGTGATCAGTGGCATCTCTAAATCGTAGCTCCGTTTAGAGAATGATCTCAGAGGCAGTTTCAGAAGGGTTTGGTTCAGAGCAAAGGAGGCGATCATGAGTGTAAGACTATAAACTATGGTCCGTAAATCAGAAAGTTTATACTAAATTCATAAACCTTAATGCTTCTTGGGTACTGTGGACTTGTTAATATGCTACTGGCTTAATTTTAGTTAAGTCTAAGGATAAACTGGAAAATCATTGTCCATGTGTCTGTATCTGTTCCACTTGGAACTGTAGTTGTGCAGAGGGCTGCTCCCACCCTTCAGCACTGAGGTCATGGAACTCATTCTCCTGGTGGTTTTTATGATTGAACCTGATTAATAGGTACTAATTATATATATGTCTATATAGTTATAAGTAGCTATCAATAGTATAATCATGATTATGAAATATTGATATTATAATAATAATTTTTTTTTTGAGATGGAGTTTCGCTCTTGTTACCCAGGCTGGAGTGCAATGGTGCGATCTCGGCTCACCGCAACCTCCGCCTCCCGGGTTCAGGCAATTCTCCTGCCTCAGCCTCCTGAGTAGCTGGGATTATAGGCACACGCCACCATGCCCAGCTAGTTTTTTGTATTTTTTTTAGTAGAGACGGATTTTTACCATGTTGACCAGGTTGGTCTCGATCTCTCGACCTTGTGATCCACCCACCTCAGCCTCCCAAAGTGCTGGGATTACAGGCTTGAGCCACCGCGCCCGGCCGATATTATAATTATTAACCAACTTATTTCCCTATATTCTCCTGTCCCTAGTTTCTTTTTTTTTTTTTTTTTTTGAGACAGGCTCTCGCTCTCTCGCCCAGGGTGGAGTGCAGTGGCATGATCTTGGCTCACTGCAACCTCCACCTCCCGAGTTTAAGTGATTCTCCTGTCTCAGCCTCCCAAGTAGCTGGGAACACAGTGCCTACCACCATGCCCAGCTAATTTTTTGTATTTTTAGTAGAGACAGGGTTTCACCGTGTTAGTCAGGATGGTCTCAATCTCCTGACCTCGAGATCCGCCTGCCTCGGTGTCCCAGAGTGCTGGGATGACAAGTGTGAGCCACTGTGCTTGGCTCTAGTTTCTATCAAGGAAGACTGAGCCCACACAAAGGTTTAGGTTAGGAGGAGAGTCAATATTCAGGGCTGCCTCTGAAACCTCTGTGCTGCTGTAAACAGTTATCTGTGTTCTTCCAGCCTTTCACTTTAATGCTCCTCCTAGTTTTTGACTTTAATTGAAATCCAAGTCTCACAGGTTACCAAAGACATTGTTGTGACGATGTTGCTGTGATGATGATGATGGGTAGGTGGTGAGCGGTTGTTCAGCTGTGAGCACTACAGCTTCTAAACCAGCAGCTGTCCAACTATGGTGAACATCATCATTTGGAAGGCTTCTTAAAACAGATTTCTGAGCTCCGTCCTCATTTCTGATTCAGTGGGTTTAGGGTAGAGCCTAGAATTTGCATTTCTAACAAGTTCCTAGGTGACTTTCATGCTGCTGACCTGGCAGCCACACTTTGAGAATCATTGTTCTATATCAGTACTCTTTTTTTTTTTGGAAACGGAGTGTCGCTCTTGTTACCCAGGCTGGAGTGCAATGGCGCGATCTTGGCTCACCGCAACCTCCGCCTCCTGTGTTCAGGCAATTCCCCTGCCTCAGCCTCCTGAGTAGCTGGGATTACAGGCATGCGCCACCATGCCCAGCTAATTTTTTGTATTTTTAGTAGAGACGGGATTTCACGATGTTGACCAGGACGGCCTCGATCTCTTGACCTCGTGATCCACCCGCCTCGGCCTCCCAAAGTGCTGGGATTACAGGCTTGAGCCACCGCGCCCGGCCATCAGTACTCTTTACCCTGATGAAAATGCTCAACTTCTTTTTCAACCCTTGATGATAACCTATACCATGCACTCTCTAACAGCCCAGTTACCGCATATATACACTTTTGGTCTGTTATTATGGCAACAAGTCCACTGTTTCCTTTGCGACTCCATTTTCTCTATTACCCTAACTTCCACTCCTTCCAGTGCTCACACTTCCTCGCCACAACATCACCTACTCTTTGAGCACAAGGACAGTTTTGTGGCAAGCCAGGTCTCACTAACGCAGGCCTCTGTAACAACTGTTTCAGTGCTGACCGAGTGGCTAAGTTAAATATTAAAAGCTGGTAGCGCTAGTGCCCTTAAACAAAGGCTGGAAAGTAGCAAAAGCCCACCGAGAGTTTTGCCCAGGCCTTTCCTAGATCGTGAAGTGTGACAAGATAATGAAGGAATTCTTAATAGGACCTGTTTAGGATTAAACAAGTTTTATTGGAGGTCTGATGAAACTCCCCAGCTCCGCAAACAAGTTTATTGGGAATCTGAAGAAACTCCCCAGACCACTATGATTTAGCAGGAGACAAGATAAGGGTAATCACCCCAGCACCTGAACCCATTAGGATTAAGTAAATTTACTGAAGCTCCAGAGGAAGGCTTCAGGATTCAGATCTTAGCTATAGATGAGAAGAAGTGAATCACTTATATCTTTGGATGAATGCACGGTAACACATAAACATATTGCTTAGAAGGTATGTAAGCTCTGGAAAACTCTGTAACTTGGTGTTGGTCTGGCGATATTTTCCAGGCCTTCTCCCCGCACCTGGTTACAGAAATAAACTCTCCTGTTTCCCAGGTCATCTGCATCTTGTTGCTGGACGGCGAGAATAAGCAGCCTGACCCTCGGTTTGGTCTGGAAACAGTTTGGTCACCTCGATTCCTGTATTTAATTCATCTTTTGGTTTCTTCTTGGCTTCTAGGCCTCCTCTATACTGCCTGGAATCCATAGTTGATTAATAGAATTACTCTTAATTGACTTGCTTCCCTATATTTCCATCCGATTTCCTCCTTTTCAGTTTATACTTGCAGATCTGTCTAAGCCAAGGACTTTTTTCCTCTGTGGTTCTTCTGCTTACATCTGCCTTCCTACCAAATGGACAGACGCTTGTACCCTAGTTTTCCGTACTCCCCAAATTCAGTTTGCCAATGGAGACGAAAGCCTCACTATTCCCCTTGTGGTCCCAACATGACACAAGCGGGTCATTCCACTGATCCCCTTACTTGTAGGGTTAGGAATCACTACTGCACTCGGCACAGGCATAGTAGGCCTTACCACCTCAGTCATCACCTTCCGTAGCCTCTCCAGTGATTTCTCTCCTAGCACTGCAGAATTAACTCAGTCACTATCCCTTCTTCAAGCTCAAGTAAATTCCCTAGCTGCAGCTGTCCTCCCAAGCTGCAGAGGTCTTGATTTACTGACTGCTGAAAAAGGAGGTCTTTGCCTGTTCCTAAATGAAGAATGTTGTTTTTATGTTAACCAGTCTGGGCTCGTATATGATGCCATCAATAGATTAAAAGACAGAGCCCAAAAGCCTGCTAATCAGGCAAATGGTTACTCTGGAGCTGGCTGGACTGGCTGGACACTCTTGAACTGGAGTCATGGTTTCTTCCAATCCTTAGTCCTCTGAAACCTATCTTTCTTCTCTTATTTGGACCCCGTGTTTTCCAATTAATTTCTCAATTCTTTTTTTTTTTTTTTTTTTTTTTTTTTTTTTTTTTTTTTTTTGAGATGGAGTTTCGCTCTTGTTACCCAGGCTGGAGTGCAATGGCGCGATCTCGGCTCACCGCAACCTCCGCCTCCCGGGTTCAGGCAATTCTCCTGCCTCAGCCTCCTGAGTAGCTGGGATTACAGGCACGCACCACCATGCCCAGCTAATTTTTTGTATTTTTAGTAGAGACGGGGTTTCACCATGTTGACCAGGTTGGTCTCGATCTCTCGACCTCGTGATCCACCCGCCTCGGCCTCCCAAAGTGCTGGGATTACAGGCTTGAGCCACCGCGCCCGGCAATTTCTCAATTCTTACAAAATTGTGTACAGCGATAACCAATCAATATGACAAAAGCTCCTTCTAGCAACCCCACAATATCACCCCTTGCTCCGAGATCTCCCAGCCGTCTTTAGGTTTCCGCACTGCCCCCAGTCCTGCTCAAAGAAGCCCTGAGAAACATCCCCCCATCACCCCTCTGTGTTGGCCTTCCTAATATTCTGCTGCCCTCCATTCTTCATTTTTTTTTCCTTTATATTACTAATATAAAAAGACAGGAATGTAAGGCCTTTTAGGCCGACTGACAGTGCCATGGACTATGCCATGGTAACCTCTGTGACCTGCATGTGTACTCCAGATGAGTTCCTGGAAATAGAAAGTCTGAAGTAACTGGAAAACCACAAAAGGGAAGAATGATCAACCCCTGTGGCACCTAATTCTCCACTGTTCCTTATTCCCAACTCAATTGATAAGGCAATTGGACTTTGTGACTGACCTTCGTCAACCTCGTGATTCCAGACCCTATGACACCCTCCCAGCTTGCAAAAACTGCTCTAAACTGTAACTCCTTTTTTGGGGGGGAGGGGGACAGTCTTGCTCTGTCGTCAGGTGCCAGGCTGGAGTGCAGTGGCACTATCTCAGCTCACTGCAACCTCCACCTCCCAGGTTCAAGCAATTCTCCTGCCTCAGCCTCCCGAGTAACTGGGACTACAGGTGCATGCCCCCATGCCCAGCTAATTTTTGTATTTTTTTAGTAGAGACGGAGTTTCACCATGTTGGCCAGGATGGTCTCCATCTCTTGACCTCGTGATCCTCCCGCCTCGGCCTCCCAAACTGCTGAGATTCCAGGCGTGAGCCACTGTGCCAGGCCAACTATAACTCTTATAACTTTCCACTGCCTACTCCAAACCTCTAAAATGAAATCCTAACCCACCGTCCTCCGCTGACTCTCTTTTTGGACTCAGCTCGCCCACCCCTGGGTGAATAAACAGCCACGTTGCTCACACAAAGCCTGTTTGGGGGGTCTCTTCATTCAGTCCACACGTTTTAACATTAGGATAAATACTGTCTTGCTTTATCCATCAGCATACTGATTATTACAGTTGTGATTAGGTAAATGCCCACCCCTTTTGTAATGTAAATTGTTCAGCAAAACAGCAGAAATAAAATATTATTTGGGGGAAAAAGGCAATTAACTTGCTTTTGGCCAAAGGTGGTAGAAATAATAATATGTGTATTTCCTGAGGCCCTACCATATGTCAGGCATATGCTACCTCATTTACCCCTCACCATCACCCTGCAGGGCTCTATTATGTACTATTTTAATTTTGTAATTGTGAGTAGTTATTGCATTTCTTCCATTATAAGATCAAATTTAAAAATACTTTAAATCTTTGAAATTTGTATGAATGTAATCATTTTTGGCGTCTTAAACCTGATAAAATAACTGGGTATGTGCTAAAATACACACACACACACACACACACACACACACACACACACACACACACACACAGATGTTCTTATATCTTAGTCCAAACTAAAAATATCTTGCTCATCAGATGCTCTGCCTTGCTTTCAAGCCTCATGCTTATTTTGAGTGTAGCCATGGTGAACTTCATCTGTCTAACTGGTATGCTAGTCTGGTCTCCTTCCTACTGCTAAGTTACTCAGTTAACCTATTTTGTTCAATTCCATTTTAGCCATAACCCTTTAGTTTCAGTTGCGTTGACACTGAGGAAAAAAAAAAAAACCAAAACCCTAATCTTCTTTTTTGTCTGTTTGGTTAATTGACCAAATCAATTCTAACAAGATATGACATTGGTATTTTTATTTTTCTTGGGCCAGCTAGCCACCTTGGGCCAGTGCTTCTCGGTTTGGGCATGGAAGACAACTGGTGTGTCTCCTTGAAGCAAGAGTTCTCCTTGAAAATTTACTTGAGGAGAAAGTGGAAGCAAGACACTGAAAAATGTAAATGAAAATCTTTGAAAGAATTATTTTTTATCTTAAAAGAAAAAAGAAAATATTATGGAACAGAATGAAATAGCTTTAGGCATTTTTTTTTCTCTTTATGGGAAGAAACTGTTAAGCAAGAGCTTTAAGCAGCATAGGCAAAGTTCCAGGAATGCTTTTTTTTTTTTTTTTTAATGTATTTTATTGCATTTTAGGTTTTCGGGTACATGTGAAGAACATGCAGGATTGTTGCATAGGTACACACATGGCAATGTGGTTTGCTGCCTTCCTCCCCATCACCTGTGTCTGGCATTTCTCCCCATGTTATCCCTCCCCAACTCCCCTGCCCTGCCCTGCTGACCCTCCCCTAGGTTAGGCATTTTTAAGGTACAACTTTAATGGAATTTTCAATTGGTGGTAAACTACTCATGGCAACCTGTGGTTGAAACCATAGGCTTTGGGGCAAGACTGAACCTAGCTCCTCCCTTTTCTGACTGTGTGCCCTGGGGCAAGTTGCTTAGCCTTTTGGTGTCTCAGTTTCTCATTTGTAAAATGGGAATAATATCACCTGCCTCTTAGAGTTATCATGAGAATTGAGCAGTTTAACAGTGGGTGGTTCGTAGTGAATGCCCCCTAATATTAGCTATTTTCATTTTCATTTATATTTCTAGATATCCCAAGGGTTATTTCTTTGTTCTCCTCTTTTGTTAAGCTGTCTCAGAGCAAAAGTTTGAGCAGCCCTGCCTTAGTCTTTCCCCAGGATTCTCTCCAGTATGCTGCACTTGATTCTCATCTGCTGGTCTTTGTAATGTTTCAGGAATGCACTGTTTTCCTTTTTCTCTTCTCTCTTTTTTTTCCCCTAGCACCATTAAAAACAAAGAGAGGCTGTTTTAGGAATTTGGGAAGTGAAGAAACAAGTGGTTTGACTGTGAGTTTCATCCATGTTTAAAATGAAATAACCTAATAATCGGAAGCAGTGTGCTACCGTGAAGATTCTGGAGGTAGAGACAGGAAGATTTTCAGTCTCAAGTTCCTTTAGAACCATGGCTTGAACCCACTGGTCATAAAATATGAGGGCTGTACATAAACCTTTCTCTTGTAAGATGTGGGACATGTGCACACTCATCTAGTTATGGCTCATCTGGGAATGAATTTTCTGACGCAAATGAGGTTAATAAAAAAGCATAGTGTCTCTTTATTTGGTTAACACTATTTCTGTGCTTTGTTTTTCCTTGTCAGCTTTAAAAGGAAGAGAAAAAAAGCCAAGCACACTGCCAGAACTTGGCAGTCGAATTTCAGTGAGTGAAAATTCTCCACCTACAGTAGTGTTTGAAGTGGTTGCACAGTGAGGGCCCCCCCAGCCCCAACCCACCCACCCCTCCGCTGCAGGCCATTCTTGACATGTTAGGACACCACCTACTGCAAAGTTAAGAAAGTCCAAGGGCCTAGAACCCACAGAAAAAGACCAGTGTAAGACTAAGAGGCATCTATCCCCTTCTTTTTTCCCTCTTCCATCTGATTCTGTCTTTGGCTCAATAGTCCTAGAACTCAGAGGGCTGATGCTCCAGTTTACCCTAGAGTTACTAGACCCAATTCTATCATCTCCTCCGCTCGCAGAACCTAGATTCTTGGAGGGCAGAGAGCAGGTCAGGAGCAACCTCGAGGATTGGAAAGCAATGGAGACTGACCTATCCTTTGCTATTTCCCTTTGCCACCAATATCTTCTAGTTACAGGATTTTTGTGCCTAGAAATAAAATATAAAAACAATGACTATACCTTATAGTAATTCAGTGCTTCCTAAGTTGCCATGTACCATGCTAAACACATGGATATATTATAGCAACATTATAAAGCAGACATGATTATTTCTATATCAAGGATAAATCTGAGGTTTTAGAAGAAAGGTTGGGAAAATCGTTCAAGGTTTCAAGTAGGTCACAAGCCAGAAGTTCATGGCAGTGGAACAGACCTGACTTTTGAATCACCACCTATTGTATTGACTTGCTATCAATGCATAACAAACCACATTACACAAACCCAATAATATCCATGGGTCATCTGGGGGGATGGCAGATCTAAGCTGGGCTGGGCTAGGTGGCTATAGCTCTGCTCTGTATGCCTCTCATCTTCCTTCTGGGACAGTAGGTTACCCTGGACATGTAGAAGAAGGAAACTGGAAATACGCAAAGTCTCTGAAGGCCTAGGCTTGGAACTGGCACACTAATTTCTACCTCATCCTGTTGGTCAAAGCAAGTTACAAGGCTGGGCCTAACGTCAAAGAGCAAAGGGATATACCTCATTTTTAAAAAAGAGATAAGGATTTCACCATTGACCAGGTTGGCCTCAAACACCTGGACTCAGGGGATCATCCAGTGTTGCTGGGACTACAAGTGTGTACCACTGTGCCCAACTGAGATGTACTTCACCTTTGTGGGATATAGTGGATGCCGAGGTGTACTTCCTGGGCCCTTTCCAGAACCAAGGCATTTACTTTCTCAGCAGCTAGGAATATTGCTTGTTGATGATGGCTCACCAAGTCCACTGACTCCTATCCTCTCACTTCAGTCTTCACCTTGGATTCCCTATCTCACTGCCCACCAGGAATTGTCCTCAGCTGAAGGCCACTGCTTTGCCGAAGGGTGCCCCCATGGTTAACCCACATCGAGTAACGGGCCAGATGTGAGTATAAGATGTGACCCCTTGCCTCAATTCCAGACGTTTCTAAAGGGCTGTCGTAGCTCTGGAGCTTCCCACGGGATTGGCTGGGGCCTAGGTTACAACGAATTTAGTCTGATTCTTCTCTCTGTCCTATCTTTCTTCCATCCCTCCCTTAAAATGGGCTGTTTCCAACAGCATTAATTAGTAATTACTCCATGAAATCTAACCTTCAACTTGAGAGGGACTCCAAAGTTGATGGCGAAGGACACAGATACAGTATAGGAAAGAATGAGAACCAGTAATGCAATCTACCGTATCTTTGCATTTAACAAGTAGATTAAACTGAATCCCAGCTTCAAAAACAAAAGCGTACAGTGGAGCAAACATCAAACCTCTATCTGACATGTTCTAA